>NW_026844352.1:15198548-15854383 GCF_029955315.1 Cylas formicarius | reverse complement strand
ATTTGCTATATATATATATATATATATATATATATATATATATATATATAATATATATATATATATATATATATATATATATATATATATATATATATATTATATATATATATATATATATATATATATATGATGACACTATATTCCGGGATATCATCCGTTCGCTCGGAGTTCAACGAGGCGAACGGATGATATCCCGGAATATAGTGTCATCACATTTTTCCATCCGTGAATCAATACGTGAGAATATATATATATATATATATATATATATATATATATATATATATATATATATATATATATATATATATATATATATTTGGAGTAGGATCATTCGCCTGACTTTTCGCCAAAATATCACTTGCCATCTTCAGAGGCCGCGCGTCCATGTCACTCGTACGTGTCAGCACTTAAACTGAGGTGAAAATGTGTGGTGGAAACAATAGGCTGTGCAATCACGCTGTTAGTGTGGTTTAGTACCACTTTCCAAAACGCAGAGAGGGTTGAGGCATCATCTCTGTTGTGGTTGATTCTTAGGGTTTGGTCCACAGTGAAACTCACAAATAATTTTAAAACACTGTAATTGTCATTGACGTTTCGACCGGCAAAAACTGCAAAACAAAGGACAAAAAAAGCGAGATCATACAAAGAATTAGTTCGCTATCAAAAAACAAAACGTCTAACACAGAATATCTTAAACAGTAGACATATACGAATTTAAAAATTACAAATATTACTAACACAGAATATCTTAAACAGTAGACATATACGAATTTAAAAATTACAAATATTACAAAAACAAATTACATACATTAGTCATACTCACAAGTTTATTAATTTATTAATTATTAAATATACAAAAATCCAAGAAAAGCATATTTTTCAACTATATATATATATATATATATATATATATATATATATATATATATATATATATATATATATATATATATATATATATATATATATATATATATATATATATATATAAAATCTCTTATGCTTTAAAATAGGATCCTTTCAAAAATTTTCTAATCGTTCCCTTTTCTTAATTTAGATTTATTTTATATTTATTATATTAAATCTAACAAGTAACCTAAGTTTATCAAATTTTTAATATCTTTTTCCACCCTACTATATAAACCGTCAATTATAGTATATAATATAATGCAATGATATTTTTAAAACGGTGACTTATTTCAGACACAGACGAAAGTGTTGTTCATAAAACATGTCCACTTTGTTTCTCTTTTCTTATTATTTGACTCTTTCTAATGCCAGTTTTCGTTGCTCAAATTCGTTCTATATTCCGCAACATAAACTTTTATATGCATATTTTTAATTTACTTTTTACATTTCCTGTAACTTTACATTTATTATCTTTTTATTAATAGTTAAACAAGATAATAAATGTAAAAACTATAGCTTTTCGGAACTCAGAAATATAAAATAAATCTAAATTAAGAAAAGGGAACGATTAGAAAATTTTTGAAAGGATCCTATTTTAAAGCATAAGAGATTTTATATATATATATATATATATATATATATATATATATATATATATATATATATATATATATATATATATATATATAAAATCTCTTATGCTTTAAAATAGGATCCTTTCAAAAATTTTCTAATCGTTCCCTTTTCTTAATTTAGATTTATTTTATATTTATTATATTAAATCTAACAAGTAACCTAAGTTTATCAAATTTTTAATATCTTTTTCCACCCTACTATATAAACCGTCAATTATAGTATATAATATAATGCAATGATATTTTTAAAACGGTGACTTATTTCAGACACAGACGAAAGTGTTGTTCATAAAACATGTCCACTTTGTTTCTCTTTTCTTATTATTTGACTCTTTCTAATGCCAGTTTTCGTTGCTCAAATTCGTTCTATATTCCGCAACATAAACTTTTATATGCATATTTTTAATTTACTTTTTACATTTCCTGTAACTTTACATTTATTATCTTTTTATTAATAGTTAAACAAGATAATAAATGTAAAAACTATAGCTTTTCGGAACTCAGAAATTCTCAGTTGTAATACTCTAATAGGGTGTTTATAGTATATTATGCAACAAGTGCGGTAAACGGCATTTGACTCACGAGTTTATTTGACACCAGTGAAGCACAGCGGAAGCGAGTTCTTAATTAACGACTGGGTGAAAAAGTTTACCGAAAGTGTTGCATACTATACTTTTTCTACGACTGGTAGTTTTTGGGTACATTTTCGCAAAACACGAATACATTCACTGACATAACCGTCAGAATTGACAAATGTCAAGATTCAAAGCGTGGGAAATATCTCCGAAAACATCCGATTGCTCCCAAATCCGTGCGGTAAAATCCCGGAAATGTCCGAAGTGGCTCGGAATCATGAGAAACGAAACTAACTGACGTGGTAAAGTGACGCTTCCCGCACCCTAGATCGATGGGTAATTAGGTATTTTACAGACGGGAGTAGAAAAAAATATATGCTCTGCATTCAAAAGGAAAAACACATCGTTCATAGAAACTTAAGTCAGCAAAATCTTTAGTTTCCAAGAATAAATTGAATCATTTTCAAATTTAATTAAATTAAATATTTTAAACTAAAACTGCTTTTAAAACAGAGTTATGTGGTGTCGTATTTGGTGTAATTTTTTTATTCACAATAAATAACAAAAATTCAAAAAAGCCGGTGGCTTTGGCCATAGCATTCGTTAAGATACCTTCTGGGCGGGCATTGGAATTTTAATTAAGTTAAAGCATATCTTGTCCATTGTAAACAAATTTGCCAAATGTCTCCAAGAATCTGTTGGAAAACAACTGAACTGATGAAATGAGGGGAAACATAGGCAAAATACCTTGGAAATTTGGGATTTTTTTAAATCCGAGATTAATATGACTTCGGAAAAATAATTTCTTTGACAAACTTCGATGGGAAACTATTAGTGTATATTACTCTAGTTGCAGAGTATCAGCTAGTGACTATAACCCATAATGAAATTCCAATTTCTCTGACTACACAAATCGGGTATTAGCAAAGCCCATCAGATTTGCTAAAATCAGATTGGCTTATCCGCCTACCTAGAGTAATTACTATTAAGACTACTTCGGTTTAATTATTATAGACAATTACACGTAATGCGACTTTCCTCTATACCCTTATTGAGTGATCCGATATATAGCCCTCATGTATTAACAAAAGTCTGATAGTTTAGAGCCTTGTCGCTTCCAAAAATTAATTATCAAGTAACATCCAAGACTGTCTCTTACAGTTGTATTAAAATGTAGCCATTTAATTAAGTCGAAAGTGAGGATTATAAATCTTGGGGTCCCATCGCGAAGATTAATTCCTCTTTCTCTCTACTTTGGCGCAAAGTTCCCAGGTAGTTAATTAGTTATAAACGGTGTAACTACTTAGAACGGAGCCCTCCATTGTCCATATTGAAGAAATAAGTCATCTCGGCCTGTTGGTTATTAGATGCGCCCTGACAAAGGTCTCATCCCAATGTTGAGCACAATAGAACGCGACTTTGAACTTTCTAAAGGTGTAAGTTTAGTTGAGGTGGCTGATGCTACGGAGACCAAGAATGTTGTTTAGGGACATTAAAATTTTCTTTGCTATATTTGCATGTTGAGATTGATCGATTTTTAGAATCGTTGAAAATTGCAGTTATCCTTTCAGCAATTTATTAGTTATTTTTAGTCATGAGAAAATGGTAGATACAATAGTTGTAAAGATTGTTAGGATACACAATTTAAAATTATTTTAAAGTATACAGGATTGCTCAAAAAGTTTTACGAATAAACACACATTTTTTGAAATTTTGTTTTGTAGTCCTTTTTAAATTCTTCAATATTTTATTAATAATAATACCGATCCAAACTTAATAGTTTTTCCAATACTTTAGTTTTTACAAAAATATACTAGTGTACATACTTGCAAAAAGACTATAGCGCCATTATTTCTTAGAGGTATATATTTGATATTAGCGTTTGCGAAGAAAATGATGGGAGAGTCAAGAAAGTATAGACGTATTTTTAATGAATTTAATCATCATTTTTATTTCTAAATTTCTGAATATGCAAAATGTATTGTTTTGAAAATCATTTTAGAAATCTTCATAAAAAGATTCCGCTGTGGCTATTATGTGTTTGTTACTACAGAACTGCAATTTCATTCCTCATTGCATTATAAGCCTTGCCATACACATTTACATTTATTGCTATTGCAGGTTGCAATAAAAACATAGCAAAACCAACATGTTTCTGATCTTATGTGCCACAGGATCTTGTGTCTTAAATATTGGTGTCCCGGTATTGTTCTCATTTATCTATCGATACTTATTTGGAAATGATTTGAAAAATGCTCTCTCTTTCCCTCCCCACCTCTCTCCCACCCCATCTCTCTCCTTCCAACTCTCTCTCCCTCTCCTGCTCTTTCTCCCCCGATCCCCCTCTCTCTTCGCCCCCCCCTCTCGCTCCCACCCATTCTCGCTCCCTCCCCCTCTCCCTCTACGGCCCACAAAGAGCAAAACGAGCATCGATGGTGCTAAGTTACGATTCTAAAAATCATATGTCAAAAACTATTATAGATAACATTTTGCGGTTTTTTTGAAAACTTCCTCATATATTTTATTACATTTCTTTTACAATATATAGTATGAAAATTTTCCAAGTAGAAAGGTTTCTCGCTTGCTGAAAATATCAATACAAAAAATCCCATTTTCATATGTCGTGAAAAGAATGGAAAATAATAAATCTGAAAATTCAAGTCAAACAAATAATCATTCGGATATGTTGAATAGTTTCGGAGTTATAGGAGGGTGAATGATAAAAACTAATTTTTTTCAATTTTCACATTTTTTCCAGTTTCTTCGATGTTACAAAACTCGGTACCACCAAAAAAAGTCATAATTGCCCATTTCGGGTGGACAATTACCTAAGTAATGATTTGGATGAGATTTCATCTGGTTCTAAGTAGATAAAAAACTGTACATTTTTACCTCTTTTTTATTCCACTATAACCAATATAAATAAAAAACATTTTTTTATGGAATGTAATATATATTCACCAATTTAAGCAGTACGTAGTTAAAGATCACACAAATGACGCACTCTGATAACAACAATGTAGAGTCAATGTAATACATAAGAATAGTAGGGGAGTAGTAGGATTAATGAAATACGTTCCCGACACGTCATAAAATGTCTACGTCGACAATCCATTACAAAATTGCTAGGAGTACATTTTAGCCTCCCCGTCGCATCGAAGGATATAATCTCCGGCATAACATAAAACGTTTTAAAAGTAGGTACCAAGTTTCATATTCTGCTTGTAATAACGTAGGGCGGTCGTAAACCGAATTTCGTCGCCTTTTTCGTCGTCTTCTTCGCCGAGAAGAGCGACCTCTTATTTTCATATCTTGATTGTATATATATTTTTATATACGTTTTAAAATTTAGACAGGCAGCGTCCTTATTTGTTACCCGCTCGTAGAGCTTTAATGGAAGGTAATATTATTTTACATTGTTATTTTTAAACGCGCGTAGTATACGCCAACCTTCGTAAAATGTTACTCCGTTAATGTCCGCCATCAAAACATGGAATAGATAACGTTGAAGGGGTTTTATTGGCGGTCGCGTTCTTGCACGCTCTTCCACCGATTACGTATTTCTCGTTATTAAAATAATCCAATATTGTCGGAATTTATTTCTGTTTGTTGTTTAAGTCCAGTTTTGGTTAGAAAAAAAAGTTTTCAATATTTGAGTAATAAAAATTTCTGAAAGACGTAGATAAGAATTTCTGATAAATCAGCATTTCTGGAAAAAAAATTGTCTAAAGTCATAATGTTTGAGAAATAAGTAGGAATTTCTAAAAAATAAGTCATAAATTCTGAAAAATAAGATTAAAGGTTTTATGAATTATCCTGTATATCCATTAGAGCGCAGATTTTCTGATTTATTTTCCAGAAACTCTGATTTATTTTTCAGAAATTCTGCCTTTTTTTTCCAGGATTTCTGATTTATTTCAAGAAATACTGACTTTTTGGTCATAAATTCTGACTCATGTTAGATATTCTTACTCCTTTTCAGAAGTTATTTATTTTCAAAAATTCTGACATACTTTTCACCAAATCTGACTTAAGACAGAATTTCCGAGAAATAAGCCAGAATTTCTAAAAAACAAGTAAAAATTTATGATAAAAATCAGATTTTCTGATAAATAAGTCAGAATCTCTAAAAAAATATAATTTCTTACTAAAGTCACAATTTCTGACATAAAAGTCAGAATTTCTGACGTAAGCAAGAATTTCTGAAAACTAAATCCGGATTTTTAAAAAATAAGTCACAATTTCTGAAAAACAAGTCAACATTTTTTATAAGTCTCTCGTAGGGAAGAGACACATTAGCCATACTACACCATAATGTGCAACATATGATTTGAGGGTTTTTTTTTTCAAAATTGTTATGGTTGATTTTTTATTTTTTCCCATACCTGTTCATCTTCCCAGTTTTCATAAAAAAAAATCAAAAAAAAACCCTAAACCTTTTTAGTGCAAATAAGTCAAAAATTGACAGAGTGAGACCACGTTTCTATAAAAAAAATTGTAAGTAATTGTTTCAGATTTCCCCAACATTTAAAAAAAATATTTAAATCATTTAATTTAAAAATGCAAGTTTTTCAAAATAAATAAACGACAGGAGCATGCAAAGAGAATTTGAAACCGATCAATAACTCTGAAACGTTGCATTGTAAGCCCACACTGTTATCCATCCATTGAAATAAAAAAGTTGATAGTGACCACGGCGAAACAAGCCACGCTCTATAAATGTAAATATAATAAATAAAAAGTAGAAATTAAGCCAAGCAACTTTTGTATTTCATTTTTTGTTCAATCTCTTCTATTTCCTCATAAACGCCACATACGTAAACGTACAAATTAAAATTAAAAATTAAATTTTTATAGATTGCAAGATCAGTTTGAATTTGAAATTTGTAAATCATCTAAATACATAAAATTCTTTTTCACCTTCGTAGTGCTGCTGCTGCTATTGGGAAATAAATCTGACAGCTGTCAATTAATAACATCAATTTTATCAACAGTCGGCAATATTCCAAATGCTTGACGTTTAGATACGGGCGACTAGAGAACATGAAACAAATAGCAACTTTGCCAGAATTAATTTTGTAAATGAAGTTACCAGTAGAGGGACGGCATGTTCTAATTGAGTTTTAAAATCTACGTTGACGGCCTTAAAAATTTAAAAAACGTACTCATTACCTCCAACCGAAAATACTGCAAATTATTTCTGATACGGTCAGTTGCTATATTGATTTTTAACATTTCGTTGCTATATTTTTTTATTATCAAGTTAATGCTGAGACGAATTCAAATATATTTTGTTTGATGCAGTTCTGCGCACTTTAATAAAAAATCGTTATAAACAGCGCAAGGCCAATCGTGTCATCAAGTGGCGTTTTCTGCCATAATCCAAAAAAAAAACTTTAAAAGATGCAACGGTATTAGATTGTCAAACATGGGCGTATGGGCAGATTCTACTAAAACCTCTGAAAATGATATTTGACGTCATACTTTACACAAACACATCCCACCCGGTGGAAACGCACGAAAGTTCGTCCAGTATACAAAAGTGGTAGTAGTTCTTCTTTGTGTTCCTAGCCCAGTCTTTGAATCTGTTTTGTATAACAAAATTTTAAAATAAAATAAGAAAAAATTAAATATCTGCAAACAACAAATCTTTCGAACTTTGTGCAAAGAGCAAGTCGCACAATTGAAGAAAATAGTCACACTTTGACAAAGTAGATATGACACATTGTTGAAAAGACTTCACAAATTTGGATTATCAAATATTTTATTGAAACTAGTCGCTTCGTGTTTATCAGCTAAGAAGCAATTTGTCGGGAGGGGAGTGCACAGATTTTTTGTGCACAGATTTTTTGATATGATCTGGTGTACCGTAAGAATCAAGTCTTGGGCCAGTTTTTTTTTTATTACTGATAAACAATTGGCGAGGGGTAGCTCATACTCTGTGTATGTAATTTTTGTCGATAATTTGAAATTATATGTATTTAATAAAAAACAATCAAGACGTTATCATACTTCAAAATGACTTGACAGAAAGTGCTATTTTAATGAATTATTTTTTATTTCGCATGAATTACATAGCAAAATAACGGAAACATACCAGATTTGCTGGCAAATATATATTTGGACGCGAATGTTTATTGACCAAGAAATGAATGCTACCCACGCATTGATGGTAAAATGTAGTGTGCTTAGATAAATGAGATGTCAGTTCAGCTTGTATCTTTCAAGTTTGTATAATAGTTGATAAGAAAATGACGCATGGTGTTGCAACAAACAAAAAAGTGCTAGAAATTATCATATCTCAGTATTGCAGAGGTAAATCAATGCAAAAAATTTTAAATGACTTGAGTATTGGAAAATCAACAGTCGGTAATATTATAAAAAAGTATGGAGAGACAGCTAGTGTCAGCGTTCGTGGTAAAAGTTCAAGCCGACCCCGTAAAACCACTGAAAGAGATCGTCGTATTCTGGTCAAGATTTGTAAAACTAGCAGACGAAGCGTCTTACGACAAGTTCAAGCCCAATGGAATCACGAGGCAAACTTAAATGTCTCCAGGGACTATGGATGCATAAGTCTGGTTTGAGTTTTTCTAAGGTAAGTTTACAATTTTTCCTGTTTCAATATAAAAATTATTAATATTCTATGATCTACTTTTGTTAAAGGCAAAGGAAAAACTATTATTAACGTCTATTCAGAAGAAAAAACGTTTGGATTGGACAAAATCTAAAATATCCTGGACAACGGAAACGTGGAGTAACGTTATCTTCAGCGACGAATCAAAATTTGATGTGTGTGTAGTCGATTTTCGAAAAAGGGTGATTCGTACAAAATCAGAAGCCAACAGAGATTGTATAAAGCCCACGGTAAAATTTCCCCAGGGTGTTATGATATGGGGGTGTATGAGTGGTAAAGGGGTTGGAAACTACCAGTTCATTGATGGTACTGTAAATGTAGAAAAATACCAACAAATTTTATCAAGAAGTTTGATTCCATCAATAGAACGAACTTTTGGAAATGAAAATTTTATATTTGAACAAGACGGTGCGTCCTGCCATACTGCAAAAATAACAAAAAAGTGGTTTGGGGACCATAATATGAAAATTTTATCGTGGCCATCAACTTGAATATTATTGAAACTTTATGGCATCGGATGAAAAAGACTTTGCGTAACAATCCTCAGCGTACAGTTCAAGCATTAGAGGCAAAAATCACCGAAATTTGGAACACTTTCACCCCCGAATATTGCAAGACTTTGGTAGATTCCATGCCAAAACGCATAAAAGCTGTTATTGCCGCGAAAGGTGATGTTACTTCTTATTAATGTTCGATTTAAAGTAAAAGATTTAAATGCGTCCGAATATTTATTTGTCAGCAAATTCGGTATGTTTTCGATATTTTGTTATGCAATTTATGTGAAATACAAAAATAATTCATTACGATAGCCCTTTTTGGTATAAAAATAAGTGCATGATTTCATTTTTCAATCGAAAAGGCAAAAAAAAGTCAATTTAAAATGAGTATAAATATGTTTTCTTATTATTTCGTACATCGTCCGAACAATTAGTTGTTAGGGCTTGTATAGTTTTAAACTCTTATGTGTGCTTTCACTGATCTATTGAATATTATAATTATAGTGCTTTATAAAATGTCACTTTTTATAAAGTATTATATATGTATAAATTCTTTTTTTTTGTAGAATGGTTTACTTTATTGCCTATTCTATCCAATGTTGTAATCTTTCTTTAGAACTCTTTTCTGTGGATCACGTAATAAAAAAAAATGAATGAAACAAGGTAAACCTAAAAAACGATTGTCATTAATATCCATTTTTCAATAACTTAGCAAACGGCGTCCGAATTTATTGCTTATGTATTACTTTTTGCGAATTATCTTCGGAGGACGCAAAATTGAACTGCGGCTGACACTATTATTAAGTTTCGTTTAAACATTTTCACATATTTACCATTATCACATTCAATATCATAAGTACCAAATTGTGACAAAAAACATTATAGCAGCCATTATAAACACTCTCTAAAAGACGACAAGACCTTTTTTTGGAATTGGCTAAAAAGTCTAGGTCTAGCTCAGGTTGATAGATCGACATTTATTTAATTCTGAATGCTACAAAAGGAGGTGGAAACAAACAGAAAAAAAAAACTGATCCGTTGTACATTTAGTTTGTTTTCTGAAAAAGGAACAGCATCCTTGCCTAGAGTAAAATAATATTGTCACATAAAAAAGGTGTTTTTTGAACTTTTTATAAACACATATTTTATTTCCTCTAGAAGAGGATTAAAGAGGCCTAATCCAGCTAGAATTGGTCATGATTAAAATATTCATAAATATGTTACTGAACCCAGAATATACGACCTGCCAGAAAATATAGACTCAAACATATTTTTATAATATTTTCAATATTTTATTACACAAATATGAAGTGTGTGAAGTTTTACTTTATTTGATTTTAACGCTGAGACTTTGCTCATTTGTCTCGAGCGGACGAGTTAAACTGTAAATATCTATAAACTCAATTGTATGCAAGATCTTTTAAATGCAAGGCATATTTTTGGAAGCTAAGATCAAGACGTATAATTTAATATAATCGGTTTATATGTCCATTTTTGCTTGGGTTTTGAATATGCTGCGTGGTAAGACATTGAGTATAGCGAATTCTTGACTTAAGAAAGTGCGGAAAACACAAAAAGCCGTAGGGTATATAATTCGTAAATCTCAAAGTGTTGTGACAATTTTGTTGAAGTTTGGAAAACTGTGGCATAAAAAACGTTCAGGGCGTCTTCGTCGGTTTTTCTCCACCGTAAAACGCGCAATTTTAAGAGAGTTGTCGGCTACGGGGGCATCATCGACAGCACTCCTGAGTAGATGTTATCTAAATTGTGATCCAAGTTTGGTGAGAAAGTGGGCAGCTGAATCAAGACATTTCAAATAACAAAAAGGTATTAGTAAACCCGTCTTGAAAACACAACATATATTGAACCGACGAAGTTTGCCGAACAATATGTAACAAAAGGTGACTTGATGAAAAGATCAATCAATCAGTAGAAAAAATTATATATCAAGTTGGCATTTATCGAAATTATATAGTCAGGAAAAGCGAAAAATAAATAATGTCAATGAATTCAAACAAAGACTGCCATCAACACGGGTTAAAATTTCAACTTACACTCTTAAGGTGTTAATTGAAAGCATGCTTAAAACTCTAATAGAAGTTATAAAAAATAAAAGTGGTTGGGCAAAATATTAAGGCAATAGGAGATAGATATAAGGTGTGAGTTTATAATTTTTCACAGTACAAATGTGTGGATGGTAGGCTATTTGGGATTTTCACCATTATTAAATAAAAAATATTACTAATATATTGACACTTTTATTTGTGTGTACTGTTTATGTACCTAAACTACTTTCAGAAATATTCAATTGGTTTTAAACGAAATCTTTAAATATGTATGCCAATACTTTTTCGCAGGAATAGCTATTTAGCTTCAAAATGGGATAGATGTTTGAAGTGGGAGTATATTGTCCTTTTTTAAAATTTCCCTACAGGTTGGATGATTCTAGTTTGAATTATAGAACGTTTGAGATTGTTGAGCTAAACGTATTAAATAATTAATATTTTTGCAGCACTCATTTAATTCTGAAAGCATAATTTGTATTTCATTGTAATCTAACAATTTATCTCACTATAGAAAATGGCGTATGGCATAATCGTTTCATCTCGAAAAATCTACGGCTAACCGTTTAAAATCAGATCACGGCCGAAGATGGAAATCCGGATCCGAAACGGGAGAATACGATGGCCCTTCGAACGTCTTTTGTACCGAAATTGCTCGCCATTGTTCGGACACCGATACCATTTTTACAGGGCATTGTGTTCCCGACGTTTGCCTCCCCCTCCCCGCGCAACGCAGCGTTTTTCCATTTAAACTCGGATCATTTATCTATTTAACCAGACTTCAATCATAGTCAAAGTGTTTCGGGCGCGAAAGTGATTTATTTTTACCATTTTTTCCCCGTCTGCCAAGTAATATTAGTTTAACTTTCGACGTTCAATTTATTAACCGTTCGAAAAAAGAATTATTGATATACACTTATTGGCAAAGTTGGAAGTTTGCGCCATTAATAACAAATTTCGCGCCCTCTAACGGGAACGTTTATTCTATGCCTTTCCCGCACGGACCCGCACAAGAGCAATGAGAAACTTCATTAAAACAATGAAATTCATTATATGCTCTGTTTCTAAATGCGAGAGAGCTATAAATCATTATTGAAATTATGAAATTATTATTAGTGACCTTAGTCGTATTCCGTAGGCCCATCATCAAGGGACTCGAGAATGGCAGGTAGACAAATTAGTACTTTCCAGAAGGCCGTTCAACAGTATATTAAATTTTGCACCAAGATAAATAAAGAGAAGAAAGAGACAATAAAGATTTGAACATTACACTGGAGGAAAACAAAATGCTTACCAAGGGCTCCGGAAAGGCCATGAAGAAGAAAGAGTAGCATTTGGTTTTGAAATGATGGAAAAAGCCAATAATCGATATTTTTACAAAAATATTTGTTTCACACTCAACAACGAACCAAATGTTCAGAACTGTCGGTATTGGAGGCAAGACGATGAATATTGTTTTGTTCATACTCGAAGCCAAAATCCTCAAAAAATAAATGTTATGGTGGGTGTTTGCGGGCATCACATTATTGGGCCATTTTTTATGGACTATAACCTCACTGCAGAAACCTGTTTGTTTGTTTTTAACAGGAATAATATTGGAACAAGATGCTGAATCCTTCATCCACCCAAGTCACATCTCGCCAAACGGCTACTTTCTCTGTCGTCACTTGAAAAGTGTCTTATATAAAAATGTTAAATTTCAAAATCTTAATCGGTTACAAAACGCTAGTTCCCTAGATGTGACATTAATTCACAATATCAACTAAGCAATTTTAGTGTGTTAGTGAAGAGTTGTTACTTAAAAAATAATGTTTCTTTTTAGAAATATTTTGTAGCCGTATTTCGTTTATAATTATTTAATTATTTTTAATAAAAGACTTAATGGTCAAATTTGCAACACGCTTTAGGGGATAAGAAGGTCTTAGGAACCAAGAATAAGTTAAAGCACGAGAAAGATGATATACCTACATACTTAGTTTATTGTGAATGTGTGAAACCAAATGTGCATGTCTTTATTGTAAACGAACCTTTATTTGATATGTCATTGTTCAGATTTACGTCGTAAAATTTTGGAAATAGCGTCATGGCAAATTTTCGCTGGTGTTAGTTGTATTGAGCTTTTGCAATTTTGCCATTATATTTATTTATTAAATTTATTCAAACTCGGAAAATGAGTTAATCGTTCCGGTCTCTTCAAAAAATTATATTACAACTTGGTCGTAAAATGTATAAGGGGCCCAATATTTCTTTCGGCAATGCATCACCCGGTATAAAAAAACAAAACTTAAAGCCAAAAAAAAAACTGCATGCAATAATGACTTGAACTATTACAATCTGCTTAAGACCAAAGTAAACTCAACTCAGCTCTAAACAATAAAACAGAACAGTCTATTTGAGATAAACATAATCTAAATAAAAATTGTTTGCATAGTTGCTACCATTAATTAAAGCCGCTATTTGTAAAAAGAGACCATCACACCGAAAAGCTAAAAATTTTAAAATTTTTTTTTGAAGTTTTTAAACTTTTCTGCCATATAGTGGACCCCATCGTATTCCAGCTTAGAACTAACGTAATTGAAGTAGAGTGCCCTTAATAATTCACTTGTATACTAGCATTCTAGCAAAAGGTGATAATAGAGAGAACGGCCTATTGTTTGAGATTTCACTGTTATTTCCTTTTTTAAAGACCGGGATATATATATATATATATATATATATATATATATATATATATATATATATATATATATATATATATATATATGAAGAACATAATTTACGAAGGAATAGGTATAGATTTTCAGCTGATGAGAGCTTTTGATTAACGAAAATAATTTACATTGATGAGGCACATAATTCAACGAATATTTTCAATAACCTAATAAATCCAATGATTCTCAATTAAACTAGTGTTAGTGATCGTATTCTTTGTATTGGTGAAACTTAACCTTAAACGAACCTTTGCGACAATGAATGTATTCCTCTTATTCGATGACGACAGAGTTATTTAAACTAGAAGATTTCTTAAATTCTATGAACAAAATGTATTTCATTGAATGTTTGAAGCTGTTGTAATGAAACTCAGTAAAACTCTGTAAATGCCAGTCCCATTATGTGGGGAGCAGCTTAGCAATAAACATACTTTAAATGAGCAATGTAAAAGGATGCAGGGTCGGACTACTGAAAGAAAACAATGGTTAAATGGTTGGTTAGTCAGTTAGCTCTGGATGTTTGGTGAAACATTAGCAAGTTCGACTCAACAACAAAAGACGCAGGAGGAATCCAGAAGTTTCGTAAATAATATTACAGTAGCCTGTAGGAGTTTCTTTGAAAAATTTAGGTTTTTAATTAATTTAATAAAATGTAAATGTTATCTACTTCTACAGAATTTTATAATACACAGAGTTATTCTATAATGCAGTTTTATAACAATATTTTTCAGGTGGTCAATTATTTATCAATCAATTATTATCTGAAAAATATGTGCGCAATATAGTACATGCAAATGAATTAGTAATGATGAACAATGATGGCAGACATGTAGGTAAAATATTAAGTCAACTTATAAAAACACTTTTTTAAAAGAAAAAATTTTAATTTCAGATTTGAAAATATGTATATTCCTGCTTCACTTAAACTCTGGGGAAAATGTATTGAAGACGCTCTAAAATATATTTTTAAATTCTAATCTAATTCCAGTTTAAGTTAATGGTCTACTAATAACACCTTTTTTTCTGAAATTTTGGGATTAACTATTTGTTTAGTTCGTGCGCATGTCTACTGCGTAGTAATTTTATGTATTTAACGTATTATAAATTGCAAGCTCGAAAAAGTTTCCTTTAATACCTTTTAAGTTTCGTGTACGTACTTAGATGAAATTAATTTCGAAAGTTTTAGAATTTTCTACCGAGATTCTTTTAAAATTCATATCCAATAACCTTGCCGCATAGCGAACGTAATAGAAAACTTCCGATATTTCCCGAACGGCACTAGATATCATCAAACTTTCCAATTTTTTTTTATCAGGGTGATACTTTTTATCGAATTGATTACGGTTGAAGCTTTTAAATATAAAAACGTATTTTTGTAACGCAAGTTTAAAAGCACTAGGACAAAAGCTTTAGTTTGAAAAAAAAAATGGCAATATCAAACAACAAAAAATTGGAGTTTCTTTATGAGTCTGTTTATGTATGTTGTTATCTTGGTGAAGCATAGACTAGCTAACCTCACCGAACGTAACCTTTCTACGTATTGTTGTTTTGAATAATTAATAAATATGGCAAAAAAGGCAACATCTAAAAACCAATGCCCGAAAAAAAAGATTTCAAAAAATTTTACCCATTGTTGTGAAATCTTTGACGCCGTTTTTTTTAATGAAAAGTGCAAACTGAAATTAAAAGCAGAAAATGTATTCAAACCAAACACATAATAAAGTTAATAGCAGAAAACTGAGTATAACAAAAGTGGAATAATTCAAATCAAAAACGAAAAACCCCCGGGGTAAGTAATTAAATTCCCTAAGTTTTTGATAATTTATGGCCTCTCTGTGAGTTTGTAGTTAACATCTAAATTCAGTAATTTTTAAATATTTTGAAGATCGATGTACCTCTACATTAAAATTAGTACAGAATGTGGCACAGCGGAGCGAGTGTTTAATGATCGAGTGACTTAAAAAGTTTACCGAAAGTGTTGCATACTATACTTTTTCTACAACTGGTAGTTTTTGGGTACATTTTCGCAAAACAACACGAATACATAACCGTCATAATTAACATAACCGTCATAATTAACAAATGTTAAGATTCAAGTCGTGCTGTAATACATGCCTCCAAAAAAAAATCGGATTGCAATTCTCCTACCAACGAAAAATCCGAGAATTTATAGAAAAATCTATAAGCAACCAAACAATCTTAGCCGCGACTTGACTTTTCACCAATATTGGCATGAGTCATCCCAGACAATGTTCATATCTATCCTCTAGCTCTGCTCCCACAATATATAAGCAGGTACAGAGTAGAATGCGAGTCAGTTTCAGTTAAGCTCTGAAAAAACTAACAAGATGATTGGCGAAATGTCAGCAAGTTCTATTAAACAACAACCGACGCAGGAAGAATGCAAAAGTTTTGTAAATAGTATTTTAAAAGTATATTGAGATAAATGAAATAATAATTTATTAGGCAAATAAAAGCAGTAAGGACCGTTTATACAATGAACCGCATTGTTTTCAGTATATCTTGGACAGATTTCAGTGGGAAAACTTAAATTCGACAAATTTGGCGCTACACACAGCTTAATGTAAAACATGGAACCTTGCGGTACTCCAAACTTTAGTTCCTTCGCATTTGAAAGTTCGTTTTTAAAATAAACCAGCTGGGACCTATTTTTAAGATAATTTTCGAGAAGTTTCAAAGGCACACCCCTTATGCCATAGTATCCTCATTTTGTCAATAGAATATCATGAGAGACGCAGTCGAAGGCCTTGGACAAGTCGCACAGTGTTATGATACTGTGCAAGCCCGCATCAAAGCCCTCGACGACACTCTCCAAGACCTTTAATAATGCCTTTGTTGTTGAATGTCCAGCCCTGTAACCAAACTGATCTTGACTCAACAATTTATATTTTTCAAAATAATACATTAATCTGTCTTTTAGAATTCTCTCCATTACCTTTCCGAATAAAGGAACAATGAAACTTCATAGCTGACTTAGGGTTAAGGCGGATTTTTGTTCATGTGTCGCCTTATATTGATATATTGTGAGCCAAACTTGGATATGCATTCGCGGGCTTGTTTAAGAGCAGTCTTTTAAGGTAGTGTTCAATATTTTTAACAATAGATATAAGACATCACATAATACGACATTGTTAATATAATACAATTTATTAAAGAATAAAATTAAATGAAAAAAAATAGTTACAACATTATAATTGAAACGTAAATTTTGGAATTCTTACAAACCGCGAAAATTTTGACCTTGAATTTTGGAAATCCATGGATGTTTGGATTAACTCTACTGACAACTGTTCGAATTTATAAGTACTGCCAAAAACCACACATGAAGGTACTTTTTGTGGAAATCTCCAAACCCCAAGTTTTGAAATTTAGATTTTAGGAGTAACTTTTCTTGAATTTCGATCAAATAAATTGAAACAGTCTTCCATATTTTAGAAATAGCTAAAGCGGTTCGAAAGTTGTTTCGACAGTAACTCCTGCAAACGGTTTTAACGACTTTGCTAATTTTGAATCAAGTATAAAACTATTGTGTGTTCTTTGTTTATGAAACATTTGATGCTGTATTTCCAAATTTGCGGTAAACTTCTGGATTTTGTCTTTACTTTTTTAATCCTGTCAGTGAGTGCAGCATAGGATCGTTATTTTATATATTGAATTCTTTCATCACTGTAGTGGGTTCATTAAACACCAAACAAAGCGAACCGATGCTCACGATAAAAAAGAATTCTTCAGTCCATTTTTATTGAATCTGGCGACTTCCTGCATCTACTTTCACCAGAAATCATTTTCGTTTACTTTTCGTTCTATAAAAAAATATAACTAGTAAGCGCTCAAAATGCAGTGGTATGGGCGGGTGTAAAATGGATAGAAAGGTGTCCTCATATTGAGTTTTATAATTTTTAAAAATTTGGTATTAATTTCTTAGGAGAGTGCGTTGCTGAGTGACGCAAGTTCTAAAAAATAATCCGCAGCACCTACCTACTTTGGTAGATAATAATCATTATTTATGAAAATTGAAGTTTTGTGAAAGGTATATCTGTAGTTTGTGTTTTAATTATTTTAGGCAGGCAAACAGATCAATTCTATGAATTTCTAATAAAAAAGAAGCTTGCAGGTGTAAATCATTTTCAGCTTGAGGAAGCTGAACAGGCTAACAGCAAAAGATTAATCTCGACAAAGACAAATACCCCGATTTAATTAGATTTATATAAGAAATGTCTTATTTTTAACATTCGAAATTTCAAGAAAACGTCGGAGGATATTGCAATGCTTTTCAAAATATACAAAATTAAGATTCTTCTGCCAACTGGGAGAACAGATTGCTAGTTTTCTGAAGCAACAATAACAAATTTCTGGACAACGAAAGTCAAACTGGAACAGAAAGAGAGATAGTTTGCGAAAAGAAAAACACCGTATCATTTTGCAATACATTGGACATGATAAGAATATTTTTCATATATTTATATATATTTCCTGTGATTGTTCGTCAAAGTGAATGTCAAGCCGTACAATGAGAAATATATCCGAAAACACCCGATTTCTCCCAAACCCGTGCTAATATCTCGGAAATGAAACTGTCACACATTTCACTAAGCTTAATTGATAATTTTAATGTTTTGTACTGATACTCAGATTTTTACTTTATTGTTTTTGTATACGTAACTATACTATAGAGTTGATGTACATATAAAATTTGTTTATTTTTTCATCACAAAAAAATGACTAATATATTTTGTTATATAAAAATAATTTTTTTATTTGATTTTTTTCTGTAATCTGTATTTAATGGTGGAGTAATGGCTGAAATAGTTCAATTTTTGCCAACCACAAATGACAGAAAGACGTGACCAATGTCAATTTTCAGTGGTTGTGGACAATCAATTTCCATTGGCAAATTATGCAAAACACATGCTCTAACGAAGTTCATCATAATTAAATAGTCTAAGCAATTTTTTTCTTTTAACAACAATTTCCATTCACTGTGAACTATAGAGGCAGTCTTTAATTTAATTAATGTGAAGAGACTAAGGCAAAAAGCAGGCCATTAAAAGATATTACCATTGAAAAAGCTGGTATAAGTGAGAAAAAGTTATACGGGGAAATTTAGTAAAGACGTTTACTCAAAAAATGAATGGATTTGTGGATGTAACAAAAAAATGCTTTAATATTGTTTTTCCTTCTCACTGCTTGGTGGCGATAAAGATTGGAGAGAAATAGGAGTCACCGATCTAGAGCATTTAAGTTTACACATAAAAAGACATGAAAATTCTAAAAGCCACTTTCATAATTGCAACATTAGGGTCAACAGAAACATATTGGCTGAGTGAGCATCTAAAAAATTCTTCGATACTTCGATACTTAAAGGCAAAAGGCAAAAATTCAGAATGATTTGTTGCATAGCATGCTTGAAATTTGTCATGAACAAATTATTAAGGAATTTAAGAATTCTCCGTTTTTGCTTAATATAAGTTTTTTTTGCAAGAATTGCAAAAAATTCTTTAATGAAATGATAAAACTAAACTTGTTTTTATTTTTGCTTCATTTTCTATAGACCTAGATATATTATCCATTATTTCTTTGCCTTGGTTAAGCTTCTACGACTTCGTACAAATTTTCTGTGGTGCCAACACAATAGGAGTTGTAATAAAGAACATAATACAACTTAAATTAACTTTTAGCACAACGAAACCCACAGTAAATAAACTGTCACGTCAGCACAGTGCGTGTACCCCAATATCACTAAAAAATAGTTTTGGTTAGTTAACACAACGCCTCTGACTTTACAAAGGACAAAGCATGACACTGCGCCGCCGTTGAATGTACCTTTCCTAAGTTGATCTACCCTTACTATTTTTACATACAACATATTTACCACTATCGTTACACATCCTTTTTTTACTGTAATGTATACTCTAGTCAGAACAGGTGAGCAGTGATGTCTTAGCTATATTGATACTATTTTTATATGCGTTCCGATTTTAATTAATTCATTATTCATCGATTCTATTTTGTAAGGGTTTTAGCAACGTGAACATTAGTCATCGTGTTATAAATGGTAGAACCTACTAGAAACACGGCCATAGAACGGTCATTCTCAAAAAGTGCCATGTACTTGAGTACAAATTATTATTTATTAGTATTTATTGTTATTACATTACATTATACATTATTATTATTATTTTGCTATAATAAGATTCAGTGGCGAATTTAAACGAACGGACAAAATATAACGCATGAAATATATGGGAGAAAACAAATATCAATTAGGTAGTACTTTTTACAAAACTTCTGGATTCTTCCTGCGTCGATTTCTGCTGAGTCGAACTTGCTGACGTTTCGCCAATCATCCTGTTGGCTTCTTCAGAGCTTGACTGAGACTGGCTCGCATTTTACTCTGTACCTGCTTTTCTATTGTTTGAGGGGGGCGGAGCATAAACACCGTCTCGGATGACTGATCCCCATATTGATGACAGGTAGAGACTTGAGTCGCGGTTAATATCGTTAGGTTGTTTATAGATTTCTATAGACTCTTGGATTTTTCGTTGGTAGAATAATTGATTACACGCAAGAATTTTAGCCTTATCGAATTTAATTTTATATCCAGTTTCGTGATTGTGTTCGGCAACAGCTGACGAGTTTATTTGTCTTAGTCGTAAGGCTCTCTCGTGTTTTTTGAGCCTAATTGATATTTTTCGTCCGGTCTCTCCAATGTATTCTTTGCCGCATATGCATGAAATTCTGTAAACTCCTGGCATCTCAAATGGAATTTTGTTGTTGACGGATCGAGGATGTGGCATATTTTTGAACAAGTGGTAAATTTGGTTTTGACATTATATTTCTTTAGAACTTTTGATATGTGGTCAGTTATGTTTTGAATGTAAGGAAGCGCCACAGTGGCCCGTGTGATGAAACGCCTAATATCTTTAATGTGGAAATGATTAGAGAAAAGAGCAGAGGTAAGGTGTTTTAATTTTGGGTTAAATGACTCCGGCTGAGATAGTTTTACGGCTCTGTAAAGAAGAGAGTTTATAACCGATGATTTTTGGGTCAGATGGTGATGTGCTCATGCATTAAGGTATCGGTTTGTGTGCGTAGGTTTTTTGTAAACACAATGACCCAATGTTAAGTCTGATTTTCTATTTGGAACAATATCCAAGGAGTTAAGGTTATTATTAGTTTATATTATAGAGTTTAAATATCTAAAAAAATCTACTAGGGTTTCTTAACAAAGGTATCATGCAAATAGCGTTTTCATAATTTTGGTTTTAGATGAAAGGTGTTCAGAGCTTTCTTCTCAAAGGCTTTCATAAATATATTCGCGATGACTGGTGATAGTGACGTTATGTTTATGTTTTATGTTATGTTTAAGACAAGCATTTTTCGATTAAGATGAGAAGATTTGGTTCCAGATTCTCGGATTTTAATATATCTGAAATTATGTTGAGAGTTTCAGGAATTTCAACTTTGGTAAAGAGGGATTCTACGTCGAAATTAAGTAGAACATCCTGTGTATCTAATTGTTTAATGAAGTGAAAGGAATTAAGTACGAAACTGTCAGTTTTCCCTGTAAGGGGTTTTAATAAGGAAGCTAGATATTTTGCTAGAGAATATGTTGGAGAACCAATGGTGCTGACAATAGGTCGAAGGGATAATCCTGGTTTGTGGATCTTTGGGAGTCCGTAAAGACGAGGAATTTTAGAGTCATGGTGGTGACAGATGTTTTCACAGATTTTGATACAGAAGAAGTCTTAATAACAGATTTAAGGTTGCGATCCATAGATGACTTAGGATCGTTTTTGAGTTGATACGATGCATTTTCCATTATTATTAATAAAAATTCACTAAAATTAGCAACAGCTATTGATTGAACCACCTTTTAAAGTAACAAATCATAACAAACAATATTAATAATGACAGTTTCCGTGTTTACAAAACTAAAACTTTTATCTCTGTTCATAGGTTAAAAAAGTCAACTTTTTCCATAAAAAAGGAAATATAAATCACCATTCAAAATTGTCAGTATTCATTGAATCATGGTAGTCCACCGACTTGCATCACGAGTTAAAAATAAGATGGTCATACTCCATAAGGCCATTTTTAGAGCCAGCTTGTAATTAGTCATATAGCGGACTCCTTCACCAAATTTTTTCCGTACTATTTGTACAGAATCGTTTTGGTTAGCTGTCACTTTTTCTGGGTGTTCCTTTACTAAATATCCAAGTCTCGTTCAAAAATACTGGATTGAATGAAAAAGCATCATACATATGACATGTTCTCCCATGAGGGAGGAATAGCACATTTTGCAAACGGTATTTGCGTCACCAGTTTCTTTCGCACGAGCGGAGCGTGCGGGAAGCGTCACTTTACCACGTCACTTTCGTTTCTCACGGATCCGAGTCACTTCGGACATTTCCGGAATTTAACCGCACGGGTTTAGGACCAATTTCCCACGTTTTGAATTTTGACGTTTGTAAATTCCGACGGTCATGTTAGTGAATGTATTCATGTTGTTTTGCCAAAATATACCCAAAAACTAACGATCGTAGAAATGCTTTTTCTGCGTATAGTATGCAACACGTTCGGTAAACTTTTTGAGTCTCTCGGTTATTAAACACTCGCTCCGCTCGTGTCAAATAAACTCGTGAGTCAAATGCCGTTTACCGCAGTTGTTGCATAATATACTATTACCAAACGTGTTGCGTAATATACTTTTGCTACGACCGTTACATTTGCAAAACACATACATTTTTGGATACATTTTTGCAAAAAAACACTAATACATTTACTGACCTGACCGTCAGAATTGACAGCTAAGCCCGTGCTCCTAAACCACTGCGGTAATATCTCGGAAATGTCCGAAGTGACTCTGATCCGTAAGACTGACGCCTGCATGCATGCTATATCGGTGTATAATTAGGTATTTTACAGAATGGAGTAGAAAAAAAAATTGAAATGAATGAAATTTTTCGATCCAAAAACCACGAAAAAGTTATAGATTTTCAACACACAAAGAGGCAGTGCTACAAATTATATTATTCATTTGCAAAAAGGGAAACTTTCAAATTTTTTTTTCTGCTGCGTACATAGCTTAAATTCGTGTCCATATCCTATGATCGTGTACTTTATAGCTTTAACTTTAGATTCGTGATAGGTTTTGATGCCTCCAGAAACAAGCACCGAACTAATAGAAATATCTAATGCATCCGCAACACCCTAAAATAAGTACCTACTTAATTAATAATTTTCAGAAAGTTTAATTGCATGTTCATAAAAATGAGAGGTTTCAAGTATGGAGACAGTCAATTCTTACATTCTGTACAGCGTTTAAAGATAAAAGCGATTTCTCCAGTGAAATAATCCTCAAGTTTTAGAATAAGGGCCTGCTCTTTTTCACCAAATCGTTGGGGTATTTTGAAACGATTTAATTATCCTCTAAATTTAAAACTTTTCATCTTGACAAGTATTTCAAAACAGACATACAAAATTCCTGTGTCAATTTACAACATCCAGTAATAAAGATATCATGCTATAACGTAACCTCACAATTGTTCTGACTGGACTTTACTGAGCCACGCTGTATAATAAAAAGAAATCCACTTTTAAAAGGAACTTCTATTCATTTCATAAAAGGAAAACATCCAAGGCGTGCACATCCATGAATTCTCGCATCGCCATTAACGATATAACGTCGCACGTTCTCGCGTTGTTCGGCGGCGTAAATCGAGCGGAAAGGGTTCGCGTGTGGAATTCCTTTAAAGCACCTGAAAAGTGCGTGGAATCCGCCCGTAAACCAAAACAAACGTCACATTCTCAATACGGGTGGTTACACCTATTACGTTTTGTTCTGATGTCATTATTTATAAAAAAAAACGGCGCGTTTAAAAATAACGGCGAAGGTTGGCATCGAACGTTTTTCGATATATTAAAGCGAACGAAAAACCTTTAGGCACGCACACCTCTGGCGCTATTTGTATATTATTAGCGGCAAGTTATTCCAAATTATCGCTAATAGATTGTAATTTGGTTATCATGACATATATATTAGCGCGAATCGATGCAAAGTGACATGGGAAGACCACGCTTTCTTGAGAAAGCGGTCCGAATACGGCCAACTTTACTGCATTAGCTTTGTTCGCGGGATGAATCTCGAAGTGGTTCAGAACTAATTCTGGATTATTGTAGAACACATGCCTAACTATGAACCGAATCGCTTTTACTTTTTACCTCTGACGATTTCGCAGAACTTGAAATTGTCGAATGAAAGATATAAATCAACATATGAATAGACCTTGTTCTAACCTAGCTTTTCTGTATAGTATATGGTAATATAGTATATTGTATAATAGAACCTTAAGGTTATTAAAAAGGAATGTTGAGAATGAGTGAGGCCGAAGGAGCGAAATATACTACACGAATCAAATCAAATCAAATTTATTTCCATGGACCTAATCTCAGGTATCGGATAATATCAAAAATATAAACAATATATTACAAACTTAACATAATTAAACAAAATAAACAAACAAACAAATTAAAATAATATATAAATATAAAAAAAGATAATAACAATATGTCATCACACAAAAAAAATCATTTAAGCTATAAAAGGTATGACGAACTAAATCTTATTATTAGGGCAGATATACCGATTTTTTTTCGTCGTGCTGAGTTAAGCGTACGTGATAGTCCTACCAGTTTCTGATCATTCATTCAGATTAAGAAGGCAGATTCGCGGAATCCCAGCGACGGTCTCCTACTCTAATCAGTCATGATATGGGTCTAGTATGGTTATCATAGATTTTGCAGAGTATTTTCATGTTCATCTTCAACCGATCTGGTCAATATACCTAACCTTACAATCCAGAATGTCTTATCGACAACAAAATGGCTGCCCGTCCTGAAGGCATACAAAGTTTTATCTTGAGAGATTGTTCCCACGCACTGTGTGCTCCTTTATGTCACATTTTTAACCTGGTAATTGAAACGGGTGTTTATCCAGAACCTTGGAAAATTGCTAAAGTTTATCCTCTACCCAAAAGAGGTGATCCTTCCGCAGTTGAAAATTACCGACTTATTTCGATTTTATGCAATTTTGGAAAACTATTGAAGATTATATTACATAAATTATCTTTTTCGAATTAGAAATAAACTCTCTACGCAAAAACATGGGTTTTATGCGAAAAGATTATGTATCAACTAATGCTTCCTGCCTTCTTATGTCTATGACTCCCTGACAAGTAAAGTGAAGTGCACGTTATATACACTGACTTCCACAAAGCGTTTGATCAAATAGATCATCACTTACTGATTGAAAAAGCGCCTCAAAAATTTAGTTTCTCCGATTCGCTGATTTCAGTGTTGAGGTCCTATTTGGTGAACCGTCGAGATTCAGGGCTTTAGATCAGTTTCTTTTGTTCCAACTTTTGGGGTGCCTCAATGTTCTAACTTTGAACTACTTCTGTTCAATATATTTATAGACGATATCATATCTTTCATCAGCTGCGACAAGCTTGCCTGGGCGGATGACATAAAACTATATCACTGCAATAAAACCGGCACGGACTGCATAACTCTCCAGACCTACATCAATATTGTCAGTCAATGGTGTACTAAAAATCTTAACATCAGCAAGTGAAATGTGGTTTCTTACCACACAAAATCTCCTATAGTCTTTAATTAGAGTATGGATGGTACTATCCTGACTAGACTTGCCACTGTAAAGGATCTGGGATTTTATTTGACCAGGCGTTGTCTTTGGTACCTCACTACTATTAAATTGTTATTTAACGTTACGTTCCGTCCAAGATTGACTATGGCTCGGGGGTATGGTCACCAATATATAACTGCTATGCTCCGTCAATTGAGAGTTCACTTATCTACGAGTTAGTTCACTACGGAATCGATTGCCCGTTGCTTCTGGAATAATTGCGGTTTCATGTGCCTCGGCTGGAAGGGAGACGTCAATCGTGGTTACCCAGATCCAATATCCATCTTATCTTCCATCCTACCTTCAACAAACTGTCATCGTACTATGATTTATATTATGATGGTCTTTTACGTCCCCTGTAAATATTTCATATGATTTATATTTAATATTTCCTGTAATTAGGTCATGTTTCCTGTTGGAAATAAATCGCTATTATTATTACTATTAACTGTAGACAATTTATGCCCGGGATTTTTTTACCAAAATTGCTACATACCTGTTGATGCGAATTCGAATTTTGAAGGGGCTGATAAGTACTAGGATTAGATTTAAGAATTAACACGCAACTATATATCCCCTAACCCCTAACCAGTGGAAAAATGTCGTTTATTAATGCAATACAACAGAAGAGGTTCCAGGAAGTAACCCGCTTCGATTCAGAAATATAACTTTACTGCTCGATTTCTATCAGTCAAAGGAGATTTTAACCATTCAAGTTCATTTCCATGCACACCATAAGCAAATAAATTATAAAAAAGCATGTAAATATTGATAACGGCTAATGCACGATACAAATGTTTGTGCAATGATTTCTATAAAGCGAACTGCATATTTGAAAAAGAATTATTTATGTTCTAAAATGATAAGAGCCTATTTCAGAGATTTGTTGAAAATATCGACAGTAATGCTATAATTCGGAACTAACCTTCTTGTGAAGCATTTTTTAAGCAAGATGCAAAAGAAACAGTGGAGACAGAAAAATTTGCAAGATGTGCTAATGGTTTAGTGATAAATTCAGCCGCATGATTTTTTGTGATTTTTTGTTGTCTATTTAGGTCCCACAACTTATATATAATATATATAATAATAAGATATATATATATATATATATATATATATATATATATATATATATATATATATATATATATATATATATATATATATATATATATATATATATATATATATATATATATATATATATATATATATATATATATATATATATATATATATATATATATATATATATATATATATATATATATATATATATATATATATATATATATATATATATATGAACTTGCTGACGTTTCGCCAATCACCCAGCATAACTGAAACTGTGGTTTCCGTCAAGCTCTGAAGAAGCCAACAGACATATCTGATTTATCGCTAAATTAAAAATCTTTAACACTAACTACAATAACTATGAGCAACATGTAGAGCCCATGACTTGTCTTGATTCCGAAGAGGAGCATAGTTCGAATTTTATGTCTCGCACTTTAATAAATTGACCACATACGAGGTGTGTTCAAAACGTAAGGCGATTTTTGTAATACATTTGATCTTTGATAATTTTTTTGTTATGTTGGTACACATGTCCCTAACATATGGTCTCAGTTTGCACGAGACAAAAGCGTTAAACGCATTTTCTCTTAGTTTTTGTGCATAATTAACCGAAAAATCATAAAATAAACTTTAGGACAAAGAACGAAAATTCTTTTGTTGAGTCGTCAAATAAATCCAAATTTTTTCAAATGATTTGTTGATATCAACATTAATTCTACGAAGCTAATTTGGCTATAAAAGATCAGGTACTATACATTCACTCGTACATCATTGTGCTGAAAGAACCACTAGCCGAAAAGTTAATTTAGTTTTTCCCCAATTTCGCGGAAAATCTTCGGAACTCCGGAAACCCTAACGGAGTGACGAAAAAACCTCCTGAATTCTTCCACTTGGCAAATGATACTGCCCCATATATTGCGTTAAATGAACTTTTCGCTTATCGTCACCATCGACAAACCCAATTTCCTACTCGGGGGATCGGGGTCCTGAAATCAACCCTCGCATATATACCTTCCAACCACCCCGCGATATCTGCTCGTCACGCTTTGCATCTGATGCCCTCGTGTATTTTATAGGCTGTTGTTGAACACGACGAATGCTTGCTTATCGAGAATCGGCAGAGGTTTTAAACTTTGATGTCGGTTTACTCCAGAAAATTTAAAGCGCTCTATCGATGTTTAATTAATTTTTTTCACAGAATTGCTACCTTCTTTTCCCAATCGGATGTTTCGTACATTGATTAGGTTTAAACAAAATTATAACTCGTCAATCGGATAAAAAAATTGCTCTAAGAAAAAACGTCTGAAAATCAAGCTCGTTATAGGTAGCTTAGAAACCTTGACAACAAAGTGATAAAAAAAGCATACACAGTGTACCCAAGTGAAAAATGTCTATCATGGGATAAAGAAGATAAAAATTACAGACCTATAACTATACCGTGTGTATTCCCAAAAATATTAGAATACGCATTCAACGATCGACTCTCTGTTTTTTGACGGAAAATAAAACAATAACAACTCAACACTGTTTTCAAAGTGGTGAAAATGTAATACACTTATTCTATGAAAAATTGGTAGAACTCATGGACAAAGGAAGGTGCCCGTGTGTCGACTTACATAAATTTAACACTAAAGGTAAGAATAACATCCGTGTAAACAACTGTAGTTCAGTAAAAAATTGTGAATTGGAAGGAAACTGTAAGTCAGTACTAAAGAATCACTTAGTTGGAAACTGTTTTTAAAAGTTGCCGAATTTTTATAAAAACGTAGTATGTTATATAAACTTTCTTGTGTTTTTTGCTCTAAGTATTTTTTACCTTTTTGTGACAATTCCTACACAAATTGAAAATTTGTCTTATGAAAATATTATGAACTGAACTATTTTAAGACATAGGTGCACGTGTGTCTGGATCTAGCTGTTAAGGATTTCTTAGAACTTTTTGACGTATGGAAAAGTTTTGAAGTCTGAAATTTTGGGATGTAGGATCATTCATTTCCTTGGTTTTGATTGTTTTTTTTGATACATTCATTCAAATATACTCCTACTATATACTATATACTCCTCTATATATTTTTAACAGTATACCTTTACCTTTTATCAGTATATATATATATATATATATATATATATATATATATATATATATATATATATATATATATATATATATATATATATATATATAATATATATATATATATATATATATATATATATATATATATATATATATATATATATATATATATATATATATATATATATATATATATATATATATATATATATATATATATATTCTCACGTATTGATTCACGGATGGAAAAATGTGATGACACTATATTCCGGGATATCATCCGTTCGCTCGTTGAACTCCGACTGGAATCCTGCATCCGACTGGAAGCCTGCAAATCCTGCATCCGACTGGAATCCTGCAGACGTTTCGCCAAAATCTCACTTGGCATCTTCAATGCTCGCGCTCCGAAAGTGTTCGAAGTGTTTTCGGAGCGCGAGCATTGAAGATGCCAAGTGAGATTTTGGCGAAACGTCTGCAGGATTCCAGTCGGAGTTCAACGAGCGAACGGATGATATCCCGGAATATAGTGTCATCATATATATATATATATATATATATATATATATATATATATATATATATATATATATATATATATATATATATATATATATATATATATATACACATCTGAAATTAAGCCCGTTATGGGGTGCTTAGAAACTTCACCCACAAAATGATCCAAAAAAAAGGATATACAGTGTGTTCAAGAATTTAGAAAAAAGTAGTTTAGAACGTGAAAACTAAAAAATTCCCACCACTATCCATGGTTTTATATGTAAAGATTTTCTTTTCCTGAAATTGTTTTCTAAATATGTGAATGTGCTTCTTAACGGCATAGGTATAGGTAGGTTATTATTTTTATTAAATATACGTACAATTTCAAGTTTTTAATCTTCATTATAACGATTAAAAGTATATTTTGCAATAAAACAAGATTGAATTTGCACTTGTGATCAAATCGATGCCTTTTCCCTGAGCGTTAAGTCGTACTCAATTGTTTTTCGGTTGCTATGGCTATAATGAAAGATTTTTACATCTGTCAAAATAAGTTGGACAAACCCTTTCTTTTGAATATAGGAAAAAATATCTGTCTTTTTTAACAAATAGCAAATTATGTTGAAAATGATAATCTAAGTGACAAAACTAAGGCCCGTTTTAGGAGGTGGCACAGTTGCGCTACAGCGCTTCGTATGGGACAGATGACATTAGAGGGACTAATGAAGGAAAGTGCCACTGGGTTGGTTCTAAGGCTTTTGATATTATTAGTCACAAGCTCACCATTCTTAAATTCTAAAATATCAAATAAAATGTGGAGTTGCTCAAGGCTCAATTTTGGCTTTTTATTATTTTCACAACAAAATTCTTAAATTTTCTGGAATATTATAAACGGCAATCATATGCTGATGACAAGTAGCTCTCTAGTTTGCAGCTTGAATACCAAGAGATCGACAGTGGCTCTAACCCAATATACATTAATAAGTTGGTTTGTTGCTAATATTTGTCTTCAATTTGGAGTAATTTATGCTGCCAGTCGTCGATAGCTTTTGAAGTATAAAATTAAGAGGCGTTTTAAATAAGTTGTCGGACTAAATTGTATTGGAAAGATGCCTAGATAATACCAAACACCTGAAATTACACCGAAAAATACGCTGATCATTGGTTTCGGAGTACTTTAACTAAATTGGCTGCGAGGGCAGATATAGACAGTCGACTGTAGCCAAATAATACGTCGAAAATCCTATCAATTCAGAATCAAGTGCCATTGCCTCAATGGCACTTTTGTAGAAAAAATAATTTTCATAACTTCCAAAACGCCAATACCACTAGCTGATTCTGAACCATCGGCAAGGGTTAATTATTGTTAATCATTTGGAAATAAATGATTTTTTGGATTTTTCTCGACCAAGGACGACAAACCTTACCACCACCGCCATTTTTTGACGTTTGTTGACAAAATAATTTTCATATCTGATACCGTGCGGAGATACATTTGTTGAATAAATTGCGTTTCGAACAAAGGCCCCTTTTGCGCACGCCATCAATATAGAATATGGCGGCCCGTCAAAGGTATTTTCATAAATCCAATATCCCAAACAAAATTACATTTACATAATCTTTCGATTATGCTTTTCTGCCCTGCCCCCGTCCCTCCTGTTCCAAACGGCATTTATCTCTGGTTCGGACCCGTTCTCTTCCTGCACTTGCCGAAAAATAACAAACGCACCCGCATATGAATAATATCAGATTAGCAGGGGTTGCCATTTTCCTGCTGGTTATGTATAATTTCGATTTTGGTATGCTTGTATTCGCCGTAAAGTTGGAATTAGTCGGCTGGATAAATAACGCTATAAAATGTGTCCGTTTTGATGTGCAAGATATGGGATATTTTTTGTTAAGTGCTTACTAAAATATTGTCAAAAGTTAGTGCATGATCATATTAGATGCACTTACAATATTTGCAAGTTAGACAGCATAGAACATAGGACAAAAAAAGTTATAAAGTCATACCTTCATTTCAACGGGGCCTACTAATAATTTTCTTATTATTATTACTTTTTTCAATAACACAGACCAACAATTTTTAAACTTTTGAAAGTTGATTCCGATCTGAGATTTGATTCTGCCACTCGAGATGCGTTTGCTTCCATAAATCCTAAAGTTAGTACGAAAAATTTGGGTTGAGTTTATTGATTTTATTATGTTAAAATATTTCAATATTATTAATTTTATTAATTATTAGAAAGTTAAATTTTAATGTTTTCTATTCTAATATTTGTTGTGTTTTATTTATTAGGTTAAAATAAGGTTAGGTTGTTTTCTAAAATTCTTTTTTCTAAAATTCGTGTTTTTTACTTAAGTTATTTTAAATTGACCTTATCTTTTTTAAAGTTCCAGTGTTTATTAAATTGTTTGAAAAGGTTTCTATTTAACGTCTTTTTCAACAAATTATGCATGGGCTACTAATACATAAACAAAAAATGTCTTACGTTTCCATCACACCAACAAATCTATATGGCTAAAATGGGCTCGACACGGGCATTTTTTATGAAAATTATTGCCATATAAAATAAGAAAGTTGTATCCAGTTATGAGAAAAAGGAGAACTGTAGAAAAAACCTGAGTACGCCACTGCATGCCTTTAATAATGTTTTTATTCGAATCCAAAAATTTCATGAATAAAAAAGTCATGGCTAATTGTCAAAAGGGCCGAAAATTGAACAACGCCCTACATCTTCGTACTGAAGATATCACTATGCGGTGTCAACCAAGTCGATTTTGCTCTATCCAGTTCAGATATAGGTTTTTCCTGTTAAATCACTCCAATTACTACCATCTTGTATAGTCCTAGACACACCGTAGATAGATGCGCGTGCGAACTCTTTTCGCAAACTAATTATCGTCGTAGGGACAAAGTCCAATTACGGATGACGATTTTCAGTCACGCCTCTTAACTCACGATTACAGTCGTTAGTTTTACGCGGCGGTATTTCCGAAAACTCGAAATGGTGGCGGTTTTGCAGTTTTACGACAAATAAATCTTCGTTTTATATGCGAAGCGAATTAAATTTGTCGCTAGCGAATCGGGATCCGTCCTCGTGCCGAACTAAAACGGTTCCAGAAGTTTCAAACTATTAAGACGCTATCTGGAGACACATGTTCGTTGCACTTTATATTCGGTCGTAATGAGACAGCCAATCGTAAAATGATACAGCCTGTGGACCGCCTAGGAGTAATCTTCCCCAGATTTCGGGTCGCGTCGAGTTTCGACTACATTTTGATTCAATTGTTGTAGCCGAAGGTATTCAGAGTGTCTGTGGAAATATGGGAAGCAATGACAGTTCCCATAATTTATTTCCTGCAAGCCGTTCTTCGGATTCGTGACCCTCTATGGGACGCCTCTGGAAACTGTTTTTTTCTTTAACGACTTTTAAAGCACTTGATTTTCACTTGACTTAAAAAAAAGTGGTATGGCGACCACTAATAGGGACCCCATACACGTAAGCACATAATTTTTTAACACACTGTGTGATCAATTTGATATGAAAAAACAAACTGGTAACCACAGTTACCATAACCTTAATAGAGAAAAGTTATTGAAACCAAAACTCAATCATTATCAGCACAACAAAATTGCTTTTAATTTTTCAAAGAAACGTCCTCAGGTGCACTATACTATTTACAAATCTTCTGGATTCGTCCTGCTTCGGTTAATGATGAATCTAACTTGCTGAGGTTTCGCCAATCGCGCCGGCGGCTCCTTCACAGCTTAACTGAAACAGGGTAGCATTTTACTGCATATATATTGTTTGAAGAGGCCCTAGCTGATATTTTTCGTCCTGTTTCTTTAAAGTCTTTTTTACCACGTATGCATGAATACTGTAAACTCCTGCTATCTCAAACGGAATGTTGTCTTTGAAGAAACGAAGATGTTGAGATATTTTTGGTTAGTTTCGGCTACTTTTGGTTATTTTGAATGTAAGGAAGGACAACAGTGACAAGTGTGGGATTGCTTTCTGTCTTTGAAAGGTTTGTGGTGAAGTGTATTTTGCGATGGAACTCTTAATATATCTAATGTTGAAATTATTAGAAAGAAGGGCAGATCAACTTTCTTGTTTAACCAAAACTAATAGATAATTTTTGGGCCGCGTAGGTTTTTTATGAATATAATGTTAGTTCTAATTTTCTATTAATGGGAATAGTTAATAGTCTTTTTTATTGACTACGTTTTAGAAGCAAATCTTGCTATAGACATGAAAGTATGAAACTAAAAGAAGTACTAATTTATGAAGAGATCTGTTAGTTTTTACTTTATCTTTAAATTTAATGATAGAGTAGAAACAAGATTACGCAAGTCAAAATTCTAATTTTCTATTAATGGGAATAGTTAATAGTCTTTTTTATTGACTACATTTTAGAACCAAATCTTGCTATGGACATGAAAATATGAAACTAAAAGAAGTACTAATTTATGAAGAGATCTGTTAGTTTAGTTACTTTACCTTTAAATTAAACGATAGAGTAGAAACAAGTCAAAATGAAGACTATTGTCGATAGACACATTGAATCTATGACAACGCATTAATAACTTGTGGCCAAATCTACTGTGATGATTATGATTACCGGAATTTTTTGGCATACATGCACGATTCTAATGAATATAAAGCAGCTATGATACAACACCACATGGCACGGGCATAATGCGTAATCTTATAAACCATAGCTGGCAATGATCACGATAGCCCATTCTAGCTATGGTTCTTATTGATTGTTTTTGCAATTTAAAAATAACACACGAAGCCGAAAAATTACCCCCATAGCACCGCTTCATAACTTAAATGAGAATGCAATAGAGCATGGGTACCTATCATCAATCAATCTTCTTATTCGTCTCAGAACGAACAGTATGTGGCTGAAGTTAGATTTGGATTTGGATTCGGATTTGCGAATATTATAGTGGACCAGTTCGTTATTTCCAGTAATTAAAAAAATATATTCCTGAGGAAATGACGAGAAATTAAGCACGGAAATAATGTAAGGGAATGTAAAAAACCTGACGTTGTCCCAGATATTGAATTAGACCATTGAAGAGCCACTTACGAGAGCTTCAAAATGATGTACTACTCAACCACCTTGAAGCGGTCGGGAAGGTATAAAACTACCCCCAATAAAGAAATAACCAAATATTGATTTTATTTAATTCGCAATCTCAAAAAAATCTGACGTTGTCCCAGAGATTCAATTATACTATTAAATATATAACAAATAAATATATAAAACTACCCCCAAATATGAAATACTCCAAAGTTCGTTTTATTTATTACGGAATCTCAAAAAAAAAAAACTGATGTCCCAGATATTGAATTAGACCTTTGAAAAGTCACTTGAGAGAGCTTCGAAATGAATCTATCACCTCGAAACGGTCGGGCAGATATAAAACTGCCCCCTAAAATTCGCCATTATCAAAGTAGAGATTTGGTTCTTAACTCGAAATTGACCCACAAAGACACATACACCAATCATGGATGCTAGCGATATTCAGGAAATTTTCTAAATTTTATTTGTGCTTTTTCATTCTTATATTTATTGGGCCGTTAATTAAAAGTTTTCTGGGACGACATTTTCGCACAAATTTGAGCTTTCGGGATTAATAACAATTGCATATTATGTTCCATTATTAAATATTTCCAGTATAGGGAACGCTAATATTCGACAGGGGACTACATTCTGTACGTGATGACGTTTAAAGAAACAGGATGTCCCCTTTAAGGAAAAAACAATTTGAATCGTTTCCGGATTAGGAGCAACAGTTATCATGCTGGTTGTACAATTTTTTTCAAATAATTCAGAAACAAAAAGAGAAGGGCATATACATCTTTTGAAAATTAACCATAGCAATAAAACCTGATAAAATTCACAGGGTGTGCAACTTAACATTTTAAATATGACAACCATTTGAAAACGAATGGTAGGGCATCTCATAGGCAGGGGTAGTTTCATATCTCTCCGACCGCTTCAAGGTGATTGAGTAGTACATCATTTTGAAGCTCTCCTAAGTGGTTCTTCAATGGTCTAATTCAATATCTGGGACAACGTCAGCTTTTTTTGAGATTCCGAAATAAATAAAACGGAACATTTGGTTATTTCATAATTGGATGTAGTTTTATACTTTCCCGACCGTTTCAATTTGATTGAGTAGTACATCATTTTGAAGCTTTTCTAAGTGGTTCTTCAATGGTCTAATTCAATATCTAGGGCGTCAGCTTTTTTTGAGATTCTGAAATAACTAAAACGATCATTTGGTTATTTCATTATTGGGGGTAGTTCTATACCTTCCCGACAGTTTCAAGGTGGCTGAGTAGTACATCATTTTGAAGCTCTCTTAAGTGACTCTTCAATGGTCTAATTCAATATCTGGGACAACGTCAGATTTTTTTGAGATTCCGAAATAAATAAAACGAACATATGGTTATTGCATTATTGGGGGTAGTTTTATATCTTCCCGACCGCTTCAAGGTGGTTGAGTGATACATTATTTTGAAGCCCTCTTAAATGGCTCTTTAATGGTATAATTCAATATCTGGGACAACGTCAGATTTTTTTCAGATTGCGAAATAAATATAACGAATTATTTGGGGTGATGCGAGCGGAAAAGGGGTTATTTTCTGTATAGCAACATTGAACATGGTTTTTGGGAGTTCCCTTACAATATTTTCTCGCTTAATTTCCCGGAATTTCCGCAGGAATACGTTTTTTAAATTAAAGTAAATAACGAATTGGTCCACTGCAATATTCGCAAATCCGAATCCAAATCCAAATCTAACGTCAGCTACATACGAACAGTCCATTGCAAAGTTTTGCTTTCAATTCACCAACATGTTTCGACCAATTTAGTCTGGCATCAATAACAGCACCAATTAGTTGAAATCGTCAAGTGTTGTGAAGGTTCAGATTTAAGACGTTATTTTCGAAATAAGTGCTTCCTAAAGATTCATTTTAGTTATTATTATTTATTTACACTTAATTCTTGAAAGTTTGTCCCAAAGCTTATGCCAGTAGCATCAGCCCAGTATAATACGCATGTAGATGGAAGAATCGAAAGACTAAGTTCATTGATATATATATGACAAATAGTAATGGCCCCAAAACTGAGCATTGGGGCACTCCAAATCGTAGACTTTTTAAGGTTGATATCTCTCCTTGGAACTCAACACACTGTTTTCTACATGATAAATACGACTCAAGAAGTTTGAAATCTGTATCCCGAATTCCATACCTTTTCATTTTGTCAGTTAAAAGATCATGAGAAACACAGACGAAAGCCTTACTCTAGTCACACAAAGTTAACAATGTCCACCACCTTACATACTGCTTCGATTGATGAGCTCAGAATAGTCAACAAGTTTTTTTAACAAAATTTCGAATATTTTTCCGAATAGGGATACAATGGAGATAGCACATTAGTTACCGATATTTTAAATTCTCGGAGAAAACTCCAGTCCTAATCGATTCATTAAATGTAACAGTTAAAGATTTTAGAAGCAAAGTGCATATATTTTTTAATAATCTGTAAAAGACTGTTCGGTAAAAAAAAATCGTCACATGAAGAATTCTCCAATGGATAATTCTTCAGAATCATTGATAATAGAAAACAGTGTTATCTGAACTGAATACAATTTTATTGTAATAGTATGTATGTAATTGGATGAGGCCAAATAGCAATGTTGGTATTAGGTGGAAAGTGTCCAAGGGCTTTCTTCTCAAAAGTTTCCATAAATATACTTTCAATCACTGTTCCTGACCTCTGTTTAAATTCTCGGATTTTAATATACCTGAAATAATGTCGATAGAGGCTTTAGTAAAGGTAAAATCTAAGTCGAAACTAACCGGAATATCGTTTGTATCTAATGTCATCGATTTTAGTTGTTCCATGAAATGAAAGGAATTAAATACGAAACTACCAGTTCTCCCTGTAAAGGGTTTTAATATAGAAGCTAAATATGTTGCTAGAAAATATGTAGGAGAACCAATGAGGCTGATAATAGTACAAAGAACTCAAAAAGATGATTGGCGAAACGTTATCGAGCTTGATTTGTCAACCACAGACGCAGGAGGAATGCAGAAGATTTGTAAATGGTACACTGTATGACAAGTAATAAAAGTATTATTAGTGATTTTACTTTACTCAGGTAATTTGGACAAAAGGGAAATTAAAAGAGACGGCAGGAATATAGAAAGAAAAAGAACAGCTACCACTGAATTAAATTATAAGCTGAGAATGCGAATGCGAATGGAAATTTTCGAAGAAGTCTAACAGTACTATTTAAGATTCTTTTGGACTTTTGCTGCATCTATTGTTTATAAATCGAACTGCTGACATTTTTCCGATCATCCTGTTGACTTCTTCAGGCCTTAACTGACTTGTATTCTACTCTGCACCTACTTATATATTGTTCGAAGGGGCGGAAACCTGTGTTTGCACTTAAGATTGTTTGATTGCTTATAGATTTGTAGGTACCTAAACAAACATTATGTTTAATATAAACTACCATGTGTATGTTCCTCATTATTTTAATATTATATTTAATAGGTTTAAATACTTAAAATACAATGGCAGACAGGCAAGTTTTAAGTTTTTGAAAAGTTTGCATTGATGCTTAGTGTTTTAGGAACTTTAGATTCAACATCAAAACTGACACGAAAGTCGCCTGTTCTAATTTACTTTTTAGTTCTTGAATAAGATGAAAAAAATTAAGCACCACACTGAAACATCTTTCCTGTGATAGATTTTAGATATATTCCTAAGCAGTTCATAGGTGAACCGATGGCGCTGACGGAAGACCAAAGATTTGTTTTGTGAATTTTGGGAAGACCGTATAGTTGAGGAATTCTAGAGTCTTGAGAAGTGCCCGTCTTTTTCGTTTGGATTTGACATATTTTTGGGTAGTTTGAGCCTTTAACTGCCAACCAATATCAATAAAATGAGCTGTTTTGGAGAAATTCCACATATCCCTCAGCCATGTGTTTGATCAAGATGAATGATGTGAACGATTGCGAATTAAATTAAACTTTTCAGATTTTGCGGTTAGCGCCGTTTTAATCATCACGGCGGCATTTAATATCGCAAAGACAATGAGTTTATAATTTCCTCGCGTAATTCCGCTGACGGTGCTGACTCGGTTATAGAAAACAAAATGGAAAGCAGTCAACGACAGTAGCGGAATGGTGTAAGATATTCCACATTGCCGCCATTCAAAATATTAGTTCGTATCTGACGCCGCGATTTCACAATGAACCTTAATTAACAATGAGACGTCAGTTTAACAATTTGAAACAAGCAGATTCCGCCCCTTGTGTTTTAGAACGCCCCCTTTGTAATTACATTAACCACGTCGGTAGATATTAATAAATGAGCGGGGCGGGAGGATGCTTTGGCATCGTAAGTCATTCCGTTTACGTTTCAGATAATAATTAATAAAAATAATTAGATTAAGTTAGTTGATTAGTAAATGCGTTAACCCGGAGCGGGCGGGAATACGGCCGGTAAAATTAATCGTGCCATATAACGAACCCTAATGGGACCAAAGAAATTTGCAAATCCCGGTGCAGTTAAGATAGGTTTGTTGTTTGATTGTTGTGGACCAAAAGTAGTGTTCTAAAGTAATGTTCATAATTTTTCTCGATAGATATCACACATGGAATGATACGACATTTATATTATAATATAATTTAAAAATGAGTTTTTAAAAAGCTTCTTTGTCGATTATAATCAACCCCCAATTTTTTTGCACATCAATTTCGAACAGACGGTATGAAGCCAGAAATATGTTATTTGCACAGCGTGGTTTATTTAAGATGAGCCACAATTCGATCTGAGAACTGATAAGATCTATATAGAAAGTTTAATGTAAAAGTTTCCTGTCCTTACCTAAATATCATATGTATACAGGGTGTTTAGTTATTTCAGGCCAAGTCCAAATTTTCTTATTTTAAGTGGAACACACTGAAAGTGCATTCATAAACGAGTTCAACGATATCTGATAGTGGGGGCTCGTGTCGCGGCGTTTTGTGTCCAGAAGCGCAAAGTATTTTTTAAAAAACTGGTTTATTTTGGCTTCCACAAAAATATTATTTTCTCCAAAACGATAAACTCGATAGGAAAAATTCTTGAACAGGAAAACGCGGCAGATCTGGGACTAAATCTTTTATTTTAGGACATTTTTCGATTATCTAAAGGGTTTTTCAATTATGGACAAAAATCTAAAAGACTGTGAAAATTGTTCTTTTTGCAATTAAATTATTAGGCGAAACCAAAATTTGTCAAAAATAGAGCCAATTGGTCTAAACAGTGTTATAGTCCACATCGAGAACTACAATTTTTGTATTTACGGTTTTCTTGTATAACACACGCTGCTCGAGATATTTGAAAAAATCCATGTGAAAATGGCGTTCAATTTAGACGCAATGACGTCACTTACTATTACGAAGTACGGTGTGCGGCATTGTTTCAACTAAATATTATTCTCTCAAAAACCATTTTCTGTATTAGAAAACGTCATCTACCAAGAAATGTGGAAGATCCAGGGCTTTAATCTCTAATTCTGTAATTTTCTCGATTATGTACAGGTTGTATCGGTTATGGTCAAAAAACTAAAAGACCCTGAAAATTGCCGTTTCCATGGGTAAAATGTTAGAAGCAAATGAGAAACTGTAAAAGATAGGAAAATTTGGTTTAAAAGGTATTATAAACTGTGCCGAGAGCTACAATTTTCGTATTTACAGCTTTCGTTTATTATACAGGGTGCGGGAGATATTTGGAAAAACAGAATAAATAAAATCATAAATCATCAGAAAATGTCGATATTTCCAAAAAGTAGTTTCGGTTTCAGATTTCTTATTATCAGAAACCACTTTAGGCTAAATTTTGCAAGCTTTTGGGATATTACCTCGAAATTCCATTTTGATCTGAAATACCAGCTCAAAAATCGATGGTCAGTAATTTATGATTTATATCTCGTTTATTACAACTGTGAGAAATTTAAATCTATACGCTATATACTTTGGTCATTCCTTTAACCAACCATACCAAAAAGTCTTACACAAGTTGTACCATTTGCCGTCGGGAACGGTTTCTGTAGGAGGCTAAAAATTTTTATAAAATAATTAATTACGAGTAAATGGAGATGGTTTGGGTGAATTTTATAGTATCTGCTGATAGACCTTCGGGAGTATATTAAAAAAAAATACTCGGTTGTTTAATTATAAATTCCTTAGTCGTTCCTGGGGACAAAATATTGGCAAAAAACATCAGATTTTTTTGATAAAATGTTTTATATTTCGGTTATTTATAATTTGAAGTATTTGAAATTTATACGTTATCTAATTTATGCTTTCCTCTATTTAATAATTCCAAAAGATCTTATAAAACTTGTATGGTTTTTTGTCGGGAACGATTTTCGTCGAAGACTGCAATTTTTTAAAAATTATATTAATTATTATTTACAATTAAATGGTGTGAGCTGGGGAGGACTTTATAATTTTTATTTATAAACCTGATTAACCTTAATCTTTAGCAATAAGTTCAATCATTTTTTTTTGACACAGACGAAAACTGTCCTAGCTTTACTTCATAACTTTTATATACAGACTGTTCATTATTCGTAATGTCGTTGTGAGTAGAGATATAAAATCGATTAAATTGGCAAACTAGTGGCATTTTTCGCACTGATTACTTACGGTGGTGAAAAAAAAAAGGAATTGAATGTAGGGATTAAGGAAAAATTAGGAAAATGTACTCGTTTCAACAACTCACCAACAGAACAAAAAGGGTTATATGCAATATTAACCTAAAATTAGACTAGATGGCTATGAGTGGTTGTGAAATAAAACTCAATTTAAGAAAAAAAATGAAATAGAAATAAAAAACTGAATGAGCTAATTAATTTATAATTAATTAAGTTATTTTTAGAGATGTTCAAAAACAGCACCTTGTACTTCAATACATTTTTGAGCGAGTAAATTGAGCGAATTGCCTTTAGTATTGTTCTACAATCTCCATCTGGTTTATTTTTTCTCTAATTGCAATCTTTAAAACATCAACGTGTTGGTAAAGTCTTATTTTTTTCCTCGATGAAATGGGATTATTCACAATTTTCCATACAGTTGATGTTGGAATTTTCGTTAATGTGGGCGTTTCTTCTAAAGATGATTGCTTGCTGGCACCACGTTCAATGAGAGTTAAATAAACATTGTTTATAACTTCCTTAGTCTAAATAGAATAGTGTTTTCAACATTTGGGCGGGAGCATCTCCTGAGATTCACTAGACTCGCACATATTTTGCATAATTCGCACACGATTCAACACACGCTGTATTACACACGAAATAAGAATGATTACTAATAAACTTAAACTAAGTAGTATATCAAACCAATGAATATTAAACACAGGTAGGTATAAAATTATTTTCTATTACAGACCCACAATTTTACCTGAATTTAAATTCCGAAACTTTAGGTAATAATCTTGTTGCATTGTATGTTAATGACCACCCTTGGATAATCCCATTCAAAAGCAATTGGTCACTTTCTTATATCTATGAACAGACCATATCTTTCCTTAGAAATTTCGTCAATTAAGTAACCTCACAAGTAGTAATCAAGTGGGGGTTATATCTGCTGATCTAGAAGGCCAAGGAATAGGTCCATTTGTAGCAATCCGTTTATTGTTGAAAATGATAGTCAGAAATTGATATGTGCCTCGGAAGTTATGAGCTGGTGCGCCATCTTGTCGGAAATTGAGATTCTGCCTCCTTATGATGTTAAGCTCATCTAGAAAACCATCCAGAATTCCAGTAATAATTGTACCTCTCAACGGTCAGCGTGTGATCGTAAAAATATGGACCAACATTGCAAGAACCAATTATACCCCCAAAAAACGTTATAGCTGAAACGAACTTATGAATCCCGAGGATGTACTAGCGATAAATTTTCTGTTAACCAATAATGATGATTTTTTTGATTATAAAGTCTCGAATTTGAAAATTTTGATAAGTCGGTCCACAAAATATACCGGAAATTATTTATATTTTGGCGGCAAACTTAACCTTCCAATGAGAAAAAATGTCTTCTCTCAGCATCCTCTTCCAAAAGCACCTGACCTCTTCGGAATTTATAAGGGCAAAATTTGTGTTTTTTTTTCAAATTCTTTGGACAGTATTAAAAGATAAGTTAGAGTCTCGAATAGAATTGTCACGATATGTTTCAAAATATTCAAGAACACCAATTTCCACGTCTTTACTTATAATAATTATTATTTCTAAAGATTAGCTAAAGATCCAAAGAAAACTGTCCATGTGGTGGAACATGCTGTGGATATAGGTTTATGTGTCGTTCTCTTGCTCTTACAGACGATTTACTGCATGCCACTTTTCTTCATGTGTAAAAATCATTTTTGAGTAAGTGATATAGTAAAATTTATTTAACTAATTGATAACAATTGATATAACAATAGTAATTATTAACACATTAAAACTAATGTTGTGACAATTATTTTTCTATTTGGCAGGCCTGTCATTATTATGCACAGCCTTCTTTGGACAATTTTTTCTGGGCCTTTGTTGATTCTTTGGAAATAATGAAACCGTTTTTGCTAAACGAAGGAGATGAAAAAATTTTATAATAAATTATTATTGTTTCTTACGCTCAAATTAAAAACATAAAGAAAATTTGAAAACTTTCATTTCGCAACTAGTCATAGCCTTCTAATTCGGTTATTTACAATTTTAGCCTAATACTACATATGACGTTTATTGTTCTGTTGGTGAGTTAACAGCTTCAGATTAAAAAATATACAGGATGTTTCATTGAAAAGAGTACCTTTCCTTAAATATGTCCCAAACCTTAGATTCAATTGTTTTTCTAGTTTCACCATCGTAATAAATGCTACTAGTTTGTTAATTTAACTGAGTCATAACAAAGTTACCAATGATAACACTTAATTTAGATCAGCCGTTATACCAAAAAAAGAGAAAGCAATTCATGATACCTCCTGTACATTACCTAATAATTACATTAAGTAATAAGACTCAATTTCAATAGCGATGTTCTAATGCTGGAAAAGGAGTTTTTTTAGTTAGAATGTGAATTGGTTTTTCTTTATTTGGCTGGTTATATGAACGGTAACAAAATCTAAAAGTTATTTTTTTTTTGTTTTTTGATATTTTGCAATATAAGTAAATTACTTATTTAATCGGTATGATGATTTATAATTCCGATACGGTTCCTCTATTATTATATTTCGTTGAAATCGTCTTTCCATGCTCAATTTAACTATGGAGTAATATAAGGATTATAAAAAAATCGACTCACTTAAAAAATTGCCTCACTGTATTAAGGCAGCACAAACTTTAGTCGTTTATTGTTCATGTAAAGAATTTATATTTTTTCTACCCGCTTCTGTAAAATACCTAATTATTCATTAATCTATCGTGCGGCAATCGTCACTTTACCACGTGAGTTTCTTGTCCCAGACATTTCCGGGATATTACCGCACGGATTTAGGAGCCTTCGGATGTTTTCGGAGATTTTACCGTACGGCTTGAATTTTTTATGTTTTTCAATTCTGACGATCACGTCAGTGAATGTATTCGTTTTGTTTTGCTAAAATGTACCCAAAAACTAACGGTCGTAGAAAAAGTGTGGTATGCAACACGTTTGGTAATAAGCCACTCCGCTCGTGCCAAATAAACTCTTTAGTCAAATGCCGTTTACCACAATTGTTACATAATATGCTATAAAACGCTCTCGCTGCGACAGTTTCCGTTTATATCAAAAAAGAAGGAAAAAGAAGAAATATCATATATCGTTGAACTCGTCTTGACATGCACTCTCCGAATGTGTTCAATATTCAGTGTTTCTATCGAAAATTTCAAGCTTTTACCTGCAAAGAAAAAGGCAGACATCTTGCATACATAAAAACCATATTCTTTTTTTGTATATCTTGTCAGATCGATGATTGGGTCATTTTGTGTGAACCACGCTGTATATATGTATATATTCAGGTTACTTATATTATCCGTTTCTCTCTATTTATTTATTGCTTCTCGGCCATAATATTTTCCATAATTTTTTCGCGCAAAAGCGGTAATGATTAAAATTTCGCAATATAAATCGTTCCCCAAGGACAATTATTTTGCAAACCGTACTGACCCGGCAAAGTTTGTGGCTTGTGCCGGACTAGTTTATGGATTGTGGTCCGTACGGCGGCGTAGACATTTTCAATTTATGACTGCGAATGCGTCCCAGAGCCGATTTAACCCAACTCTACGTACACGCAGTTTACTCCAAATTAACAATACGTCGGTTTTCACTGTTTCGTCGCCTTGATCAAGAAGTTTCTCCTCATTTTTTTGTAAACGAAAAAATTGGTTTACCAAAAAATTAGTACAAAAGCAATATATTGACAATGACAATATCAATAACAATAATAATAGTAATAATTATAACTTGGCTGCCCACGATATATGAAATACTTAGCGAAATATTGACCAAAAAGCTTTACCAGGATTTGGAGAACCAAGATCTATTAGTTGAGGGCGGTGGTCGAAGCGCAGTAATTACGAAAAAGAATCTATATTCAGCATATATACATTACCAAAAATTGTTTGGCAGTGTCCCGCATACCTGGCTGCTCAATGTCTGCACGTATACAAAGGGAAAATGAAATTATATTAACCCTTTATCATCTGTAATTAACAAGCTCAACCGAGGATACAAACATCTTCTCGATATCCGCTTGAAGTTTGAGTGAAAGAAGCATAAGGTGCTATAGCTTCGGTGTAGTTAATTGAACGTCTGCGGAGTTAGATAGGCTTCACAGAACTCTAACATACATCCCAGAACTAGTAAACAAAGATTCCACCTACCACATAGGGTAGGAGCGTTTCAGATCTGCGAATTTGTCATAAGACCCAGATAGAAATGTCACGACGGTATTTCCAACAGAAATATGAAACTGTGCTCTTAGAATGAGAGATAGAAACTACCGCTTCAACCCTTATTCGATCTGGCCCATCTTAATTGAGAAAGGATACCTGGATAAGCACGCTTCAACTGCATGACTCACAAATATGAATATACCGACTATTACGTCAATGTATTGCAGATTATCAACAGCTGCAAGGTCCTCGCACCATGAGAATACACAAGGAGACATGACAAAGTAGCCAAGATTGTCCAAGAAGTAGCATACAATCTAAGCCTTATTATAGAAAAATGCCAAATTATCGGTATTCACCTGTGCTGGAGAACGATAGATACAGATCTACTGGGATAGAACTGTACAAAAACATCTATTACATTCTTGTGGATAACCGTTAGTCATCTAGAATCTAGAATTTTAGGGGAAGTATTATTATTATTACTACTTCCACGACGATGCGGTTGCCATTCACTATCCGAATCTGAGATGTCTGTTGCATCGGTGCTTGCCTTATTGCAATGTGATTGGAACAAGGCATTTTGTGGAAATATGTTGTGGACTAATATCTGAGTCTTGGTGGTTACGTGATATCTTGCTGCCAAGTCAGTTCTGTGCGAATCAATAATCTTCTACGTTGTTCCTGTACGTGTTTACTTTACCAAACTTGCGTAAAAATCACAAAAAATAATACAAAGTGGAGTGTGTTTTCAGCAAAACTGATATTAGTAGCGGATATGTGACGTCACACGCCTAGCTCTACACCACCTAGCTTCGAGGAGTTCAGGTAGTTTTATTATGAACAACTGAAATAGTAATTTACTGTATATTTGTTGACCTTTGTGTGGGGTTTATTTTGCAATTAATCTTTAATTAATCACGCAGCACGCATATTTTAGCACCACCCGATTACCGAGTATTGATAAAGATAATGAAACTCCGGTATCCCAATACACCGTTCCGCGTCGCTCCATTAAAAACAACCATAATAAAAGTTATTGCCGAAGCTAAAAGGTTCTATTTTCGTTCGTTTGGAAGCCTGCATTTTATTATTTCTCGGTCATTATGCATTCTGGAGCTTATTGCAGCAGTAAGCAGTAAAATTCGTAATTGCTTTTTATTGCACAATCAGGCACCAGGACAGACTTTTGTCTTTTTTACTTTTGTGTATTTATACCGGACGACTGGAAAATGTTGTGTGTTTGAGACTATTACTGTTGCGTTACTTGGTCAGATCTCTCACTTAAGAAAAAAATATTATCTGGGCGGTATACAGTGTACGTGCATTAAATTAAAGTTTCCACTCTAGAAAGCATTGTTTTGGGACAATGAGTGTCGAAAACATCTACTGAAATCTACCCTAGTTTTCATAATTCAATTTTTACTTTCAAATCACTTCCTTTACTTCTAGTGAAAGAGCAGTTTGATTGAACATCTTCACCATCGTTCTAAAAAGAAGCACCCAAAATTAAAAAAAAAAAACATTTACTTTACGGCCATTTCTAGGGGGTGGATGGAACGTATCAGAAGCATTAATTTTTAAAAAATTATAAAATTTTGAAATAAATAAGTATATCATTTTGATGTCACATGAATACTAATTCGAAATAACAATACTATCAAATGAATAGTTTGGAATAATTTATTTCTGCCGTCCATCCATATTACAGGATCTCAAAGTTTGGTATGGATGGGACAATCAAAAACAGTCGATTTTTTTACGTTTTTTTCTCGAATCATTTTTCTGGTTTGGTTTGCAAAAATTCAATCGGATACAATGAAGCTTATTCATAATATTTGTAAATATTTAAAAAATATTTAAATTTTGTCAATTGCCATTACGGACTTTTTAATTTTGTTTCATCGTATATATGGTACGGATGGGACAAAATTATAATGGTAATTTTGATTTTAATTAATTTTCTTAATTTTTTATTTAATATGAAATTCAAAAATTGCACAAAAAAATAATGAACAGATTCTCTAACACAAAGTGCGTATCGAACACTTTATAAAAATTTTAAGTTATTCAATTCAGTTTGACCCATTACCAGTCTATGGCTATCAAGTGCCTTGAAAAAGTGGCCAGATTTAACTCCTTCCAATGACTCAATATGGTTCCAACGAGAGTTCAACATCCTCTTATGTTCGTCAATGTCAACATTAGATGCAAACAATACATTCATATTCTTAGCCTCCGACAAAACTACGTTGTACAATGATTTGGCGTCATTGTTTATTGATTTTCTCCTTTGACTTTCTCCAATGCCATTCTTTTAATTTTGATCCCAACACCGTCAACGGGGTACCCTTCCTACCTCACACTCCAAAATCTTGCTCCATGAAACATAAATTTGTTAATGTAAATTGATTTTAGAATTGTGCTGCACACCCATCAAATGTCAACTTGAATAATTATCTTCAGAAAAAACCAAACGCAAATTTTGTCATGATTAAGGTTTTCACTAACCACAGAATAAGAGTGACAGTTACTGGGGACCCATGCTACGGCAATGAATACCGTAACTTGTTGATGTCTCCAGTGAGCAGATTGAGAGATACACGAATCAATTTCCGCAAAATCTACTTGAAGAACGCCTTTCTCTTCACTTACTTTTTTAACTATTCACACTATTTTTCTTGAACAACTTTACTGGTAAATTTGAAACTGTCCTAAAAGTCCTTGAAGGAAACTTATAGCCCCTTTTATTTATAAAACTTGGGACTCATCAAATGAACTTTTCCTTGTTATTTCCAATTCTAAGCCGTCATTGCTCCTCAAAGGTTTCAGTGCATATTCCATGCCATTTTCGCAATTGCTACATAGCCCATTCATAGAGTTGCTGTCATCAATGCTGCAACACAGAAGCAGTAGTAATTCTGTGGAGGTTTTTCGGAATTGTTTAGCTCTGAAGCGTACAAAAAAACGCATAAGCTTCGCACATATGTCGTTTTTGAAGTTTAGTCTTGCTTTCTTTAATTTTCGCTGAAATAACATCCCTCTTTCCCGGTGCCTGGCGACTAATGTCATCCCTGAAGTAAAATTTAATTTCTGGAACTACATATGAAGCTAATTGTTTCACAACTTCCTTTTGGTTTTCTGAACATTTGGGCAAAACTTTTTCAGTTTCCTCCTCCATGCTTTACCTAGTGCTTGTGGCGACTTAAAAACGGTTGTTTCCCGCTTCATTTCCTTCTCTTGATTAATTTTCTTTTCTTTCAACTTTCAACCCTCTTCCTACTTGCTTCTCGTTCTCTTTTGACTTTTAAAATTGCTAGTGATTTAAAACCCTCTATAATTTTTTGTTTTTGCAAATCTCTACAAAGCTTCTGCCTTTTTGAGCTTTTTTCTTTCAATAAGTTGTATTTCTTTGGATGTTGTTTCGGTTTTTCTCTGTACACTTTAGCTCGTTGTCGTTGTTTTGTACCCATTGCCTGGACATATTGGAATGGACGAGGCAATTGGCATGGACGCGAGATATTTAAACAGCCAATCTAGTCGACTAGCATGTATTTTTTTATGCAAATATTAATATAAAATGTTTTGTTAAGTTGTAAATATACAAAAAATATCCAAAAAAATATTGTCGCCCTAATATAAAAAAAAACATACTTTTTACCAGTTTTGTAGCAAATTGAAGAAGAAATAATCACTTTTACATCTGGTTTTGGCACAATAAAATGGTAAGCAGAACGACAAATGTCATAAATGAATCAAGTTGACACTCGCGGATTTTGTTTTTTCATGCCTTACTTTGAAAGTTAGACGGCGGCGTAGCTTAAAAAGGATTATATCGACTCACTTATAAAAATGCATTAAATTTATATTATTTTCTGAACACTGGAAGTAAGTTGTATATTTTTTTTAAGTTAATATTATACTCAAAAAGCAAAAAAAAAACAAGTAATTTGCCTGAGATAGTAGCCTGTAGTAGAGTAGTTTGCCTGAGATTACTTTTTCGTTAAATGACCGCTTACAATATTTAAATCCATTTTTTATTTAAAAAGGAAGGAAATTGAAACAGCGCAAACTTGATCCTAAAATTATAACTCCATTGATATCAACGAATTCCCTCCATTACTTCAAGATTAAAAATTTAATCGAAAACATTAATTACTCTTCCTCTCTAAACAAAATTTCGATTTCGATCAGATTTCGAAATAAGAATATATCCCGCAGACGTAGGAAATTAACCTGAGATAAACAGCTGCAGGCTCGCGAAAAATTGATAGGGGTGCATTTATGATTTAATTTTCCTTGAATTGATCCAATTTTCGTTAAATCAGCGACATTTAATAATCTTCTGTCCCTGGTTTAATTTCACTTCAATCCAGCCCTCCTCAGGCGTTCCACCTGCATATAAGCGAAATGTTTAAGAATTAAGATAGTAAAGCCTTGTTATTGTGTATTTTAAAGTGCAAAGCACTTTTATCACATAATTTAAAGCGGTCCTAATATCCATCAATCATTCATATTAAATGCACAAGTATGTCAATGTTTCAAAAATCTTTCACAGTATAGAATTATTTTTTAATTAAGAAGTTCTTTTTTTAAATTTGAAAATGTTTAATTCTATTTGTTTACTATTATTTGGTAACTTATGGAAACATTTAGGAGAACAATAGTTTTAATTCCTAAATTTCTTCAATCTGAGAAATCGTGAAAAGCATTGGAATAATAATAATAATGATAATAATAATAACTTTTATTTCCATTGGTGTAAGTATCGGATATTAGTATAATAAATAGTCAAAATATTGTACAAACAAGATTATAAACGGTGTATTCAATGTATCACGTTAAAATATAATGGATAACAAACAGGAACAAAATTGGAACGCATTATAATTTAAATTTGAAATTTAAATATTCGTGAACTGAATAAAATGCTTTTATTGCAAAAAAAAAATCCTTACTGTGGACTTGAATTGATTAATATTTGATATTTGTTAGACATTTAAAGATAACTTATGGGTCAAACAAGGGAGCTACGGTGGATAGATCTTAGGTTATGAGTAATACTTTCCACCATAACCACAAAAATCGAGATAAGTGCTGTTTAAGATAAAAGAAAGAAGAAAGGATGGAAGAAAAGGAAATGTCAGCAGATTTTATTGAACAAAACAGACCCCGATAACAGTGTTCACGTCGTTTGAACAACATGGTCCTCTCTCGTTATTTCTCTGGCTCTCGCGCAGTTACCCCATATTACCACAGCACAATTTAAGTTAAACTGGATGTACACATAGTAATAGACTTGATGTGTTCCATAATTAACTATTTTTTCGTTCATATAAACTAAGCAGTCCAATATATATATTTCGGTAAGTCTGAAAACATCCTGCCCATTGCTGTAGCTGTAGCTATATATATGTAAATATATATATATATATATATATATATATATATATATATATATATATATATATATATATATATATATATATATATATATATATATATATATATATATATATATATATATATATATATATATATATATATATATATATATATATATATATATATATATATATATATATATATATATATACACCAGTGTTCGAAGTGTTTTCGGAGCGCGAGCATTGAAGATGCCAAGTGAGATTTTGGCGAAACGTCTGCAGGATTCCAGTCGGATGCAGGATTTGCAGTATTCCAGTCGGATGCAGGATTCCAGTCGGAGTTCAACGAGCGAACGGATATCCCGGAATATAGTATCATTATATATATATATATATATATATATATATATATATATATATATATATATATATATATATAGATATATATATATATATATATATATATATATATATATATATATATATATATATATATATATATATATATATATATATATATATATATATATATATATATATATATATATATATATATATATATATATATATATATATATATATATATATGTATATATATATATAATGCTCGCGCTCCGAAAACACTTCGAACACTGTTTTCGGAGCGCGAGCATTGAAGATGCCAAGTGAGAGTTTGGCGAAACGTCTGCAGGATTCCAGTCGGATGCAGGATTTGCAGGATTCCAGTCGGATGCAGGATTCCAGTCGGAGTTCAACGAGCGAACGGATGATATCCCGGAGTATAGTGTCATCACATTTTTCCATCCGTGAATCAATACGTGAGAATATATATATATATATATATATATATATATATATATATATATATATATATATATATATAATTAAATTCTTACAGTTACAATTCCGGCAGTAAAGAGACTGCAAAATGGCTGCTCTAAATGAAACACAGAGAATTAAAAATTTAATTTTTCTTGCATATGGAGACAAAACAAAAACTGAAGAAGAAGTTTGTAATTTGTTTAATGTAAAATATCCAGAAAGACCCAAGACCCACAGTTAGTAAAATTAAGAGAAAATTTATAGACTGCGAATGCATTGAAAATGCCCATCGTTTACTTCTTGACAATATGGTAATCACTTTAAAAACACTTCCAAAACATTACGCCGAATATTTTCATTAATTTGCCTTATTTCGTATCTAATTCTAAATTTTAAATCATATAAATTTTATGGTTTTTTTCTTATATACTTGTAAATATCCCCAGAGGAAAAAATCTAGTGGAGTAATATCTGAAGATTCTGCAGGCCATACTATTGATCCCTTTCCACCAATCCACTGTCCAGCAAATACCGTTTTTAAATATTCATGCATTTGTCGAGCAAAATGTTGAAGCTACATCTGTCTATCTGGCATATCCGGCTGATTTGGATTTGGGAAAGAAATTGCTAGCGAAGAGCGTGTGCGAGTATTCTTAAAATCCAGTACCTGATTTTTAAATAAGTTTGCTCCATATTTTAGCCGTTCACTGCATATTAAGGACAGTGAGAGCCTCTCACCCCTGGGGTACTCCATGATTTGTGACCCCAATATCAGAGAGCTTACCCCCATAAAGACAGTTCTATTTGATAAAAAAAATATATTAGCTTTAAGCTGTTTCCACTGATCCTATAAAATTCAGAAAGTTAGTCGATGGCGTTGGTGATGTCCCAATAAGTTATCACACCTTCTATAAGGCTGCAGGTGGTTTCAACTGTTGACTAAATATGTTATTCTTAAATAATTATTCAAAGAGCTTAGATGTAATTAAGTTTATTGTAAATGGGTTATTTAATGAGTTATTTAAGTCACATCTACTCCATTTTTAAATGTGGGGATAATAAAATAATAATAAACTTTAGTTAGAGGAAAATGCGAAGAAAAATTGGAACCCTATTATTGTCCGCCAACGTAAATCAAGTTGTAATTGGACAACTCTATCTTATCTCGAAAGCCGTATGCCAAAATGGAGTGCTTTATTAACTCCTTTTGTTAAATTTGCGTGAATCGCATTTAGACATTTCCTCGGATGAAGTAATATTGCTGCAAAACTAAAAACGCTACATTTCGCCCGTGTAACCGAAATTTTCTATGAAAGAAAAATGTTTTCATTCAATTTGAATTATTTGTTTCTGTTTAATAACGGCGAGCATTCAAATTTCGACCTACGGATTAAATTTTCATTATTTATTTTTCGGCATAAATATTCATAAATTACGAATAAAATATCAGCTATGTTATTTTAGCACTGTTTTTGTTTCAGGTGAAAGTAATGTTGCGAGTATCGAATCCAACCAACAGTACTTGTATGGAACCCAGTAGTTCTAACAGCTTTTTCACTCTGGATAAGCGGAAAAAACAAGTAACGCTACTGGATCCCACCCTCTACGGCAGTTCTTCGGCACCGGAAGACAGGCGGGTTGGGGTGGCTGCGCCCAAAATGTTCGCGTTCGATGCTATATTTTCGCAGGACGACTCGCAGGTGAGATGTTATTTTAAGCCATAGACCGCCAACTAATAAATACCATACAAAAACAAAACTCTTTTGAACCTTTTGGTATATTGCGATGAAATTTGGGATGGTATTATATAATAAGACAATTCTCTACTGTTTGTACTGAAAATGAAATAGTGGGTCATGTGACACTTTGAAGGCCTCTCTTTTTATGCTTAATTCCAACTTCAATTCGCAACTAATAATTCTATCTTATTCTGCTATTGCTTTTGCAACTAGTAAATGTAATCTGGACCGGAAAATACCCAGAATGTTTTAAAAAACCAATTGCAAGTACCAAAAGAAAGAAATAAAAATTTAATAAAAATTATATTTAATAAAATATATAATATTTATTTTAATATTATTTTAATAGTTTAATAACATTAAAAACAATACTAAACTAATACTAAAATAAACTGATCTACATAGCTAATAAAACAAAACTGAAAATAAAAAATATTATATGAAAGAAAAAAAAAGGTGTAAGTGAAATTGAACATTTTAAGAATGTTTCAATAAAATGGCGTTACGTATTTTGGAGCTTGTTAACAATGAAAAATGAGGCTAACCAAAAACGTGAAACAAAATATATGATATAATAAATGATATAATAGTCGAAAATTTCATGTTAAAAATAAATATATTTTTTAAGAAAAAGGAACTTGCTTTTTATCATATGCTTGTAGCAAATTCTTATATAAAGTCTTGATGCAGTGGATTATTCAGATAGGGCAACATGGATCCAAGACTTTTCTTCTTTTTTTCTGAGATATTTTTTTTTCTAATGGAAGTGCGAGTAGTTCACATTTATGGGACTACTTCTGTCGATCAATATTATGACTGTTTTGCTCATTTGAAGCTTCGAAGTGTTTTGAACTAGGTATGATGATCGTTTTATAATCCAAAATTCAAAATTTGCCATATTTAATTTAACAGGTGCGGTAAACGGCATTTGACTCACGAATAAACCAGTGACTTTTAAACAAGAATATTTTAAAGTTCCCTTATGATGGACCACTATTTTGAAAGTGACATTTTTTAAAAACTCTATTTACAGATGAGGCAATTTTCAGTATGGCCGGTATGTTCAACAGAGAAAATACTCATTACCTGTATTTCTCAAATGAAAATCGTCTAAAAGAAATTAAGAAACAGGGTCGGAGAAGTGTTAATGTGTAGTGCGGAATTATACGCGACTTTGTTTTGAATGGAGATATTTCAATTTGTTGTCCCATTAATTGATACTCTGCTGGACGATATTGAAGACCGGATTGTTTTCCTACAAGATAGTGTTCTATATCATACCGTAGTGCCTGTTAGAAATTGTTTAAATCAACATTTTCCATTTTGGATTGGCCAATAGGAAGCCCTGACTTAACACACCTGAACTTTTTTTATGGAACTGCATAAAAAATTAATTAAATTAAAAGAATTAAATCCCAAACCCATTAAAGGTGCTAAATACAGGGCATTTCATTTAAAAAAATTGAGATTTTTCAATTAGAAAAAGCATTTTTTAATTGTCATTTGTGACCATCCTGTATTATATATTTTCACCGTAGTTAGATCAAAGTATTAAATATTAACTTCTTCCATAGATCCATAATAAAAAATTTCCAATTTCAGTTTTCAAGTGTAAAAAAAACACATTTTTCAATGACCTGGTTCTGATCTCAAAATCAAGCATATAATTAGAAATTTTAATTGTGTTCATAGCATAAGTATACGAGCAAAAAATATTCTGCATCATTTAACTTGCGCATGGGGGCGCCGCAGGATGGTATTTTTAGCCCTCTTCCGTATATTGTATATAGCTTCTCCAAATCTCTTTGTCATTGCAGCTTTCACTTCTATGCTGACGACACCCCAATTTACTTCTAATTTCCATATAACTTATTATATTTAATTTATAATTATATATTATAAGTTACTATAAGTATGCAATATAGCATCTGAGCGTCTTTCAAAACTGAATTCAACTAAATCTTTTGTGATTATTTTCGGAAATGACGGGCAAATTTTTAGATTTAGAAACAATACTCAAATGAAGCTAGGTGAAAATGTTTTTTCTTACTAGAATTATGGTAACAGTTTGAGAGTAATCCTTGATTCGCGAACCACAAATATCCATTTAGTGACTGGAAATTAGTACACGCCATAGCGTCTACCTTGCACAAGATACACAGTTACTTTTTTTTTCGAATTAGCTCTATCCCATTCCAAATTCAAAATTCTTGCTAGAGGCTAATTTATAGAGTTAGATTGCATTATTTAAATATGCTTTTTCGATCGAAACTGCACATGAAAACATTATTTTTTAAAATTTTGACATATAAAAATTCGAAGTATCTTGTAATATTGCTCAAAATGTTAATAACATACGCAATTTTAATATCAATCTAACTTAATCAGTATCCAAAAGTAGCGGTTCATTAGTTCCGTCTCCATATCTGATAAAATGCTTCCATCTTTTAATTCGAAATTTTAAACGCTCTCTATTTCTCTTGTTTTTTGTAATTGTTATTAATTTTTAATCGTCTACAGTTAAAGCTACATTGATATAGTGCCTATTGTTAGCCATTCATTTTTCATTTATAGGAGCATATATATTTTGGCAGTTCCGACTTATAACAATAAATAAATTTATTAATATTATTATTATAACTATTTGTTATGGTATGCGTAATGTTTAACGAAATATTAGCAAGCTATTTTGTTAACCTACATTGAGTTACATTTCTAATTTACCTATGCTTTTGAATCCATAAAAATATTATTCTGGGTAAGCTGTATATTATGTATGATGTGTCTTGATATCTCCATCACTTTAAAAAATAAAACCACCTCCCAACTACCCTTTATTATATATCTTTGTTTCAAACACTCGTTACGAAATATTACGAACAATTGAATTATTTGGTTATTACATAAAAATAAAGGCTCGAAAGCGTTTTTAATAAAGTGGCGTCGGAAATTCCGTGCAGTCCGGGATTGACCGGAGCAGGTCAGGAATTTAGTCGAAGTATTTTCGACTCTCGCTTGAATTATCTACCCATCCGCTCCGATACTTAATTAAATCATGACCATCGATTGAAGCGTTGCCTGATTAAATTCTGGCATGTTCCGCGAAAATAATGCGAAAAAAGTTTTTCCGCCTACGCGTTTTAAAGTGCTTTAACGTTTACGTGAAATACATTGCACCGCACATTTAATATATTGCACTAACATCGAAAATTATTCTTAAATTAGATCCATCAATTTTTATCCAAACCTAATTACTATATTGAACATTTCAAATAATTTTATAAGGTTCATACAGAGTGGACTAAAGACGACCAAAATATTAGTGTTCAATGTTAAGAGACTATATTTAATATCGTTCTGATTACTGTGTCACATCTTCTGGGCGTACTTAGATTTAGCTTAGCTAAATCTCTAGGTGGAGGCTACAAGGCTTCTAACGTGTTGAGTTATAAGTGCTCCCTGGAGTTCATATCCGAATTTCCTTATGACCAAGCTAAAGTGCTTCCACTTCCTGCAGGTAAATTTACACGAAGTCTGATAGAGGAGAAACCTTAATAACAGATTTAAGGTTGCGATCCATAGATGCATAGATATTTGGCCTCATGGTCAACAAACCCTAGTAGATTTTGTTAGACATTTAAACTCTATACACCCTAACATACATTTTACCATTGAGTTGGAAACTAATGGTAAATGGAAGGTTATTCCATTCTTAGATATCCTTGTCGATAGAAAATCAGACCTAACATTGGGTCATTGTGTTTACTGAAAACCTACGCACACAGACCGATACCTTAATGCATAGCCACATAACCATCCGGCCCAAATCTCATCGGTTATCAACTCTCTTGTTTATAGAGCCGTAAAACTATCTCAGCCCGAGTCACTGAACCCAGAATTAAAACACCTTACCTCTGCTCTTCTCTCTAATAACTTCCACATTAAAGATATTAAGCGTTCAATCAAAAAATACACTTCACCTCAACTTTTCAATAACAATGAGGCCGAAAGCAATCCTATACTTGCCACTGTGGTGCTTCCTTACATTCAAAATGTCACTATCCACATAGCAAAAGTTCTAAAGAAGTATAACGTCAAAACCAGATTTACCACTTGTCTAAAAATCTCTCAACATCTTCGGTCCGTCAAAGACAAAGTTCCATTTGAGATGCCAGGAGCTTCCAGCATTCTATGCATATGCGGCAAAGAATACATTGGAGAGACCGGACGAAAAATGTCAACTAGGATCAACGAATACGAAAGAGCCTTACGACTAAGACAAATAAACTCATCAGGTGTTGCCAAACACACCGATGTTAGATGCAATCACTTCTTCTACCAACGAAAAATCTGAGAGTCTATAGAAATCTATATCAATCAATCTATCTATCAATATAGGAATCAGTCATCCGAGCCGTTGTTTATGCCCCTTATTTAATCCCACTCCCTCAAACAATATATAAGCAGGTATAGAGTAAAATACGAGCCAGTTTCAGTCAAGCTCTGAAGAACCAACAGGATGATTGGCGAAACGTCAGCAAGTTCGACTCAGCAAGAACCGACGCACGAGGAATCCAGAAGTTTTGTAAAAAGTATTACAGTAGCCTGTGGAAGTTTAAAAAAAAACATTTCTTTCTGTCGAATAAATGGGTCAAATAGCATTGCTTGAAGCTCTAAAATATCTGTTATGCATCTTTCCTTTCCTGAATTCGAAATAAGTCCGTTGCCAGCATCCAAATTAATGCCACCCCATACCATAGCAGAGCTTCCGCAGTGGCTGACAGTTTGGATAATGTTGTATTAAGCGTATCGCTGGTCAGGGCGCCTATACGCTCTTCATCATCGCTATAAAGACAAAATCGCGCCTCAACAGAAAACGGTAAATTGTTTCATTCAGGGTCGCAACTGCAAAATAAAAGATCATTTTCTTTTATCTGTTAGACCCAGTACATACACATTGTACATACATTCGATGATGGACAAGAAGATAGAACTTCACACTACCAAATAGGCAAAATACTTACCTACACTCTATACCTACTCTCTATAATAACCTACACTCTTTTTCAATCATTCTACTTAACTTAACTGTACACTCACGTCTTTTCGTCAATCGCACTATTTTACAGTCTATTTGATCCACTTCACGCTATAAGTTTTTGCTTTTTTTTTCCTTATCCAGCAACTTGACATAATTGTCTTTGAACGCTTTTAGTATCCCTTCAGCCCTAGGCCTTCCACCGCTCAGGTCGAACTCATCTTCGTCTGTCTGTCTGCAGCATCCGTAGTAGCATCATTCAAACAGCTAAACTCGCTACCCTAGCTTAGTTTTTCTTCGTGGCAAGTAAATTTTGAAAGTTCTTGCCTGTGCGAAGAGGCTTCGATGGGCCGGACAGCGAGGTTTCGGTCGATGTTGGTGGTGGCGGTGGTGGTGGCAGCGTCGGATGCTCAGGCAGTAGTGTTACGCTGATGGACGGTGGTGGCGCAGAGCTTGCCGTTGGAGTGACCAACTCAAAAAACTCCATCGGCTCATCCGATGGAGTTTTTTTGAGAAGTTTGTGCAAACTCCAGGTCCTCCAACAACATACTGCATGGCTGCATGGACGACTGGATGAGGAAAAGTAACGGCATCTCCAGCTCCACAACGAAAGCGGAGGAAAGTTTCCCCACTCTTGCGGGCTAGAAAAAAATAAATATATCTAATGAAATAAAACAAAAAAAAACTAGCAAAAATTGAAAAATAATTAATGGAGCTTACCTGAATAATAACGTTTTCTATAACATTAACTGTTTGAACTGAATGAAAAATTCTGACCGGGAGCGTATTTAACATAATGCAAACTAAAAGATCAGCAAAAATTAAAACACACACATACAATAGTAGATAAACTGTCTCAGGAAGAAATCGTACACTTCCCGTAGAGGAAATTACGTCAGCAAAAGTAAAATTTCTAGTGAGAAACATATAACGGAAATGTGACAATTACCATTAAAGACTGAGTAAAGTAGTATATCATGCAACAAGGTTGACAAACGCTATATTAGTCATGAGTTTATTTGAATGAAACAAAAAAAAACACAAAAAAAATGTATCTTTGCACCCGAAGTTGGAATTTGACGCGAAAACAAAACCGTAATTTTAATATGACACATAGAATGTGATGTGACACCGAAAATGAAATTTAACACCGAAACTAGACACCGGATGCTGAAAATTGACCCAAAAAAAGGTAACTTGAAACCATATATTTAAATATGATACCGTTTTGTAATTTGACCCCGAAAGTGAAATTAGAAACCGAAATCTAATATTACCTTAGTTTTGGTTAGTCTTGATTAATTTTGGTTAGTTTTGGTTAGTCCTGATTTATTTTGGTTGCTTTTTGTTAGTCGGGGTTAGCTTTGGTTAGTCTTTGTTAATTAAGATTAATTGGGTTAGTCCTGGTTATATTTGGTTAGCTTTTTTTTTTCTCCCGTTTACGCGATCTAGACCCGAGACTAGACTACCCTAGCCGCAGTAGGTATCTTATATACTAGATATATTCAGTTTCAGGCGGAAATGACTTTTTTGTCAACCGATCAGCTCAAAATATCTTAATTTACTAGGACCATATCTTGCCGCATATCAAACTTAAGTAAATTAAACGTAGATTTCGAATAATAAACTAATTTCATTTTTGGTCAAACTACTTCAAATTTAGAAAGTCAACAACCCCGAATTATTTCGAACCACCCTCACTCGATGAGACTTGGTAAGGCCCATCTTTTTTCACATAGATCAAAATTTGATCTGACATAGCGTTTTTGAGATATCTACATTTTTCTTTGAACTTTTTTTTACATATTCGGAAACTACTCAAAAAAATAAGACTTTTTGTTCTCTTGACATTTTTTATTATTTTGTCTCATTTTCTTGAAAAAAAAATAATGATAATTAATTATATTGATAAAAGCGTAGCACGAGTTGCGTATATATATAAAAAAACTGATTTTCCATTAATAAACGTTGGCCTAAGATTTAATATAATTTTCCTAAAATTTTCAAAAAGTTCTAGAACCATTTTTAAAGGTATAATTACGTTAAATAAACCGGAAATTTTATCTATAACAGTTGGAATTTTAGGAAAATAACCAGCATTTTGAAGCGGTTTACTTTGTTTTTACGTTGTAAGTTGGCAAGCTTCATGACACTCGACAAACCAGGATTTCTTAAACGATCAATGACTTCCAGCTTCCATAATTGCATAATTCCGTTATTTGCAAATCCAACATCTGGAGATTGTACTGGTTCTTCTCCAACGTACAGATTAGCTTCATCGTTATTGTTGTACGAAGTAAAGGGTACGGTTGATGGGTACGTTTTTCGGCATAGATAATGGAATTGCCAAATATGGCTTTTTCATTAACATTCAAAAATTTATTACTTATTTTATACTAAATCTGTAAATCCCAAAGACTGAAGAAACTCTTTATCTTTTGGTTAGTTTTTTGGTGTTAATCAAGTTGTTACAGGAAATGGACAGGTTTTATTAGTTTGTTTCACTCTATTTATATACTGAACATTAAACACTTTCCTTTTTAAAAATATTATTCCCATTAGTCTAATTTTTTCAAATGCAGTCTTGCCGTTGCGACTTTTCCTCTAAAATTAACCAGATTTCCTTCTTAAGTACTATTTTATCAATTTATTTGTGTGTTAATTGGTAGATATACAACGTTGCTTAGTATTTCAACTGTTCGAAAACCAGGAGGTACAATAGGTGAATGACATGTACTAGTTTACCATTTCTATATGAGTTTACTACAATATTACATTCTACAGAAAATGCATTTGCTTTCGAAATTTTTGTCGTAAAGTCAGAAATGTGAGCATATACCTCTTAAGATAAATGTGCTTAACATGTTCCTTACGAACATAGCAACACAAGGGTAACTAACTGACTGTATCCACCAAGAATACTTATTATAAAAACATAAAAAATTATATAATTGAATTGATGATATTTCTAGTTGTACAAAATCCGCTACTTTGAAAAAAAATTACAATTTTTTCGGGCGGTCTTAAATCTCCAAAACTGTGCTACCCAATGAGTACCTGTACCTTATTCATTATCTAAATTTACAACTCCACATTCGTTCTCAGGCACCAACTGTGGTACTGAACCTCTCATAAACATTTCTCTAAATTTTTTTATTTTTAAAAGTTTTACATGCTTATATAGATCCAAGTTTGTCAAGGCACATTTAGGTAACCTTATTGGTCCTAAAAAAAGACCTAAAGCGCATTTGTATAGTTTCAAATATATTCCTTTTCATTCCTTGCCTAACGCTATTGCTTCTAAGAATGCATTATGGCATTGAACTTCCTTCAATTGATCTTTTGCTTCTTTCGCTGAATTGACCGCTTTTGCTATTGCTGCTGCTCCCCCACCTAGCCATCCTAAGGCTCCAAGTGCAGCAAATATCGGAATCAATGGCAGAAAACCTCCTGCCTTAGGTATCGGTATTACATGAACAGGTTTAACTCTTTTAGCCTTTAGCGATTTTGCTGCTTTCATAACAGTCTTTATATTGCATCATGGATTTTAGTTTTTATAGTGACTGCCAGACCTAGAGTTGCAGCTTTTTCACACAGAGATACGTCTGAAGAATGTAAACTCACTTTCGCTTTTTGCAGTAAGTTATTGTCAGCCTCATGTGTATCTTTTAAATCTTTGTTTTGGTCTTTTAAGTTCTTTCTCTAATTTCGTTCCAGGTCTACAGTAGTCGTATCCGGGAGAATTAGCTAACCCTTTACCGTGATGAGAATTTGGGATGTACGTTTTACCATTACAATATATAAGAACTAAAAGTTCAGATTTTCACGAAATTATATATTTTGACATGACAATTGTTTCGACAACACCGTGTCAAATATGGTAAAGCCCCGGTTTTATCGAAACAATTGTCATGTCATGTGAAAATCTGAACTTTTAGTTCTAATTTATTTTGATAAATGGATTTTCATCAAGTAAAAGCCACCTCAGTTCAGTTTTACGATTACGAGATTGTATTCGTTTGACGGGCATTTTATATTTTTGTTAGTTCTAAGCCCGGTGTGGGGTTATCCATAAAATCATTTAGTTGCAAATCAGAATTCGTATGGTAGCGCAAACAATTACTTTATCAGTTTCCAACAACGCAAGTTTTAAAAAGGTGGGGAAGCAAACGTCATAATAAATTTAATTGAACATCCTAATGGTTTGAGATTTGAATATGTGCCTATATTTTCAAGATCTTTATTTCAAGCTAAATATCAATATTTGGAAACGCTTCCATTATCAATCAAATGTATCCATTATTATGGTTTTTGCCAGTTTGGAAAACCAATTTCCTTCACCCGATAAAGCAAGTCCCACCTTAATATTCATTGTTAATGTTATAGCATGTGATAAGCAGAATATTATAAAAGAATATTTTTTATACGTAGGCGTAGAAATATAGATTGATTTTATTTACATTTAATTCTGCACAATGTTTATTTGATAATTTTATTTAAACAAGGTGATTTGAATTTGAAATGTTTATTAATTCCGATTTAACATTCGATAAATTAAAAGAAATATGTCCTTTGTGTTGACAGAGCAAGTACGACTTTTTAAGAATAGATAAAGGGAGTGAAGTCAATGAAGGAAGATATAGAAAATATATTGACATATATATTCAACTTTTTTGTTAAGGCTCATCTAATTGGTAGCTTGCGAAGGAATATATATAAAAATGTATGTATGTATGTATGTATCTTCCTTTATTGTGTATTTTGTTTACTTCAGTTCAGTACTCTAAGATAAACCCAACGCACCCATCGAATTCTATAGAATTAACCAAAAAACTTATCACAAAAACGAAAAGAGTTAAGGCGTAAATTGGAGATACTTAAACATAATGAACGTGTTAACGAAAGTATCTTTTCCCCAATTACCAAACATTAAGTTTCTTTGGCCTCTAGATGATTTGGTTCCAAAGAAATTTCTATTTTTGCAATTGGACATCAACAGCATTTCATTACGAACGACGAAAAATGTGGGTATCGAATTTCAAAAAAAGTTGCTAAGTTAAAACCTCAAAGATGAGTCATTTAAATTTATTGATGTTAATCTTTTAAAATTCGCAAAAGGGACATTGTTTCACCGAGGACACTTAAGTCTGATCCTAATAATGCCTTCGGTACACCGATGTATCCAAAATCTGATGTCCTTGCTCAACACGTTTCTGATGAAATTACAAGAGCAAATAACATGGATTTTGAAAAAAATCTCGATATAGCTGTAAAATTCAATAAAGACTATTTAGATAATTTTGATAAATTACCTAGACGATATATTGACGCCATGCTGCACGACGTCCATAATAAATTTGGTCACAGAACTGGTATAAGACATAACAGTGGAGAAGAAAAATTTTTCATTGAAAATCAAGAAGTTCATTTTGTTGGAACTGACATTATAATACTTGATCAACAATTTAAAGGAACGCCAGAAATTTATGAAATATTATTTAAAGATGTGCCAGTTTCTTATACAACCCCACATTTGGACAATTATGGTATTATATTAGAACTCACCAGCACTCACAAACGAAACGGAAGTGGCTTGGATTCATGGGAAACGAAACTGACGTGGTAAAGCCACGCTTCGCGCACGCTAGATCAGTGCGTAATTAGGTATTTTATAGACGGGAGTTGAAAAAATATTTTATCTAATATTACGAACCACCATAATACATCTTATCACAGAATTATAAAAATGAAACCATCAAAACCATCAAAAGCAACGAAAAATCTCTTCTCAAAAATATTTACACAAAGTGAAAATTGGAAGTAATATTACTAAATTTAAAATTGGAGACATTGTCAGAATAAGTAAGTACCGAGGTATTTTTGATAAAGGCTATACTCCAAACTGGTCGAATGAAATTTTTACTATAAAGAAAGTCAAGCTTACAAATCCAACAACTTATTTGCCACATGATGACAAAGGTGAAAATATTTCAGGTTGTTTTTATGATCGTGAAATACAGAAAGTAAAACATTCTGGGTTATATTTAGTTGAAAAAGTCTTGAGAAAAAAAGGAAACAAACTTTACGTTAAGTTGTTAGGTTTCAGTATTGCTGACAACAGTGCCTTTTTTGATAAGTATAAACGTTCGGATGAACATTTTCCGTTCACTTACATGACTTTGAAAAAAACAATTAATATGTTCTATTGTCAAATATAGCACCTAATTATTAATATGTCAATATTTGTTTTGTACCTGAAGGAAAGATGTTCATCCGAAGAAAGACACCTTGTATAAAAGTAAACACCAACAATAACAAAAACGTCAACTTAAGCCTCCTTTTTAACATTTTGCCAAGTATAATTATAAAATGGAGAAAATAAAAGAAATAGAAGAAGACCTCAAATGAGATGGGCGGATGATCTGACAAAGCAAGCTAGATAAAGATGGATGAACAGTGCCACAGTGGAGGGCATTTTTAGTACGAAATTTTATCGTCCTATACCGTCATACTTTACATTGATTACACAAATCCATACTTATGTTACAGCAACCACATACTGCAAACATAAAGGATTACATTTTACCACACCCATTATAATTTACTTTGAAACTTGCGGTAGAGAGCATCGAATTACAAAAAGAGTGATGCAGTGTAGTGGTACATTTTTCGGTTAATACCATCAATCTATTCATCTCCAACGGAGGAAAAAGGAAATTTTCGAGTTTCCTTTATACATTGCTATAGGACTAATACTTTGTGGCAATGTAATATACTGTGCGTGTCCCTTAATATAATATTAACATTAGTACAGACAACTTCAGTCGACCCTTTCCTTCTCGGTGGCATTTTCGGTGAGCTAATTGTGCAACAGGAAGTAAAAGTGCGGCTCATCGTCGTAGTGACGCCGTCTGATGTTAATAGATGTTTAACGCAACCTGAGCACTTTTGAGTTAAATTAGAAAATACTAGCGGCAATGTGAGTTTTAAAGTAATTTGTTTTCATTCCAGACGGAGGTGTGTTCAAGCGCTCTCACTGACGTCATCCACGCCGTCATCAACGGCACAGACGGTTGTTTATTTTGTTTCGGACACGCCGGTTTAGGTAAGCTTACGTTATAGGTAAGGAAGTCAGTTTCCGAAGTTTGGGACACTCATCACTCCATTTAGCTGAAATTTTTCCATATTCCATATTAGTACAACAAACAAACAAACAAACTTCTAATAATCTAATAAAATATATATGTAGCGATTTAAACGGAACTTTTTTTTCAGAAAATTCAAGCTATTCAACAAATTAAGGTATTTTCGAAAACTAGTCATCGAGTTTGTAGCAGTGTAGAACAAGTATTTTGTATATGTAAGTTTATGTAGGATGATCCATAAAATGAAATGATGGTTAATAACTCTGCAGGCCTAGAAGGCCCATGGCTTGTTTGACTTTTTCTCCCCATTCTTTTCTGACCTCCGCTTTTCTTCTCTAGTTGTTAATCCCTAGTTCATTAATGTCCTTCATCTCACCTTTCTTCTTTCCCTTCTATCAACGACATTATTTTTTACTTTAAAGATTATGCATCTTTTGCTCGATTTTCTCCATTGTCAATGATTCGCTTCCAAATAATACTAGATACTACAATACTATACTATTATACACTAATATACTACACTACCATACCAAACTAATACTAGGTCTCAGGCCTGACTTCACTTCACTTCTAGACAGCAATTTACTATTGGAGGTATTAGATACCAAAATATTGTGATTTAGCTCAACATAACTCAAGTTTTTTTAGTGTAAAAATAGTTTTCAATTGTTTTGCCATGACAATTAGACAAAAAAAACTCTGATTTTTCAATTATTTGCGTTTAAAATGTTCTTATTTTTTTATAGATACTAACAAGATAAAAGGGTACGGGGAGCAATAAAAAAACAATATTTGGTAATAACAGTTTTTGCTAATAAGAATAAAAGAAAACCTGAATACTTTTTAAAATGCATTAAAATTTATTATATTCTTATTTCCAATTTTTTCATTGATCCTTCAGTACCATTTATATGTACGTAGTGCTAGAAGATGCACCGCCCGCCATATGAGAAAATATATTGGTGATGCATAATGGGACGCCGTCTTTGGCATTGCAGTGAGCCCATATTAACATGACCAGTTTGCGTAGATTAGGCCGTAAAAATATATTTGTTCGGTCACCAAGGAGTTCAGATTTAAAATTTCTGGTCTTCTCAATTTGGGCGTACTTGAAGGATTTGTTACACGCTGAAGTTTATTCTTTGCAAGAGAAAGTAGAAGGAACCACATATACCTTTAGAAATAAGAGAGATTTTTATTTAACACTAAAAAACATTCAGTTTTTTTTTATTATTATAGTTTTTCATTACTATTTCTAAAATTGTTATTGTGAAATACTTTTTAAATGCAAATAAATGAAAAACCCACCTAAACAAGAATAACTTTTCTAAGAAAAATTCATTCTTTCAGATTTTCATCGTCTGTTCATCTAAATAATACGTTGAAACTAGAGTCAAAAACGTAATTGTCATGTCATAATAACCTCAAATTGACAACTGTGACATTGAATCTCCAATTTACAGATTGGCAATATATTATGAGTCACTCCGTACGTTGATCACAGCAGTAAAAAAATCAACCACTTTTTCTGAAACGTACATTCTGGTTTTGCGCTTTCTTCGGCAGTCACATTTTGCACCGCCCTTTACCGGTCCTAATTCGTCTATATTTCGGGTTTAGTCATTTTTCAGAGGCGATAAGACCCGTAATCCCTATTTAGAATAACTGCCGCGCCTATAAAGAAGGATCTCTACTTTGGGGGATTAAGGATATTTTCAGATTGTCTCCGGGGCTCCCAAACATTCTGCTGAACCTGTAAAATTTAAAATCGTAAATGGTGAGCGGGATATCTGGTTCTCGGGTTTTAAGAAAAACTCCCGTCTGAAATTTTGAATTTTGCTCTGGTAGGTCAAACGTTGCAAATTGTTTCTCATCATTTCGAGATTTGAGATAAAATATGTCTGGTATCTACTTCTTTGCATGGAGGGGTGTAGTTAATAGCCACCACACTAGCGTAGCTTTGGGTTATGATGCTGAAGTGGAGCGAAATCTGCACTCACCTAATACTGTGGCAATACAGCCAAACTAAAATTTTCCGCAGCTTAAGTGTTTATTATATTTAAAATTATATTTGTAGAAGAGGTTATAAGAAACAGTTTCTGTAGTTTTATAACAAAACCCACAAGATTTGTAAGAAATCCACATTTTAAATTTTATATTAATTCAAAACATTGGTTGCTTTAGGTATGAAACCTTTGGTGTTAGTTAATTTAGGTATTTTAAAAATGTTTTACAGCGTTGACAACTTTGATCCTTGTATAGCAAAACCCGTTATAAATCTTAAAGCACCTTATAAATACTCTGCAGCTATTATGAAATGTAAAGAGTATTATAATAAACTTATAACCGAGTAACAAACTTTTCCATGTAGAAAAAGGCGCTATATTTTTTAAATTATGATGTTTGCTTAAAGATGTCACACGCTAAGAAAAACTCGAAAGGCAAATAATTAAATATAATAACAGCTTTTATAAGAAACGCTCTAAAATCAATTACTACGCTACATAGTGAGTTTACACAAAGGAAATAAAATATATTCTAAACATGTAATATAGGGAAAGATGAATCATTTTTTATAATATATTTAGGTACTTTTATAAGATTTCGCGAACGATTGATAGGTTCTTTAGTTTTATTAATTAGGTAATTGAATTACAGGAGACTGGCCATTTAAAAACAATAAAGCAGCGAACTCATTTTTTTTTACAAAAAGATAAATCGGTCAATAAAAAAATGCTGGAAATTATTTTCGAGTTTCCGTTATCGTGAACTTTAAAACTTTGTCTCTGCGTAAATTTTAAAGCTGATTCAAATCTTTTTTGTTTAGTGATGTTTGCTCTGTCTGCAAGGAAAGTGGTGCTAGAAGCGACACGATTACGATTGCTTGCCTCGGCACCAGATAGCGTTTTCTGACAATATCGCAAAAAAAGATCTAAAGAAAGAATAATTGCAACGATATGACTTTCTTTATATTATTGAATAGGAAAACAACCTCCCAACAACCCCGTGAATAACGCATCGCAATATTTTTATCCTAACTTATTAATATGAATAAAAAACCTCTACGCACAAAAAAAAAGTTGGATTTTGGAAAAAATGTCCACTTTACCGATTGTTAATCTTTAATTATCCCAAATTTGTTAAATATAACGTTAACTTATTATTTAGAATTCCAAATGATATTTAAAATCAAAATTAATTCTTGTTATTTATTCTTATTACTTTTTTACGATGAGATAGATGAGCAACAATTTACGCGGTAGCTGACATTTTTGACATTCTTACCTTTTTTCCAATATAATCACTTAATATAAAACTAAAGTCTGGTCATCAACTTGATCACTAATTTTATTAAATATTGATTACTAATTATTGACGTAAAAAGTATTTACAAAATAATTCGTTTTTAATAACAAGATTGGCATGAAATCAAATTTTGTGCTTATCTGACCAAATGCTGCGGATCTTTCATGTCGCTATGCAACACTTGACTTGTTGAATTTCACTGCCTAGAACAAATAGATGAGTTAGAAATGAAGAAAAATGCTGATTACTTCAATGCACATTTTTTTACTTAATTCCATAATTAATTGAATTGATTACTTTTTAACAATTAGTTTGGGTTAGTCGACCAAACCTAATAACCCGTTTTAATTTAGAAATAGTAGATTATGTACCAAAGGTGCAAACAGCATTTGAGTAGCAAGTTTATTTGGCACGAGCGGAACGCAGCGGCGCAAGTGTTTAATATACAAGTGACTTAAATAGTTTTCCTTCTGCCTTCTGTAAAATGCAAAATTATACACAGATCAAGGGGGGGAGCGTCATTTTACCACGTGAGTTACGTTTCCTACGGATCCGAGCCACTTCGGACAATTCCGGGATTTTACCGCACGGGTTTGTTAGCAATCGGTTGTTTTCGGACATTTTACCGCAGGGTTTGAATTTTGACATTTGTGAATTCTGACCGTCATGTCAATGAATGTATTCGGTCGAATATTAATTACTCGCTCCACTCGTGTCCGATGGGCCTCGTTTAAATGATTCTTTGCCTATCTTCTATGCATATTTGAAAATGTTCGCCTGTCTCGCATTAAATGCATATCTGCCAACTCCTCATTAGTAAACTCAACCATTCTTTTTTAAAATTGCAATGCTCGTTTTTTTTTAAATACGAAATTAATAAAGACACGAAAAACTGAATTAAAAAAAAAAAATTAAAACCGCCGTGACAATAAAATTGATAATTCTTACAGACATAGCCTACTACAATATTAAGGCATAATTATAAAGATTTCAAAAATACACATACTTCGTAATGGTACTTCGATTTTTTGAAGTATTTTGATAAAACATATGGACAATTAGTTAATTAACAAATAATAATCATAATAATTCTCTTCATATTAACGATATTGTTATGAGCATGCAAAAAAAAAGGTTTTTATATTTAAAGCTAAAACCGTACATCGGATTGAAAAAAGTAAATAATAATTTTTATTTTAAGAGCCAACATAGACCGGTGAAATTCCGTACGCCCGCGACTGGTGTATTTAAAAAAATTGTGGTACACTGAATAATGCCTCTTGATACATAGTACATGTGTGCTAAATTTCATTAAAACATCTCAAATGGTATTACAGATATTAAATTTATTTTATTTATTTAACTCAAAAGTTAACACGTTTAGGATTTATGTGTTCACATGAAGTTTTGTTGTCAGAATAGACCAAAAAATCGCGCCCCTAATTATAGACATTCAATTAAAAAACAACCTGTATTATAAAATCATATAGCGTCTTATTTATTTTTACAAGGTTTTTTTCGCTGAGCACTCACTTTATGTAAGATTAATATTGGAATTTTTATATAGAAACCGAGTTTTAAAATTCAGCAGATAGCAGCTCTCTGGTGGCCATTCCAAAAATAATTTCCAGCATTTTAACAGCTTTTTTTTTCAAAGTTACTGGGACACCCGGTACATATTTTTTCTCCGACAATATTCGGCCCAAAAGTTATGAAACTACAATGTAGCGAATTCAAGGGTGAAGTATAATTTTCGTATACAAGTCCCACTTGTCATCCAAGTAAACAAACTTGCTTAACTATAATGAAGGGCGTTATGAGACTATGTTTTAATGAAAACCTTAACCCCGATGCCAAATAAATCTCGGGGACGCACTCCTACCCTGGCCCAAAACTTATCCTATTTCTAAACCCAACAATGCACGTAATAACCTATTTCCATGCAAACCGTGCCCCCCCCCCCTAAAAGATGCACACCGCTCATTCTCGAGATGATCCGAACAGAAGTGTCGTGTCGCATTATTCAGCATTATTTATAAAATGGCTTTTGTTTGCCTGCCGTATATTATAAGGAGTCAGGGACCGTCGAAAAAAAAGGCAACGTTCGGAAAAACATTTTAGAAAATCGAGTCGAAAGGGAACGGGGAGGAAATTGCCATTTGATTTAAAGGGAAATTCGATTGGTTTAATGTCTTCGATTATGTTGAGGGCGATGGGGGCGGATCCTCCATCAAATTTTCACATTTTCTACAGCTACAATTTAAAAACGTATGGAAGGAAACCCAGTACGGCGTACGTTTCATCAGAAAACAATCAGATAACAAATTACAACTTTTGTATATAATAAAATATTATACACATTAACATTAAAAAAATGTATAAGAAGAGTATTACAAGAAAATGTATAACGACCAACATTTTGCAAAGTGGGCAATTCATTACAGTTACACATTTAAAATTCAAATATAGGAAATATATCATATTTTGGTAGAATATTCAAAAGGTACAAAAGGACCTATAGAAGTAAAACAATTGACTTATACAGAATAGAAATGGGTGAAAATTTGGGAGCCATGTTTTAAATGCCACAAACTGAAACTATTGGGAAATGTATGTAAATTTATAAACCCAAGATTTTTTTTTATTAAACATAATTTCAGAAATAATTGAACATTAAAATAATCCGAATCACTGTCGCTATTCTCCGTAAGCGTAAACTGCAGAGCTCGTGACCGGAACAGATGATTGTTTGACTAAAGAAAGAACTTCATTAGTCAAACTGTTTGCAAGTGGAAGTTTTCTTAAACTAGAAATCACAGCATCAGAAGAAATGAACATGAAATATAAAAGATCTTCATTTGTGTCTCTCCGTGAAGTTTTTCTTGTATTTTGCCTAATATACCTTTACTCTTTCCGACGAGCTTCAAGTGTATCTTCACATAATCACCTTATAGGCAATATCATTGATTTTATTGATTGATTGATTATACTCTCAGAAGACTGCTGTTTCCACTTAATGTCCAACAGAAAGAGCACTTAGAATATTAACAAAGCGTTGGGATCTCTAAAAAGTGTTCTAGATGTATTGCCATGGTAAATATTCCCGCCTCCTGGTTATGGAGTATCTTCTTTTACATTTCGTCACTTTTCTATGACTGATTTTTTCCTGGTTTGCACTAATTATTTTTTTCTTCTCGTCACTGCAACTATTTTATATTCAAACGACAAGATATGCGAAGAAGGTATTCGAAGATCCCAATGTGAGCATTTAAACATTGAAGCGAGATGGGCGATGAAAAGTTTCTAAGCCTAATTTAATCTTACCTAATGTTAACAATTGCCACTGCTCTTGAAAATTATTGGAGGAATCCTCAACGAACTTCTGAGACTTCATATTAGACCGTATATATACACACCGCCCCAAGAACACCTATCTACTCTAAGCAAAACCCTTTAAATTGAACCTCGAAATCACCAATACTCGCAGACAGCCAGGACTCGAAAACTCCCAAAATGTCAAGCTCTAACTGGTTTAATAAAATCTTTACTTCATCCAAACTTTTCAAAAAGGAGCTAACGTCGATGTGACCAAGCTTTAAGTGATTAAAAAAAGCTTTCTTTTGACACGCCATTGCAAAACCATTATACTATATACTAAATTAATAATACAGCTGTTCTTCATTCTTTATGGTTATTAGGTTGCCTTCATCATCTTTACGAACTAATATTCTCCCCTCCCGCTGCCACTCATATTTGTATTTAAAGAGCTGGTTTAGTTTGGTTTGGTTAGTTCCTTAAAATCATATACTCAAACTCTGCAACTTTTACTTTAAGCATACGTCACGGTCTCTTGGGACCAGAACTTGTAGGAACCATTTTAACATTCTCAAGATCACTTGATCTAAGCGGTGTATGCAAGTAGTACAATAGGTTGGTGGTTTTGTTAATGGGTTCTTCCTTGATATCGTCCTTAGTTAATAAGCCTGTTACGGATATATTATTCTTAATTTTCATACTTTCTTTGTAATATGTTTTTAAACGTTCTAACTTCTCCCTTAAGTATTTTATTATCATTTGATACTTGTGTAACCACGTCACTCAAGGTCTTTGATTTTTTCCTCTCATTGAACTGAGGTGGCTTTTACTTGATGAAAATCTATTTATCAAAATAAATAAGAACTAAAAGCTCAGATTTTCACGAAATTATTTATTATGACATGACAATTGTTTCGACAAAACCGTGCCTTTATCAAATGTGGTGGTGTGGTGGTGTGATAAAGGCACGGTGTTGTCGAAACAATTGTCATGTCATAATATATAATTTCGTGAAAATCTGAGCTTTTAGTTCTTATTTATTTTTTTCTTCTCCTCGTCAAATTTCTCACTAATAAACTTAACTGATTTTTTAACTTTGCTTATCTCTTCCTGGAAATCACGGATGATTATTTTCAATTCAACAACCTCATTCACCGGTTCCAACAGTAGTATCGAGCGTCTTCCGGAAACTGACGCCCTGTTCACCTCTGCTTCACAGTCAGAGCAGCTCCAGGACTTTTTTAGACGTCATAAGCCTGGCGTCAACCACGAAAACTTTACCATATTTAGGGTTAAAAGTGCATTTGCAGCCACCGCAAAAAAGTTTTAAACATCATTTGCTAACAGTTTTGGAACAGACCTTGCTCTCTTCATTCGAGACCAAACAAAAATATATGTCGGCACCCTTAGATTTAAGTGGTCGATATTTTCCTATATTTCGTTTTGGGTGTTTTGAGTGTTTATTTTTGACTCACATTATTTATCGGTGTAACGTAAAGAGTTGGAACCCACTTTGGCATTTTCAAAAGTGAACGAACTAACCCTAACCCTATGTCGCCTCGCTCGCCATCAGAACCAGCCCCAGCCCGAGATTTGATTCAAATTTTATTATTTTTATTATATTTTTATTTATTTTTTTCTTACGACCTCCGACATATATGACCTCCGCAAGTTGTAAAAATATACGAAACTTGTAAAACATGTTGAATTTGGCAACGCCGAACCATACCGCTAGCTGTAGAACCATTTTTTGGAGGTCGTTTCAAATGCCAAAGTATAAGTTGCCGATAACACTAGTACTGTTTATATATGTAACTGAAAATCGTTGGTAAAATTCGCACTTTTATCCAACAACAAAACAACACGTTCGCCTTGCTAAGTTGTCAGATTAAAAAAAAAATTATTCTCAATATTTCTTAGTGCTATCATTTCTGTAATAAAATTTTTTGGAACAATAATTAGTGTGTAATATGTGTGATTTAAAAGGCTTTGTAGTTTAACTTCTGCCATTGTATCGCTTATAGTTACAGCTTCTTTCTTAGGAAGACACTTTGCTTTGTACTGTATTTTCCAGTGACCCTGTATCGTGCATCATCTGAAGTAGCTTTAAATAATGATATTGGCCAACGAACGGCTTTGCGTGTATTAAAAGAAGAAATGTATCATCAATACAAAGTTACATTACTACAGACTACCGTTTTATGAAACTATAATGGAAATGTGCAACTTAAATGCATGTTTTTCTTTATCGGCTACTGTTTGGTTAGTTTTAAACACGTTTTGCTGAAATGGTCCCGTAAATAAACGAAATTGTACTTATTGGAATACAAATGATCTCCGATCGATGAGAGAAAATCATACACATCGACAAAAAATAAATGTTTGGCAGGGCTTTTGAATAACAAAATTATTGGACCTTATTTCTTGGATTAAAATCTTACTGGAGCCAGATGTTTATAATTTCTTCAAAGGTTACAGAAAATCTCTGTACAAATAGCACTATTAAAACCGTCGTGCCGTATTTTTAACTACGATATCATTGTATATGAGCTTTAAATGACCGAAAATTTAGATTACAATTAAAAAATAAACATTTAAATAGAAATCCAACGAAATTGCGATGCAAATATAGGTGTTTATTCTAACTTTCTAAAGTTATGAAGGATATTTCGCAAATAAAACAAAAACCATTGTTCCTTATTTTGGTTAAAATATACACCTTATAATAACTTTAAGTGCACCATTCAAACTTACATTATTTTACAAAGTTCGTTTGGATTTATGCAATAAACAATGTAAAAGTACTATGTGATTTTAAATATAAGTAAATAAAATAAAATAAATGAGACATTTAAATTAAAGAACTAGAAAAATTTCACTACCAGCTAAGTAATTTTTACTGAACTAATGTTGTTATTCTGACCAACTTTTTTTCGGCATAGTGTACTACCTTGTATATATTTCAACGTATTTAAATTTAATTTTTGTATTTATGTTTCAGGTAAATCGTATACTATGTTAGGAACGCCAGACAGTGCCAATACGCTGGGGGTGATCCCGTGCGCAATCTCCTGGTTATTTAAGGGTATAAACGAACAAAAACAGAAGACTGGTGCTAGATTTTCCGTCAGGGTGTCCGCGGTCGAGGTGTCCGGCCCCACTAATCAACTTAGGGACTTACTGGCTGGATATTCGAACGGTAAGTTTCGCCGTCGACGAACATCGAGGTACGGTATTAAAAAAATTTCTTAGTACATCTCCCAAGAAAAAATGTTGGGAATCATTTACCAGTTTCTGAAATGGGCATCGGATCCCGTAATGGTTGTGTTGAATTTTAATACCCGGTTTCTATAAAAATTTCTAATTTTTTAGTAAATAGTGTTTACTCTATCTTTACAAGAAAAGTGGTGGAGATGTTTAAACATTTTCTTAAACAAATGTCTATATCTCCAAAGGATCGCTAGGAATTTTTAATAAACTTGAAGTGCGGCGCTATCGAAATTACTTACCTTGTCAACATTTACCGTTTTCTGACATAATCGCAACAAAAATCATTTTTAGATAAAGAATAAATTTAAATGATTTTTACGTTATTAAATGGTCAACGGCACAGCAAACTAATGAAAACCGCATCCTATTATCTTTATCCTTACCCAGAATATGATTAAAAGAACTTCAGGATGCAGAAACGCATTTTACGGACCATGCTGTTTATCCGTGGAATTTTTCATGTCGAGACCTATTTCTACAACACTCTTTATTGACACTTCCTAGTATGTACACACTAAATTGTGCCACTTATGTAAAAAGTAACTCTAATCTTTATATGCTCTCAAAACTCAAATTTTCAATACAATTTAAGACCGTATCTTAACATACAAATGCTGTTTTGACCTTAACAATTTATAATAAATTGCCTATCGAACTTAAGGAGATAGCTAGTCAAACAAAATTAAAATACACACTTAAAAACAAATTGCTACGCCACGCCTATTACAATATTATTATTATGAAATAATTAATTATACTAAAATAATTTTATATTATTTATGGACTTATGGAAATACAGCTATGTTTAATGCTCATGTTGTGGAAAACATTTTTGGCAAAAAAGCCACTTTTGGGGTAGTAATTAATGTCCGGTTAAATAAAAATAAAATAAATAAAATAAAAAATAAAATAAAATTTTGCTTTTTTCTTCTACTTTTTCAACCCTCAATGAGCATGGTTCGCACAAAATTACCCAGCAGTTATTAATAATAATAATAATAATACTAATAATAAGTTTATTTATCAATCAATATCAGTCACAATATTGCGACTACAATATAACATTATTCATACAAATTCCCGTAAATATATAACCAAAAAAAAATAAACGTTAAAAAAATAAATAAAACAAAAGACTATTTAGTAGAAGTGGGAGTAAAATAATTACGATTATTTGATAAATAGACTAAAATAACACCAAAGAAATACTTCTTGTCGGTGAGAATTAAACATATAAGTCTTATATAATTATGGAAAGTAAAAAGTGTGAATGCAAGATAACGAATACCTACCTTAATTATCCATGAAATGAAATATGGAAAAATCAATACAAATTGGAAAAGTCAAAAGGGTAATCGAACGGTAACAAATTGAATGAAAACTAAAATGAAAGTGAAACAGAAGACGTAGTTTAATAAGCTAGCGAAGAAGTGATAAAATTATATTGTAATAACAAGCTTGTTTTGGAATGTAATTGTATTAAATTTATTAGCCATTGGTTTGTCATGATCAGGTACAGTTTAGTCAAGTTCTGGATATGTTTTCTTGGTTAAATGTTTTTATCATTGTTGGGGATAGTTTGACACATTCGAAAATTTATTTTTTTTGTCGTACTTTTTAAGTTAACCATATTTTTTCATTAGCAGTGAATGAATTATCGATCTGTCTTGATTTGTCAGCCATTTGTTTAGTTTAGATTTAAACAAAGTTAAAGAATTTATATTTTTGATTTCAATCGGTAGCTCACTGTGGATATTTGGGCGTAAGTACAAAAGGAATCTTTGTCCTAGTGAGGTGTTGGTTTGGGAAAGGTATCCTGTTACTACTTTGTGCCTGGTGTTATGATTATGCTTTATGGTTTGTAACGTGTAAGTTAATATTACTACATTTTGATATTCTTGCCTTTATAAGTCAACTAACCAAAACTAAAAAAAATTATTAACCAGTTTTATTAATGATTGAATGGAACTGAATGCGTTTAAATAAGAAATGTTTGATGCAATAAACATTTAACAAAGTTGGTGTCAATCTCAATGATTATAAACGTTTTTATTATTAATAATATTATTATTTTACCAATTAAATATGTGATTAGGTAATTTATTTTAGTGGGAAAATAAGTCGTAATACTAAATATTTAAAAACGACTAAGCATGTCAAAACCTAATGACACCTAGACTTTAACATAATACCATTAAACATCATTCGCCATCCTAAATCATAAATTAGGGGATTTCAGAAACTCGAAAATAATTTCCAGCATTTTTTCTTTCAAATTTCTAGGACCATCGGTTTTCCTAATATCGTATCTCGTTGCCCTTTCAACAACCGGCATTAAATTTCGGAAAAGTATTTCCGGTTCTTTTTATTATTCGCTTATTTGTTTAATACGGAATCGATTGCCGTACAAACGTTCCCGGAAAAGTGTTACGTTGTGTCTTACACGTTGTCAATCCGTGCCATTACGCGCGTGACAGCTGCGTTTTATCGGACTACGAGACGACGCGATGAAAACTTCCTTCGGGAACGACCGACGCGTTTATGAAAAAAATTCATTTCTCGATCAAATTTGTTTTCTTTTATTTGAGAACGAGTAAATAAACAATGCCGATAAATTCTATTGAATATTGTTGTTTATAATTTCAATTTCCGACGAGTTTTACAGCAAAACTATCGGATTGACAGCTCAGATAAATTATCTGACATTTTTGAATACCATAAGCTGCTAGATGCAATAAAACACCAATTGACGCCAAAGTTACTAAATTTGGCGTAATATTTCACTTAACTATGTTATAACAAACCACTTTAAATTTTTGTATAATAATAATAAGAAACGAAACATCAAGCAGAATTCATTGGACTTGAGAAATGAAGGAATGTAGGAATGACCCTCTGACGTAATTTTCAAAGAAATACTCAAACATGACGATTACAGATAGGAAAGCAAAATACCTCACGGAAGTTGAAATAGTTACTATCAGAAGGGAGATAGAAAACGAGCTACATAACCTTGAATCCAGTCAGGAACTTCTTTCAATTGCGCGTTGTATACTTTATAATCCTAATTTCATAGTGCTTGATAAACCGGATATGCGTTTTTAAACGTCTATTGGAATACTAATTGAAACTGCTCGGGAATTCCCCTAACTTCCTAAATTTGACCGCAGTATGAGCCTTTGACTTACTTGTAAGTGAAGAATCAATGCATAACTGTTTAGTTGTACATATTAAAATGCCTTCTAGAAGAAAACATATTACACTTAACAGTGACACATAAATCCGATATATTAGAAAGACTAGTTCGTGGTGAAACTGGAAAAGTGTTGCCAAATCAGTACTTGTTTGTATGCCTGGTTCTGTAAGCAACGATCAAGGAATGTCCCCGATTTCCTAATTTTAATACTGTAGCCTACGGAAATGATAATTTTAGGGCCAGAAGAGGCTGCATTTCTAATTTCAGAAAAACACATGGTCTAAGTGCTTTAAAAGTGTGTGGTGAAAAATGGTCCAATAACCTCAAAGTCCCGTCGCCTCAATGCATTCGCAAATAAGATAAAAGAATCCGGAAACCTACACAGATATGCAGAGTAAAGCGTTGCCGAACGGAATGGAAATCCCATGTAAATGTTGTACATTTTGTACATTTTGTAACAAAATTGTAATATAACTTTTTGTATGATTAACTCTTGTGCAGAGTTTAAATAAATTTTAGTACGCCAATATTCAGTTATTGAAATGAATATTATGGTAAAATTAGAAAATTCTTATTTTATTTTGACAATGACAACACGAAAATTCGTGACAGTAACAATATTTTTGTTTGTGATTATTATACATTATTAAACGTGTTTTAATTAAAGCTAATTAATATGTATTATTCAATTGTTATTCAATTGAAGAAAAAGTAACCATAATTAAGTGGTGTTATGCAGAAAACAGCCTTAGAGCAGTGTCTGAAATGTTTTCAGTTTATTTCCCTGCTAAAACTATACCTTTAATTTCAACAATTAAACGTATTATTACTATTAAAAAGACACAAATATTTTTCCTATAAATACGAAAAGCACCAAGAGCACAAAAGCGCCAAGGTGATGAATAAAAAAGAGTAACATTTTGTTCTGAAATGATGGAAAAAGCAAATAATAATATATATCAATTGAACGCACACTAGAAGAAGTTCGCGAAGATCGGGAGATCTGGTACCAGATGGATGGTTGTCCCGCCAATAATTCCCGTATGGTTAGGGAGTATTTGAGAAACACTTTTAACGGGAATATTATTGGCCTAAGGTGCCGAATCCTTTGGCCACCCAGATCACCTGATTTCTCGCTGTGAGGTCACATGGGGTCATAAAAATGTTAAATTTGCAACTAATTACAAAAAGCTCTTTCCTTAGAATGTAACAGAATTTCACAATATCAACTAAGCAATATTCGAAATGAATTTTATGATCGCTTAGAATAGTGATTAACGTTTAATGGAGGGTTGTTTGAACATTGACTTTATAAATAATGTTTCTTTTTAGCAATATTTTGCAGCAGTATTTTTATTATAATAACTAATTATTTTTAATAAAGGACTTGATGGTTAAATTTATAGTTGTTCCTTGAAGCTTCCTTGTTGCTTAAATCGTCCTTTAAATAAAGTTCATAACCGAGTATGAGTTTGATCCTAAGAAAAACATAGTAATATACCTACACATTTAGTTTGCTATGAAACCAACCTTTATTTGATATGCATTATCCAACTTTTGAAAATAGCGCCATGGAAAATATTCGTATTGACCTTTTGCAATTTTGCTATCACATTTAATACAATAACTGAGTATTGGCGTATTAAAATTTATATGTTATTATAAATATTTGACCACCTAAAAATTTACCTATACTCCGTTCGGCAATACATCACCCGGTATAATGCATCCGCTCTGTATTGGAAAATGCTGCCTGAGACAAAAGCCAGTTCGTTCTCAGGTCGTAATATAAGCAAAGAACGCATTACCTTTCTAGAAGTTGTTAGTGATAGGAACGGCAAAAAATCCGAGAGCTTTCAAAAATGCACACATATCTGTTGAAAGAAAATTGATGATGATGAATCGGAAGATAGAATCAACCAAACAAAAATTATAAATTATTTCACAAAATTATGTGCAGTTCAATGCTTTTGTTTCTAATATTTTTTATGTTGTACTATATTTTAGGTTTTTGTATTAAATGTTTTAGTTCTTAATACAAAAGTTGTTTTGCTTCAGTAATTAGATCATTGAGGTAGCACTGTAATGCCGAAATACAGAACTAACACTAACCAAAACTAAGACAATTCTACTGCAATTTAGAGCTAAAACCAAACCAACAGCCGAAGGAAAAAATTGTTCCTCAAAAGTTTGGAGAATACTGGAGGGGAATCTGGTCTGAACCAGTTTGAACCAGCATTTATCTATATTCAGTGTGGTTACCGTCACTAGAAGAAAACACTAGATATATACCATTGATGAAAGAGACACCTTTCACAAAGGAGGGTGTAAGTCAATGTATTAAAAAATTATCAAATTAGAAGCCGGCTTGGACCGACTTCAAAATTTCTGGTTAAAGCGTTTATGTACTACGCATCCCGTAATGGTTAGGTTGTTTAATGAAATTGTTCAAATCAAATCAAAGTGTCCTGAATTCCTGACTGCGGGATATACTGCAATCTGGTGATTTCAGTTACAGAAAGAATGACAGAAAAGCTTAATAAGTATCTGCAATAACTTGAGTTATCAAAAAATTTGGTAAGACCTATGTAAGGGCAGTCATCTTCTACAGGCTTCTTTTACGAGGTTAAACAAGTCAGTACAACCCGAGATAAAACTACGATTACAATGATGATGACTTTTTTGTAAATAGATTTCAAGCGAAGTTGAAGTTATACTTTCTTAACCTACAATTGCCTTATATTAATTATTTCATACGATATGTAGAAATTGCTCAGTAACAGTTATCAGTTAGGCCCGTGCAATGTACAACTAAAAAGCAAAGCAAAAGAAGAGGAAAAAACGATTTAGTGGTAAAAAAAATATCTTTATTTCATCACACCGATTCGGGCACAATTTAGAAATATATTTTTATAAAAATTAAATATTAGATAGAAGGCTTATTACGTTTATAATTTTTTACGTAATATTTTATTTCAGTTCTTATTAATTCTATTGCAATAAACCGGTAATGTGGAAGAAAAAAATAAACTTCAATCCATATCCCCTCTCCTCTTGACACTCTCTACCAACTCATGTTGCCAAGATTTTGAACCACTTTCATTGGAAAATAAAACTTCTGTTTTTTTTTAAATTTTGATAACTAATTTTCATCATATTTTTAAAGAAGAGGACACCTCACTGAGTGTCTAAACATTCTTATTAATTTTGATAATGATTCAAGTCCGATAACCAAAACACTTTTTAAGAGTGCTTTTCAAAACTGAAAAAAAAAAGTTGTATTAATTTATGAGAAAATGGAAAACTGTAGAAAAATCTGTGTACGCCACAGCATTTGCCTTAAAAATTGCCCCAATAATGTTTTTATCCGAATCCACAATGTTCATAAATATAAAAGTTATGGGCAATTTTCAAAAGAGCCGAAAATTTAAAAAACTATATCTGAGTTAGTAGCGAATATATCGCAATGAGGTTTAAACATTAAATAAATCTCAAAAGCCTAGTCCTTGACATGTAAGTCGATTTTGCCGTATCTAGTTTAGAAATAGATGTTTGCTGTTAAAACACTTCAGTTGCGGCTACCCTGGACGCGACAGTATTGCGTAAAGTTTTAACGAAAGTGATAACAGAATAATTCATGAACTTCTATTATGTGCTGTACTTCTTGGCACTGTACAAACCCAATACGAAATAACCGCGCTCCTCTTTTAATTACGATCCTAAACTTTAAACATAGTTTTAAAGTTTTGGGTCAGCTGTCAAACAAAAACCGTAAATCGCTTTATATTCGGCAAACAGTGCTGCAGAATGTTTGTAAAATCCGGCCTGCCCGCTTTATTAATGGGAAGCGCAATTCTGTGCACGCCAGCGACGACCGTCACTCACCCACTCCACCGAGCGAGGAATTTAAATTTGTAGACGTGTATCGCTGAAAAGATTAAATATAAACAAAGGTAAAATGATGCATGAGCCATCAGGAACGGTTCACGTTTCAATCTATCAAATCGTATTACCGTCCGTGAAAAATCAGACAAGGATACGACGGGTTTGTGCGGACGGTTCGTTTTCCACAGTGAAACGGACTAATTTGATCAGGGTTCTTGCACGAAAAACGTCTTTTCTAAACTTTGTAAACGCACGTACAACTGTATAAATGCCGAGTTGTAAACAACTTTAACATACTGCAGGAATCAACATTGAATTTAACCGTTTTTCAATTCAATTCAATTTAATTCTTAAATTATCATGCACACTCTCTTATCTTAACAGTGACAATCATTGAAATAACCAGACGGTTAGCTAGGTTCTTGAACTTAGTAGGGAGTGTTTAGTTTTGATTAGTTCATTGTACCTTCGATATTCCTATAATGTAGAAGTCATTATTAATTAATAAACCGGCATAGAAAGAACCTCGGTGTTATTAATTACACAAAAAGCGTATCAAATATTTGTGCTAAGTGAAGACATTTTAAGGTATCGTGCTTAAGTGCTACAGGATTGATTTTTTTTTGCCTAATTGGTTTTCTTAAAACACGAAATATGGGGAAGGATCAACCACTACTAAAGACGTCACTCGTACTGAATACAGGGAACTTGTTTCAATTGTGTTCGGAACAATAATTTTGTGTCTTACTTTGTTTTGGTGCTATTTGCTATTGTATAGAAGTATACGACGTGCAGTTCCCATAAATCAAGAACTGACCTAAATGAAACAATAAATACTCACACCACTTGATACAGCCTCAGGGACAGACTTTTAAGTCTTTAGATGTTTATGATCCTAATATTAACCATAATGATAATAATAATAATGATAATAATAACAATCATAATAATAATAATAATAATAATCCGGAGTAATCTGAGGTTATGGGAAAATAATAATAATAATAATGTAGAATAGTGCGCAGGGTACTTGGAGATACCTGAAATCGAATATGGTTGCTCAAGTTCAGCCATCTTTTCTAAGGACCGAGGTTGAATATATTGACCAGAGTAATCTGAGATGAGGGGAAAATAATAATAATAATATACTACTTTATTCAGGTAGTTTAGGCAAGGAAAATTACAAGGTTAGGTAAGAGTGCAGAGCCCAGACCTATCTGATTCGTTAAGTACCTATACTGGGTTATTGACGGTGAGTGTCCTATTAGACGTTTATGGAGAATGACTAACGCTAAAAACCTAAAATGTAGGTTACTTGTGTAGGCGAATATGAGCTACATATGTAAAATATTTTTGTCCATGGGATGTTGCCTGTTATACTCGTAACGTATATCAATTTTCGTTTTTTAAATGGAACAGCCTGTATATTATTACATTTTTAAATTCTGCGAACCATTCTGGAACTTTTTTATGTAACATGCGCCATACCTATGTTGAACATGTTCTGAGACAAAAAATACTTTTTAAGAAATCTGGTAAACAACCTGATATTGAATTTTTTGTTTCGGTTCCCTGTTTTATCATAATATAGTATGAGAATTAAGTTATTGCGTACAGGGCGTTCATAAGATAAGGCTCAATTGGCAAGATATGAAAATCCAAGTCACGTGGGAACACTATACACCTTATATTGTCATGTAAATGAGCAGTTAATTTGCCATCTAAAAGTACCAATCTGTGGTATATTTGTTTTCACTGATTTTCGAGTTATAAGCTAAAAAATATTGCTTTTAAAGCGAATTAAAGTAACCACATTTCATCTGGGAGACAGGCTCTGGCCACACCATTTTGCGAAAAACATGTTAAAAACTACAACATATCCATATCAACTAACCAAAATATCAGGTACTTAAAATAAAAATTGCACGCAGACAAATAAAACAAATAATAATAAATCAAATAATAATAATTATTAATATTATTATTATAATTAACCAAAATTTAACAACAACCAAAATTCAACAAATCAATTTAGAAAAAGGTGAGGTTCAGTTCAGTAACGTATCACTGACCTGTTCTTCCACCTAACCTGAAAACCTAAGACCTAAGGAATGCGGAGGGCAGGTGTAACAATTATGAAAAAGTATCATACCCTGTGTAGGTAATCTTTAATCTTACAAGGAGGAACAATAACCGTTAGATCATATCATTTATTTGAACTTATATCTATATTTACCTATAATTAACTATCAAACACTGTTCTTCAAAGAGATATAGAAAAAATAGCTTATTAGTTTTTGATGAAGTTATTATACTCAATTTACTTGGTAATTCATTAAGAAATTTCGTTATTATATAAAGAAAAATGACCGTTTGTCAAGCTCAGTCGAGTGATTGTGGTCTGAGGGTCCCCTAATCTAATAGTGTGAGATCGAGCGATTTTGTTAGCCATTCTCACCTCCCCGAACTTCGAAAGCAATGGTCATTAAATAATTCATATAATTTTTGTGACACCTCTTTAGTGCAGTGAGCCGGTGCCCCATCTACATTCAATTCTGATCGTAAATTAAAAACACTTACTTTATTATAACAAGCAAAACACATTTAAACTAAACTTTCTTTCAAATTCCATTTCTTTTGTAGCATGAGGATTGTCGACAGACCAATATTCCAATGGTAGTCAGTAACTGGATCTCCATTGTGGTTCAGTGCACCATGTTATTGCCAAACCAGGTTAATGTATTGGCGAACTGGAACGCCTTCCAAATAATTTTCAATGTTATTTTGAATTAAATCTAAATATTCATTACCCGTCAGAAATCCATTCAGAAAAATCGGTCCGATCTACGACCCTGTCGAATGGTCGAATTTTATGTGAGTTTTGATTTGCCCAATAATGCTTATTTTTCCGATTATACATAACTGCCGTTGTGACGGTTGCTTCATCAGTAAAAATATTTTTCCCAAAAAATCGAGATCCTCTGTTATGTGCGTCGACATTTCTTGACAATATTGTAACCGTTGAACTTTATTTCCTTCAGATAAGCCTAATTTTGAAGTGGACTGAATCTTGTGATGTAATCGATACTGAATTTTCGGGATTTTCTAAAAAGTTATATGAAATTAATTTTATTTTTAATTATTATTCATAAAAGTATAGCTGCCCTCAAAAGAGAGCAAAATATTTATGTCGTCATCTTCATTTCTAACAATAATTCTCTTTTTCTGTCTGAAACTTTTGGTTTCATTAACTATCCGGATAATGCGTTTAAATTATACAACTTTTGTATTCAAAGTTTTTCTCCTTGACTTCCGTTAACCCCTGTAGGTGGGTACGCAAATATAAAAAATAACTCTGTACATCGCCGCGACCCCCCGTATACCCCCGCGTACCCGTGAGGGAAGGAAATTTAATTCACAAAGCATAATCTCAAGTGCCATAAACCGAAGTCGAGGATTGTAAGTTTAGCGCCCGAAATTATAGGAGATTAGTTCTAATTAATTTTGGCAATTATCTCAATATCGTAGACGACTTTATTTAACGTGCACGAAGCGCGGAGCTTACGGTTAAGTGCAAAGAAAACACTTTCGACGAGACGCACTACAATATAGAGAGAGAGAGCTTAAATCGCGCGGAATGATTTTGTGCGAACTGGTTGCAGATGATTTGGGGAATTCCGTTCGGTAATTAGCTTATTTCTGCGAACTTTTTAATTAAACCGGCTTTTTTTTTGTAACTTAATCAGTGCCTGGTGGTTTCTTAAAAGAATAATTTATTATCCGGATTGATACACTCCTTAGAGGAAATTTAATCAGCGAGATAATATGAAACTTTTAATCTCCGAAATTTACGATTTAATTAATTCCGGTAACGGTATTATTGCCGTACAATAAACCTACAACAGAGCTATTTCACGTTTAGAAAAATAATATTCTAGTCATTAATGTTCTCGTAAAAATATTGCTTTAATTGGAAAATACACTAATAATAAGGCAGCCGGCACTAGGAATTATAAGGAAATTATAATAAGGGACCAATCTGCACAGGGTAGCCGGCTTAAGAGAGGCCTATACCTTACTTTGATATCTATGAGTTATAAAAAAAAGTTTGAATGCAAAAGTTGTTAATTTTTTTTGTATTATTTCAATTGTCACTCAATTACATACAGGATGGTCAAATAAAGTTACTTTTTTTTAATGAATTTCACACCCGACATTTTATGACATTTTTAAAATTATGTTAAGTAAATAAAAAATATTAATATATTTCAGAATGTAATACTTTTTTTCAGACAATATTCAAATTTTCAATATTTTCATCAAATACGCGGTGATGCGAAATAAAGCATATTTACAAAATAAATTTCAAAATTGTAGGGGTTATTACTGAAGACGGTTTGTCGCAAGACAAAAAGATCTGAACTGAGTTTGTAATTTAATTTTTTTATGTGAGGCTTTATTCCAAGGAACTACTAAAGAATTGATAAGTTGAGGCCTCCTAACTTAACCTACATACTGCCTACAGGTAACGACCAGACAGGTTGTCGCTAACCAAAATCAGCCGCTACGGTAGCCGTACAATCTTAATTAATATTTAATTCAATTAATGAATAATTAAACAGAAGCATAGAAAAAAGAAGAAGTGGGAACTCATAGAAAATGCTTAATAGTTGGACTAATAGCTTTCTTAAACCTGTCACCAGTTAAATGTCTAATATTAGGTGGGACTTTATTATATAATTTAGCTACAACAAAGAGGAGGAAATGTTAGAAGCAAGCAAAGACATGTTTAGGTGTGGTGATTTTGAATTTATGTCGGATGTCTAACTTATGAGTGTCGTAGGGGAATTTAATTTTCTTTATAGAGAAACTCTGGACATTTCCTACCAATAATTTTGTTAAAAGGAGTTAGTGCACAAGTGGGGTATCCCAATCGAAAAGACAACGCCCGTATGCGGCGTCGAGAAAATTAAAGTGCGATAGCACCAAGGAAACGTATAATATTTTTTTCAATTTTTTATTTAATAACTTCTTTTGGGCACGAATAAATTTTAGATAACAAACGGTTTATGAGTATAATTGACATGTCCCGCTCGCTAGTCATAGGTTTTTTGCATTTTCAGTGAGTTCCATTAAGATAAACCATAACAAGTTTAGAGTATAAATTCCTAGACTGACTTTTTCCAAAGAGTAGCACCTGTTATTTAGAACGTATATGGGGAGAAGACTAAAGGCCCGGGAATAGAACCCTGAGGTACACCGGATGATGAAGATAACCCAAAAGAGCAAGTAAAAAACAGAGATTGAGTTTATCGAAAGCTTTGCTTTAGTCTCAGAGAACCAAGATAGTCAACAGTCAGCACGTTCTGCAGCAGCAAAAATATCGTTGGTCACTTTTAATAAAGTAGTTGAACAACTATGGTTTACCTGAAACCCCGTTTGAATTGTGGGCAAAAGCCCAGTATTATCTAGATGTTGTTTAAGTTGTTTATTAAGTACACACTAGAAAACTTTACGAGCTCTTACAACACTCAACGAGAAGTTTCAATACAAAAATTTACAAAATGTGTTTCGACTTGTGTAATTGTAGGACAACAACGGGGCAGCATCTCAATACTAATTTTAACATTACCAACTCTATAGAAAAGAGAGCTGACCTAATTTCCTCTAAAGTAGATAGTGGCAGCTGAGACTTCATGAAATATAAAATCTTGGAACTTTGTGGCTTTCTGCATAAGTACCGAAAAAAAAGGCTATTTCAGGTACAAGCTTATTACCGACCCACGTAATATGTGGACGTTGAGTACTTAAATGTATTAATATAGCTAAATTTTCGGACTTATCCACTGATGCTGATGCGTTCAATTGGTCTTTTGTTTAGCGTTGTATTTTACTGCACAAATATAGTTCATACATCTACCCCAATTGTAGTTCTGCATTTTGCTTTAGGGAAGTTGACATTACAATTGTCAAGAAAACTATCAATTGCCTTAATCTTCTGCGTTGTGAGAGGGCAATATTGACTTGAAGATATCATTTCTTATGCTGGCTCTATCGCTTCACTTATTACAGATCTCTCTCCGATGGCACTTTTGCAAAGACATGAGAAGACTGTAGGGTCGTTCCATTAGGCCACCGCTGGCCGAGTAACAGATAATAACAGCTTCTGACCAGAAACTGAATACGGTGCTCTCTTCTACCGCTATGCTCTGACTACAATAACATTAACCACAGCGTTAACCACTTTAAATCTTGCCTTCAATCTGGACACCTTTTTACTTTAATGGCACCTATTTCGACTTTAAGGAGTTTCCCAAGGTGGAATCTCCGGCCCTCAAATTTTTTCTCTTTATACAGCCGATTTTGCAGGTTCTTCTTCAATTTTGATAAGTTTTTATATACAGGGTGGAGCGCAATTAATGAGTCATGGAGCAATCATAGATTCTATAGGCACGTCAATACATACCGCTTGAAGCATAAAATGCTGCTCGTTTCAAAGATACAGGGTGTTAAATTTGATCAATTTTAATGAAAATAAAGTAAAAAATTGGCTTGCAGAGGGCGCTATTTGCATATGATTCAATGGAATATTTTCATTATAATTTTATTACCCGAAACTTTTTGGAAGTTTTGAATAAAAAATATAATAAATTTATTATTTGTAAGAAAAAAAGATATTCTTGTGTAATATCATTTAACCGCCTAGCGTTCGACAAAATCAAACTAATATTGTACCCGTTACACAAGTTAAAATTTTCGAACGAAGGGTCTCGTTTTTAAAAAACACCTATTTTGTTTTACAAACTGAACTACGAGGTTTTATTTAATCCGTTACAAGGAGAACTGTTCACAAAGTATATTGTTCTCATATTTATAAAGTTTTTATGCAAAAGTCGCGTCGCAGATACTTGGAATACTGAAGCTAGCATTTCCTGTTAATAATCAACATATTCTATCACATAATTCCTCCGTCCGAAGTGGAAAACAACAGGGACGAAGGGTTGTTTTCGGAAGACTGGTCGTTCTTGGTTTTCTTGGAATCTTGCAGCAAATGGCTCTTGTAGATTTTCCATGCTATAACTATTAACAAGATTAAAATAAACATCATTCCTGTTGAAGTGGCGAAACTCCAAGTGACTGGATGAATTTCATAACCAATGTCGGGGATCGATGATTTCGCAGCTTCTCGTAGTTTTTTGATCGTATTGAGATCAATCGATTGTAGTTGGAGTGGCTGGTACTTCACATCGTAATGTTCCATATTTTCAATTTTAATGGGTGGCAGTGAGAATGGGTTTGGTTTAAAAATTTCTTCTTTATTCCAAAGCTCAGTATTTTGGGTACTTATACCGCAATTATATGGAACATTGATTAGGCAGGCTTCTTCAATAAAAGCTATTTCTTTGTTTCGACAATTCATTTGTAATTTAAATTTCTGTTCCGATGGTATTATCAAAACAAATCTACTAGTGATTATCGTATTATATGCGTTGAAACATTTACATTGACTACGTGGCAATTTTTGTTTTTGGCATATTTAATGAGGGTTGTTACACAATCACCGATGGGCTGGGTAAGTTGATTTTCGCAAACGTAGGTTCGCAATTATTGGGTAGATTGATTCTTGATATTGTTGCATGTCAGTGCCCAATATTAGATAGGGTAAATTAGGTATAATTAAGGAGTGATTCACAGGTACTGGGAATAGGTGGAATATTTCAAAAATTTCTTTAAGAAAAATCGGAATATGGACGGCAAAAATTATTTTATCTTTTGTAAATTTAACTTGTAAGTTTGCTAACTGATAATAATTATTTTGATTTTCAAAAATTAGAATTTGATCATCACCATAGAGAATAGTCAATTTAAAAATTATTTGTTCTAATTCAACCGCCGATATTACTACAGGATGTAATGTGTTTAATTTCACAAATGTAATGGCATTCTCTAAATTATCCAAAAATGTTATAAAACTTTGGCAATTTAGAATTATTTGCATTAGTGTATTTTGAGCTTTAATGAAAGTAGTAATGGCAGTAATAGTTTTATTTGAATTATATTCAAAAATGTCTATATGTTTTTTACTAGCTTCTTGATTTCTCTGTAGAAGTGTTATAGTATCATTATAGTTGTCAATCAGCTGTTGAATCAACGAGGTTTGCTTTTTTAGCTGGATGTCAAATGAATGTTTACTACGTACAAGTTCTGTGATAATTTTATCATATTTTTATCCATCCTCTGAATCGAGAGTGCCAAAAAGCCATTTCGATAATTTGCCTACAAAATTTATTAAACCTCTTTTTTTTACGGTGTTTAGGTTTTATGTTACCAAGTTTAAATTTTACTTGTGTAATTAAATATCGAACATTATTAAGTAAATTATTTCCATTAATATAGTGTACATTCTGATAATTATGTTTATTTGTATAGATTAATAATTTTGAGATTACACCGTAAGCGTATTCTAAATTACGTAATTGATTAAAAAGTTGAGATGTTTCTACAAAATGCAAAAATGTATGTTGATGTTGAATTATTCGAGCATTTCCTAAGCGGAAGGGGAGAAGTGGTGTTTTAATTGGGATAACTTCAATATCATTATTCGCTATCACTAATAACAGCGTAGCTGCAAGAAGGAACAGCGTTGTCCGGTTCATTAACCTGCGAAGAAGAAAAAGCTTTATGTTTTTGGATCTGAGATTTATGAATTATTTTTTTATTTTTTGTGATAATTTTATTCCCAATATCTTGATCTATAATAACAGGTTTTGCTGTTTTGTCAGTAACGTAAACCTTTGTATTTTGTTTCATTTCAGGAGGATTTTCTCGTTTTTCGTTTTGTTTTTCATTTAAACGTATTTTTGTTTCTAACGTAGATTTGTTGATAGATAGTTTTTAGTCTTTCACGTCTATCTGCGATATAATTATTTACAATGATTTCATCCGTTAAATTAAAGGGATCTAAACCGTTTACTTTTCCATTAATAACGTCAAAAGGTTTTTGTTTTGTTACGCTAGGCATTGATGAATTGTAGCCTATAATTACGTATTTTATTAAATTTTTAGGAGCTTCTTTAGGTTCCTTTAATTTTAGTACCCTATATAGTTCAACAAGAGTAGAGTGAAATCTCTCTATTGGACTATTGCTATTAGAATTGCCAGGAGTTGTAAAATGAATTGCAATTTTATGCAATTTACAGAAATCTAAAAGCAAAGACGTTTTAAATTCCGTACCATTATCACACGTTATTTGTTGAGGTAGGCCGTGATGACTTATAAAGGTCGCTAAACCGTCTAAGATAGCAATTGCTGTGCAAGCAGGTTCTAACGGATAAGCTTGGGCGTACCGTGAAAATACGTCTATAATTGTAAGAAATTTTACGTTACATATTTGAAAAGTATCCATATGGATGGATTCTAATGGTCCAGAAGGGGTCGGTGTCAACATAAACTTTAATTTTGGTGATGTCTATCATATTTTGTTTGTTGGCACGTGTCACAATTATTAACATATAACATTAGGTCAGTTTCATATTTGGCCAATAATAGAGCCTTTTTAATGCTATTAGGCTTTCATTAATTCCACGATGACAGATTTTTTCATGATGATATGCAATTAGGTCTTTTTGTTTTGTCCTGTCAGTGATGTCAGTTAAAAGAGTTTTCGATATTACCAATTTATAAGCATGGTTTTTAAATGTAACAAAACAGATAGTTCTCGATTTAAATCTATTTCGGTGTTTTGTACATAAAGGCAGTACATTTTTGTTGGATCCAAATAATCTAAAAAGAATTTAATTACTTCATTTTGATAGTTTTGATTTAAACAAACAGCAAATCTAAATTTATGTTGAAATGGTTAACTCCTAATCACGTGATAACGACCGTTTGTTTTTTGGTTAAATATTATTTGATTAGAATAAGTATTTAAACTATTTTCGGTAATTGGTATATTTAATATTGGATCTTCAGCTGCTGAGTGTACTGTCTCACCAGTATTAGGAATATTTGGCGGTTTAATTTGAATGTCCGAGATGATATTAATTTTTGGAGTGTTTACATTTTCTAGAGGGTTAAACACGTCTTCAATTTGTTCCAATTGTTCAAAGCTTATATTTTGATCTTCTTCATGTATGTATTTATCGATGTCTTCATTAATATCTCCAGGATTTCCGAAAAGTGACTCTTTATCTATCATATTTAGTTCGATGCGTGACAGGGCATCAGCGTTGGTGTTCAGTTTGCCCTTCTTATAATGAACTGTGTAATCAAACTCTTCCAGTTTTAGTCGCCATCTTAGCAATCTGGAATTTGGTTCTTTCATATTAAACAGGTATTGTAGAGGTTTGTGATCGGTAACTATCACAAATTTTCGGCCAAATAAATATGGTCGGAAATATTTTGTTGACCACACGATTGCTAATAATTCTTTCTCTATGGTTGAGTAATTGCTTTCAGCCGGGTTCAATGTCCTAGAGGCAAAGGCTATGGGAAGATCACAACCAATTTTTCCTTGGCTGAGAACCGCTCCTATAGAAACATTAGAGGCGTCCGTTGTCAATATAAAAGGTTTTTCGAAATCTGGATATTGTAGTATTGGATCATTGCACAAGATATTTTTACAAAGATCGAATGCTTCTATAAATTCTGGCGTGTGTTTGATGGTCGCTCCTTTCTTTAGGCAATTTGTGAATGGCTTGGTGAGTTTTGCAATGGATAGCGGTCGTCTATCGTTTTCTCATTTACCTTACGCAAGTCACAGACAATCCTCCATTTCTGCTTGCCGCTGGCGTCAGGTTTCTTCGAGACTACCCAAATGGGGCTGCTCCAAGGGCTTTGGCTGTGTCTAATGATTCCGTCGTCTAACATTTTGTTAATTTGCCGTTGAACTTCCTCTTTATGGATAAAGAGGTATCTATATGATTTAGTGTATACAGGCAATTCATCCGTTATTCTTATACAATGTTTGATTTTATTGGTCAATGTTAACTTTTTGTTTTCATGATGGAAAATATCGTTATATTCTTTACAAAGCCTTATTATAGCAGATTTTTGTTCTAGATTTAAATGTTCGCAACGAATTATTTTGGAAAAGTCGCATTTACTAAATTGTTCTTTATGTTTTGGTAAGATGTGTTCTAAATTAAAAAGTTCAAAATTTTCTTTATGAAAGTCCGGAAAAGATAAAACATTTAGAGGCTGTGGGAAATTTAGCGTTATATTTTTCTCAGTGTAATTAAAAACTTCTGTTTGCGCAAAACCGTTTTTTGCAGTAGTGTTTCTGGAAAATAGACACCTTCAATGACTTGCTCGGGAATAATAACATCATTGTTTTGTGTTACTGGAATTCTTACGTTAACAATTTCGTGTGCATTCACAGTAATACAATATATTTCGTCTTGTGGTTGTCTAAATAAAATTGGTATATTAGTTGTATTATTCCTTAATTGTTTATTTTAGGTTAATTCTGGGAAAGCCGGAATATCTGCTTTAAATAGAGTTTCCTTTTCATCAGTTCCTGTTTTAATAATAGTTGGGGAATGATATGTTTTTTCATAATAAAATTTTTCTGCAATGGAAGGTCGAAGAATCGAGTGAAAACAACCAGTATCAATTAAAAGTTTAATTGCGGGTTCTTTAATCTGGATGTACGGTAAACTATTATTCATTTCGGTATACATTTCTAATGTCATTTCGTTGAGTGCCATTGACTCGTTATTGTAAAATTTTGAGAGATTTGATTTTCAATTTCAGTAGGTTTGAAATGGTTAATTTGATTATTTTGGCGTGGTATGGTATAGTTTGTTCTTGTTGACATAGGTTCGGGTTTATTGTTAAGTACCTGACCTGTCGGTTTAAATACGTTTTTAGGTGGGCCAAAAACTTGCCTATTCGTAGGAAAATTTCTTGGAACTTGGAACATATTAATTGGACCTCTGGGAAAACTATTAGTCTGGGGAGTAAACTGATTTTGATCATGCCTAATTCTAAAATTTTGGTTATGGTGATTGTTGTTTTGAAAATAATTTGTAGGGCGAATCGGTTGTACATAATTAAAATTTTCGTTACTAAAATAATTTGGATTTTGTGAAAATTGTTTAACGGGTTCGATAGAAGTATGAGGCAAAACTTTTGATTGAATTGGAGTTCTGAAGATATTTTGTCTATATTGGAAATTTTCCTCTTCAATAATTTGGGTCATAGCTTATTCTATACAGCTTGGATTTTAAGTCTTATAATACTTTCTAATTGTCCTGGTAATCATCTAATAAACGTCCTTAAACAAATTTGATGGTATGGACGTAAATGAATTACTTTGCTTGCATTATCCATAGTATCGGCAGGAAATACATTAATTTTTTGAGCAAGGATACTTCTTAAAACTTGTAATCTTTTCCCAAAATTTAAAGGATGTTCATTTTTAAAGGGGGTGGCCATAAACAAATCCTGTTCTAAACATTCTAAGTTTCGTCTATCGCCAAAACAATTTAACAAAGCTACTTTAATATTATCCCACGTTACTAACTCCATTCTACGGCCTACTAGAATTTGTGCGCGATCAACAAGTTTCATTCTTATAGTTCTTAACAAATATTGTTTTAAAATGTCGTCGTTTCCTTGGCCATATGTATCAAAAAGGAAATCTCCAGCTGATAGAAAACTATTTAAAATGTTGGGATCACCATTATATGGCAGAATACTATCTATAAACATTTTTAACAAAGTGTAATTTACACCTGAATTTGACGATTGATTAGAATTCATTTTCAAATTGATTTGACTATTCTCTACCTTCTTTTCCACTAAATTTAACGAAGTAAAAAACGCACTTAAATTGTCGACGTCTTTATCTTCGTTCATAAATTTAATTGATTTTGAAATTTCTTAAAATTGAACTTAAAGCCAAGAATCCTAAAATTATTTCCACCGTCCTAACCAGGACCAATAGGAATTTTGGGCACTAACCTTGATTTCTCTTAGTCGTCAGCCTATTCTTCCTATTGGAATTTTCCTTGCGTAGCACTGCTTGCGAGGGTGATTTCTTGCCTTCCTTGCCCTCGTCGAACTCAATCACGTTGGGTTTGTCAGACAGTCTATCACTGGTTCGTTTTGGAGTCTAAGGGTTGAAACCCACGTTTCGCGATCAAATCGTCCCGATGACGTGGCTTTGACCGAAAACTACCCCAAATCGCCACGACTGCGCCAGTTAAGGTTTTCGAACGAAGGGTCTCGTTTTTAAAAAACACCTTTTTTGTTTTACAAACAGAACTACGAGGTTTTATTTAATCCGTTACAAGGAGAACTGTTCACAAAGTATATTGTTCTCATATTTATAACGTTTTTATGCAAAAGTCGCGTCGCAGATACTTGGAATACTGAAGCTAGCATTTCCTGTTAGTCATCAGCATATTCTATCACATAATTCACAGGTTTATTTATTTTTTTAGTAAAAAAGTAAAAAAGTGGAATCCTAGTTTTAAAAAAGTTAAAAAACTTACATTTAAACAACTGTATATCAATTCAGAGATAACATTCACGTTAAAAAACAATTATTATAAAACAAAAATTAATCATGGTATTAACATAAGGTCTGCTGCCCAACACAATGTGGCTCTATAGAACCCCAAACATGTAGCATGTCAGAAACATATATAGGCTCAGCGGTTTTGATTTAGTTTATTTGGAATGGGACAAAAAATAATAATAAAAGCTCTATGGTATAAATTTTAAATTAAGGAAACAACCTCTAATTGTTGTTTAAACAACGTTACTGGGCAAACACACATACCATAGCGCCCAAAAAATATTTTTCATCATTGTTAACTTTTGATGTGTGCCATAATTATAAATAGTAATGTAATGTAATTAAAAATCAAATCAAATGTAAATGTTAGGTTAGTATTTTGCCAGAATATATATATATATATATATATATATATATATATATATATATATATATATATATATATATATATATATATATATATATATATATATATATATATATATATATATATATATATATATATATATATATATATATATATATATATATATATATATATATATATATATATATATATATATATATATATATATATATATGTATATATATATATATATATATATATATATATATATATATATATATATATATATATATATATATATATATATATATATATATATATATATATATATATATATATATATATATGTATATATATATATATATATATATATATATATATATATATATATATATATATATATATATATATATATATATATATATATATATATATATATATATATATATATATATATATATATATATATATATATATATATATATATATATATATATATATATATATATTATATATATATATATATATATATATATATATATATATATATATACTATACTATATATATATATATATATATATATATAATATTCCGGGATATCATCCGTTCGCTCGTTGAACTCCGACTGGAATCCTGCATCCGACTGGAATCCTGCAAATCTTGCATCCGACTGGAATCCTGCAGACGTTTCGCCAAAATCTCACTTGGCATCTTCAATGCTCGCGCTCCGAAAACACTTCGAACACTGGGGTGTTTTCGGAGCGCGAGCATTGAAGATGCCAAGTGAGATTTTGGCGAAACGTCTGCAGGATTCCAGTCGGATGCAAGATTTGCAGGATTCCAGTCGGATGCAGGATTCCAGTCGGAGTTCAACGAGCGAACGGATGATATCCCGGAATATAGTGTCATCACATTTTTCCATCCGTGAATCCGTGAATACGTGAGAATATATATATATATATATATATATATATATATATATATATATATATATATATACTATATATATATATATATATATATATATACATATATATGTATATATAAATGATGACACTTCCATTTTTTATTTGACAATTCCTGTACAAATTGTTAAAACATTTGTCTGTATGGAAAATAAAATAAATTATACAATTCTGAAAATCCCCGTAGGTTTTTTGTACTAAAGCTTGTAGGATTAAAAACCATGTGACTGACGAAAGATTAAGTCCATTTTAGTTTCGAAATGTGGACGAAAGCGTCCAATCAATAAATAATAGGATGGTTTGGATTCAGATTCCGAACAATCCCCGGGACTGTATCTGAGAGATGACCCGTTGTTCGGAAACCAACCCCCCCCACTGCGAGCTGAGGGTGCCGACCGCAGAAAAGGCCGCCCATTACCTGGACGCCGCTGTAGAGAATAGGGCGCCCGCAAACAGAGATTCTCACCTGCTTTTCACCCTTCACGTCTACCAGTACAGCGTGGCCGGCAAGGGAGGGGGTATGTCTTCAATTTTTAATATATTTTATTGTTCCATAATTTCCATAAACAGCTGAGGAAAACGAGAAAATTCACGTGTTCTAATTAACGGATTCGTCTCGAAAGTTAATAATTTGTATATATATATATATAATATATATATATATATATATATATATATATATATATATATATATATATATATATATATATATATATATATATATATATATATATATATATATATTTGTGTGTGTATGTGTGTATGTATAATAATTTATTTACTAAATCTAAGCCTAAGCCGGCGGGGGTACGGAATTTCACCAGTCTATTTTGACAGACATTGATGGTACGTCACTAATCTCTCTTAAAATAAAAGTTATTCTTACAATCTCCAATCATTTCTAAAGAAATTTCATTTCTTTGTTTTTTTTTAATCCGATATACGGTTTTTGTTGAAAAAAATAAACCTCTCTGGTCTGAAATGTCATAACAATATCGTTAACTGCATGCATCGAATTATTATGATTATTAATTCTTATTTCAGTAATTGTCTATCTTTTTTATTAAAATACTTCAAAAAACGTAAACTCAAAGGTATATTTTTCAAATCTGTATAATTATTACTTATTATTGTGGTAGGCTGTGTCAGTAAAAAATTGTTGTTTGATATCAGTTTTTAAATTCACTTCTTCGGGTGTTATTAATTTGGTATTTAAAATATCCGAACATTGTTATTTTAAAAAAGAATGGTCGAGTTTACTAATGAAGAGTTGGCTGATATGCATTTCATGTATGGTTTGGCTGACGGAAGTTAGCTATATTAAGAGCGCTTTCCTAATAGTCATACCAGATAGGTGAACATTTTCAAATGTACATAGAAGGTTAACTGAAACAGGTACATTAAGGGCAAATAATCATTTAAAAGAGGCCCATCTGACTGTAAGGATTCCAGAAATTGAAGAAGCAGTGTTTAAATTCTATTGATGAAAATCCTGAACTTAGTACTAAAAAGCAATGGAAATAATCTAAATATCTCGCCCGTTTAGGTTTGGAAAATTTTTCACTTTTTATTGAGCCCATATCAAATTCAATGAGTCCAACCGTTACTTCCCAAAGATTTTCCCTTGCGTGTTAATTTTTGTCAATGCTTTTTGGTTAGTTTAGTTAGTTTGACCAAGAAATATTATTTACAGATGAAGCTAACTTTTCCAAAAATGCAATCATAAATTTCCACAATAATCACATTTGGGTCGATTAAAACTCCCATACAATTGTAGAATTTAAACATCAAGTCAAACAACATTTTTAGATAAATGTTTGGAATTGTTGGAAATTACTTAATCGGACCCTTTTTCCTACGAGAAAGGCTAAATGGCCATAATTGTCTCCGGCTTTTAGAAGAGGAGTTGCCAGTAGTGCTAGAAGTACCTACCATTTTTGAATTAGGAACAGAATGTGGTTCAAGCTGGCGTGCCTGCTCACTTTGAAGTTGAAGTAAGGGAATAAGGGAATAACCATGGCCCCCTAGGTCCCCAGATTTAGATAGTTAGGATTTTTTCTTATCGGGGCATCTTAAAAATCTCGGAGGGATGAGAAAAAATAACAAAAGTATCATCATCGTAGCCTTTCCATAATTTTGGTTTTATATTGAAGATGTCGAGGGTTTTCTTCTGGAATAAATATATTCGCGATGAACCCATAGCTGATCCCGACGTTTGTTCAAAAATTTGACCGTTTTAAGCAAAATATGTCCCAGACCCGCATTTTCAATTAAAATGAGAATGAGATGGTTTCAGATTCTCGGATTTCAATATATTGGAAATAATGAGCACCGTAGCATTTTCTTTACCTCCTGTTAGAATTACAATGTCGGGATTAGAGATTTTTAATTTTACGAGATTCTTAAACTTATATACCCTCCATACGCTATACACTCTAACCTAAGTGTTTACTAAACTAGAAGGTAATAATAATCTCCAATTCTTAGATATTCTTATCAATAGAAAATCAGACCTAAAGATGGGTCATTCTGTTTACACAAAACCTACGCACACTGTGAGTGTTCGAAGTGTTTTCGGAGCGCGAACATTGAAGATGCCAAGTGAGATTTTGGCGAAACGTCTGCAGGATTCCATTCGGATGCAGGATTCCAATCGGATGCAGGATTCCAATCGGATGCAGGATTCCAATCGGATGCAGGATTCCAATCCGATGCAGGATTCCAATCGGATGCAGGATCCCAATCGGATGCAGGATTCCAATCGGATGCAGGATTCCAATCGGATGCAGGATTCCAATCGGATGCAGGATTCCAATCGGATGCAGGATTCCAATCGGATGCAGGATTCCAGTCGGATGCATATATATATATATATATATATATATATATATATATATATATATATATATATATATATATATATATATATATATATATATATATATATATATATATATATATATATATATATATATATATTCCGGGATATCATCCGTTCGCTTGTTGAACTCCGACTGGAAACCTGCAGACGTTTCGCCAAAATCTCACTTATAATATATATATATATATATATATATATATATATATATATATATATATATATATATATATATATATATATATATATATATATTCGGCCCAGCTATTCTTTTGTGCGTCTGAAAGAAACTTATGCATAATACATTATTCATTCCCCGGGCCGGCGTAAGGAAAGTTCTTTGATCACTGCTTTAGCGCCGGCTGCTACGGCTCGAATTTATGATAATTGAGTTTTCTTATCGTCCCATTTTCCACAAGAGTATCGCATACGTCCTTTCGTTCCGTTTAAAAACTTTGCGCGTTATCTCGATGATTTTTTCTACGCTCCGCTTCTAATCTTTAGCGCTCTCTACTGCAGCGGCCTCAGGCACCAACCGTCTGCTGTTCCACCGGCATTTGTCGGCAATGAGCTGGCAGGGAGTTTGAACGAATTATCCCAATACGGCCGGCATCTAATAATCTTTTTTAAATTGTAGCTTTAGCAAAACCTATTAAACAAAATGGGGCTCAAACTTTTGGCCTCGTAAGATCTCAAATCAGCATCAGACAATTAAAGAAGAAATTGATCAGTGATTTGAGGTACTGGAAAGGGTTATTCAGCCTCAGTTATTCAAGTACTCTCTATCTAATAATGTTATATCCGATTTGCAGTCAGGGTTCGCAAAAACCACAGTACTACTTGAACCCTGACCAATATTCACTATAGTTCAATTAATTATATCGGTACTTGACAATGAACTGCCAGTGGCTTTAGTAGTGTTGGACTTCTCCAAGGCGTTCGTTATCCTAGACAATGGACTGTCAGTGGCTTTAGTATTGTTGGACTTCTCCAAGGCGTTCGATACCCTAGACCACAAATTTCTTTGTGCCTGCTTCGGTTACTATGGTTTCGATCGCACTCAAAAACAGGGTAGTGAGGATGGTCGAATACTTTTTCTGTATTACACACCAGATGTGTTCAGAGCGGATATGACCGGTCTGAGCGCTTACAGACGATACTCAGTTACTTCACTCGTGTGACATTGGGGACATTGAACCTATGCCTCTCAAAGTAATCTTAAATTAAATTCAAATAAGTGTATAGCAAATGGATTCACTCAAAAAAATAGAATTGCCTTCCTAAATAATAACCTTGGCCTATTTATCGATGGACTGAGAGCCATATTTCACTTTAATATTTACGTTGATAACCTCGCTTGTTAAAATTCCTGTTTTTTTTGTAATTTCTACATAGGCAGAGTAAGTGTGAGTGGTCGCAAGAATAGGCTTCGCCTTTTGTAAGCTTACAATAAAGTTATGAACCAGAAATCAACTGGAAATTTGCCACCAAATTTGATCCCCTTAAAACTGGGGAGAGTTTTTCTTCTTCACTTAGGTTTTAGGCACCATGATAACAGCATGGCTTGGATAAAATCTGACTCTCACTTCTCGTTTATGCGTTCTGCGTGTATTTTTCCCTTTTATTTCCTTTACTTTCTCGTATATATTAAAACGTTTAATTCCGTTGTTATACCTGTGTTTTTTAGTATGTCTACTTTTGAACAACCTTTCATCATTTCTTATGCTGTATTCCACTTTCATTTGTTTTCGTTGTTACTCTTGTATCACTACCGCGTACAGTTTTATGTTTTTTAATACAAGGAAAACTTAATATTAGGGAGAGTACTTTAAGAAATTCTGATTTAAAAAACTTTTTTTAAAAAACTATTTGCGGGGTAGTCATCTTAATTTTCAAAACACAGTTTCTTCAAAATTGACTTATATACAGGGTGTTACAAAACAAATGCGAAAACTTAATACGGTGATAGATATATTCTTTAAAACAAAATAACGAAAATCAAGTTTTATTTTTTATCTTAAAAACGAAACTAAATAGACCAGTAAACTAGTATTGAAGTATTATGATTTAAAAAATACAATTTGTGCATGTTTTTGTTTGTTTTTTAATGAGTGGAGGGGATTGAATTAGTCTACCTCCATCATTGGGTCCATTGTTCTTAAATAAATTTAAGGAAAGGCTTATGCAATGACAAGAATTTTTTTTTTAATTTTATGATTTACTTTAAAACATTTTTTTTCTGTAATTTTTTCATAATACATATCGTGTCCAAATAAAAGAATAAAATCTCAAGCAATGCATTAAGAGATAAATATCATTAGATACAAAAAAATTAGTGGGCTGGTTTCTACTTAATTAATGTGAATACAAATAATTTACAACTATGCGTATCGAAGTGTTTTAAAGACAAAATTAAATTTTCATTCGATGCTCATACTGAAAATAATCAACAATAAGGTTCAAAGGATTTTGATTCATGACGACCAATGGTGTTTTCTGACTGAGCCGTCAAAACTCAAAAAGGAATAAATGATATGATATGATCTTTTTGCATCGGCAGATAATCAAACAACGGCTCAACAATGCAGTGAACACTGCTTCACGATATTTTTATTCTAACCTAAAACCTGAATAAAAAACTTAAAATTAAAAAGATTTTTTTTATTTTTTTAATTATGTTGTGTATTTTTAAATGGGACACCCTGTTTATTTATTATTTTAAAAAATTAGCTGTGACCGAAACCAAAAAACGCCTTGTATATTATCAATGGTACAGAAAATACTGAATATTGCTTTGGCAATTTAATTTAATTTAATATGACAATGTGTGTTCTTTTGTGCTTTGTCGGGAAATATGGATAAAGCATCTGAACTGTATTCATACAGGTATAATGGATATTAAAGCATGATTTACTTTTATGTAACTTTTACATTATTATGTAGATATCCAGAACCATGACGAAGCAATAAAAGAATATTCGATAGGCTTAAGAAATTAGTGTTTTGGCGACAGTCAGAGCAACTCCCACCCAGGTCTCCTGACTTATCAAAATCAAATTTACAAAAATTAGCATCATAGAACGGAAGATCTGCGGAACGCCGCTCACAGAGAATTAAGAAATGTACGCGCTCTCCCCATAATATTACAATTAACAATTATGCCATTACAATGGAGGTCAATTTGAACAGGTTTTTGAGTTGCAACTTTAGATTTACGTTGAGACTAATTTAAATAAAAAACTTCTTGAATAAACTTTTTAAGTCAAAATAATAATTTAGTACTAGATAGTAATTAATATTCATGAACTAAAACTAACTAATTGTTAAATATATAAAAAATGGAGCCAAGTAAGAAGTTCTTTAAACAAAGTAACCAAGACCATAGGCGTGCATTGAGAAATTCTGAGGATTAATAGGCCACAGGACCCCCCTTATAGAGAATTATAGAGACCAAGTGTCAACAAAATATATAAAAAATTGGGATATTGATCAATAAAAACAGTGCGAGAAAATGCAAAATTGGATGATCAAAGTCCTAATATTTTCCAATTAACGGCTGATTTAATAATTAATATTAGAATAATCAAATATGTAAAATACTTAGGATATCACGTATCGGAGATTATTATATTGGCTTATTCGATCTCAAAAACTATCCCCTACCCAAATTTCTCAAAAATTCAATTTAAAGAAAATTAAATGTCGTCAAACGGGGTTACTTTAACACGTTTTTAGAAACTTTTTGAATATCACGTCGTTATTTATTAACCTTACCTAAATAAATTAGATTATAACAAATCTGGTGAATCGATTGCTGCACTCCAAATTGCTCTAAAAAGAATAGAAAAAAAATAAAATCTAAAAATGTCAAAGTTACCCGGCGTCCGGGGTTACTTGGACACAAACGTTAGTTTCGATATAAAACCCATTTTAAAGCAACGCAGAATCACAGAAGCCCCGGTAATGGGCGCAGAATTAAAAACCATTCATTTCAATATTTTTCTTTATCTTGGTCAAGGAAAATAGGTTTTTTTGCTGAAAACGTTTTTTTAAAACACTTTATATTGGGCATTATAATTATATAACGTTTTAATTATCTTACGGTTTTAAAATTAAACAAAAAACTCAAGAAAACATCCTAATCTACGTTTTACATATCTATTAAAATAAAACAATGTCTAAAACCGTAACAAAAAATTCTTTGGTATGTATAGGAACTAAGAGAACATTTCTTAACTTAAAAACTAAATAAACTTTTGGCATAAACAAAAAAAATTAAAACTTGAATTTAAACTTTTTTAATTTTCCAACCTTTTCGATCTCAGTTTCAGGGTTAGAGATTCTATCCTCATCGCTGTTATCGGTGTATTGTTCCATGCGGCATTTAGCACATTCAAATAGGAGGACGCATATTAGGTTTCTTGGCTTTGCCTGCGATCTCTTTTGATGTTATTTCTGGTAGCCCTGGCTGGCTGCTGAACAAACAAGGCAATTCTTCGTTGCTGTTGTCTGGGATTATCTGGGGTCATCTGTTTTATAACTTCGCCTCTACAGTCTCTGAAACTTTGTTCCACGGAAGTGAAAGTAAGGCTGGGAAGCTCCCACATTATCTGCTCTCCTTTCTCCATTTTTCCAATATTTCTCACCACTTCCTCTTAAAAAGGGTGCAAATACAGCCACATCTAGGGGCTGCATCAAATGTGTAGCGTTGGCTGGAAAAGGACACATATAAATATTATTTTCTACGGCTGCTTTTATGACCTGTGGAGCTATTAGGTGAGGTCAAAGGGATTTAAAAAATCATTGCTCAAAAAGGTTTATGTCGAATCCGGAACTGCTGTGCCTCCAGTACACCAGTTTTCATAAAAATTTGAGCTTTTATGCACTACTATAGGAGCAGGAGATCTCCGGCTGCATTATCACCATGCTGACGCAGGATCGACAATGGTTTTGTACTCGTTCTACCCTACAGAAGTTTGCACTAGGATCATCAGCGATGTTAGTTTCGTAGTGACTTTATAAGTTTTTATTATCAAAGTCATCTAATGCTTCCTTCATGTTTTCAAAAAATTGAATAATGTTGGTTCTATTTACGGACAATTTTTTAATATTTGTTACAATTCGTGTGGAAAGATTTTGCTTCTTGCTTTGAATTCACGTAGTTTTGCCCGTTTATAAAAGAATTTTTTTACCACGGCACTCCACTTCGTCACTTGTGATAAACTGTTACGAATCACTTCCCGTTCACCTTATCGCGAAGTGCGTGCGTGGAATTTCCTCGCTCGAATAGTTGCCCACTGATTTCTGATCCGGACCCTACTTCATTCGATTCTGCTACTTTCGACACCATGTGGTAGGGCTTCAAACTAAATCGATATCAAACTTTGGTTATCCTTATTTCAGTGGCGGGTGGTCGTAGCCGACTCCACCTTATCGACTTGGGCAACTCAGAACGTGGCAAAGCGAGCGGCGGCATGCCCCTGTCCGGCGTCGGTAATATCCTGCTCGCCATCTTCAACGGCCAGAAGCATCTTCCGTACAAAGAACACAAACTGACACACCTGCTGAAAGACTGCCTCAGTTCGCTAACGTGTCACGCGGCCATGATCGTCCACGTGTCGCCTTTCGCGCAGAACTATGCGGAAACGTTGACGACCGTGCAGCTAGCTTCAAGGATACACCGAATGAGACGTAGAAAAATTAAATTCGTGTCGACGGGCACCGGAAACGGATCCGGAGGATCATCCGGAGAGGAAGCCGCCAGAACCACGGGCACCAGCAGCGAACCAGATCCGTCCAGCAGCGATTTATCGGCGGACACGGTCATCTACGTCGGTAGGACGGATGACGCCACCGACGGCGAACATCCGCCCGTATATATTCCTAGTTTGAACTCCGGGGACAACAGGTGCTCGATGAGCAAAGCATTGAGAGGTGGGTAGAATTTTCGCAGTTATTTGAAAAGTTTTCGACCCAACAATGATACAAGACACTTTTTCTCAAATTTTTATTACATTTTTCTCACTTTATACACTTCTCTCGGCAATGTTCCCATCTCTCTAACCCATCCAAATAGTACCCAGCATTTTTCTCCGCAAAATTATTTTTCACGAAGATTGCGAAAATCTTTGTCCTCCAAGCGCAGTTTTGAGATAAGGAAACAAAAAGAAGTCGATTGGGGCTAGATCTGGTGAGTAAAGCGGGTGGTCAAGCAGTTCAAACCGAAATTGGTGAATATTCGCCATGGCAATCGCTGAGGTATGACTTGTCTTGATGAAACAGGATTTCTTTTGCAAATGTGGCCATTTTTCTACAATTTCTGTTCTCAGCTTGTCAAGTAATGGTTTTTTCCTTTTTGAAGGTAAGCGATTAAGAAGTCGCCATCACTTTCCCAGCCAAAAAAACAGTTTTTATTTTTGAGTCGGTTCCCACTTCACAGTCCACTGTTTTGATTGTATTTTTGATTCGAATGTATAATGGTGTACTCAAGTTTTATCTACAGTAATTGATGGGATTAATGGTGCCTAAACTGCGCTAACAGAGCAGAACAATTTTCTCATGTGACAAACACGTTCTTCGGGAGTTTAATAACTTCTGCTACCTCTCTGTTTAATTAGACGGTTGTTTAACACCAATTGATGAACTTATATTATCGTCGGTAGTTACAGTTTTTGGACATTCCGAATGTTCATGAGGTCGAAAACTTTTCAAGTGACCCTCGTATATCATACAGAAAATAATACATTAGTTTGGCAGATCCTGTAGTAAAAATAACTAGTATCTGACATTTGATGGAAGCGATTGTAGAATTTATTGGGAACACAAAACTCTTAAATTAAAACGAAATTATTAGATTGGTTTTTAAAAAATTACATTGCAATCGACCCTGCTTATGCAGATAATACAGAAAGTTATGAAGCAACAATATTTTTTTGTAAGAAGGTCCATTCAATATGCGCATGCGCGAGAATCAAACTCTCGTTTTTAAACAATGGCGTTGCGGTATTCAACAACCAACATGGCCGTCATTAAGTTTGAATGCGGCATTTTTACGACAGTATTTTCTCAAACTATGCCTAAGATCTTGTTAAATGTTTTCAGAAGACGTTAAGTGTGTGGAAATCGCTGTTTAAAAATAAAATGGAGGAAAATGTAGAGGCATGCGCAGAAAATGATTACGATTTTTACCGTAGTCGGGCCAGTTATCTGATAGCTATGTGCAAATTACTAACATTTCTAAAATAAGCAAAAAAATGAATGGATTGTTAAGCCTTGCTTTAACCAAAATTATACTTAAAAAAATATATTGTTGGGTTTTCTCAGTGGTGTGGCACCTGAATATATAGCTGATAATATAGTGAAAAGCCAAATCATTTTAGTTGAAACAAAAACCTTCTAACATTAACATTATATTTCTTAGGAACTTTTGATATCTGGTCCGTATTGTTTTCAATGTAAGGAAGAAATTTGCCATAACAATATCGTATCTTAAACGAAACGAACAAATAAATTATATAGCTATCTACAACAAAATGGTTATACTGTATAATATATATAAGTATAGTATTTGTTATTCTGTTGTTGAGTTGATAGACAAGAGACAGAGAAGATACAACTTAGCAACAATAGACTGAAGGTAAAATTTACCGGCTCCTTGGGGTTGGTCCATTCATAGATATAAAACTGAAATTAATTTGGCTTGCGTAGAAACTCAAACTAGGTATGTGCCCAATACCAATAGAGGCTTGCACCCTCAGCTTTTTTTACTTTCGCTATGGTCTATAGGCTCTGTTAGTGTGACATAGGCTTGTCGCAGTTTAACACCCAATCAAACCTATTTGCCATTCAGTTTGTATGGTTGTTTCAATTATTATAAGATTTTTAATTATTATAGACTATTTAACAAAGTTCATGATCATCAATACTGTACTATTCAATTATTGCTTTATAAAAGATTAGAATTAGAAATGAAACCACACGTTAAAGGTTTTTACAAATGTTAATGGTTCCAATATTGTTTGAGCACATACATTATCTATATCAAGCAACCCTACAGAAAAGACAGATAAAAATATGTCTTCGCTATAGTCTATTATAGAACAGTGTAGAGGGATAAACCGCCATTAGGCATGCAAAGGGGCTACAGAGTGACCCAAAAGAACACTCGGATCACTTTCATTGTTTGGCATCAATTTTGATTTTTGCAGAATAAAAATGAAGTATTATGTAAATAAATATTGGGTACCCTTTTTGGTAAAACTTTATACGGAAATTATATTTGGACAGTCTTATCCTCTTCGTGACATCACATACTGTTCTGCTTTTCGCCAGTTCTCTAGTGTCACTTCCTCATTGGCTTAATCAAACAGTACCTTAAGGATTTTCATTTTGAATATCGTGCAGTGTCTTGCTAAAAATCATTTCAATTGCGCCCATGAGTTCTAAAGGATTTAGTTATAGTTACAGTTCATAACGCAGCTATGTTACACAGTGAATTTCATAAAACCATGTTTTGGTACATCTTGCTTTATCAATTTATTAGGAAATTCAAATTGCTAGTTGTTAATCACTTGACGATTTGTTTTCTGCAAGATGAAGTTGACGTCTTCTCTATAAGTCGTGAATGATAGCTTGCGTTATCCATAACTACTACTGAATCAGGCAGAAGATATTTTATTATTTCATCAAAGTATGGCATATGGCACCACTAAATGGTTAGTAAACCTTTTAAAAATACCTCTTTGTTTCCAATATAAACGACTATTAGTCTCTTCCCTTTTAATGAAGGTCACTTAATACCCATTGACAGGTCTTCCATGAAAACGTGGCGAGCGCTGATTATACTTTTGTTTTCTTCAGATTCAGATTCAGATTGTGCGAGCCAGCAATCTGTCTATCCGTCACTGTAACTCTCTTCATAGCTATAGAGTCTTGTCCATGTTCCTCTGATCAAACTCCATAAATTCGATAGTGGCTCGTTGGTGTAGTTCATTGCGTTTGGTTACGTCCATCAGATGGAAACACACTCTCTATAGGCCTTCACACTGACATCATCAGTGTTTTCGTCCGCTCCCATAGGCTTGACGAGCCTTCACGTGCTACTTCGTCGGCGCTTTTGTTACCTTGGAGGCCTTCGTGCCGTGGTACCCATGACAGCGTAACTTTATTCCGACTTGCTATCTAGTTTAATACCTTATGACAATCCAGAATTAATTTGGATGCTATTTTACTGGATTGCATAGCTTTTATTGCCGTTTAACTGTCTTATTACGAATCTTTTTCGTTTGTGTTTCTCTCGCACAATCGTCTATTGCGGTAATCTCAGCTTAAAACACTGCTGCTAAGTTATGGAAAAAGAAATTTTTGCTTTCGTTCTGGGTTCATATTTGAGCCGTCTGTATACCAGATTATATCTGTCCTTATTGTTGGGTCATTTTTTCGAATTTTCTCTAGGCTGTATTGGAATCTTGTAATGTTTAACGACGCAATACCTACTTGGGATTGTGCTATCCATAGACAGTCCTAAGCCCTGTATAACTTATCATGTTTCTTGCTATGTCCACCAATTATTGGCATATGCAACCACCTATATTTTTGCCTTGCCTCATTTTTGGTATTATTCATTAATCACCAAGACAAAAGATCTTCTTCTGCTCTTTTCGGTACCGCTTTGTAGTTATAACGTAGTAAATAAACAAAATACTAATGATAGTCAATCACGAACTTACTTAAATAGTCTAATAATGGGTCCCACATGTTGGAGAGCTGCCCGTGACCCATGCCACTTTATCACTCATATGGTGAATTAACCATGAACCTACGCATTCTTTTTATTTAAGGTTCATCGGCTGAGCAACGGCCCCCGAGACCCGCACTGAAGGGCGACGACAAATCGCAATCGTACAGGTCATCTTCCAGCGCAAAACCGTGCCAAAGTAGTAAAACTTCCCCGGCCCACGCGGCCTCTCCCAAATCGTCTCCCGGCAAAATTCCGTCCGCGAAACCGAAACCCGATGCCCTCAAACATCCCCCTGCAAGCGGAGGAAGCGACGAGCAATGGATCGATGGTCCGAGAATATCGAAATCGAAAGTGGCAGAAGCCAGACACCTGATGAAGGAACCCTGCCACATTAAAAAACGAGAAACCTGGGTGGACGGTCCGATGCAAGCTGAGGGCCAAGCGGTAGCGTACGGCTACATGGATAGTCACAAAAAGAACATGATCCGCAAATGGGTCGAGCACCAAACGTCGCAGATCCAGAAGACCAAGCACGTGCACAAGCACGTCAAAGAGGCGCCCAAGGAGCTGACTCAGTTCAAGAGTTACGAGGACGATGAAGAGGTCGTGAGGCCGCTGAACTCGAAAAAGTCGGAAGTCGTCGAGGAATCCGTGATTAGAACTGGGTTAAAATTGGCTAGCAAAAACAGTGACAGCGTGGCGGAGTGTTCAACGCCAGAAGAAGCGGAGGAAGAGGAGGACGAGCCGGAGATTCCTCCGGCGTTGCCGTTGATTCAGCCGTTAAGCAGCAGGGAAGTTTCATTGGAGAGTTTGGATATGCTTCTCAAAGAGAGGATGATGTCCAACGCTGAATACAACAGCTACCAAGGCAACAATTACCAGGACGACGAGGACCTCTTAGAGATAATCGAAGTAGAAGTGCCCCTGGAACCCGTGCCTACCCAAGACTCCTGCCTGCAGGTGACCGAAGAGGATATTGCGCTTTGTATGGGATACGCCGAGAACCCCCTCCCCGAGGTGGATCAGGAGAACCCCTTGGACCATCCCCTGAGGATACTGAGCCAGGAGAATTTAACGGTGGTGTCGACGTTTACCGACTCGATGTCGGTCTATACGGACTTGGAGAGGATACTGCCGAGGCATAGGTACGACAGGTACGGGTATGACGACTACGAAGACCCGGACAATCCCGTCCCACAAAACGGCAACCTCGACGACACCACCAGGCGTAAATTCGATCAGTTGGCTCGCCTGCACGAACTCTACACCCACAGGCTAGCGAAAGCGAATGTGGCGAACTCCGAGACGTATCAACAGCAGAAGCACAACCAGCGGATGTTGACCAGATGCGAATCGTTAACGCTAAATGACATGCTTTACGGCGGCAGAGGTGATGGCCACGATAACAGCAGCATATACAGCGAGCCGGCTTACGTACGCGAGAAATTCTGCGAGAATTGCAAAGTGAGCATGAGCCGACCGTCGACCGCTCAGAACTGGTACGAAAACCCATACCTGTCGGCCAGTTCGCAAGACTTGACGAGCTTCAGGGGTCGCTTCCAAAGGCACTGCCACAAAAAAGACGCTAATCTGGCATTTTTGAGGCACCCGGACGGCGCATCGAATCCGAATTTACAAGAGAGCACTCGAGTACCGGGCAACGGGGCCGCGTCTCTCGAAAAGGTAGTATGCGAATCAACGAATTTAATCACTTCTCAGCCTGTAGCGCCCCCTAACAGTCTTCCTTCCATAGAACGAATACACAGGGTCATCCTTAGCTTAGAAACGGGCACCCAAAAAAACGAGGGTTACGACAGTGGCCACGAGTCGACCCCGAGAACGTCTAAACACAGTCCCGCAGCGATATCGAGGCGCGCGGAAAGCGGCTACGATAGCGTGGTCCGGGATAGCGAGAGCTCTAGTATAGACTCCGAACTGAGCAGGACGTCCCATATACATCGCAGAAGCAAGTGCAAACACAAACACGAAAAGTCATTTTGTTCGTGGTTTCTAAATCCCTTCACTTGTAAATACATCGACGAACCGCCCGAGACTCACTTCTAAAATAAGCTTCGTTTTTACGTTCAGGTGTTTGGTGCAAAAGAATCTAAAAAAAAAACAACGATTTTACAAAATCCGTTTGTTTTGGTATGACCTCGGATTGGTGAGATATTCATAATTTCACTAATATTCTGCGGCCTATAAGAAGAAAAACAATCCAACATGGAAGAATACAGTGCGGGACGCTGCATTGTAAAAAAAAGGAAGAACGAGATAAGTTAAATAATAGACGACGACAAAATTCGTGATTACGTTAAATACTGTGGTGAGACGAAACGAGAACGAGAATTGGTTACAAAATTATGGCAACTGACCAAAGTTTTGTTCATCGTCACAGTCGAGAAGGACTTTTCAATGAGGGCAAGTATCCAAAACTTGGACATTCGTTGAAGCATGAAAAAATCAAATACCTACAGTTTTTAATTTTTTTTTTCCCGAAAAGCGAATGGGTTTTGCACCAAACATCAGCATCAATCCTTGATCTCAGGACAGTCGGCTGTATATGCTTCACCCGGCATGGAATATACTCCGTTAGTATGTGTACTTAAAATATTTACTTTTTTCTACTTGACCCGCGCGACTACTTACTCTCATATAGCCAAGCCTGAATGCCGCATATATAGTTGCAAATGCGCTTGTTACTTTTTGATATCCTGAGGATATTTTTGTATTGTTTTAAATGATTTGAAGATTACCTTATTTCCTCTAGAATAAGATATCTTATAATTATTTTATAAATTATTGACAAAACAATTCAAGAGCAATATAGGGACTTGACTATCCCAACTAGGCAGTATAATTGCGAAATAAAATTTGGGTTAGTCACGTTTATAAAACAGTACAATGCTAGTTTTGAAACAAGTATACGCGTCTCGTGTCAAATGTATAATAAAACTTTTGTATGTGCATATCATCTTACAATATTCCTGGGGAACAAGTTTTTTACCTTCTGCCACATTGCGTCTTTCTACTCCCATTAGAATACGAGTCCAAGACTGCTTGTCAATTTTTGATCTCATCAAAAAGTCTAAATTTTTGTACAAGCTTCCGCGCCATTGCTCCTCTGTGAACAAATTACATTTTATATAAATTTTATTTGTGATAATTCTCGTGTATTTTACTATATTTGTATCCTTTTTCTATTATAGGTAGCATTCAATTAGTGTAAATTTGTTGTATTTATTATTACGTCGAAGTGTATTGTTATTACTTACGATATTTTTACAAATTTTTATTTGTAAAATAGCTGTTAGAAAAATATTGCAGTTGTATTTGCCATATGAATAAAACTTTTCTAAAATTGGCAAATTTGATTTTATTTATCCATTAAATTATTGGCTTAGCAAAGTGTGTATTGTGATATTTTACATCAATTAAAAAGTTTACTATTTATGACAGCGATACTTTGGAAGGCACAAATTAAGAGTCACCATGCATGGGCAAATGGACGGATTAAAAAAAATCAATTAATTCAGTCCCAGTTCGCCATGTTTGCGAGAATGGATATGGATTTTTTTTTTAATTTCACCTGCAAGCGGTTTTAAACTTTTTGCATTCTAAGCCAAAAGTCTTACTAATAAAAGAGAATTTTTCTTATTCTTCTTTTACTTCTGTTGGCCAAGACTGCTACGATCATTCGGCCAAAGAGTATTTTAAAAAAAACTGTACCATTATTGTTACTTCATTTAACGAAAACAACGAAAAGATTCTTCTTATTTTAGTCAAAGATTAAACACATAGTCTTGAGACTACGCTGTTGGTCACTGACCAACCCATATACTATAAACAAAACAATAAAAAAAAAACAGCTTGGCTGTGGTTGTTAGAAGTCCACGAGGAAAAGACCGGCCACATCCATGCTACTCACAGAATCTAATCGTCACCTTTGAAACTTGTATTTGTGTCGCCAGTTCAAAATTACCATGCTGTGTTGTCAAATTTCGATTGACTTTTCGGCCTAGTTATAGGGTTTTTAACTTGTTATACAGTTTTTTTAACAACCATATAGCTACTAGAGATATAGAGTCCTATGCCCGTAAAACAGGAACTAATAAAGCAGAAAACAGCTATGAAACCTTTTTTTGAGAAAATCCATTCAACATGCGCATGCGCGAAATTAAAAATCACCCTTTCAACCAATAACTTTGCGACATTCAACGACCAACATGGCCGCTGACAAATCGTCAAAAAGTATGGATGCACCATTTTTACGGCAGTATTTTCTGAAAATATGCCTAGATCTCGTTAAGTGCTCTGGAAAAACGAGTTAAGTGTGTAGAAATCGCTGTTTAGAAGAAAAATGGGGCAAAGTGCAGGTTAGTGGGTGAAATATAGAGGCATGAGCGGAAAATTATTCTCTTATCTAGGAAAATATCAAGCCGCCTCTATTTTTACGGTAGTTATTCCACTATATGATCTCATAGTTATATGCTAACCAACGTTGTACAAATAATGGAGTTTAGTTACAACCACTATAAGAAAAAATAAAGAAAAGACGACTGCACTGCGCAACTAAACATATTGGTAGTAAAGTAAGAATCTGACCATGATATGTATCATTTATTTTGTTCTTCAATATTGGTGCTTTTCCAATACAAACTCTCGAAAATCCATAGTCCCACGCAACAGACCGATATAAAACTCGCCGCGTGAAGTGTGTTCACGTACGAATTTGTTTGATCGTGTACAGCTCCTATAAAATGTCATTTTAATCTAATTACGTGTGCCAGTTTTACACTGACAATTATAATTGATGAATTTCTTCAAGAGGTTATACATTATTTTATTTGACGTCTCAAAATGTCATTTGACCCTTCAACCAACTCATAGTATTTAGAGATTATGCTGAACTGTGTAGTTTGTCTTTATTGACAATATTCTTTATTTAGTGCTATGTTGAAGGCAAAGTCTATTCTACAAAAATGTAAAAATATAATAAATTTTAAATTTTTTACTAACATCAAAAGAAAAAAAAATTGTCGGAAAAGTTTTTTATTAAATCTCATGTGAAATCCCAGATGCAATAAAAACTTGTCGAAGTCTACTAATACTAATAATACTTCCTTATTCCGACCAAAAATTTGTAGGGTGATATAATATGACAAAATAAATAACATAACTGAATTGTTGTTCATGAAATTGTTTGACGAGATTTCATTCATGAAGAAATTGTCAGTGTAAATTTAGTATTAGCAACAAGTGAATATAAAGTGTTACCTATTATAGGTCCAATTATAAGTGAGACGGCCCCAGTGAACAGCATATGCAAACCAGTGGCTGCTGGAATTTTGTCCAAAGTAACATATTTTGGAATTATAACGGATTGAAACACTGCCCTGCATCCTTTAGTCAGGCCAATAATAGCGATTGAAATGTACACTGCTGTTTTGGAATAACTAAAGCAAGAAAGGACTGAAACAAAAAATGACCTTCCCAAACAGAACACTGAGGTATTATCACTTGTTTACCTAATCTTCCAAAACAGGCAATTAACAAAGCGCCGCAATACATCACCTTCGATGGCGCATTACAAGTGTGGGATAACAATGGAACCACCAGTCGACCAATAATGTCAGCAACTGACTGTACTGACACTGCAGTCGCGACCTCCGATCTAGTCAAGCCCGATAGCTCCCTCAAAATGAACTGAAGCATCAATATCACATTTAATTCAGCTGCAAATGAACTACCAAGGCCAATTATAATCAATACAAATGGTATATCTTTCAGCAATTGTAGATCAAACAAGTTAGAGATTTTGGTCCAGATTCTTTGCTTTCTGGCAGGTATTGTAGTAGTATTGTACACTTCATTGCTTGGAGTTTTTAGCAATTCTTCAGAACCTTCTTGCTGGAAATACAAATGAAAGCAATTTGCCTGCAAAAGGGTCTCTATAACACATACGCTTTTTTTGGAGACTCCATTTTGACCCTCAATCTCCAGTGGGATTCCTTCTTCTGTCGCTTTTTTACTTTTGATTGGCTTTAACAAATAACATGCCAACAATGAAAGTAAGGAAACTCCAAATAAAATCAAGACTGTCGTTCTCCGCCCACCGTAAGTCAACAAAGAGTCGCAAATCTTTGGCATTACTATAGAGGAAATACTAGCTCCAGTTACGGATAAACTTACAGCTATGGTCAGTCTTTTCTTGAAATATGTATATGTGGCTAAATAAGTCACTGGCATTAGAATACCTTGCCCGATACCTAAGAAAAATACAGTTACAAAATATATCTATTATGATGAGCAGCATGAATTCTTACCAGTCAGAAGGGATACCGATAACATTAAATATGTATATGAAGTTGCAAAACTACTTAAAAATATACCGCTGCACATTAGAGTGGCACCGATATAAGCAACCATTCTCATTGAATATCTTTTTAGTAAGGGGCTACAGAAAAATCCTGAAATTAGTTTATTTTAATCCACTATTCACTACTATACTGACTATATTTACCAAAAGAACAATATAAAGAACTCTGAAGATGAAGAAGGAATGATGTTTGAGCGGAAGTGATGTTCCATTCCTTAAATTCGTCTCTGAATATAATTCCGAAACATTGTATTAATGTTAATAGCGACGACTAAAAAAACATACCCTATATTTAATACAAATTATAATGTAAGTAATATTAGGAGTGCTATAGCAAAATATTATTGTGCAAATAAAGTCAACCAATTTTTTCGGGGATCTGCCATAGTTGTATAAACCATTTATTTAACATCCTCAATTGTTCATTGATTTAAATTAGATTCAAACTTAGCAACGTCACTAGCCTTGGTAAAAGAGAGTATCATGGTCAGAACTTTTTAATACTTAAGTGTTTATAAAAGCTCCAGAAACAATAAACAATTTATCACCAAAATACACTATCAGCACTTACATTTATTACAACAATTGATACTACAATAATCCACCCATAACCTCCATCTGGATGGACGAACTCCTTGTCTTTCCCCATTGTCCTTACATCGTCACACCGCAACTTTACAACAGCCGTATAAGAAAGGCCACATATATTATTTAAGATCTAACTGAGATTTAATTTAACTCATTGTATCTTGAATTTTATCTTTATTGAATGGGTAAATATGTAATCAGTTATTATCTTCAGCTGTTTGTACTTCAAACGGATCAATTTCGACAAAAGCAATGGTTTGTTTTTTGATTAAAACACCCAACCGATTTTTCGGTGGGTATAGCGACTGTGGTGCTTTTCCGTTTATATTCACAAAACGTTTTAGAAGAAAATGTAGTGTACATTTATTTAATTTGCGTAAACTAATTTCGAAAACTGAAACATTCACGATTATAAAAGAACTTTGTAGTTTTTAATTTTTAAACGAAATAAAAAGGCTGATGCAAAATATTACCGTTAAAATTGAAGGTTATTAATAATGATTAACAAATCACTCCACAAAAGTAGTGAATACATTGCCGAAGAGGTTATGTGTAGCGTGACAACCGCTGCTTATTTTAACAAGTAAATAAAATGTATTAGCATATTTTGTTAAATTTATAAATACAAGCAAGGACATAGACAACATATCGACTCTGCCTATTTTCTTTTTGTATGAATTCATCATTACGATAAATAATTTTATTTAAAAAGACTAATTTTTTAATCAGTTGTATGGTCGATTTTATTACTATATAATTTCAAATTAGCCGCGTCCTATCTCTGTCGACTATAGCCGACTATCGAGCGTGCGCATGTCAAATAACTTTCATCGTTTACGTCGATGTCGTTAGATCGCCATTTTACTAATTGTAAGCGTGCACGCAATTCAGCGAATAACGTTATCAAAGTTTGTTAAATTTTTTAAAAAATCGTAATGTGGATTCGGGCGACCACAAAGGCCCGTTTAGTTTGTTGGCGGAAGGTACGATCGCTTTTTTTGCTACGATAGCATTAAATAGAACGTATGAACCATATGTCAAAAGTGAAGGAATTGTGAAGTGTTTTGTAGTGATAACACGGGATTTTTCTGTTTTAGCCGTAATTGGTGACCCAAAACACCGTTTTGACTGTGATATTAGTGCAAGATGACGACTCCCGAAGAAATTAAGGCAGAATATACGTCCAGTTTGGCGGATTTAACGTTCAATAGCAAGCCTCTTATCAATGTTCTGACAATGCTGGCAGAAGAGAATCTTCCAAACGCCAGAGTTATAGTGGAAGCTATCGAAACACATCTTGCAAAAGTTAGTACTTATTTAGTAAGCCGACAGTGATACAATTTCTTTATGTAAACAAAATATCCTTAGTTATCTCAAATCAATATAAATAATGAATAAATAAAATGTTTTATCCCTTTGTTATATGAGGTTGGCGCAACTCTTTTTACAATCCTTTTAAGAAAGGGAATCAATTTACCCAACTTAAATCATTTATTAATTTTACTATTAGAAATTTGTTTAAAAGATTCCCTTTGTAGATATAACTGTAACAGTATATTATTTGCCTATTGATTGGGAAACACTCTATTTACAAGACATTGTGGCTGAAGCTGTACCCAGCAATGTTGTAATTTACAATATGTCTCCTTGAAGAAAAGTTTTATATAAATAATTTATGTCTATAAATTGGACGTAACTCTATTTTCTTAAAGGACTACCAAGCAAATGCAAAAAGTAATGTAACAATTCAAGCAATGGCGTACAAAGTGCTTATTTTATAAAAAAAGGAACTATAATCTTTATTACTTTTTATAATCTTAAAATTTCATTTTCATTTCAATTTTTTTTTTTTTTTCATTTGATTTGGTGTTTCATTTTGTTTGTTTTGTTTCATTATTCCTGACAAATGAGACATCAAATTACTAATTTTTATGTCTTTTACTATGAAAAGTGAAAATGTGGTATTTTATATAACATTTGTGCAATATCCCTGATTGGATTTGTGTTTTTTAAGTAGGTAAGTTGAAAAAATCGAAGTGTTTTTATTGTTTTATTACAGCTCTCAGATCTTTCAATAGACTAGAGACAGGAATAACTAAAAAGTTTCTATAAGTAGAACCATTTTAAAATTCAATCCATCACTCTTTATATATTTTCAAAACCTCTAGGTCAGTAAATATAATAAAATGTCTTCTTTGGGTCAGTATCAGTTTCAATTTCGTCAGCTACTGTCTTAAAAGATAATAATATTTAACAGCAGCAGCATCTCATCTGGAATGATATTTTCAGGCACCTACTGATGTCAAATTACCAATTCTATACTTAATTGATTGTATCGTCAAAAATGTGGGCCAAACTTACACATCACTCTTTGGTCACAATATTGTTTCTACATTTTGCAATGTTTTTAAAGAGGTGAGTAACTTTTTAAAGTTATCTTGGGAAACGATTTGTTACCAAAATTTGCACCTATTGAAGTCACATTTGTTTATTCTTCTAAAATATTGACTTTGCAGGTTGATGAGAAAACGCGAGCTGAAATGTTTAAGCTTAGGCAAACTTGGAATGATGTGTTCCATCAGATGAAGTTATATGCCATTGATGTTCAGATCAGTATGATAGACCCTGCTTGGCCTGTGACAGCACAACCGTCAAACAGTATACACCTTAACCCCAAATTTCTAAAAAGCACAGTAAGATATTGTTTATCAAATGTGTATCAAAATACTAAGTTCCTCTTAATTTTAAGACTACATCTACTGCCAAGGAGGCACCTCCCAAAGGAACTTCAACTGATATAGATAAAGAGACCCTCTTGATGCAGGAGCAGTTGATTCAGAAACAAAAGGAATTACTTGAGCTACAGAGGAAAACATTGGAGCTTGAAGTGCTGCAAACACAAGTTAAGCTACAAGAACAATTAAAGTCAGGAGCACCTCCCGTGAGTTACATCTTTTCTTGCTATTTCTTTTCAGAATGTATAAATTTGAGGCTAACAAATTGCTTTACTTTAATTGTTAAATACCCAGGTCTCATTTTCCAAACAATTGTATGCTCTTTGATTCTAGAAAATTTGCATTTCAAACTGCATATTGACTCAACTTTTTCCTGTTGGGTGATTTGAACTACTTTATTTACTTTATCTTATTTCAGAATATCTTGTTAAAACCAGAAGTTGCCAAACAGCTCATTCCGGAAGCTATGGGCAAGGCTAAATCAAAACCCATTGGAGTTGTAAGATTATATCATGGTGATTTGAATTTTACTTAAAACAAATATATATTGCAGGTTTCCTCAGTAATAGGTCAGAGGTTCCAAAACAATCTGGCAAATCAAGCCAAAGTAAAGCCTACGAGTGGAGCTTTGGCAATGGCCAAGCCCATTCGCGATCCGAGGCTTCTTAGACAGCAGCAGGGCACAAATTTGCCCCCGAAGGCAGTAGTTAGTCAACCGGGCACGGCTCTTTCTAATGTAAGGCAGAAGTCTGCCGTTCTTGAAAACAATAAAAATGTAAATAATAAAATGGGTGTAAAAGACCTTCGTAAAGATCCCCGCATAACGAATAAAATTGATAAAACTGCCAGACCCAAAACACTCCCCAAATCCCAAACTGACCCCCCACCAAAAACTTCACGGCCCGTAACAGGTACCGATTCAGATAAATCAATTTTGAGCAGTGGCGGTAGTTCTAGTAGTTTAGATTCTTTAACAAAGACAATTAAAATAAAATCTCCCAAGAATAATAGGAAAAGGGAGAAAAGTGAGTCACCAGGTTCGAACGATTCAAGTAGACTGGAAAAAGTCGATGCGAGTGATACTTCTGCCTTTAAAAGTGGTAGAAATTCGAGGAAGAACCGCAACTATATTCGGCATAATCTAACGTCCAGTCCGGACCTACCGCAGGACGAAGACTTGCGATCTCTGCCGCCTCCAGATAAACAGCCTCGTATTGAAGTAGGCGTCAGTGAGAAAGGTGGGTGGCCTCTACCATTGCAGTTGTATTTTTTTTTTCATTTGCTATTGTCTAAATTTAGAAGAAATTTATAAACAGTGTTAACTCTGACTAGACTACAATTACACATTCCAAATCCAAATTATTTCTATTTCTTGTTTAGTAGTTATGTTTTTATTGGGGTACATATGTATTTAAAGTAAATTAAAAATAAAAATACAATAATTTTTATAATCTGAGAATTGTAATTTAATTAAACATAACTTTAAAAACTTTTAATCAACCTGAAAATAACATATCACTTATCAAAAATCCTCCAGAAATAAAACTCTTCAGTTGATTTTTAAATATATGAATACTACAATCTTTATAGGAATGAAGTACTGAGTTGTAATTTGGGGCAGAGGTATATAAAAAACAATTTTTAAAAAACTTCACAGCTATGGTATCGATATGGCAGGAAAACTGATGTTCACCTGGTGAGCCACACTTTGAAATATTAGCTCTGTTAATTAACGTCTTTCTTCTTTCAATTCTTATTGGCATTTGTAAGAAAATAGTCGTATACAATATCAAAATTAGCAGGTATGGAGAGTATCAAAATAACCGAGTTCTTTAATTTGTAACATGATTTTTGACATCTTATTCACATATCATACATGATTAACTTTATTTATTAATATCAATTTTTATTTTCTGACCATTATTCACTATTTTTTGTATTGACTTACCTTGTTCTAACTATAATATATGTTCAATTTAGAAATATTAAATTTTTATATGATTGGTTTTGGTTGGCATTGGTTAATAAGTATTTTGTAATACTTACATTTTCTCAAAGGAAATTTTATTACATGTTCCCCAAATAGGTATCAAATGAATACAATGCGCCAAAAATCAATTAAATCAAATTAAATGTATACCAGTAGATTGGCACATCTTAAATTGGGAACAATACAGTAATGAGCCAAGAACTCCTCCGGCACCCTTTTACTATTCCAACTTTTTCTACTAATCATATCGTCTAATTTATTGTCAATTAATATTAAGAAGCTACCTCTGGAACCCATTGTATACAATACTATTTATAAATATTCTGGATTTTTACAAAATTTACATTTACATTTACAAAATCAAATGCGGCTGAAGGAGTACTAGTATCTTTTATCTTATTTGGCTTATTTTGTCTCATTTTCCCAATATTTTATCTAAGCTTTCCAATTTCTAAACATTTTTTATCTTCCTTTTTATAGTGTTTTTTTTTACAGGAATCTTATGTATTTGTATTTAAATTGTTGTATTGTGTCGAAGGTTTCATTTTAATTTTCTAAACTTTCTGCATAGCATTTTCCAAAGGTGTAAATCACGTGTCATTTCGTTGTCGGTTAAACGAATGTTTGATTATAGCATCGGAACCTACCCCTGAACCTGTAGCTCAAGCCATGGACGTCGATTTGAGACAATTGCCTACCGTAATCGGTAAGAAGCGGCCGTCTGCGGATGCTCCCGACCAGGCGTCGAAGAAATCGAAGAGTTTCGACGTGTGAGTAACCGACGGACCTTCACAAATGAAGTCTGTTTAATTTGGAAATATTTTAGACTGTTTGGAAACGAAGATACGGACCTGCGCCAGTTATCCGTGGTTGGTACAGAGGCTACTGCTCCGTTGGTCGAGTCTGAGAGGCCGCCGACTCCGCCTCCGCCGATCATATCTTCAGCCGAAATCCTTACGGAAAAGATACAGTCTCCGAAGAAGAGCGAGTTGGATGCCATTAGGGCGAAACTGGCGAGCGCGACCAACAGGGAAAAAGTCATGGCGAAATCATGTAAGTAACTTGGCCAAATCTTTTAAATTTGCACCTAAATATTATAAAATCCAGATATTCTAATTTTTTAAAAATATTTCAATATTTGTTAGTTTTATCAGACAATATTATTTACATAAGTTAATTCATTTATCAAATTCAGTCAATCCTAATATATAGCTAAAATTCAAAACTAATAGTACCATTCAAATATGGAAGACATTTTAAATATAGTTTTCTTTTTCTCTAGAAATTATCTTTAATATTCTCATTTTTTTATGCAATGTGTTTTTATGCGGGATATTTTTAAGTTTCTGGAACGACCGCCAGGGGGCGCAATCGCTTTCTTGAATTTAAAATCCCATTTTTTCAGAAATAATTTCTTATTACAGATTCAAATGGTGAAGGTTGTAAAGCTCTCATAAATTCGATTCTTCTTCGTTAAATGGTTTTTCCGCTATCTCTTAAGGAAAAGTAGTGGGGGATGTTAGAACATTTTAGGAAGTAAATTTCAATAACTTGGTTGAACGCATTTTGTCAAAATTTGGAGTTGTTGAAAAGATGCGCATTTTTGAAAAATACTCTATAACTTTGAAACAATACTAGATATTCAAATCAGTGTCCTTGTACTTTTTCAACAAACTCTGATATTTGTGAATCCATTCGCAGATCTTTCTGCCAGACTGTCCACACTGCATTATAATCATCACAGTTTAAATAACACCCCTGATCTGGAAAATTCATTGGATTCTTAATTTTGATTGGAAGCTGCTTCAATGTATTATTTGTTTTAAACGCTATAGATAAATTCCTACTCCTGAACAATTTAGCCAGGTGTTTATAATGTAGTATTTCTGAAGAAATTCAAGCATTGTAAATTCTGGAAGTTTTGATTTTGTTATATGATATGGCAATTCGTAAAACAACTTTATTGATAGAATAAAGTGGATAACCATTATTTAATGCAGTGGAATGTTAAAAAGTCTATAAAAGAAAATTAAACAAGGCATATTTATGAGAATAGGGAGAGTTGGAGTAAAAGTATATCACATTGTCAATAAACATGCATATGTAGAGAATTTGGCTACCCATAATTTTTCTCAAGATTGTTCATGAAAATTCCACTTAAAAAAAAGCAATAAGCAATTAGTTAAGACTTTAAACTATAGTTGTATTTAGTTTTAATCAGCATTACATACACTTTATAACTAAATTATCATTTTTTTTTTTTTTTTTAAATAGTGCGACTGTTTTCATAGCACGTAAAAATACTAACCAAAACTGAAATTTTGGGCGTTTTCTTTCAACAGTTCACAAGAAAAAACTAGAAGCGTCCCACTTTAAGGATCAGGACTTGAGGGTGAAACCGGCCCCCCTCGATACGGCCAAGGCCATCATCATCTCCCCAGAGGATGAGAAGTGCATCAAGTCCGGCTCCATGACCAAGGAGCAGGAGAAGCACATTCTCAACAAGATCTTCATGCAAATCGAGAAGAACAAACTGCGCGAGGCCAAAAAGAAAGACCACGAGGACTCCGCATTGAACGTTTCGTTGCAGCCGATTAGCGACGATGAGTTTGAGGATGACGTCGACGACGACCAAAATAAAACGCCTCCGTTTCACGACGTCGAAGCGAACGACGACATCAACGGAAACTCGGACGATAAGTCCGAGGACAGGGACGACAGGACGAAATATTACGAGCCGAGACCTTCTTACAACGACAAAGACGAGAGGTTCAACGTGTTGGTTCCGCAGAACGAGCCATATTTTCATCCGAGGGACGCTAGGAGGACCCCGTTTAGAGCCGGACCGGCGCACGGTGCTCCAGTTATACGGTAAATATGATCAAAGATAATTATTCTCCGAAATAAAACCATATCGTGGAGATATAATTTCGGAAGATTTTTATAATCTCTAGATATTTAAATGGAAACATTCTGAGTACGTTTTGAATTTTGATTTATTTATTTATTTATTTTTCAAAGAGATGATAGTCAATTACACAGACAATGTCCAAACCTTCAGTCTCAATCAAGATATAACAAATTACAAATTTAAAGCTTTAAAAATCGACATAGAACCCATAATAACATTTTTTCTTTTTAAATTTATCATGGCCATTTTTATATTTTGAATATTAGCAGGCAGTACGTCATACGCTTTTATAGTCTTGTATCCGCAAATTTTCTCTATTTCTACTATGAATGTGCATATTTTCATATAGATGGTAGATAGATACATAAACAAGATACTGTGAGTACATCAAACTCTTTAAGATAGGGTAAGCATGACACCTGTAGAAGCAAGTTGTAAATGCATCAGATACTGCGATTTTGTGCTGAGTATATGATTTGTAAATGATTTACTACCTAATAAAAAAAGTATTGCCTAACTAATTGAGGAGTGCACAATTGCATTATAAAAAGTTCTTATAGTTTCATCTCTCAAGTGCTGTTTCAATTCGACACCAGTATTTCAGTTGTTTTTAAAGTATATATATAAGATTTTTGGATCCATCCATGAGGATGTTTCCGTTTATTTTTAGAGTGATAATAGAAAATAGCTTAAGTTTGGTTAATAAACGTTTGTCCGCAAACATGTCTCCTTTTTTTTATTTTCGAAAATATCTTGTACTGGGTCATCAGAGTTACTCTTGACAAAAACAAAATTTACAGGGTGATTTAGCTATAATAATTTAGTTAAAATAATGTGTATGTATATAAGAGAATATAGAGAGTCTATTTGTGGCTAAACAATAACACTTATCGACTTAAAACAAGAGTAACAATTTTTGAGGATTTGTGATTCAATTATTAATTAAAGCAATGTATTCTATTTTGCAATATCAGTCTAAATAAATACAGGAAAAATTTAAAATAATGTTCTAGGTAAAGTGCACTCTAGACTTTTATTTTGTAACAATGACTTTTACTAAATCAGGGCTGTGTGTAAAATGCCAACTTAGTCCGTTGAGAATTAAGCCCACTGGGAGTTAAAAATAAAATTTTAAAAAATGAATTTTGACAAGCAATAACTCGGATAATATTACGATTTCGCATTTTTGTTACATGACTTACAACCATTATTTTGCCACATTGAATCTTTCCTCCAAATTTCCGAACACCCTGTATATTATCTCTGTTACGAGTACTATAATTGCTAAGATTATCCTTCATAATGCATTAAGCATCTCAAAATTGCGTAAGCTATTCCGCCATATCTCGTCCCTTCTTGTTTCTCAGAGAAATACACAACCTCAGACTTCATTTAAGTTGAATTGATTGCCATGAAACCATTCTCTGACATTCGGAAATTAACGGAGCGTTTTTTATTTTGATACTAGAATCCACTGAAGTTTGGCCACTTATTTAAAAACACCCCGTTAGGGCGCCATATATTTTTATAGATACATTCCTACACATACATATTGAATTAACTAATGTTTAACAAAAATTTAATTAGTTAAATTATTGACTAATATTTATTAGTCGCTATTTTTCTAAGTACACTATTACAGGATGTAAGCCATTTGTTGTACCGCGAGTCAAATATTTTTAATGTTAAAAGTTTTCACAAATTATATCAGATATAAAAAAATAAAAATACTTTATAATTTATAAATCATAAATAGGGTGGCAACAAAATTTGTCTAAAAAATTTCTAAAAAACTACCAAATAAAAAAATCCCTTTCGAGCAGCGCAAAATAGGTAATAGGCAGTACATTTTTAAAATAAAAATAAAATTACTGCAACAACGAAAAAACACGAAATAAGATCATTCATTTAGCGTTTCCATTAATTTCTATTAAAAGTCTTGATATGTCTATATGTAAAGTGTTTCTCAAAGTATATCGTCTTGGCTTTTGAAAAAGTAATCATGATCTTCATACTTTCAAAAACTCCAATATCCTCAATAAAGCATATTATTACCAGTTAATTATTGAATTGAAGTGAACAAAACTTAAAGATATAATTTACTTACCTAGATCAAACTTGGTTCGATATACATGATACAATATCCGAATGATAGGTTGATTCCCAAAAACTGTCAAACAAAAATATTGTTATTTATGTTTAAAGCTAGTATTTTTTTTCATTCCGGTCACAGCGTGGAGCACTGGCGTGGTCGGGGTACGAGGACGCCGGGTCCTTCGTCCCGACCGCCGATCCGTATGTGGATGCAGCAGCCGCGTCCAAAATGGCGCAACCAATATATACCAGAGTTCGAAGACTCGGTAACCTCGACGGATCCAACATCGGAACAGTTAACGGTACTCCAAGAGGACCTGAAGACAATTAACATCGACGGTATTCCGCGAGACGTACGGACATACGGCGAAGTGGCGGTGGTGTTTTTAAACTGGGACGATCCGCGGGAAATCTCGTTCCAGAGCGGTACGCGACGCGTCACCTTTAACGGAACCGACTCGTATTACCTGTCGTTCGGTGACGGTTACAAAGAGTGTTCGATAGATGGCGATCCGCGCTTAGTGAAATTGGGCGTGCCGACGCGTGAAATTTTCGTCGACAACGTCGGTTACGAGTGCTATTTCGGCGGCGCGCCCATAAACATAACCTTAAACGGCGGTACCTCGGTTTCGGTACTGCTGGACGGGCCCGTGCCTCAAGTAAAAATAGGCGAGGGCAAAAGGACCGACCTCGTGGCGGGCAAGATTACCCTTATAATTAATGCTAAGTTAATTGTGCCTGTGTTTCTCGATGCCAAAGAGCAAAAATTTGTTATTGACGGAGAGCAGAGTACTCTTAAGTTTGTAGATGGATTGAAAACAGTCTTAATAAACGATATGCCTTTTGAAGTTGAATTTGGTGGTCTCCCTAAACCTTTTACTATCCACGGTAAAAAACACTTTATCAGGTTCTCGCTGCTACCGAAAGGTGTTAAGCCGGGACACGTGAGGATTCGGGATATGGAAGGAGAGAGAGGTTCGAGCCCAGCACTGGACGAAGATAGTCAGGATTCGGTGGTTATCACTTCGGAAACCGGTCAGATTATGCGCGCCGGCGTCAACGATGGAAAACACGTGACCGGGCAAGAGTCGCCTGACAGCAGGTCAAAGTCACCCAGTTTCTTCCAAAATCTGTTGCAGCCCAACTTAAGTAAGTTTCATTTGTTGTTATTTGTGCTGCTCGATATGTGTTCCTACATTTGACTTGGCGGGCAACAAGGATATGGATCTAACTCAAAGGAGCCAAATATAGAAAAAAAACATCATTTTTTTATCTTATTTTATCGTATTTGTTAGGACCCCCTTTAATTTTTTTTGCCAACCCTTTTCAATAAATGAAAGAAAATGTTTCCATTAATTGAAATTCGTTTTAAAATCTGCGTACTCAACACTACACTTATTTGACTTAGCGGCCAACAAAAATGTCGATTTACCTGCTCAAAGGGCCAAAATATTGTGTTTTCTATTTTGCACTTCCACAGATTATGTACTTGTTATTTATTAGGACTTTTTTTCACATTTCTCTTTTTTGTCGACACGTCTGAAAAAAAAGTAATCTAACCAGCTAGTCTTTCATCTTGTAACCTTTTAATATTTGGCAGTTTTAATTAATTATTAAAACTCGTTTTAAAATCTGACGTCAAAACATTCCAAAAACTCTACACTTACTTAGCGGGAAATAAATATATAGAAAGTATTAATATAAAGTTAGATCCTTGACTTTGTTTTTCTTTTTTGTATTTTGAAAACAATTTTTATTTATTTTAACTTTAAGAAGTTTTAATTAATTGAAATTTATTTTAAAATCTGCGTAGTAACAAAATGCCGATTTAACTCCTCAAATGAACGAAATATAAAGCAAAAAACATTTTTTTGTTGCATTGTGTGTCTATTATTTAGTAGGATTTTTTATAATTTAATTTATTTTCCTAACGCATTGAACAACAGTACTAGTACAACAGCTAAGATTTCATCTTGTAGCTCTTCAACATGAACAAATTTTAGTTTAGTTTAGTTTTAGTTTATTAAAATTTGTTTTACAAATCTGAGTAGTCAAAAAGCAGAAAAATAGCAAAAACTCCTTAAAAATGTAAAAGATGGAAAAAACAAGACTTGTCCCATTTACGCCGTTTTTTTCACATTTCCAGATTTAACATCAAAAAGTTTTAATTAATTGAAATTTCTTTTGAAGACGTTTCTTTGCATTGTGTGTTGCCGATCTGTTATTTAGTAGGATTTTTTTTGTTTGTTTTCATTTTTTGTCATATACTAACACATAGAACAAAAATTAATCTAACCAGATAGGATTTAATGTTGCTGCGTTGTCAAAAAAATAGAAAAGTGTTTTGTTACTCAGTTTATTTATATTTCTTTTTTTACCAATGCATTAAAAAAAACATCAAGAAGTTTTGAATAATTGCAATTTGTTTTAAAATTAGAAAAATGATAAGAATGTCGATCTACATCTTTAGAGAAGCAAAATGTAGAATGAAAAACAAGATCTTTGTTTTGCATTACGGGTTAGCCTATTCACGTCGTCACATTGTACACTCCTTTTCAAAACATTCACTCTTTACAATGTTATTTAGTATTTATTTTTATATTTATTTTTCACATTTGCCTTTTTATTGCTAACATATTTAAAATTGTTATCGGTTGTCATTTCATCTTGTAACCTTCAACATCAAAAATTTTTGCTTAATTAAAATTTATTTTTAAATCTGCTTAGTCAATTGAAAAAGTAACAGAAATGACCATCTAACTCCTCAAAAAAGTAATATATATAGAAAAAACAAGATTTTTGTCGCCTATTCATGTCGTTACATTCTACTTTAGCACTCGTTTTCTAAATTTATTATTTAGTAGGACTATTTTTATCGTTTGTTATTTATTTTTTTATATTTGTTTTTTTAACACTTTCACACTTCTGAAGAAACAAAGCAATCTAAACAGATATGATTTCTCCTGGTCATCAAGAAGTTTTAACTAATCGAAATTTGTTTTAAAATCTGTGTAGTCAAAAAATAAAAAAAAAATAGATCTAACTCCTCAAAATATAGAAGAAGAAAAAAACAAACGTTTATCTGTTATCAGCGCAGTCAAAAACCACAAAAATTTTACACATTATAAAATAGTACAAATGTCAGGCGCTGCGGTGTGGCAAGTAACCTATCACTCGGTTCTAATTAAAATCGAAGCTTCATTAACTCGATATTTCGTTGCCGTTTTAGACAATTTCGATGTAATATCAAACGCGCTGTCAACGTCGATGACGTCTGCGCCATCTGCCGGAAGCTACCAAGTAGAAAACGTCCCTGGCAGCTCGGACGTCAAAGAAACCAAAGGAGATAACTCAGCTACTGCGGTGTTGCCCCCGTTGAACATCAACGAACTGTTCCAGAAATTAGTAGCGTCTGGCTTTGTAAAGACTGGTACGCAACAAATAGCCGCACAATCAGTACCGTCGGAACCGGTTAAAAAGGATTCGCCGGTAATGACAAAAGTTTTACCGACCAGACCCAAAGAGAGAGGCAGAACAGAGGCCGGTGAGCCTCCTAAACAAGTGAAACGCAATCTCATACAAAATATGAGGCCCATAGATTTCAATAGACCAGAAACTCTTAAAATTAGGCAAAGCGTGTTGTATACCGCGTTGTACGCCGGGATGCAATGCAGTAGTTGTGGAATGAGATTCCCTCCCGAAGCCAGCATGCTATATAGTCAGCATTTAGATTGGCATTTCCGGCAAAATCGGAAAGGAAAAAGGAACATTAGGGTGGCAGCCAGTAGGAAATGGTACTACTCGCTCGCCGATTGGAAAAACTACGAGGAGATCGAGGATCTCGAAGAGAGGGGTACGCGTTGTTATCTGGCGGTTAATTTCGGCAATAAGACGGTCGTCTAAATTTCAGAAAAGAATTATTTCGATCAGCAACAGCAGGCTGAGGTGTCGGCTGAAGATGCGGAAGAAGAAAACGACATTCCTAGCGTGCTCGCAGACCCGAGCAGTACCAACGAACGTTGCGAAGTTTGCCGGGATATCTTCGAGCAGTTCTTCAATGAGGAAAAGGAAGAATGGCACCTGAGGAACGCCATTAAAATGGACAATAAAACCTACCATCCCGTGTGTTATGACGATTACCAGGTACTTATTTATTTAGCACTTTGATAGCCAGACATACATTTATTTCTCTTATTTTTGCCCAACAGACCCCGATACAACAACCTAAAGAAACCAATAACAGCAAATAACAAAACAAAAAATTCATTATTAAAGTGTAGGGTGGGCAAATAAATTAACTTTCAAGTTCATATTTATGCCGTTGGGGGCGTTATAGTTATGATGGCGTAGAAAAATGCATTTTACTAAATATTGATTTATTGTAAGTTGATAAAAGCATACGAACACTGTAATTATTGTAAAATTCGGCATTTTTTGACTCATCACTTTTTATTTGGCATTAAATAAGGAAGGAAATTCAACATATTTGGGCAAGGACTCGTGCTTATTAACCAAAAACATTCCTTTGACAAACTGGTTTACACTGCTCCCGCTAGTTTTTTAAATGTTTTTCCGCAATTTCACATACCATTATTTTAACAGAAACAGAAAGTAGATGAAATCAAACATTTATTACTTGACCATAAAAATTTGAAATATAATTTGCTTTTCAAATGTTAAAAAAAGGCCCAATCATAATTGGATGCTCTACAATTAAAAGCGATGAGCCAAAAATTCTCCAGAAACTCATAATAAAACATTATTTAGTAAAATGTATTATTCTACCTGAACATAGTTGTAACGCACCCCAGCGGCATAGATATGAGCTTGATACGAATTATTTCCAATACTTTCTTTTCATAACTTGTTATAGAATTTTTTGCCGCAAATCTGTACAATTCGTGGTTTCAGAGATACAGCCGCTTACTTCAACTTATTTGAACACCCTGTACAATATTTTGTTTTATATAGTTTCCACTTTCCTTTTTAAAGCTTGAGAGGTAATTGCAGTCGTTAATATTGGCAGATACTTCGTTGTATTGCCAAAGTGGCTTATAAAAAACATGCAAACTTAAAAGCAAAGTACTTCAAATTTGCTGATGGCACTGCGTTAGATCAGTCGGGTGATGGAGCAGCTTGAAGATATCGTTAAGATTTAAAGCAGTTTCTTGAAGGCTGTGCTATAAGAAACTTTCCTTAAACGCCCATGAAACAATTTATATAATATTTAAACAAGCCTCAAAAGCACCTTCTGGATAAACAAATTGAGTAATGAGTGAGTAATGGAAAGAGCTGTACCAATGTTAAAACAAAGCAAAAAACAAGGCAGCTGGTATACAGGTTGTTGTCTAATTGAATTTCAATAATTAAAGGGGCGACTTTTTAGTTCATTGTAAAAAGAAAACTTCATATGAATATATGTCCTAAACGTCTTTAACTTTTGAGATACAGGGTGGTAAAGTTTTCAAAACAAATTATATTTTTTTAATATCTGTAATGCCACTTGCCACATCTTACTTAAGTAATTGTCAATTTGTAGTATGAAAATACTTCAAAAAATCGAAGTATAAAAAAAGAAGTACGTAAACTTAAATAAATAAGATAAATTTAAATAAGATTATCTTGTTGTTAGTATGTTATATAATTTAATTAAAACTGTAAAAGAGCGGTCTTCTAATTTTTTTTTCTGAAATACTCTAGTTGTAACTAAAAATTAGATATTTTGCTTTAGATAGATATTTTATTTTTCACTAATAAAAGTTATCGTTTTAACTAGTGCAGTGGCCTAATTCACCAAAGTATTATTTGTTCATAGATAGTCAGTTGCACGCCACTGATTTCTTTTATCAATATGATGACATTCGCATTCATTTATGAGCAGATTTGATTTATTTTTTTTTTAATCCGTTGCACGGTTTTTATTTTCACTTCACGTACCATCAATGATAGAATAATTTTTATTTTAAGAGAAATTAGTGGCGTACTATCAGTATCTGCCAAAATAGACAAGTTAAATTCGATACGCCCGCCACCTGTGTATTTAAAAAAAATGTGGTACACTAAATAATGCCTCTTGATACATAGTACATGTGTGCCGGATTTCATTAAGATATCTAAAGATATTAAAAAAATATATGTTATTTTTGAAAACCTTTTAATTATTGACATTCAATTAGAAAACACCCTGTATAATAGCTTCGTACAAAATAAAGCACTTAAAGTACATGAACTTATTTAAAAACGCGTGAAAGCGTGATACTAGAAGAAACTTAAAACAAATGTGAAATTGATACAACTACAGCACAAGAAGCAATGATAAGTTAAAAAATGCATATGCAAGGACCAAAAAGAAACAAGATTCGCCAATTTACAGAAGTATAAAAACTATATTAAAGGGCACTACTAAGAAAATGTGTCATAACCTGAAAGGCTTTATAAAAAAAATAGAATGTTAACAAATTACTATATTCATTTTTACTAGAATATTATATTTATTTATTCTGTTACTGTTATTCACAAGGCCTTGGCGCCATTTAATTGGTAACTGTTTAGAGGTCTAAATTAAATTGATATTAAAGAATATATATTTAACGCAATTCATAATTTCCAAACTTTGATTATTTATTTACACATTCAAATTTGGATTCATATGTATCATCCTAATAAATATTACTTTAATTGTGATTTACATTCATTGATGTATATTGCGTCTATTATCTTACTGATGTTGTTGGCTGATATATTAATAAATATATAGCTTGATCAGAATCATATTTGTTTATTGAAACACTTAAACCTACTGGAAATAGCATTTTCAGTACAGGAGTTTTTCATTGTCATTGTTATACTATTGTACTATAGTCCTATTACTATGAGTACTATCAGTAAGATCATAGAAAAGTTTATCAAGTGTAAATTAGCATCCTTAAATAAATATAAATTGAGCATCAGTGGGGATTCAGAGGAGGGTTGAATATGGAGTATGCACCAGAATGTATCGGGGGGTATTGGACAAAACCTTGACAAGGGTAAAAAAGTTATTGAGTATATTTTTGGACCTGCCAAAAATGTTGGACTCAGTGGCGATCGGATAACGGGAAATAATACAACAGGTTAGAATTCAAAATGTACTTAATGGTGATAGTCTAGTGGAGTTTGATGTGCCACAAGGTACCACCATACCGGCGGCTCTGTTGTTTAATATGTATTTTAACGGATTCTTACGAGTTGTGAATCTAGGTTAAGTTTGCCGTTTTGCTGATGGCTGCATCATCAGCAAAACGGTCATAACTGGCCAGTAATGAGAATCTACAAAAAAAGCGTCTATATGGTTATATTTAGGTTAAATAAATGGTTAGACACTAGCTAACTTTCTCTTAATGCTGAAAAAACCAAATTCCTAGCTTGTTCTCTATTATAAAGATTATCACCTAACTTTTTAAAAATAAACATAATTATGAATCTAAAATGCAGAAAGAAAAAGCAGTATCATATCTTTGGGGGCGATTCTTGGTGAAAATATTACTGGGAAAGAAGACGTGAATGCGATTTTTGAGTGGTTTGGGGGGGAACGCTGGTAAGAAAATTCGCTACGAAAGTGCAAATTGCCCGAAGTATGTTATAAAAATTATGCTATTGATTTGCTGTATAAAAAAACCAATTCATATAAAGTTAAAAATTCTTTATGTTGAAGACAACTTATTATAAGCAGGAACTATCTCATAATCTTAACGCCAGACTTGTGACTTGAGCAATATCCTAGACACACTGCAGTCAAAATAATGTCTATTGTGTCTAGCTGCTTAATTTAAATAGTGAAAAATATGTTGTCTATGCCAATCACTTGGTGTCTATCTTGATATTTAATTGCTGTTTATTTACTTTCCAAAAAAATGATATATATTTATTTGTATAAAAGAATTTTAAACATTATTTAAAGTATTAATATAAATGAGTGCACCACACAGCACACTGAATCAGCCATTATGCGCTCAAATATTTTTAGTATTAGCAAATCAGTATTTTGTTTAATGCTTTTTTTGCAAATTTAGAATTTGAAGAATGATAATGATTCTATTTTAGTTGTTACTTATTTATATTGTCTATAAAACATTGTATGGTTTTGCTGAAATATTTATTTATTACTTATTTTTATATATAATATTATCGGCTGATAATTTTGACAATTTCATTAATTAAAATTGTCAACATTTCACTATTGAAATAATTTTCCAGAAGTCTCTTCTGGACCAAACCCTAGACGAAAGCAAAAAGGAGTTGCTCACAGGACAAGAGAATAAGCTCATTCCGGGCCTGGAAATCATTTTAGACGATGACGAAGATGAAGAGTACGTCCCAGGTTCACCGAATGACGTCGTTTCTCTACCAGACGACGACGAGGAAGAAGAATCCAAGGCCGCAGAAGAAGGACCGATCGAAGAGCATGCCACTGAAGAACCTATGGAAGATGAAGACGATGATGATGACGTAATCCTCAATGAAGTGGCGCCGATCAAAATCGTCGTGGATGATGACGACGATGAGGATCAGGCTGCCGACGCGGTGCCTGTGTTCAGTAATAGGGTGAAGAAAGAAAAGCAGCCTGTGGAAGATGACGGTTTCGTGGACGTAGGAGAAGGGTTTGTGAGCTTGAATAAGGGCGGGCAGATCAAAATTAAGTCGGAGCCTATCGACCCGGGTAAGTTTCCTTTTGTTATTTTTTTACTGCTGATCATTTAGATTCACAAAAAAAATAGTTTATCCCTACAGTAATCTGGTAATACTTTAACACAAGATAGATAGTAAGTCAACTGTGTGATTTGAACGATATGAGTAATATTGAAATCATATACTTACAGATGAAAGAATGTTCTGATATTCTACATAAATATTAGTTTTTGACATACAGGTTGTTAGTTTTTCGTTTTTTGAGGAATGACTGAGTAATTTTCATATCCGAATAAGTGACCATTTAAATTCAAGGATGTTACAGGTTCAACAACTGAAGGTGGTAAAAACCAATTCTTGCTTCTTTTACATATACACTTTGATTTAAATTAATGCACGACTAAAATTTTAGTCGATTTTAAAGTTAATCAATCTTGTCACAAACTGCTGACTAGATTTGAATATATGTTTGAGTCAGCAGTTTTACTATGAGGTGAACCCAAATTTCTCAATATTCGCTAAATGTGGTTATAATAGTAGAAGATCCGCATTTACAAACAGTCGTGGATATCACAGAACTCGGTTTTATCAACATGTAGTCTAAAAGCCACCAACTCGCGATCTTATTTTTATGAGAACGTTTCTTGGTGTTTTGAGGTTAGCAAACTAGATTTTGTAAACATACTTAGAAAAAACCTCATATATTCCTGTTTTCATTTATTTGTGCAAGAACAAACCAAAAAATGTTTATATTACTTTTAATGCAATATAGTGGCCACTTTTTCAATAGATTTAAAAAGTTGTGTATTTAGAAGCATAATGCCCCTAAAGAACTATTTTTGAAAAAAACAAATTTTTCAATTTTTCTTCCTAGCACATTTATTTTCAATTCCAGCAAAAATAAAGTTACAATACAAAAGTTGTAGGTTTGAAACGCGTTCTATAGAGTATCCCAATTTTGAACTACCACTAACAGCATTGAAATTCTAAATAGAATATGCCATCTTTTTGTACTAATTATGAATTTCATTTAAGTTTCTATAATAATTCTAAAAACGGCCAAAAATACAGGGCCATTCTATTTAAAATTTTAATGTTGTCAGTAGTAGCTGAAAATTAGGACATGTTGTGGACAAAACAAAAAAAAACTGCACTACAACTTTTGTATAATTATGTATTTTATAAGGCAATTACATATCTGAATTCACAACTTTTATCCCATTTAACCGAACCCTGTATCTTTAAATAGTTTAATTAAAATTTATCCATGCAATCCAAACAATTTTAAACAAGCGACTAGAGTCATCCTACCTTTGTCATCGGATATATACAGAAAATTATAAAATTTGTACTAAAGCACCTAAAATTAGAGGTAGCGCGTCAGCAAATAATAAGGGTATATGGCCGGATTTATTAGAAAAATAGTACAGTGACGACATCAATTCCTAGTCAAAATTTGCTCTATGTATCCTTGCAAACTGTAAGGAGCAATAGACGTGTAATACTACTATTACACCGACGATTTCAAGACAAGTTGGTACAGTTTAATTGTATCACTATGATATCGAATAATGATCAGTAAATTTAAGTGCACGAAATTATTCATAAATATATTCCCTAAAGAAAACATAAATATGTAATAAGGCGAAATAAAGATAAGCGCACACAATAGCAGCCTACACGTCACATGATAGTCAGCAGCCGAAATTTTGACTGTAGAATGCTAGCAGCTGATTACACGAGAGGTTTAAGAGGAAAAGAGTAAAATATAACGTCTAAATACTATGAGTTGGTTGAACGACATTTTAAAACGTCAAATAAGGTTGCGGTAAGTGATAGTCGTCGAATTCATCAGTATAAATACTGGTCACTTAAAGATTTTATTATTTTCGTTGACTGATTAGATCCGGCTGCTAATGGAAGTAGACAACAACAAATATACTTGAATACTTTACTTATACCTTATTATTAGGTCATTGCTTAAGCAAAAATAATTTTAAAAAAATTATTAACCCTTCATTACTCGCACAGTTTTCTGAAACGCTAATGGTCAGAGCGGTCATTTTTTTAGGAAGAATTTCAATAATAGTCAAACAAAATATCCTTTAAACAAACAGTAAAACTAACCTAAATTATTAAAAAAAACACTTAAATACACTTAAAACTAAATATCGAGCAAAAAGAAAAAGCTTTTGTCAAAAACTTTACAATACCTTGTAAGTTTTTTAGACACAAATACATCTTTTATTTACATTACATATGTTACATTACACATTTACATCTCGTAGAAGGAAAACTAGCATATTGATTTTTCTTAGAACTACAAAAAACACTATTTTTCGTAGTGGCTTTTAGACCACAGATTTCTCTTATAGGTAATTTTGTATTTATTTGTATTATTCCCCATCCCAGTCGATAGTGCCAATAAAGTATTACCATGTCGAGCGTAGTTTTTTGAGGAAGCTTTTTCTAATTTACATTAGTCCCTTCGGTATCATGTTAAATAAAAAATGCAGTTCTGTACTTAAAAAAATTAAGTTGCTGTACATAAAAATTTACCTCTGAAACATCACGCCCAAATTTTCAATTCTTCAATTACCTATGAGCTTATTGTCAGTATAAAACTAATCTTATAGGGAGAGAAAAATAATTTCGCTCGGAAAGCGATCACGTCACTAGTCTTCCATTTTATCTAGGCTTTAAAATGTTTTTTTCTATGTAATTTTGTCCGTTTTTGTATGGAATAAAACTCATTGGGTTTTTCTTGCGACGCTAGATGATTTAGTATCGATCAACGAAAAGTCGAGGCCGGAACAAACGACCGAAATCGTGGAAACGCCAAGGGAAACAAGTCCGAGCGCACCGTCTCATCCGGAACTAGTCACCTCCATCGACGGTAACATCGAATTGGTGTCGAACGTGCCGGTACAGGTGCCGACCAGCGGCGTGGGCGGTAACAAAATCAAAATAAATATTAGCAAACCGTTGCCTGTGATATCTCAGAAAGAGAAAGAGACCGAAGTTAGTGCCAGTAGTTTAGAGAGTGTTGTTCCTACGATCGATCCCAACGAACCTTACCCGCCCGGCGAAGAACCGGACATTGTTCCTTTGAAACCGGGCTTAGAAAACGTAACGTTGAAAAAGTTGCCTCCCGTGAAGAAAGGTAGCGAACTGACCGGTTTGTGTTCGATAATGTGACTGTAAAATAAATTTGTATTTATATATATGGGAGGGAGTTGTTACGAAACTATTTATTGCGCGATAATTTGTAGACATTTTTCATGAAATTGCGTTCTTCGTTTTTACGAGGAGTTGTTGTCATTTGTCATTGTTGAATAAATTATTTTTGAAATCGGTTTTTATTTAGACATTTGGGCAGGACGTTTGTGTTCACCCGTGTTGCGCAGACCGCACGAGCGTTAATTGAAATTTTCGTTTGTATATATAAGAGTAAGTAATATTATAAAGAGGTTGGACATCATATTGGTATCGGAATAAATATCTAGAAGCACACGCGTTCGTTTTATTTATCACGCCCTGTTTCAATTAGTTGTAGAATACCGCAGATTTTAATCAAATCAAATAGTTGCTGTTATACAGGGTATCTCATAAGAATCTCACTAACTTCCTTGTACGCGCTTGGCAACGGTTGGTCCTACAGGGCCATTGGTACAGATGCATTATGCATCGAAAACTAAACACTTTTTTTGTCTGTGCGTTCTCTGTTCTACGTTCCTCTGTAGACGAGTCATTAATTTGTTATAACTTTCGGACGATTTTGCACACAACCTTCAGATTTCGTTCCTCTTAGGCAGTCCATAAGCCAATGAAAAATAGTTCCTTGTACGCGCTTGGTCCTACAGGGCCATTGGTACAGATGGATTCTGCGTCGAGAAAGAAACACTTCTTTGTCTATCCGTTCTCTGTTTTCTGTTCATCTGTAGACGGGCCATTAATTTGTTATAACTTTCAAACGGTTTTGCACACGGCTTTCAGATTTCGTTTCTCTTAAGCAGTCCATGAGATACATAAGCCAATGAAAAATAGTCTCGATTTCTCCAAAATCGTTTAATCGAACGAATAATTTCTTGAACAGGAAGACGCAGACGAGTCGGCTTTTATTATTTTATATTATTATTATTATTTCAAAAATGTACAGGATGCGCCTCATGTTCAAAAAAACTGAAAAATGGGTTCCCATATAAATGAAAATTGGCTATAACTAAAAGACTGTATTTGAAACGTCAGTTTCATTTATATGACGATATAGTCCGCATAAACAATTTTGTATTTAAGGTTTTTACATGTAAAGGGTGTTCAAGATATTTCGTACTATATTGAAAAATTAACAGGTGTCTTAAATTTGCAGCTATCGACTTGAGATTTGGCAGAAAGATAGAACCCAAGTTTCAACTGTTAAAATTGGACTCAATCGAATCGCGCGAAGGTTTTTTTCTTTTAATTTTGAAAATTTTGTTGTAGGATATTTTGGCTTCCTGAAAAAAAATATTTTTTCGAAAACTATAAACCTATTCGGCACAATTTTTTCGATTATATACAGGGTTTTTCAATTAGAAATCTAAAACACCCTGAAAATGGTTCTTTTCGGCATTAACTTATTAGCCGTGATTCAAAATTCGTAAAAGATATGGCTATATATTTGGTTAGCACAATAATATATGTCGAATGGAAGGCTACAATTTTTGTATTTACGGTTTTCGTTTATCACATACGATTCTCGAGATATTTGAACAAGATTATGTGACAGTCGCTATACCTCACACTCAGTCTAGATGTGATGACGTCATTTACTATTAAGACGGCGTACTGCATGATTTCACAAAACAAGGATTTTCTCGAAAACCATTTACTTTATTAGAAAAATTCATACATCAGGAAACCGGGACATCCAAGGCTATAGCCTCTGAACATTTTTTGAGTTATATACAAGGTTTGCCGTTGTCGAGGTTAAATTATTAGCCGTAAATAAAAAAAATAAAACATGGGGTTTCGTCTATCACACAGGGTGCATGAGACATTTAGAAAAATGTCAATGGAAATCGCTATTATTTATACAAATTTTTTATATTTACCAACGTTTGCCGTGACTTTGAAGTTCGGCGATACGTGAAATTCATTTTATGCGGAATACATGGATAATAAAAATTACATCGATTTTCCGAAAGTTCCATAGTGGTCCACAGGAGCACGATAGAAAAACAATGCGTCCCTCTAAGACAAGAAACCGCGAAGTTTCTTCTTTGAGATACAAAGCTGCTACATGCTACGAACTCGCCCCAGGGGGCGAAGATTTTTCGAAAAATCGATGAAATCGAATTTTTCGAGAGTATACACGCTTGGCAACAAAGCTTATATCTCGGCAACAGTGGGTCCTAGGGGACCGCCATTGGTACAGAAATGATCAGCGGCGAAAAAAAGATTTTTCTCTGTTCTGTACAATGGAGGTCCCCTAGGGCCAACCGTTGCCGAGATGTTTCGTTGCCAATCGCTTTTCGATTTCATCGATTTTGCGAAAGTAACGAGAATCGCTTTTCAAAATTGGTATTGAGAACTGGTTTATCTTAGTACTCAGTTATGAAAGTCATGCCAGAAAATGTAACCAAGCAATTTTTTACTTGCGCCACATTACATTTTGGAATGTCTTTAATATCTTCAAAATAATTGATACCAACCTAGCATTTTGCTTGATCCACCGCGTGTCACGAAACAACACTCAAAGGGGAACCACGAAAGGATCTCAGAATACTAAGAAAAGGGTTAAAATTGGAAAACGCCAGAACACAATGACAAGAGCGACCTCAAACGGGGAAGAGTTGCAATAAGGTCTAATGCCGATAAAGTAGTTGGCTGAACATGATGGTGCCAATGTGACTTAAAAATTTACCAAACTTGTTGCACATATACTTTTTCTACGATCATTAGTTTTTGGGAACATTTTTGCAAAACACGAATATATTAGATTAGATATATCACGGACATGGCCGTCAAAATTCAGCCATGCGGTAAAATCTCCGTAAACATCCATTCCTTCCAAACTTGTGCAGTAATATCCTGGAAATGTCCAAAAGCGCTCGGATCCGTGGAACAATTGCGACACTCACGAGGTAAAGTGACGTTTCCCGCACGGTAGATCGGTGTCCAATTAGGTATTTTACAGAAGGGAAAAGAAAAAATATAATAAAACGTCCGATTGCTCCCAAACCCGTGCGATAAAATCCCAGAAGTGTCCGAAGTGGCTCGGATCGGTGGGACAAAAAACCACGTAGCAAAGTGTCGCTTAGTACACGCTAGATCGGTGTATAATTAGGTATTTTACAGAAGGGAGTAGAAAGATGTATTTGCATATAGGTATTAGAAAATATAAGGACTGTTAATACTTTAAAACTGACGCACCTCATGACATTTTATCGACAGTAACTGCGCATTATAGAATTTTATTCCTAAACAAAAATCTTTACACACACTTAATTCGTTTTTCCTTTAAAATTTAATGCAATTTGGACATACTAGGACATCTCAATGAAAAACTATAGAATTGACGAACTGTCATGTTGATTGTTAAAAATCGAAAATTATTATTTTTCGAAAATAAGAATTAAAATAATAATTGTTATTGGTTGAACTGAAGCGCGCATGCGCATATTAGTTTCAAAAGTTTCTGCATTATAAGTTTAGTCATACTTTTAATAGCTATATGGATATTTTAGTTCCAATTCTGCACATAATTTGTACAAACACCATAAAATTTGTCTTGTCAACATATACTCTATATATTCCATTGTACATAAAAAAAGTAAAATTGAATTTATATCGGCTGTTGAACAAAGAACATTAAAGTACCTGGATAAAAAAAATGGGATTTGGAACAAAAGATGAACTAGCGTTTTTAATTAATTTTAATTTATTTTTAACTAAAACTTCTGGATTCCTCCTGCGTCGGTTTTTGTTGATCAAACTTGCTAACATTCTTCGGAGCTTGACTGAAACTGCAAGTTCGAATTAACAAAAACCGACGCAGGAGGAATCCAGAAGTTTTACAAAAAGTATTACAGTAGCCTGAGGAGTTTCTTTGAAAAAAAATGTTTAATTTGTCTTATATACACGAATATATTACAAGTATACTTCAACTTATAAACCACTCGAACAGGATGTAAATTGAACTCAATGCACTAAATAAATAAAGGGAACTCCAACTTTATTTCGAAAGTCTGGAAATTAGAAAATTTTTCTAATACCATGCCTAGAAAGCTGCTGCCGATATAAACAAACAGTTATGAATGCTGAACCAGATGTCTTCTTCGGCAACATAAACCGAAAGTTACTCTGGTCTAATCTAGTCCTAACCTTAAATTTCTTTCTTGCAAAAACTGGTATTATCCTAACATGTTATTCTAAACAGTCTATTTTATCATTAAGAAAATTGACTCTTCAGTACAAGCTGAAACACATACACACATACATACACATACAATTCAAGAAAGAATTTTCTTAACTAGAAGTATTTTTCTTCTGAGATTGTAGTACAACTTGTCGCATAATATTTCTGTGATATATATAGATACTGACAAAACCACATGATACACCTGTTACATCAAAAATCAAAGTATAGCTGCCGTCGCTTCCTTTATTATCCTAAATGTTCATTAAGGAGAGGTTTTCAAAGGTGAAGTTCAGTGTTACCACTTTGCTCTCTTGCCCCAATCCTTTGGAGTCCAATGCAAACACTTTGAATCTATTCTAGTTTTCCTATTTTCTTGTTTGTAATGTGCCTGGATGATTTCCTTGCTGAGGGTGATGATGTACTGGCCTTTATAGTAATTTATGAGGTTCAAGTTTTGAAGAGTTGAAATGACATCTTCTTTTTTAATACTTGTAAGTTCGCATATTTCGCTAAAAAAAGGGGACATTTTAGTTCATGAATACTCGTTAATAATTATACAAACTTAATGGTAATTTGTGGTTTTTCATTCTCCCCCACCGGCTTTATTGACAGCAGTATCTCTAATATGGTTTGGGCCCAATAACTGCGATATGACAGTAACCCCAAATCTGATAAGGGTTTTTCAGGAGAGCCAGTTTTTCCTTCAAACTTTGATAATTCGTAACCTAAAAAAACCTCAAATTTATCAATCGACACTTTTCTTTTCACCGAAAATTCACCAAATCACAATTTTTAATTTATTTTGAGGGTACTGAATAGTTCCTATGCTTAAATTAAGAAAAGACAAAGCCAACAAACAAAAGGCAACTTACTAAATTCAATCAGTAATTTTCCATATCCTTTCCTTTGAAATGGAGGTAGTGTCAAAATACAAGCTACATTGTAATCTTCTGTGGACTCCTTCTCCTTTGAAAAATAACCAACTATATGAAAGCCCCTGTGATCAAAGACTGTCATAACATAAAACAAAAATGGATCTGTGTCATAATACAAAGTTTTGTGATCCAAAAACAGTTTAGCTAACAAGCATAAATTTTGGGCATAGACTTTGTTTTTTCTCCCATCTATTTCAAAGAATGAAATTGTGTCTTTTCGGTATATTTCATTTCCTGGTGGATGCCTAAGATTGCACTTTACCAAATGTCGTTCAAGGCATTTACGGTTTTTCCGGTATTTAAGACAGAACTCACATATATAAATGCAGGGCAGATGCACCATTTCCTAAAATGCCTGAACATGATAAAATGTCAAAATTCCAATTCCGGTAAATTACTTGTGGATAAGGGGCAAAATACCAAGGTTTTATCCTATGCATTCCCAATTCAATCATTTCTATATTCTTCATTCTTGTAACAACATCATCATGATGTGATACCATACTGCCAGATTGTCTGGGGCCTGCTGGAGGGACCACTCCATCTTGTGAATCTTCACTTTCCAAGGATGGACCTTTTCTTTTTCTGTTCATTCGTTTTTGCAATGCAGCTGCTAGAACTGCATTTCCATTTACCAATTCAGCATTGTTGAGAATGGGGCTTGATGGTCTAGATATAGTCCCATTATTTCCGCTTCCAATAAGTAATTTCTTAGGTGTTGACACTCCTGTACCAGTACATGTATCTTTCCGAGGAAAATGGACCTTTCGGGTGTCTAATGATTCTTCTGTTACCCATTCGTCCAGCCGTTTATTGACTAAAATTCGGTATATTTGTAAGAGCGCCAAACTACTGAATTACTTGAAGCTGTCTACTTACAATCAACATAATGAACATAATAATATTTTGAACCTTGCATATCTTTGATGCTTATTATTTCGGCCAGTGCTAAAATATTATTTCTAAATATAAAATACTTTGCATTCGACTTTCTAACTTACGCCAATCGTGTGTGCCTTTCATGTGGACTGGAAGTCGGCATCCTTCTACAAGAGAGGACTAAAAAAACAAAGTTAATTTTGCTTCTTATAAAATCTTCGCAAAGTACCAGTGTCCAGGCACTGGCTAGGCACTTATACGCTAATAACAATATATTTTTGGTTTCTTTAAAAATTAAAGAGCAGATAACCGACATTTAAAAATTTGTAAAAAAAAATAGGTTAGGTTTTTGCTTACAACAGAATCGCAAATTGTACTATCATCAATATCTTCCATTTCCACTTTCATCTGGATAACTTGTTCGGGCGAAGGAAAAGCGATTTTTCTAAATACTTGTATCGAACATTTAATAAAATTTCAATATTTACAAAAAAAATTCTCTTACAGTAAATTGAAGACACATTGTCTATTCTGTGCCTGCAGAGTCGGACCGCACGGCACAGTTCGCACAACTGCATTGTTTCTCGTACGAATTTTAAATTTCAGAATAAACATGATCTACGCAAGTCTACCTGATAGTATTTTTTTCTTGAAAATGAATTATTTCTAATACATCTAGTGACTAACAGTTCACCTAAAGCGTTTTAAATATGACGTTAGCTGAAAAAGCTTTATGACGTTAAGATCGATAAATTTAAGATCAGCCAATGGGAACTGTAAAACTTGTCTCTTTTAACTACAGGTTATTCGTTACTTTATATGAGATATCATGATGAGTATGTAAAATTATTTTGAGTTGATGTATTTCAAAAATATTTAGCAGGTGTGTTCTAAATCTACTATCAACTAATAAATATGTTTAGGAAATAAAGAATCAGGTGCAAATAGCACGAATTGTTTTTATTTGCTAGAAATGTTTATTAGTAGATTGATAAACATACTTGGCAAATCTTCCATATTATACTATATACACAATACAAATACACTAATTCATAATAATTTAAAAAATGATGTGTTCAAAAAGTAAGTCGACTTTTGTAATTGGGCGGGCTACGTATATTCGATCCTCGATATATTTTTTTTGGTATACATCAAGTTTGCACGTTTACTTTTTTTGCTGTAAAAAAATAGAACAAAGAATATGCATAAAATTTTATGTAAAAAAATGGAGTACAGTGCTGCAAAACACTTGAAATTGTGACAACGGCATATGGTGAATCTATTTTGAGCCAAGTATTACAAGCTGTTCCAAGATGGCTGAGAAGGCTCCGAGCGTAGAAAAAGTTAAACAAATGGTGTTGAAAAATTTTCGAATCACTATTGGAGAAGTGGCTGAAGCTCTCGGCATCTCTATTGTCTCGTGCAGTGCAATTATTATGAAACGTGTAGCAGCAAGATTTGTTCCGAAACTGCAAAATTTTGAACAAAAAAAACCATCGAAGAACTGTTAAATGGCGTCAGTTATGATCCCGATATGCTCAAAAAGACCATAACTGGTGACGAATCATGGGTATATGGTTATGACGTCGAAACCAAAGCCCAGTTGTCCCAATGGAAGAATCCAGAATCGCCAAGACCGAAAAAAGTAGGTCGAGTTCGATCAAATTTCAAAGTTTTGCTTACTGTTTTGATTATCGTGGCATAGTACATCAAGAGTTCTTACCAAAGGGTCGTACGATCAATAAAGAGTATTATCTTGCGCCGTTTGCGAGAAATAACACGAAGAAAACGTCCGGAATTTTGGGAAAACAATTCATGGATTTCGCATCATGATAATGCACCTGTTGGTGTAACTTTTTGGCCAAAAACAAAACCACAATCATGCCTCCGCCACCATATTCACCGGATAGGCCCCCTGCGATTTTTTCCTGTTTCCAAAACTCAAGAAACCCATGAGAGGAAGGAGATTTAGAACGATTGAGATAAAGATAAAGAAAAAATCCTGGAAGAACTGAAAGAACTCAAGGCAACACCAGAAAGTGCTTAACAGAAGTGCTTCGAGAACGTTCAATTTTTTGACAATATGTAGTCTTCCGTTTGAGCGGAAACGATAGTAACCTTCGAGTTTCAAATGGCACAACCTATATTTTTTGCATTTTTGAATTTTACGTAGGATAGGACGGGTTTTTTCTTTTTTTTTGAATTTTTGAAAATTGTGTCTAGGAGGCTGTGCCGATCATAAATAGTATTGACCGGGTGTCCTGAACATGTAAAAAATTGTAAATGAAACTTTTCTATTAAATAGCATTTAATGTAATGAACTATTATTTTTTAGGATAACCTAGTTTGGTGAGAACAAAAACTTTTTAAAACAGTACTTTTTTTCGCAACATTTTGACACCAAAATTTTTAAAATCAGTTAAAAAATAAGCTTACAGGAAGAAAAAAAACATATAAATAATAGTGTATTATGCAACAAGTGCGGTAAACGGCTCCGCTCCGCTCGTGTCAAATAAACTCGTGAGTTTAAAAGTTTAACGAACGTGTTGCATACTATATTTTTTTTCTACTACCGTTAGTTGTTGGGTACATTTTCGCAAAACAACACGACATGACCGTCAGAATTGACAAACGTTAAAATTCAAAGCGTGAAACATCCGATTGCTCCCAAACCCGTGCGGTAAAATTCCGGAAATGTCCGAAGTGACTTGGATCCGTGGGAAACGAAACTGACGTGGTCATGTTACACTTCCCGCACGCTAGATCGATGTATAATTAGGTATTTTACAGACGGGAGTAGAAAAATTTTGCTTGTATTCATCAAGTCGACATGATTGAAAATTCTGACAGTTTTTACATTTTTATCTGATTATCGATTTTGTCGTGTTATCGATTTGAATTATCAAAACATTAATCAATTTACAAATGGAGAAAAAGTTGATATTTTTCTGATATACGGGGAATGCAGAAAAAACTCTCGACAGGCCCGTGGAATGTATGCAGTCCGCTATCTGGGAAGTCGCCTTCCTGTACATTCTTTCTTTAGAAAGCTCGAATCGAAAATGAGAAATCCACAAAATAATCGACATGATAGTTTTATTATAAACAAAGACAGCTCAAGAGAATCTGCCTATCATTCTATTAAGTATAACCTTCATCAACATCTTTATGAAGCTGACTTTGTAAGAAGACTTTGATATTGTAATTGGCTGTTAGATAAACATGACAAGAATAATAATTTCGTTAACTTAATTTTGTTCAGGGCACGCCTCCTCATAATTTTAGAGATGTCAGTGAACACCTACGTGATGTTTATGGGGATGGACTAATCTCAACACATGGTTCAGCCAATTGGCCCCCACGGTCACCGGACTTGACGCCGTTAGATTTTTTGTCTGGGAGTATGTGAAAGACCGTGTTTATGTAACTCCAGTGTTCGGTCTACAAAAATTAAAGCGGAGAATATCGGCTGCATTTGATAGTATAAAATGTTAGGAAGGGTTATAGCGAATGTAATTTCTAAAACCAGGAAGTGTCGTATACAAGAATCGCACTTATTTAATTCAAATAAATTTAAAATTGAATGTGATGTTTCGTATCAATGTAAAACTTGTCTTACAGTAGCAAACGTTGATATACCAGTTTCAAATCGATTCTACCGACATTGTGGAGGTTTTATTTTCAAACAGATTTTCAAAATATTGTGTTGAATTATCTCAAAAAGTGACAGATTTGAAAAGAAGAAAAAATATTTCTATTCTCTTGTCCTTCTGAGTTTCCAGTAAAAATTGCTTGTAGCTTATGACATACGTATACATGCAATACTTCCGTTAGTTTTTGACTGTATCCCGTATTCCAAAAGCCTATCAAGTAAAAAACAATTCTAATCGTTAAATCTCAGAAGAAACTCTCACATTTTTTTTAATGCTAATATGTTTTTTCTTTTCACTTCATTGTCGAGATTTTTTTCTGCATTTTCAATCTTACGGACTTGACAACTAATAATGAATAGAAGCAAGGTCGCCTAAGTAATATTTTGTCTTTATAAAAATGTATTTACTTATCCGGTTTTTTCCTTCCTGTGACCTTATTTTTAAACGGATTTTGAAATTTTTGGTGTTAAAATCTTGCAAAAAAGTACCGGTTTTAAAAAGTTTTTGTTTTCACTAGGGTGCTATTTGCAAAAAAAATTAGGTTATCCTAAAAAATTAATAGTTCATTATATTAAATGCTATTTCCCATTAGACAAGTAAAGAAAATTTATTTACAATTTTTCCCATGATCAGGTGATCTGGTAAATATGGTCACAGCCTCCACAATTTTCAAAAATGAAATAAAAATTTTAAAAAACGTAGAATGATCTCCTGAATCCAAAAATGCAAAAAAAATAGGGGAGAGCAACCATTAACCATTTCAAATTTCAAATCGCTATCTCAGGCCGTTTAAAAGTTATAGAATGTTCCCACTTTCTTTTGTCACCCGGTATAGTACATGCGTATAACTTAAAGTCAGTTCCTTTACCTTAAATATTTGTTAAATATATTGACAATACTATAGAATCCACATTTTAAACAATGAAGGTTTTTTACATAGTCCCACCGCTCCACATTCAATGCATAGTGACGTCACAAGGTGTTTTTGTGTGACCTCATATTTTCATGAAATGTTTTTTTTTTCAAAAAAATTAATTTTTAGGTAGATTTCCACAGGTCGTGATGTTTCGCCTCAAATTCAAAATTGCTGCAAACGGCCTATTATATCGAAAGTATCACAAAATTATATCTACATTTTTTATTGCACTGGACTAATTAGCAATAGCAGTTATAGAAATTAGGGTTACATCATTAGCTCACAAATTAAAAAGATAACAAGGGAAATCTGGGATGTTTGTCAACCAGTTTTCTACTGGCAATTTTTTACGCTGCAAGAAATCGATGAACTCGATTTGAAAAGCGCATTATGTTGCAAATCCGATGCGCTCTTTTACATATGCATCCATCAGTACATATCTTTAATGTAAATCTAAGCGATAGAAAGTTGAGTCACCGACTGCTTCTACATTGTTAATTACTTTTCTTAATCCATGGTTACCTAATATTTTTACAGTTTCTAGGCAGACTAACTAGGTTATTACAGCCTCCTTATGAAGGAACTGGAAGGAAAGAAATACTCGTTTTAAATAAGGTATTTATTTATTTATTTATTTATAAACAGGTCTTTCCAACAGACAGACGCAGCTGTCCAAAGAAATGAAAGCACAAAATATCACAAAAAAGATACTTAGTCAGTGGACTAATTTAAATTATTTTTTAAAAGCTAAATCAAATTAAGAACTAATTACAGCTTTTTATTACAGTGTGTTAATTGTTATGTCTTTTTGACAAAATGTATGGCTTCAATTTATGTTAGTATTCGTAAAGACAACTAAGTGTGGTGAAAAATAGCTATCTGTGAAATCTGGTGTACCAGCTGTGTGAAATCCCTATTCTTAACATTTTAGGTTTAGAACACTTTCCATCAGTTAAATCATCTTTTAATAGTAAACCAATTAATCCAAACCAAATTCCAATATGTGATTAGCAGCTGGTAACTACCCGAGTATCTAATTATAATAAAATTATATGAAAGTTGCGGTGATGTTTCATTTGGTTTTGTGGAATACATGGAAAATTATTGTCTTCCGTTCGGCATTTTTAAGGCTATAAGACATAAAGCAAGATAAGATCATAAAAAATATTTTCTCTGTTTTTTTATGGACAGGAAATTGAGAATTACCGAAATTCATAGCCAAATGTGTTAAATCTACCCTTCTGTATGAAGGAAATTACTTGCTTAAATTTGAAGAAAAAGAAAAAAAATAAGAAGGAAAGAAAATTTATGGAATTTATAAAATTTGTATTTAGCACTGACACGATATTCTTTCCCGCTTTTCGTTTTAAGTTCTCAGGGTGTTTTTTGTATATTATTTTCACTTCATAGTTTTTGAATTACGACGGAATATAAAAATTTATTACTGAACCTAAAATTTGTTTTTCAAAATTAGCGAAATCTGGATAATCATTTATAAATCTGTTAAATCTATGTAGAATCCGTGAAATCTGAAACCGGTGAAATCTTTGCGAAATCCGTGAATTTTTGCCCCTCGGAAAATATCAGGGATCATTGGACAACTTAAAGATTATATTCCAAAGTTCAGATAATTGGCAATGATAGTTTTCCGTATTCGGCTTTTAAGAGCTACATAACTTGAATCGTTCCAAAATTAGAATTACACCAGCTTGAATACAATAGCAAGACGAGTTTGTTGAATGAAAGTAATGTTACAGCGGCGTTAATACAAGTAGTTTGTAATAATAATATAATAATAATAATTATTATTATTATTATTATGGAGATAATAATTCACGGCGAAGACAAAGTACAAATATTTCGTTTTCAAACGATTTCGTCTACAATAAATTTCGTATAAAGAGGTTTATTCAAACTTACCATCTCCATTACCTCCATTTTCAGCATATCTTTATGGAATTGCTTCTTATTTGAAATATGCCAATGAATAATGTTTTTTTTTCAAAAAAACTTGGGTATTTTTTCGTATTCTCTTGAGTGATAGCTATCATTATCCAGGATCCATTTATCATTTTCAAGGGCGATTTTTGCCCACAACTACCAGAAAGTAACCATAATTCTAATTTTAAACACCAAGGCACAGGCAGTTCAATTACCTGTCAACAACAAGATAAATCGTCATGACTAAGGAAGAAAAATTTTTTAAGAAAATATACTTCGAAATGAATAATATATTATATGAAAAATATGAAGATTAATATTATTTTAAATAAAACCAGAACTTTTTCTTTATAATGACACCTACACCACAGACCTATTTGAATAAAATTTCTCTTGCCTTTGCAGACGATTAACTGCATGGAAAATAGCATTCTAACATCCCTAACTTTTCTTCATGTGTAAAGACTATTTTTAAATAAGTGATACCGTTCAACTAATTTAAATGAGTGATAACAATTGATATAACAATACTAAAATGAACACATGAAAACTAATTTTTTCATAACAAGTTTTCTATCTGGCAGGGCAGTCATTTTTTGTACAGCCTTCTTTGAACAATTTTTTTTGGACTTTTAACGAATCTATAGAACTAATGAATCCGTTTTTGCTAAAGAAGGAGACGAATAAATTTTACAAGAAATGAAGACGTGGAAATTGATGGTGTTATTATTGTTTCTAACATTCAAATAAAAGAAGAAAAGGGAAATGGAGTTTTATATCGCAACCACCCATAGTCTAAAAGAGAAATGTGCTGATAATTCGGTTATTTTCAATTTTACGCTAATATTGCATATCACCTTTTTTGTTCTGTTGATATTACAGTGAAAAAGATGCAGGGTATTCTATTTAAGAAGAGTACATTTTCCTCATTCTTTTTCTAAACCCTACATCTACTGTTTTTCTGTTTTCACCACCGTAATCAGTGTTTAATAATTCAACCGACTTTGTATCTCTACTCAAAACAAAGTTACCAATAATGAACACTTTATTTAGGTCGCGGGGTATAGAAACATTCTGTTGTATTGCTGTACAACTGTAATTATATAAATTATAAATATAGATTAACTAAAATAAGTCGTCAAAACAGTTTGACATTTTTGGGAAGTTACAGCAAGTATTATATGAATGTTACCTTCTTAAAATTGTAACATGATTTTCTTCCACCGACGGTCAAACTATTACAAATAATGGTCATTATTTGCCAAAGTGCAAATGATTTTAAGATTTGTAAGATGTCGACACTACTAAATTAAAAATACCTCCCAGCACTGATAAACGCTTGTAAAACGGCTTTTTATTGTTTTATTGTTTGGTATATTGAGGGTAAATAGCCTTCCGTTTATGACAGGCCAGATATGTGCATTTATCGTGTGCTGACCAATACAATATTAAGCCTATGGAATACGACTTAAACCACAATTTTATCGCGGGAAGAAACAGAGTCCAACTAACTTTAAATGCATTTACAGAAGAATTCAGAAAATATTAAAACGATTTTTCAAAATTGTTTTTTTTTCGATTATCAATCCGGAAGTTTTTAAGTTTTATACACATTCCGAGGTGCTTTTCTTTTTCCGACCGAACTGTTCTCCCTGTATTTTATGTCGTACACTCGATTTTTTTAGTTAGAAGCGGGGCAAAGGTAGGACAATGCCAATTTCGTCTAATTTGAGTATATAAGCAGGCTACTAATCGACAGTAGTTTCATTTTTATATTTAAGAAAAAATGAAGGTAAGCATCATTTTAATTGCTTCCTATAACTGAAGATAGTTCTGATTTTGATTCTGTATATTTTGTAATGTTTGAAGGGTTTAATTTTATTAATTTTGAATCAGATTAGTTTGTAATTACACACATTTTCTTTTGTAATTCAAAGTGACGATTTAGCTTCTGATAAAAAATATGTTTTGTTAGCCAAAAAATAGATGTTCCAATAAGAAGGTTAAATTTTAGTTACATAAAAAACTTTTCACAGTAATGGTAATAAGGGCAACAAACTACGGTGTTAAGGAAATGTACGGTCCTAGAAACTTGAAAAAAAATTACGTAAATCGGCCAAGGCAAAATGTTAGAAATTATTCCAATCCAATCTTTTATGCTTAATGCCATTTGTTCTGTCTCTATTCGAATATTTTCTTCAATAAATGTCCACATCCCCAAAAACGTTTTTATCACATTCTAATAAACTCGGAGTCGTTAAAAGGGCCTTTTTCTAGACGCGCTATGAGTGATTGTGTACCTTGCCACCAGGTGGAGTTTTTTTTGACTTAATCGCAATCGTAACCTAAAATGTGAATAAAAGAAATCAACGCAAAAAGTCAAATACAACGTCTGTTGTTATTTACTAATACATTCGAAGGACACTGATATTTCGATTGTTTGACGTGCTCAGTCGTTTTAAAATTATTGCTATTTCTACTTATTCCGCCATTAATAATTTAGTTTTGTCAAATAACCAAAACTAATCCAATTTAATTTATTACTGAATTATTTAAGTAGCAAAACATGTATTGAAATATAAGTTTAATGCAATAAATATTTAACATGTTCAAAAAAATAAGTGGTAGGCCTAAAACGAAATTTGTTTTCATGGCAATAATTCTTAATTTTTTCCCATTTAAATACGTTAAATAACCTTATCCCGTTGGATTTATTCTAGAAAATATATTTTTTTGTAATATTTTATGTAGTTTTATGTCAGAAAAGAAATATTTGAGTTTGTCTCGGCTTTAACTATGGTTAACATTAGAAATTGTTGTAGAAATCAGGTTATAAAATTCAAGATAATAACTACGCTCTTTGGTGGCCATTTCAGAAACTAGAAAGTAATTTCCAGCATTTTCTATTGATCGGTTTATTTTTATATTCCATTTCCTTAATATCATTTACCTAGGAGACACCCTATATGTGGATGAAGCTGTATATTTTTCATCTTATTTAAAGCTAAATTTCAAATGTTTTATGATGGATTATGTCATTAGTAATTAAAGAGTACGGTTGGTGAGAATAAGAATTAACAAAATTAGTGATCTTCGCGCGTATTAGGTCCAGTTGTTGCTTATACCTAGATATTATTGATCAGGAGTTCTAGCTCTGATAGAAATCTAAAAATATTAATATCGTTTTGGTGTTATTGGTAAGTAACAAACAAAAAATTATAAAACAAATACGAAATCCTACGAGCAAAAATTAAATTGGTAACATAAGTACTTTAATATTTATTACCTCCACTTACCTTATATGTATTGTATTATTTCAGGCGTTTTTTTGGTTTTTGGTAACTACTGCTCTAGTTAATCTGGTATTAAGTGAGTGATAACGGCAGTCAAAAAAGTACAAAATTTATTTACTATTTTTACGTTCAGCCGGCGTCACTGGAGGATATGGTGGAGGCGGTTATGGCAGCGGCGGAGGACACAAGGGAAAGGGGGGAGGCAAATCGATAGGAAGCAAAGGAAAAGGAGGAGGTGTAAAAATCGTGAAAATTATTATTTCCTCTGGAGGAGGACGAAAATCTGGCGGAGGTAGGTCCTATTGTGAATTTACGAACACACGGATGTATTAAACTAAAATAACTTTATTAATAATGAATACACTTATTTTTAATTAACTCTCTCTCATGTTAGGTTAGGTTCTATTCAACACCGTTTCCTCTTCTCTTTTTACAGTGGATAAAATGACAAGTAATCACAACACTCCTCCTCGATTTGAAGTTTTACAAATGTTTGGATAAATGAAAATCGTGATTACAAGAATAAACAATTGCAGTGTTATACAATATTACACTTATCTCTAAGTTTTACAAATAAATCCTTGCTTAAAGGTTTTGTTAACATGTCTGCTAAATTTTCCTCAGTTGGTACATATTCAACAGATATTTTCTTGTGTAATACTAAATCTTTTAAATAATGATTTTTTATATCTATGTGTTTAGCCTTTTTTGAATTCTTATTACTTTTTGACATTAATATTGAACTTCTGTTATCACAAAAAAGCAGTGTGGGAATATTAAGCTTAAAATCATTTAACACCCCTTTAAGATTCATTAGGTCCTGAGCACAAGCAGCCGCTGCAACACATTCCGCTTCGGCGGTAGAAAGAGCAACGCATCCCTGTTTCTTTGAAAACCAGCATGTTACCAAGTAAAATTAAGCAACCATTTACACTCTTCCGATCATGTTTATCTGATGCCCAATCTGAATCTGAAAAAGCTTTTAATTTTACTCTGTCATTACTTGATTCATTTTTCACAAAAGTTAATCCTTTAAATTTAGTTGTATTTAAATAACGTAATATTCTTTTTCCTGTGTTCCAAGTATCATTTGTTGGCTTATCCAGAAATCTACTTCAATATGAAACAGAAAATGTTATATCAGGTCGTGTAGTTGTTGACAAGTACATCAGTCCTCCGATCAATTGCCTGGAAGGAACATTCACAATCTCACTATTTTCATTATATTGAAATCCTTTTTCCATAGGTGTAGATTTTCCACTACATTCTTTCATGTTAAAATTTTCCAATAGTTTTTCAATAAACTTTGTTTCCTTGATCTTCCTTTCTGTTTATTGTCATCCCTAAGAAATTCTTGACTTGTCCCATATCTTTTGCTTGAAAATGTTTCTTTAGTAAAAATACTGTTTCTTCAATGTTTTCATTCTTTTCCACTACTAACATGTCGTCTACATATAATAATATCCAGTTATTTTTACCACAGTACAAGCAGCAATCATGTCTTGATCTCTGAAAATTGTTTTCAACAGCAAAATTATTAAAAGTTTCATTCCAAACTTTTGGAGACTCTTTGAGACCATATAAAGCTGGATTTAATCTTAACCCTGTTGATTTTGTTTGAAGACCTTCAGGTGGATATACATAAGCCTCAGTTTCTAATTTTCCATTTAAGAAAGCTGTAGGAATATCTAACTTTTATTTTCCAATCTTTCTGTAATGCTATGGAGAATAAAACTCTTATTGTTGCCATACATGCTACAGAAGTAAACTGGTTCATAAAGATGCTTCTCCTTAATTTGGAAACCTCTAGCCACTATTCTAGCCTTTTTTATGCCATCTTCTTTTGTTCGTTTGTGTTTTACCTTCTGGTAATTGCACTTCAGTCCAGGTTTGCATTTTTTCATGCGAGTGTAATTCCTTTTTTATAACTTCCTTCTATTCAACTGTTTTTATCGCCTCATCGTAATTCTTTGGATCATTCTGTGATGTTAGCAAACAATATGCTGAGTAAATTTCATACTCACTAAGATGTTTTGGTGTGTTTATCTTTCTTCCATGTCTTGATGTCTCAGTTTTTGTTACATTTCTGTCTTTATCATCTAAATTTTCTGACTCTATTCCATCATTATCATCTTCTGATTCATTTATGCTACCGATTTCATTTTCGTCTGTTTCTGTCTCTTTATTGTAATTTTCTTCATATCTTATTATTATGTTCTTCATCGCTATGTTTTTGTCTTTGACTTCTTCTATTAATTGATTGTAATTTGTCTGATTTTCATCAAATGTAACATCTCTTGAATATATAATCTCATTATTCTCAAAATTCCAAAGCCTGTATCCATTTAAACCATATCCAGTCATGATACAAAATTTTGCACGTTTCTCTAATTTATTTGCTTTTGGTAAAACAACTGACCATGCCTTACTCCCAAAAACTCTTAATTTTGATAAATTGTTATTTTGATACCATCTTGTCGAGGGAGGAACGCCACCATTTGCTTTTGTGGGTGACCGATTTAACTCGTATGCTGAACCTAAGATTGCCTCTCCCCATAACTCTTTGGGTAAATTTGTTTAAGCAAATTTAGTTCTTACTTTATCTAACAAAGTTCGGTTCATACGCTGAGACTTACTGTTCTGTTGCGGGCTATATGGCAGCGTATACTCAATCTCAATACCTTTATTTTTGCAATACTGTTTGAAATAATTTGAAGAAAATTCACCACCATTATCACATCTAATTTTTTGTATTTTTTGACCCTGTTGTGTTTTTATTAGCTTAATAAAATCAATAACGTTTTGAGCAGCCTCATCTTTAGATTTTAACAATTTGATTACCAAAAAATGTGAATAGTCATCAAGTAAAACCTGAAAGTACCTATGACCTTCTAAAGATGGAGTTGCCACTGGCCCTGCAATATCTGTATGAATAAGTTGACCAATCCGAGTAGTTTTTCTAGTACATTGATAAAAAGTTTTTCTAGTACTTTTACCTTCCACACAATTACTACAAATTTCATCACTGTAAGGTAAACTTAACTGTTTTAGACCATAACGATTTAAATGTAATAGTCTCTTATGCCAAATATTTCCTGCATTATCATTTATTACTTTATAGCAATTTTCAGTTTTTAAATTTATAACAATCAAAAATAAATTATTAAAACTTTCACAATAAAATGTAACATTGTTGTATATTATTTTTGCATGTTTTCTACTTGTTTCATCAGTTTCAAATATTATTTTAAAACCTTTTATTAATAATTTTGACACAGAAATTAAGTTATGCGACATACCATTAACTATTAGAGCTTCTAATTTTATTTTTTTACCTTGGCAAATACCACTCAGCGTTCCCTTTTTCTCTGCAACCAACGTCTCCCCACTCTTGGCAGTACCTATTTTTATTTCTGTCTTTCAATCTTGTATATCTGTCATATAGTCTTGCAGTTCACTTGTCACTAAATGTTCAGTAACTCCAGAGTCCAAAATAAAACTGTTTATGTTGTCATTCAAGCTCACACTATTTAATGCAATAAATGCAACTTGTTTATCACTTTCTTTCACTTCGTTTGTCTGCTCACTTGTGTTTGCATTCGCACTATACTTACGATTACCTCGACGTGAACCTCTGTAATTTGTAGCAAGTCTACCTCTATCTCTATGCCTATTCTGTAAACACTCAAAAAATTTGTGACCTTGTTTGCCACATTTATAATACACATATTGGCTTGCTTTGAATGTAACTTCATTATCATTTCTACTATTATTCCCATTTTTTGATTTCATTTCCATTCAAATCCATTGTTACATCTGTGTTTAATGTTTCAATCGCCGTTATTACAGGATCATAGTCCTCATTAAGAGACAAAAGTAAGTGGGACACCCTATCCTATTCTTTGATTTTAGACCCAATACTTTCTAATTCTCATATTACAGAGTTAAATTTCAAAAAATGATCCTCTAATTTTTCGTTCCTTCGAAGTCAACTTCGAAAATACACTTTTCCTTTGAAATACATCTTCTAATGCTTTTAACATATGCGTCGCTGTAGTTGAATCTTTAATTATATCAAGGTGTTTGTCACTTACACATTGCACTATGATTGATTTTGCCTTTGCGTCCCTTATTTTAAAATCTGTCTTCTCTTTTTCCTCAGCAAAATTTGATACTTCTTTCTCCAACGTATCTTCAATCTGTTTCTCCTCGAGAAATGCTTTAACTCTAAACCTCCAGTTATTATAATTTTGTGCATTTAATTGTGGAAATACCACCGACGACGTATTCATTTTGCTGTTACAAGTTTAATACACCTGTTCAAAAGAATTTTTTTTTCAAATTTTCTCTATCCACCTTCCGCCAGCCAACGTCTTGCGTGGTTCTGGGTCCATAACCTATTGTGAATTTATGAACACACGGATGTATTAAACTAAAATAACTTTATTAATAATGAATACACTGATTTCAAATTAACACTCTCTCTCATGTTAGGTTAGGTTCTATTCTACACCGTTTCCTCTTCTCTTTTACAGTGGATAAAATGACAAGTAATCACAACAGGTCCAACGTTCCTTTTTTACATTCATTCATCGTCATGGTTGCATAATTCGTTATCTCAGATGTTTCGGATATACAAGGTGGTCAACATAGAAAGACACTTCGCCCTAATTCGAAGAGTAATTGCCTTAAAGATCTGGGGTGAAAAAACTTTTAACTGAAACTTTCAAGAGAATATACTGGAAATTATTATTAAGTTTCTAGAATGCCCGCCAGGGGGCATAATCGCATTCTTATATTTTAAATCACGCCGTTGCGTTGTATAGCTTTGATAAATTCGGAAAGTTTGGGGGGGTGTCCGAACAATTTACGAATACATAAATCACTTCAGAATAACTGAACCCATTTTGTTTTATTCGTTGTTAGTCAAATGAGTGTATTTTCGGTCTTACTCTGTAAGCTGTTTGAATTACAAATATTTTCAGTGCACCTAATATGATTATGGCAATATTACTATTTTACTTGGGGAGTTAGTGAAAGAAAATCCCATATGTTGCAGACAAAAATGACCACACTGTATATAAATGTACTGTTAAAATACAAAAGAAATCTTTAAAATGACAATAATAATTAACACCCATTCGAAATCGATTTTTTTTTAAATCCAAGTGTGCAAAACTATTCTGCGGCATTCATTTAAGTCGAGATGCGATTGCTCGACCTGACGGCCAGTCTAGAAATTTTAGAAACACTTCTAGCATGTTCTTTTTGCCGTTTTAGTGTCAAGAATTTTCTTATATTTAGTCTTTGCGACAATTAACTTTCAAGATATGGCCGAGAGCCCTATTGAATTAATTTAACTACTTGCTGCTGCGTTAAAATAGAACCTTTTTATTTATTATAAGTAATTACAAATGTAGCGGGAAGCGATACATATTTCATTTTATTCACACAGGTGGAAAATCTAAAGACGGTGGCAAAGGAGGATGGTGGTAGTGACACACAAGATCATTTCAAAATATTTTATTTGCTACGGCGCTTAGTTACCTAATTTCAGTTCAATAAAGTTTAAAATTATTTTCGGAAATAAATAACAATTGACGTGTTTTATTTACCCATATAGCAACTAAAAATATAAAGGTCCGATGTCGACAATACCTTTGAAGTATTTAAAGCCAAGGCACACTGAACATGCGCCTGTTGTTATTTCAAACTAATCAACTAATAAGACTTTGCGACGTTGAATTATCAACGTACCCGCTGACATTTCGTCAATTCGACAGTTTCAGCTTGGAAGTGGCATTCCTTCGTCAGTATTTCTCCAAAAAAAAGGTCATTTTTTTTTTCATGAAGAAGACGAGAGTTAAGTATATTATCTAAACCTTTTTAGAATCACGTTTGGCTTTATCATTTTCGTTTGGTTGTGATAGTTTAGGACCGGCTCTGAAGATTGATCTTAGTTTCGGTCCCGATTTAAATTCACAGTTGAGTTTGAGTTGGTTTTGCTTTTATTCTGGTTTATTTTTGAATAGACCCTGCAATAATGCAAGCACTGCCATTTTACGTAGCTTTAATCGGGGACCACTGTTTTTAACAGCGCACTACAGAATATCAGGCAAAATAACATGACCCACAAAATTGCTTCAATTGGCTTTATATTTTAAGAGTATTTTAATCTGAGATTAATATCAGCATGGATTTATAGCAACAACACATAAGATATCACTATCTCAAAAAATAAAAAAATTGTCATTTTGAGTAAGTAAGACAAATTAATGTAGCCACAAAAAGTAACACTGCCCTATTAGATCGTTGAGTTAGTTAGATGAAGGCACACCATTTAAAGTCAATAAGAAGGGTTAAATAAAGAAACATTATCCCAGAGACCCTTAAAATACTGGCTTGAAAGAAAGCTGACCTTTAAAAATTTTATATTTTCCAAGACCAATGGTTTAAAACTAGCACACATTTAATGACAACAAGGAATATATGAGCTGTTAACGTTAACAAAAACGGCTCAGCTTAAGCACTCCAAAAAAAAAAGATTGAACACACTGAATTATACAAAAGTAGGCTTTCAGAAAATTTGTTAGAAAGATAAATGTTTAAAATCTTTATAAAGGTGGTGTATTCTTATTTTTTAAAATATTGTTGATTTTTCTATTTATTGTGCATTTTATTACCAACATTTGCAGCAATAACTACTCTTTAATAAAAACACACGCAATTCCGTTTGACTGACGATAAGAGAGCTGAAAATAATTTTTTTTTGCCAACTGAAATATTTATATATCTCAAAAAACGTGGAACGAATAAGCCTCTAATAGCTGTAAGCATCTACTCTCATGGCAAACTAAGAGATTAGTTAAGTACACATAACCAACGATTCCTAAAACGCTATGGAGCAAAAGCAAAACGGATTATAAAAATATAAAATACCATCAACAAAACTTATATAACAAATGACATAATATGAAAAACATAATACTTAAATTGGGTGATTCGATTATAAATAAATCGGTATTCTTTGGTACAGTTTTCTAATTACCCACCACATTAAGGCAAGAAGTACTTCGATCACTGGCAAGCTCGTAGCATTAGAAAAACGCTTATCAAATTATTTACAAATGCAAGCAGTACGCTCGCTCCGCTCGCCGAATTACCGCTTGTTCAGTTTGAACCACAAGGTTAAATAAGTCGCGGCGTGCATGAGACACCAAATGAATACAACGAGTGAAATGTTGGACACCAAGTCGACGTTCATAATGTCCATTTCCTTTAGGAATTTATTCGGGTCTTCGTAGTGGCAGTAAACTTCATCCTCCGGACAAAACAGTTTGCCCCTGTTTAGCCCATAGACTGAATATACAATTCCCTGAAAGGCTGCGCGGAAGTAGCTGATTGCAAACAGCCATCTGAACACCAGCGGCGTATCGTATAACCTTATACAGAAACCGAATATGGAGAAGAGGCACGCTATGACGGGCCCGATAAATACCGCGATCTGTAACAAAATTATTCAAGTTATGCATACCGGGTGGAAAGTTATTTAGAATCCTAGATGTGTCTTTCTTTTAGCTTAATAAGGTTAAATAAAACTGTTAAAACAGGCAAACACTTTAAATTAAGTTTCCTGCTCTTGGTGCCCTCTACATTTGGGTGGTTCCAACTTCCAACCCCTTGCAGAGAATTATTTATCCTTTGATGTTCATCCTCAGCACAGACCAAAGGACTTCATGTTTGTTGTTTAAGGTTATACGGAAATAAACCAGTTTTTATCCCATTCTTTAAGGGAAACCAAGCACTTCATAAAATAATAATCATGAAAAAAACTAGTTTCAAAACACACCTTTAAAGCATGAGATCTAGCGACGTTCGACCGTCAACATAGCTTGTGACAGCTCCTTATATCCACAGCTTGGTTGTGTTTTTTTTTTGCAGTGCAGTGCAGGGCAAATTTTCCCAAATCCCATTAAATTTTCACAGAAAAATGAGTTAAGTGTGGGGATTTGATTGTTTACAAAGAAAACGGGGCCGAGTGCAGGTTAGTTTGTGAAATTTGAATGAAATATGTAAAAGTTTTATTGTAGTAAATAATACCTTTAAGAGAAAATAATTCAGTCATACCTTCTATAAAAAAAATAATTACACTTATATCAAACGGCGTTCATATCTACTGGTTCCTTGTTACTAAATTAATCTCCAACCAAGATCAAAATTGTTAATTTCAAATTCCTTGTTTCATATATTAATGGAAACTTAATTTTTTTAAATAACTGTACCTTGGTAGGAGTGGTCGCCCCAATAAAGTATCCCATGGATTGGGCACATAGGGTGCCCAGGGTACAAAACAATACGAAGAGATATACTCTGAAGTCCACAGGTTGATCGGTCAACCAATAACTAATCACGATATAGATCCACGTGCAAATCACCTGTAAAACAAAAAATAATTAATAAAAATAGAAAAAACCGACTATATCCTAACACTTACTTGGAAGGGAATTTCGATTAGCACTATGGACAACAGGTACGGTGTTAAATTGTACCATCTATTGAAATGTTCCCTCGTAAGTATTCGCATTTCTAGCGGAACTGCAAATCAGAAATAAATTGCAATTTTCTTTATTATATTATAAATAATATGCTGAAAGTGGTGAGAATATACACAGTGAAGGGCAGGCGAACGAGATGTAGGTTGGTTAATTTTTATTTGAAAAAGTAGTATTTACTTAGATAATTTAAATAAGTTCCCCGTTTAGATTTGTGCGCGAATTCGGGTTTGGTATGCAACCCAATATACTCGGTTAGTTTGCTGTGATGACCAGAAGGGAGAGACAGAAGCTTGTTAGCGGCGAAGGAATAGAGAGCATGTTTTCTCCGTTTTTGTTAGTATTGCTTAAATCGAAGTAAAGAGAATAAAGTTTTTATGTTGTGATATAACATCACTGTTTTTGAACCGTCGATAATACAGCACACCAATTTTAAACGTAACAATCCCTGTATATTATTTTACGTTCCTCAATTATTTTCTGGTTACTTTTGGATAATACCTCCCTACACCTATCTTTGGCGGTTTCCGACGAAGTAATTATTTTTCCAATTTTATTTTCAAAACATAACCCCAATTAAGACTTTATTACATACAACCACATTTGAATTCGTAGAGAGCTGGAACATCAGCTATAGTTTATAAACAATATAGTTCGAAATTTCGGAGAAACGTAAAAAAACCATTTGCTCCCTCTGAAAAACATTAGTACGATGCACCTGCCGGACGTAACTACGGCTGATTGGATAGAGACCGTGGATATAAACAAGAACAATTTAGACGAGCAAGTGACGTACCTGTCGAAAAGAGAGTGCGGATATTTTTTGATTTCACTTTGTAAACTAATTCGCATTAAACTATTTTGCTACGAACCTGGGATAGCTTCATTAACGATTAATCATATTTTGGTGGCGAAACCTCGGAAATAGTTTGTGTGGATCTTTAACGATTACCAAGTGAAATCCAACGACAAAGATGGACCTAGGACTCCGAAAAATTATCGCACAAATTTAACGATTCTCCGGAAAACTGTCGGAAGGTATCATAACCTCGGAACAGATCAACGTCAACCAACTTACCGTCTTATTAGCGCGAATTGGAGCTATTAAAGCAAATTTGCAAAGTATCGACGAGCAATTGTGCCCTTCGTTTAGTGAACAGCAATTAGAAGCGGAGTGTGCAAAAATTGCGGAATAGAATGATATGGTAACAATAGCAGGATTGATGTCTAGCATCTTATAACGATGCTATTGAACTCTTAAAGGGTGAATATGCTGACATGGAAAGAATAATAAACACATTAGTACATTCAAAAATATTTTTCAATAACACTGGTAAGAAATGAAAGATACTGTTTCTTTGCGGAAGCTGTACAACACTTCTACCACGATAATTAAATCCTTGTCTGCGTTGGGAATTTTTCCGGACCAGTATGTATGAAGTCAATAATTTTTAGAGTTTTGCCCTAGAATATGCAAGTAGCTTTTTATACACAAAGAATACCAGAGGGTCAGAATCGAGCGGTTCGCATAATTCCAATGATCATAATAAGCAGATAAATGACACTACTATTTATAAAAATCAATATAGATGCTGCATAACAAGCACATACCGAGGCAGTAAAAGAAAAGGTGTTTAATAAAAACCAACGGCAGGAAGGCATTTACAGCTGCTCGTTTATGTTCTATGAGTGTTTATTTTGCAAAAACGATTGGCATCGAACTAAAGACTGTAAAGCCTCTTTACAAATTAAAAGTAAAATGGATATTTTAAAAGTAAATGGATTTTGCTTTTGACGTACACAACCAAGGCACACATCAAGATTCTGTAAAACCTACATATGAAGCGGTTGAAAATAATTGAAAAGGCGAACAATGTTGTTAATTCTACAATGTAGTCCTCAAATATTACGGCCTCCTTGTTTACGATAGAGCGGTTAGGAAACGTTTATTTGAAAACAGCTTCTGGTTTCATTTTGACTAACGACAATCGTCAGGGTAGAGTCATAGACGGAGGTGGTCATAATAATAAAGGAGACTATCTCGAGGTTATTGGGGTTGACAGTAGTAGGACATCACAGATTATCAGTAAATGGATTTTCAACGTCAAGCAGTACACCTGCAATGCTTTGTATTGGGGTACAAGTTAATTCAAGAAGCCAGTACGAAAATGAAATCCTAGAAATAACAGCTATTGAAGTTCCCGAGATCTGTTTTGATATATTAGCGCCGCCGTCGTTAGAAGATGGAATTATTTAACTTACTGGTGCGGAATACTATTGGAAATTCGTCACTTTGAAACCAAAAAACTGTCGGACGAGCTGGCGGCCGTAAATACAAAGTTAGGTTGGACATCATACAGATCATGACAGAGTTTGGATACCTATGACTTTTTGTGCATTTGAACATGACAACCGTGTTAAATGTAGAAACAGCCTATGAGAACTTGGACCTTACGTAATGTTGGTCGTTAGAGGCAATAGGTATAAATTCGAGCCAAAAAACTACAGGCAATTTTATCGAACATTTCGTACGCGTTAAAAACAGTCGCTACGAAGTGGCCTTATTGTTGGAAAACAATCCAAATACGCATGAGCTGTCGCTTGTTTGAACATTTTAATAACGAAACGAAATTGGTTGTGCTGAAATCGTGCCTCATCAATCCAATAGTAAAAAAACCTACTATATACCGCATCTACCAGTTGTTTACCGTGAAGATGATTCGTGTCACATTTGGAGTGACCGGCAGCCCGTTTCTGTTAAGAAGGACTTATTTTGAACCAGCCAGATCATCTGAGGAAAACAGCTAAAAAATTGGACGGACCATTTTATGTGGATGATGACGTTGGAACTGCAGATTCTTCGGAAAATGCTAATAGAATATACGACGAAGCTAGGCAAATTATGTGATCAGCAAACATGAACCTGAGAAACTGGTGCTCCTACGATGAACAAATGATGAAGCGTTTACAAAATTAAAAAGACCTCTTAGGAAACTGTCATATAAGGTGCTATGTCTTTTGTGGCATGTATTTTCAGACCAATTATCGACTGACCTCTCATCAGGAGATCAAGCAAAACTACCTACATAACGTGGTGTTCTACAAATAATCGCAAAAATCTTTAACCCATTAGGTTTTGGGGCTCTACACTGTGAAAGCAAAAACTTTACTTCAGCAGCTTTGGATAAGAAATTTAGAATGGGATGATATTCTACCAGAAGAATTTAAAGCAATTGGGTATAATTGGTGTTCACAAATTCATGTTCCCAGAACTGTTATGAAAATTCCAACTGATGAAGTCGAGTTACTTTGCTGACGTGAGCCGACGGGCGTAAGTGGCAGTGACATACGTGAAATCAATTGAGGAACGAAAAGTAAAGTGCTTAACATAAAAAAATCTAGTGGCTTCTGTGAATCAAAAGGAAGACCTTACCGAAAGTAGAACTTAGCGCAGCACTATGTGCAGTAAGATTAAAAATGTTATATTAATAATATTAAACATGTTTTGCTATGGTCACACTCAAAAATAACTATATTGAATTCAAGGTCATGCAAAAAATAGGAACCTTATTTTCAAAATCGTGTTAACGAAATAATGAAAATCGAAAAATCACCACGGGTGTTTCGAAATACTGTCCTGGGAAAGCAAACCGAGCAGATTTATTTACGACAGGGGTTACATTAAAAATATAGATCGGATGTGATCTCTGTGTGTGTGCATGTTGATGTGACAGTCAAATAGCAATAGAAATGGATTTTCTTAGAAGAAGTTACCGTTCTGAGATGACGGATGTAATGATTAACAAACAAAGAAATAAAACGAATAATGAATGAATGTAACGATATCAAAATAGACGCAGATATATACGACAAATGAAATCAACCATATAGAAAAAAAGGGAAAGACCAGAGGAATTGATAAAATAACTAGTAAAATAACTTCAGAGGATATAGAGAGACAGAGATGCCTGCGAAAGTGGATGCAATTATGCTTATATGTTTATAATAAAAGAATTTTTGCGTTTAGAAAAAATAATACTGTTGGTCAAGCGAATGAGTCACCAGCGAAATCTATTGATAACATGTGTATATGTGTGTGTAATATATGACCAAGAGTATTTAAATTAAAGGCAGTTTCATTTGTGTTTTAATTGCATATTATCTGCTGCTTTGAACTATTGAATAATGCACGGCTCTGTGGGTAACGATAATTATGACTAACTTTAATGAATAACGATCACGAATTTTTATGCAGGAAAGGAAACTGACGATTCTGATACGAACGACAAGTTCATTTTTCCGACCGCAACGTTTGTCGAAACAAAAATTTTAAGATATTGGAAGAACAAAAGAAAATCGGACTATTTTAAAAAATTTTGAGTACCCAAATGGAAATTGGGCAAGTTTGGCGATACTTACATGATAACGTGACCGACATTTTGCCTGTGTAGACGATGAGCAGCATAGTCCCGTATAGATACACGTAATTTGCCAATATTTGATTCGCGTTTGCCCCCACCCCTTTGTACAGGTACCCGAAGATGAATCCGATAAGCACGTGGGCTAGCAGTCTGTTCACTGAGTACATCTGAAAATTTTAATGAAAATGTTAAATTAAATTAAATTAAATTAAATTAAAATTTAAAGCACCCTTATAAAATATATATAAAATACAATGCACTATGATCCATTTCTTGTTACATCTGGGGTATCACAGGGATCACCACTAAGCCCACAATTATTTCCAATATTCAAAAAGATGTTAAAAAAGTAGTAAATTGGTCAAAAGATAATTTGTTAGATTGCATTGTCAAAAAATGTAACTCATGTCTTTTACTTGAGTAAAAAAGCCATATTAATTAAATAAAGTTAATATTAAATCAGTTACCACAAAAAATGATATTGTCATTACGTTTGATGTGAAATTAATGTTCAATGAACATATTTTAAAAATAGTAAAACTGGCATATAGAAATCGAAAAAACCCTGAAAATTCTTTATCATTCGAAGCTTGAATACGCTAGCATTATTTGGTCTCCTTTCTATACCAAATATGTACAGATGTGTGAACAAATTCCATCAAAAATACATCTAGAACGAATTGTTTGCAAAATTATTAAAAAATTATTCAAGAATGCTACCAATATTACAGATTTACTAACAGATTTCCTGTGTCTCTTTCTTGTCTTATTCTAAGTAGTGGTACTTAGTTTTTTAAGCTAGTTTTTAAATTAGTTTAAAAAAGTTAATTGTAACTTGTTATTGGGTGATCAGCCTGTAAGTTTAACTAATAAATAAGTAAATATTTTTTATTTTCATTAAAAACTGTTTTCTGGCACAAATTATTTTAATTTAATTTGGTATTTTATATAATAAATTACAATATAATTATAAAATATATACCGCTAGCCAGAAAAGATACACGTATAAAAAAGATTTGAGCAAATATAGGTAGGGACATACATGTTATGAATAGTTTGCATTGTAAATTATTTAAATATTGTTAAGAAGGTATTGTTTAGTAATAGTAATAAAATTGACAAATAAAATTTGTCTTTTTATTTGTTTTACCAAAAACACGTTATATATTTGTTAAATTTTAGAATTGAAGTATTTCTGATCTCAGAAATGATCTACAGATCTAAAATCTACAATTATCTGCATTTATATTTTAAATAGAAGAACCTGTATATTGATGCGCATTCGACGTTTCGAATCCATAGACGTTTTCGCAACTTTTTTATAGTAATGGATATCGTCATGGCGAGTGTTTCAAATATTTTCCAAAAATTATATATGCGAAGACTGAAAGAAACAACGTACAGTGTTACACGTTTTGCTGCGTTTTGAAAAATTTACGCGATTTTTTAATATTACTGTATTCTGGGCATACTGATTGAATAACTAATTTAATTATATTGCTAATATTCATCTAGTATTTTATGCTTCTAACATTTTAAAGTTATTTTATAACCAATACCTACACCGGTTGACCAACTTTAGCATATATTTTTATATGCCTAAATCGATTGGTTTCTGAAATAAAAGCAAGTTTCTCTGAAAACTGGATTGCTTTGGCATAATTCATCTTTTAGATGGTCCACCAAGCCAAATTTTCGGAAGAGGGTATTTTCAATGGAAGGAATGAAGACTTTTAGCCTGCCGACATGACACAAAAGAAATGGGATTAAAAAAAATAGTTTAATTTTGTTTTGCTTGTTAAAAGATAATAAAGTAAGTTTTTTTTTTACGACGAACCATTGAATGTAGCAAAATACCTTCAAATATTAAGAAAATGGTAAATGATTTCCTCAAAAATATTAGCGTTTAGGAACTTCAGACCTCTTGGTACCAACTAGATGGGTCACCGGCTCACTGACCAGAAGAGGTGTCAAGTGGCATTGACCAGGAAGATCGTTCGTTCTCACGCCATTATATTTTTACGTATGCGGTGTGTTACGGATTGTACGATGTTTGTTGTTGTACGTAATATTTTGTTAGTGCAAATAGTTTTCAAAATATTTTTCGTAAAATGCTTTGTAAAGCTTTTGTAAATCAGCATTGCTTTCATTAAGTTTACTCCATGTTCTGGCTATAGCCAAATTATAATGTTGTTACATTTTCCATGCATAATCAACAAATTCATCAAAACAGACCTAGATTACTGTTTCCTTAGATTTTGATCCGACAAAATTTGTACCACAATCTATAATGATTAAATCTTTATTGAACTGTCGAACGGAAAATATATTATGTAACATAAGACCGGATATTTCGTGGCCACCTAAAAGATGAATTATGCCAAAGTAATCCAGTTTTCAGAGAAACTTACTTTTATTTCAGAAACCAAACGATTATGGTATAGAGACATGATATATCATTCAAAAGGGCCTTTTCTCTTAGAATATGTAACAATATACAGGGTGTTCATTAAAAAAATTTTTTTTCCATTTTTGGATGTCGTAGATAAATCATTAGTTTTGAACAATCCTGTATGATATAGAGCTAATTTAGATATTAAAAATTTATTAGCTTCTTAACCTGTGATCAAAATTTTAACTTTCTACTGGCTGCAGGGTCGTGGTAATGAAAAGTTAATTGAATCTATGTTTTGGTCAAGAAATAATAAATTTCTCGAAAACTACTAAAGAAAGGTGTAGGAAAATATCATAAATCATAAAGTATGCAATGCAAAATGCAATAACATGGTGTCCCATTTAAAATTTCAAAGTTGATGCTACTTTTCTGAAGAAACGGCAACGTTACAGCGATAAACTATATTATATCGATAGAGCATGTAGCGTTCACCGTAAACGTCTAAGGAACCATCAACAATAATTGATTAATATTTGATCGCCCTTAACCCCTAACTAAAGTAGTGAAAATGCTCGAATTGGCTCGCGATAGTGTTGAATAAAACTGACGTTTGAGTAATGCGTAATTAGGTACTCTAGAGTAGGAAGTAGAAAAAATAGATTAGAACCCGATTATTTCCATTTAAAATGCCAAAGTTTCTCCCTCCCCACCAATGGGTTAGGGTCATATTTGATGTTATTTTTTCATTCAATATTTATTTCTTTTTTGTTGTTTAATCAACTGTGTAATTATCGATATATTACACAGTCTCCAAACTTTTTGGATACCCGGTATATTAATAAGCCTGATTATGATAATGGTTCATAATCCCGAAACGGTTGTCTTAGACGCCTACTATTACATGTCGTTGAAATTGTCTTTTTTCTACTCCCGTCTGTAAAATACCTAATTACACACCGATCTAGCGTGCGGGAAGCGTCACTTTACCAGGACAGTTTTGTTTCCCACGGATGTTTTCGGAGATATTTCCTAAGTCTCATATTTTGACGTGTGTCAATTCTGATGGTCATGTCAGGGGGAATGCATTCGTGTTATTTTGCGAAAATGTACCCAAAAACTAACGGCTGTAGAAAAAGTACAGTATGCAACACGTTCGGTAAACTTTTTGAGTCACTGGTTTATTCGTCAAATGTTAAATGCCGTTTACCGCACTTGTCGCATAATATACTATTAGTGCTCAATTAGACTCTAAACTAATATGGTGACGTTTGAAAAAATAGGGTTAATTTACAAAACGCGAAACGACGCATTTTAGCATATTCGTTATTTAAAAATTAGCTTTCAATTTAAATTATCAAAGATTTGCAAGATATTAACAAAACTATTTAAAGATGCTTTTATTCATTACGTAATTTCGCTTGGCGGCCAACAGACTTCTCTTGTACAGTAAGAAAAATTGCATTATGACGGGGGCCGGCGAAGTGAAAGGTTCTTCGGCTGACATCAGATCTACCGCCCCTTTGCCGCTGCAATTTAGTAAGCTTTCTTGCTCTGCAATCAAACATTCCCCGTTACCGACAGAAAAATCTCTAACAAATCGCTTCAAACCTTTGCTGCACACTACGCTACTGTGTTCTTGAATTTCTTTGGATGCGTCAGCCAACACGTTCAGATCAGTGCCATGCTCGCCTATGGCAACTTCCATAACTGGAAGAAAAATAAAACTTTTGAATTTAATAGCTTAATCTTGGACGCATGTAAATATGTTTACAAGAAAATTGCACGTATTTGACAGTTTAAAAATTCTTTCCACAAGTTCTGAAAAATGAAAAGCATTTAAAAAGGTCACAGATAATTTTATTCATATGAAAATTGTTTCTGAAATATTGATGTTGCATTTCTTCTTGGACTGGCTATATCTACGAAAAACGTTTTCTTTTTACAGTGAAAGTTCCTAAAAGCCCGGAAACACATCAAAGTAAAGACGAAATGAAAAAATACATACGTAGCTCTCATGATTGATTTCTAATTTAACGTTTTTCAAAAATTTGACCACGCCAATAAGTGGTATATAACTTATTCCAAAAACACGCAACTTCTATTGTACAAAACAAAAGAATTAAAAAAGAATTAGAGTACTTGATTACCAAAATTTCCTTTTGAAGTTATAAGAAGTTTATTGCAATCATTAGATAATTTCACTCCAAGAGATTTTTTTAGCAATGCAAAAGTTCAAAAGTACAGCTTGTTTTTAGAGTTGTCGAGGTGCACTTTCTTACAAACATGATAAATCTGTTCACACTTACGAAAATCTGCCGGATTGTGATACGGTGGACATTTCAACCCGAATTTATCCAAATAAGGCACAAGGCTGCTGGTTGGACCGTCGTAAATGCATTTGCCGTCCGCCAAAGCGTATAGCTTGTCAAACATTTCAAAGAGCAAAGCTGACGGCTGGTGAATCGTGCAAATGATCGTCCGACCTTCTTGTGCCAGCCGCTTGAAGAGAGAAATGCAGTGGCTGCAAGACGAACTGTCCAATCCTCTGCAGAAAATTGTTTGATTCGGTTATTTCGAATTTCCCCATCCAAGTAGATATACAGGTCATTCCCAGAAAAGTGTCCAGTTCCTCTCAGTGTCGGCCATAGGCGTAGGTAGGTAGGAACTTTGTGAAATATTTTTTTTATCCCCACTCTAAATTATTATTATTAAAATATCGATGAATACAGAGAGCAGAAAAAAGTTATTTATATTAATGAGGCGTTAATTAGTGAAGGTTTATATGGTACCAACAATGTGACAAGATAAAAATCTAACCAGTGATCTCTTAAAATTTAAGTGCGGACACGTACAAGTGACATGGACCCGCAGCCTCTGAAGATGCCAGATGAAATTTTGGCGAAACTTCAGGCAATCGATTCTAATTTAGGATCAAACAACGAACGGATGAATACACGGATCAACACCAGCATACATACTTCATAATGTCTTTTATCAATGATCTTTTGGCCACACGCATTCCTATGTTGAATTATCAGTGCCCGATTTTTAAGTAATATGTCGACGATATTACTTGCGCAATTCCTACAGGTACTTCAGACCTAATGCTAGAGGTTTTTAATGGATACCATCAGTATATTCAGTTTACGATTGCAAGTGAGACCGACAATAGTGTCTCATTTTTAGATACAAAACTCATAAGAATCGAGGAAATTTCTGTTGTGCTTGTTTGGTACATTAAACCTTCTCGCAGCCAAAGATGGATGAACTCTCATTGTATATGAAAAAAAAAACACAAACTGACTACAGGTCAAAAGTTTTGGTCATATATTAGCCTTGATAAAGGAGATAAACATTTCCGAAAGCATGGCGTAGTAAAAAGGGTTTTTTTCGACAACATCCGCAATAAGTAATTTTCTCCACAACCTCCCTAAGGAAAAGCAGTTAGAAAGCAACTCATTTGTGGTATTTAATTACATTTAAAACATTACTGAATACATATCACAAGTTCTTAAGATATATAATGTTAAAACCAGATTTACCACTTCTTCAAATATTCAATCCATCAAAGACAAAATTCCGGACAAAATTTCAGGAGTTTACAGCATTCCACGCATATGTGGAATATATTGAAGAAATAGAACGAAACATATCCAGGCTATTCTAGGCTACAAGTACAGAAAGAGCCTTAAGACTAGGACAAATAAAGTCATTATTGCCGAACATAATCATGAAATGTACACCACTTTCAGTTAATCTCTGACGAAGCCAACAGGGTGACTGGTGAAACTTCAGCAAGTTCGATTTAAAAACAACCAGGAAGAATCCAGAAGATTTTTAAATAGTACACCATCATGTAAACCAATGGGATAAAGATCCTTTGGATTATTCTGTAGACCCTTTGGATTCCGAATGGGGTTTTACCACTTTACACCCTTCTGAAATAGACTATAGACTTACGTCGTGGGTTCGTCCAGGAACAAGATCGGGGGGTTGCTCAACAACTCCAACGCGACGGCGAGTCTCTTGCGCTGACCTCCCGATAATCTAGAAGTCAACGTGTGATGGCATTGGTCTAGACCCAGTAACTCCAATATTTCAACAACCTGTAATAATCATTTATCTTAATTAGACGGTAGGCGATGTGTCGAAAGCACAATTATAAGATAATTAGTAAACCCGTCTCTAATGGTCATATACGCCTGAATATTATTATGGTTATTTAGGCGAATGGCATTTTCGCAACAGTTGAGTGCTTAAGCTTTGTTTACTGTTGTCGTATACGGCGTTTTGTGGGCACAACCGAAGATATGTAAAGAGGTCCGCGGTTGAAACCTTGGACTGCAAGAGTAAAACAAATACAGACTATACAGGCTGGCCCAATTAGCGCTTAAAGTACTTTACCTCGGAATCTATCCGTTGTCGGTAAAAAATGTTATTAGTAGCAAAATACTTTAGTATTTCTGAGATGGGCGTCATAGGGCGTGACCACTTTTAAAGCGATTTTTCTCTAAAATTCCTTATAATAGCTTGTCATTATATAGAAATATCTGCTTGAATTTGCTACGGTTTTCCATTACATTGACCCAATATTTCAAAAACCAAGTTTACAAACGCAACAACACAAAACGCTTAAATTTTCAAGACACTATTGCATCGGTATTTATTGTTATCTGTATGTCTTTTTTGTTTGCAAAATCCAATGCTAAAATTTCCATAATTTTATGATTTGGACATCATATTTCATTCTGGGATTGAAATTTAAAAAAAAAGTGTGGGGACATAATAATCCAAATGCAAGTGCGAAGACAACATATGAAGAGTAAGCCAGGTAGAACACACGAATACCTAAATCAACTGTTCAATAAATATTAGATATTTTTGCGGAATTACTAATTTATTCAAATTATACCGAAAGTAGTGCATTGTTCTATCTTTTGTCGCTTCTAATTTATGCTAATTTTTTAAATATTGGCATTCGAAATTGTTTAGTCAACTAATCAAGGTTTAAAATGTTCTGAAGACTAACCAATTTTATTCGTTATTGAATTATTTATCTAGTAAGATGTGAATTGAAATAATCAGTATTGTTCTTCGTTCCTAAAGCGTAGATTTTTAATGAAGATAATTAAAACGATTAGCAGACATACTTTGACAAGCATCACTTAAATTAGAAATGAATCATTTTTGTTAAAAGAGATGATTGTTAAAGGTATACTTTATACTTCTTAGATGCGTAATCAGTTAATAAAAATAGTTTGATTAATTAGTGATTAGATTTTTTTATCCTTGCGGTAAAAAAGTTATTAAAATAGCAAAAAACAGCGACCAATTTTAAGGCGATTTTTCTGTGGTTATTGGTCTTCGATTTAGGTTTTTGAGACCCTATTATACCGAAATAGTGTTGTTCCCTTGGTGCGTTTTAGTTTTTAGTTTTAGTTGTTTAGTTTTGTGCGGTATGCAACCCAACATACTCGATTTTTTCCCTGCGCCGGCCGCGAAGGAGAGGAGAAGCATGTCGGCGGTGAACGAATAGAGACCATGTTTTCTTTTGTCTAGTCTTGTTAGTAATGTTATCTATTCGGCAGTAAGAGGAATAAAGTTTTATGTAGTGATAACGTTAGTGTTTTTGAACCAACGAAAATACAGTCCACCAATTTTCAAACGCAACATTAGTTACCTATTATTTCTGAAATTACATCACACTCACTCCATTAGCTTAGTATCTATTTTGTGCTTTTTTTAAATTTTGGTCTTGGAACGCCACTAATCTATAGGACGTACAAGTAGTTTTAACATATAAAAAATAGGTGAATAGATCAATCACAGATAAAAACGATTGTTAGCAAACGATTTGTGAGTAAATGAAAGCGTTTTGTGTTGTTGCGTTTGTAAATCTGGTTTTTGAAATATTGGGTCAATGTAATAGAAAATCTTAGCAAATTCAAACAGATATTTCCATATAAACTGTTATAAGGATATTTGATTGCTATATATTATAGTCACTAAATGTTGTCTAATTTAGGTTACAATCATACTTTTGGATTTGCACTTTTACAAAAGTACAAAAAGCAACTTTTCAATGCCGTAAAATTTCCTAGAAAAAAATAATATTTTTTCGGCTTTTATAATTCACTTAACAGAACAAAGTTAACATAGGATAGTTATGTAAAATCAGCTAAGATAAGCTAAATAAATATTAATTTAAACTTCGGCGAAAAATTTTCAGAGTTGGGTGGGCTTCAGATTTCGAGATTTCATAAAGCAAATTTTTGACAAGTCTTTGGTTATAGTACAAGATATTGCGAAATTGCGAGTTTAAAAACAATTTACAATTTACGGGTTGCTATTTACCAAATAAAACGCTTATTTATTATTTATTTTTTTATTTATTATTAATGATATTTAAAATCAAAATAGCTTTGGTTCGCAGAAAGTTAATCAGTAGCCAACATTAATACGTTTTGATATCCTCGGTCATTTTTAATTAATTTATTATTATCCCAATTTTTTCAATAATAATTAGAGTTAGTTCACTAGCCAAAATTATTAAATTGTTGAAGTCTAACCAATTTTATTCACTATTGAATTATTTAATTGAGATGTGTATTCAAATAATCAGTATTTTTCTTCGTTCCTAACGCTTAGAGTTTAGATAAGACATTTTTAATACAATAAACATCAAACAAACGCGTTAGCGATAAAAACATTTTTTTAATACTTCGTCCTAAAATAAATTTTGCAACAGAAAATGGCTATGAACAGACCACAAATATGTTTGGATCGACTTAAGGCAGAGTTTTCGTTGTTGATATTTGCCACTTTCTTTTAATGATGGCAACTTATAAAAATTATGAAAAATATGGTATACTGCTTTGTTTTATACCTAGAAATGAAAATTCTAAAGCCTCTTATCATGACCATTGTCATGATCACGATCATTATCATATTGAGATGCGGTTTTCACTGGGTTATTGGGATATTGTTTGGCTATCTAACAATCTAAAAAACTCATTTATTCATATATTATTTAATTTTGAAAAAATATTTATTTTGTAATTAGGACAAAAAAACGCCATCTCACTCAGCCATTTTGGACTTACCGGAATTTATTTCCGAAAATATTGCGAGCCCTCTGGAACTCTTATATAAGAAAATTTTACACGAACCGGCTTGAAAATTTAAGATGCCAATTACGCTCTTTTTTTCCAAATGTTTAGGAACATCTGTTTCCCCAATAGCGTATCTCGTTGCCCTTTCTGAGACACCCGGTATCAATAAAAATAACGGAGATACCCCGCAAAAATACCCATTATGATCTTTAAATGAAATAGAGTTGTATACCGGAGGTTGTTTATTAAGTTTTCAAATAAACCTTCAAATTTAATTTTTTATTACGTTGACATTTTCAAACAATTAAGAACGCGTCACTTTGGTCACCTAACCTTTGGAGTTAATCGTCAAATATATGGAACAGTTTTTTTAATTTGGAAAAAACAAAATCGATAATTAAAAACGTCTGCCCATAGTTTAATCAACTCACTTGTCGATAGGTCGAAGGGGATGATATTTGGTAGATGCCAAAGGACGCGAAAACATTTAAATTCAGTCTATTTCTTATTGTTTTGCTAATTTTCATGCTTGATTAACGGTCCGTTAAATCGTCCGAACAAAATAGTACGCCTTCCGATGACATTGAACCGGGTTGTTTTTATTTACTGTTAATGTGTGTTTTATCGAAAATATGGAAACGTTCACAAAGAATGTTTATGAGGATTTTAAGACGTATTAGGTGCTAAAACATCAAAATAATCCTTGGATTTTGACCGTCAATGCCGGGAAGAATGTTTTTGATTTGTATTTTTCCGTATTTAGCAATAGGAAAACTGAGTGTAAATTGAGCTACGATAACAATTAAAGTGATTTTTATTTGCCACAACCCGAAGAGATTCCGATTAGGATACATACAAACATATTGTTATACAAGAAAGCCCACGTGTTGTGGAATGTTTCTTTGTTGCTTTCGTTTAAGGGACCGATTATTTGATTCGAGATTTTTAAATGAGACATGAAATATACGCCCACAGATCTGCTAGCATTCAGCATTACCTTGGTTGGTTTTAAAGGCCATCACCACATCACTACATAAATTTTTGATTCAACTGGTGGGCGTTATAAGGTCTATCAGCCAATAGGTCAATTAAGTGAGTACAGAAATAAGCATTTGAAAAGATTTAGGCAAGAAAATATTTTTATCAAATGAAGATGTAATACATTTCTTCTGACTTATTAATAAATTTTGAAATACACTTACATTTATGTCACTCTGAAGTTCGAATATCTATCTACTTCAGTTTTAGCTTGGGAACCATGTACATTGCTAATTATTGTATAATTAGGGTAAGTTTGCGGTATCGCGTCAATACTTGAAATTATAGTTAGGTAGTCCCAATCGCGAAAGCAATATCATCAGAGTTACGCATAGGTTCATGATTATAACCTATTAAAAACTCTAATTTTAATTTCTGGTAAATATACCAAAGAAAAAAATAAGTACAATTATTTGTAAATAAAATAAACTTTTAAATTGCCAACAGTTATTGTGACTTATATCAATAATATAGTACACGATTCTTGCTCGGAATGTTTCAAGGCAATAATAAAATTATCAGTTTTGATTGATATATTAAAATAAAGGCCTTGGCCACATAAGAGCGAACCAGTGTGCGTACCACCCCGGTAATTTACGCGGTACTAAATACAGACATAACCTCTCAACTGAATTTATGTTGTGTTGAGTGCTTTAAATTTGTTCACTGCTGTTTTTAAGTCCTATTTCAGGGTTTTCTTACTTATAAAATATATTTGGAACCTATTTTTATAAGGTATGTAATGCTTAAATATTTCTTCTTTCTTTGTAAATATATTTTTTTAATTTTTTTATTAAATAACGATCACAATGTTACCCATTTTATTTTTAATCATATTGGTTAACTGTGGTGTTTTATTTCAATTTAAATTGAAAATGCAAAGATTTTGAGCATACACAATTTAAAATTATTGAAAGCTTGAAAACGCGTGGCGAATAAAACAAAGGTCTTTCAGAAAAAATAATATGTATGGTGCGCCATTTAAGAAAATTGAGATTTTTCAATTTAAAATGTTCCAAACATATTCCTTTATCTTGAACATTCTGTAGCATGTTTTTTAGAAAAATTAAAATATAAAAAACTATTAATTTTAAATATGTATGAATGTATGAATTCAAACCAAAATTTTAAAATTTGGTTTTCCAATTTTTTTTCCGTCTTTTTTGAGCTGCCTTGTATACTTTAAAATAATTTTCAATTGCGCGCATCCTAACAATCTTTACAACTTTTATATTTTTTTTCATAACTTTTGAAACCAAATTTATACATATTATATGAGTATTGCCGTTCGAGGAATTACAATAACTACTTGTAGTACCAATTTTTTCCTAGCTCGGTCTGCAAGAATTTTTAAAGCTAAACTTTCCTAGTACGGTCCCCAACTCCCATCTTGCTCACACCTTTACCTACCGCCACTAGCCTTCACTCCAATTTTGATAAAAATTCTAGATCAACCTGGGGTGGGATGGGTTTGTAATTCTTCGAACGGCAATAACTCATATAATATGGATCAATTTTCCTTAAGGTAAGTCAATTAATCATTTAATTATATTTCGTATTGCTGTTGTCGAATTACAATAACTATTTGTAGATGTTTAAAGAGAAAGATCTAGAATTTCCTCAACAACGATAACTCCGTTCATAATGCAACTTAATAATATTAAAAAATAAAAAATAGCATTATAAATATATATCTAAATACCTAAAACTAAATACAGGTACTATCCACAGAGCCTAGGACCCCTTTGGCAAATGTTGCAGGGTCATCGGTCAACCTGCCGTATTTATAATAACTTCAATGGATATCCCTATGCAAAAGGCTGCCGAAGAGGCAACATGGCGAGTGCTCTAACCCGAAAAATGGGTGGTATCGATGCTACTAGCTGTAAGGGTAAGCTTAATCCATTTGCTCCATCTTTGCGTTGACACTGGTCAAAAAGGTTTGTATTTGTAAACAGTAGAAATAAGTCAGTGTCAGGGAGACGAATGTCATTAGTGATATGTTCATAATGATCAATAATAACAGCTCCTAAGCAAACAATTTACATTTCCTTAAAATACTATGGCTGTAAATGTTTATTAGATGAATTTTAATTCTATCTGAAATTCTAATTTCTATTCTATCTGGAAATCTAACGGATGCTTGTCATAGTTTGTAAACTGTGACCTGTGACTAACGCTAATAAAGTAGTTAGCTTGATCGTTAAATGTAGCCTAGAAATATCGGATAGAGGAAATAAACTGGCCAGGTATAACAGCTTATCTGAATTGTCTACTGAAAAAAGCAAAACTATACCTGCATGTAGCGAGTTAACGATTAAATATAACCTAACAACATAACCTCATGTTTAAAATGTCAGTATCAAATTTAGAGAGTAGTCAAATGGATTATGCCTATTTGTACTGAAAAAGTCACACAATTTTTTTAAGTATGAACTGTATTGTTTTAAAGTAGATAAACTTAGTGACCGAAGTATTATTGCTGGGAAACCTCTTTTGTGAAAAGATTCCCGGATGGTGGATGGCAATTCCTGAAAGATGAAAAAATGAGAGTTTGGTGTGAAAACAAACGGTTTTCTTGCAATAAGTTTATAAAAGACAGAAACCCTAGGCTGGGTATTCCAGTGTGGAACCACTACTATTCTTAGGGCTTTTAAGCAACGATATTTTGTCAACATTTTAATATAAGACTAAATGGAGGAAAGGCATAGAAAGATTGATCCTTTCGAGAAATTGTAAAGGCATCTGCCGCTACGGACGTAGGATCTGGTTTCAATATCATATCTAATACATTTTGCATTTATTTGCGTTGCAAACAGGTCCATCGTAGTTGTTCCAAAACAGCCACATATCTCGCGGAAAGCATAAGTATATAATTCATATTCTGTATAAATTAGGGTAGAACGGGATTTCCTATCTGCATGGATATTGTCCTTAGTATTAACATATAAGGCAGTTAAGAAAATACGCATTCGATTGATGAATGCTATAGCTGTCACATTAACTACTCTCAAAATGGAACAATTCCAACAACCTGACGCGAGTCATTTAAATGCCAGAAACCATGCGTAACTTTATTCATAGATTTGGCACGGCAGCCTGTTAGAGAAGCGTCAAAAAATATTTCTAGAGCAAATATTGAATTTGTCACTATAGAAGGACCTTTCTGATTTTATACATTCTGAGATTAATAGGGTTGCATGATAATCCTGGTTACTAGAGCATAACGCTAAATACTTTTTTGCTCTGATTTTTAGGTGAGGTCAACCGTATTGAACAGTGGGGCGCCGCTACAAATTTTCCTATAGTTTGAGCCAAGAACATAAATGAGCAGCTATCCTTTGATAAAAGTTTGGCAATTTGAACTAAACGAAGAATATTTTTCTCTATTCGTAAAAAAAAACTTTAAACGATATAGAGTTATATGGAAAATCCAAAAAGGTACCATTTTGAGAAGGCCCTAATACACCTTTAAATTAAGTTAAGAAACCACCAAAAAACATTTTGTACTTTGATAGTCTTACTGATGATGAGAATGCCATCTAAATAAATAAAACAGACAATGCCGTTAGACCTTAAAAATTTTACTAGACTTCACGATCTTTGTAAAGGCGAAAGGCGCCGCATAATCTAGCCAAAAGTTCAACAATTAAAGGCATTATAAGAACGTTTATTCGTCAAAGATACATATTTTCTATATTTATTGTCAACTGGAATCAAGAAATACGCTTCTTTAATATCTAGTGATGTAAAGAAACAAATTTGGAATATTAATTTAAAGACTGTCCTGTGATCTTCTAATTTAAAATGACGAGAATATAGGAAGCGGCTCAAAATGAACCTCGACGAATCATCAGGTTTGGGAACCAAGAAAATTGGTGTTAAATTGTGATAATTTGGCAATAGTGTCCTCTAACCTAGACAACTCTTTTAAAGAGTTATTTAGGTTTTGCTAAAAGGAATCTTATAACCAGAAATCGAAGAGAGGACAATATGGTCATTGGTGATCAGAGTTCATTTATCTAAATAATTAGAAAGTCGGCCTGCGCAACCTGTATTTACCTGAGGTATTAATAACTGTTCTGTGGCTGCTTGAAGTTCTGTTACGGGAGAGCATATGCGCGGCTGGGAAGATATCTCCCGGCCGGAGTTTTGTGTTTTGTTTTTTAAGAAAACGATTGGGTAATCTTATCCTTCTTTTTAATGGTAAAATCCAAAAGTTGCGGCTCTTTGGAGTTTTTTAACAGGTCCAGAAAGTTTTTTTTCCAAAACAACAAGTCATCTATCGGACAAACATCTAATAATTTCTTTACTCCGCTGTCCAGAAAAGAAAGAATACAACGACGACGATGCAGAGATAGCGCGTGAAAAACTTCCGAGAATATTTTCGATGGATCACACCTCTTTTCCAGCTCCTTTTTTGATTCTTGTGTTGCATTCTGTCTCATTGTGTCGTACTGTTCGTCAAGCAGAATCGCTAAAGCGCTTATACCAGCCGCTAACTGAGACTGCAGTTTCCGTAGAAAATTATTCTGTTTTAATGCATTTGCATCCAGGCAACACTTGATTTCCTGATTAATTTTAGGCGGCTGGAGGGCCGGGCAGTTGGAAATACGTGGATAAGAATCTATAGCGGTAATTCGAGATTCTTTTTCAACCCCTTTAAGACGGAAGTTAATACGAAGAGCAGCTACATCCGAGTGGAGGGCCTTTAATACTCGAGTATTGGTTACTTAGCAATGATAAAATATTTTGGGCACCATCATCAACCAAACCAGTTTGAACAGCAGATGATGATTGTACGCAAGTTATAAGAGAGGTATCCGGATTAGAGTTCGTCTCTGCTTCCTCATTTGAAGAAATTCCAGAGCCTGTAAAAAAAGCAGACCATAAAAACTAGAATTCCAAGATAAAAACAGTCGATCGATAAGCTTCGATTACTTGTTCATGTAATGTTTGAAACGAGTGCTAAAATACTCAATTTATGCAGGTGAAAACTATATTGAAAAAATTAATTTTATTGCACTGCATTTGACGGTGCCAAAAAAATAGAATTCGTATGAATTCTGTACGACAAACTAAGGTTAATATTCAATTTGACGGTGCAAAACAATAAAATTCATGTGAATTCTGTTAAGGGTATTACATATGTAAACCCTCCTGTTTGAAAAACAAGACATTTGGCTAGCTAAACTGAAAAAAAATAACGTAAAATAACAATATCCATACTTACTAGTTTTCTAATAACTGAAGCAATTTCTTAAATTCTTTCTTCTGCTTACAGTCCACCTCCGAAAATATTTACACGTCAACATCGAGCACACGAAAAAATTGCAGTGAAGGCTAGTGGCTTTAGGTAAATATGTGAGCGAGATGGGAGTTGAGGACTATACTAAGGAAATTTAGCTTGAAAAATTGGTGCAGACCGAGCCGGGAAAAAATTGCGACTACAAGAAGATATTGTAATTGTAATTGTAAATATAATGAACTTTATTTACTCTCTCGTTGAATCACCGTGAGCAGTTATTTATCAGTATTTTCGGAATCACTAATGTTTCCTATGGTATGGTAAGTGTGCCTTGCTCGCATCAGACAGCAAACACATTGCTTTTAATTATTATTGATATGGTAGCCAAGAAAATGTTGTCTTTGAGCGCTTAGCACGTCTTGGCACCTATATTCGTAATTAACGAGAGGATAAATCCGGAAAATAATAATGATAATTTTAAAAAATATTGGTATGACAAATATCTTTAAATTTTAAAAAATTGATGTAATTACTTCAAATTGTTTTTTATTTGAGTGCATAATATTTACAATTTTAAATTCAAGTTTTAAAAGTCTACAATAATAAAAGAGACATACACATTACAAAAATATAACATACAATTCATATTCGTTAATTGTCCCTTAATTTTTCAAGCGTTTTCATGGCGAACAATAATAAAAGTATGTTCAAAAATATTATTCCTTAAACTACAGTTTTTTTCATTTTATGATTGCTAAAAAATAAAAGGCCTCTGTGTAAAGAGATGACGAAGACATTATAAATTTTTTTATTTTAATTTCTTGTTTTTTTTACAGTAAAGAAATGAAATAATTCTTTTTTTATTTAACCAAGGTTTGTCCAATTCAAGGAGCCCGTGCCCTATGAAAACGTAAGAGTTGTCTGATTTAATGTGATAATAATTGATTCCGTAAATTTAACCTTTACTGGAATCGACAAAGTACAAAATGCAACGCTAACACGCTCCTCAACAATAATTATTGTCGAGTGTGATGTACGACTTAATTGCCGATTTAATTTCGGCTCATGACCGTATCGCTATTGTTATCGCGTGTACGAGGTATAATTTATTTAAATTAAAATACATTTAGGCAGCGACAGACGGAACTTTGCCAATTTCGCACCTCGTGTTAGTAAAATTTATCCGCACAGCAAAACGTATAAATGAAAGATATTTTCCTTAAAAACAATGAAAAATTAAAAAATCGTCGTAAAGCGTTAAAAATCGATTTTAAACATTCAAAACCTGACAAACTTCCTGTTGCAGGTGATTCACGCTCGTTTTCCTCAATGTTACGTACTTGTTGCGCCTTATACTGATGGGAAACGGAGTAACCTAGTTTCAGGTTAGCGGCGAAGGTCATGGCCTCTTTCACTGTCAAAGCTAATCGCAGTTCTTCCTCTTGCGGAATATAAGCCGACAACTTTCTAAAACGCGGGCTGTTGTCTCGCTGCATGCCGTTCAACGTCACTTTACCCGTACTTCCTCGAGTTCTGTGAACAAAATGCATCGTCATCGTTAAGTTCTTCCGGCAACGCCACTGTAGCCAGCACCTTGTTATTTTTTATTTGCCTTTGCCTCCAGACGAAAGCGCTGAAAGTCCCGCAAAATAAAATATAAAGTTGAGTTTAATTAGGCAGAATTTGTCAGAATTAAGTCATAATTTCTCAGAGATAATTCAGAATCTCTGAGTAAGAAGTTAGAATTTCTGACTAAAATTAAAATTTCTGAAAAACAAGTCAGATTTTCTGAGAACAAGTCACAATTTATGAAAAGCAGTCAGCATTTCTGAAAAATACGTCAAATACTCTGACGTAAGTTTCTCGTGAGGGACATCGCGAATCGAAAATATTATGGCATTTTCATAATATTTTGTTTTTTCATAACTATTACCAAAATTGTTATTTTCAAATATTGGTTTTTTATTGCTGTTGGTATTTTTTCGCGTTTTAAGTATTTATAAAAAAGATAAAAAATGCAATCAACTTTTAAATCGGAACTTCTTTTCAGATTTTAATCATGTTTTAACCAGAACTCGACAGGTTAAAAAAAATTTGTCAAGTCAAAAATCCTAAAATTGCTAATTTTTATTATTATGCCATAAAAACTAACCAAAACTTCCTCAATTAATGAAAAAATTCAGAATTAAATTCTGACACATTTCTAAGAAATTCTGATAGAAATCAGTAATTCTGACTTGTTTCTCAGAAATTTTGACTTAGGTCAGAAATTTTTCTCAGAAATTCTAAGTCTACAAAACTAAAAGAAAAATCTAAAACTTATGTTTTATTTTTTGTGGCCTCTCAGCGCTTTCGTACCTTTAAACATAAGAGAAACACAAAATTATAGATATGAAATATGGCGGAAATTTTTTGAACCAAAATTCTTTGTTGATATCTATCCATCTAGGTTTTTCCCAGCGCACCACAATCGAAATGCTTGTTGGCTGCTTTAGTACAACGAGACTGAGATTGGGATGGGATTGGGAGTCAAATTACAGCATACCAAACAACCCACCCAACCGTAGGGAAACGAATCGAAAACTTTTGAATAATTTTAATGAAATTCAGTATGCCACTGGGTAGAGTGTATAATCCGTTCAGTTTTAAAGAGATCGAAATTCATTCCGAACATAAGGATGTACCGTGACTTGTAGGGCATAAAGAAATATCATGTTTTCATATTTGGAGTATTCTTGAGGAACATGTGCACTAAATTTCGTTAATTTTGCATGGCAAATAAGTTTAACGTAGCATTTTTAAAAACTTGACCAGTGTTTGTTTGGTCCGCTATAATTTGACACAAATTTAGATCCCAATCCCAAAGTACTTTAGCTACGTTATTAGTACAGAGTGACGCGACAACCTTTGACAAATATGATAACAGCGGTGCTTCCTTCTCTTTCATTCTGATAGTGTTATTTTTTAAAACTTCGTATAAATTTCTAAGGGAAAATATTACGTTATTTTATATTGAAAACCTTGGAAGTCGGTTTTAAAATAAAAACGCAGTCTTAGCGCATATCTATTTTAAACCCAGCTCTACATCTTTCAATAGCTTTTTTTTTCACTTTCAAATTCTCGTAAGTCTCATTTTGTTCGATAACGCCTAACATTTCAAGTTAGTTATTGTTTCAAATGAATAGTTTTAATTCCATATTAAATAAATATATTGAGACAAAAATTCGGATTAGTTCAGCATCAGCGAATTTTTGGCTGCTACTTTTACTAATAGAATATAATACAATTTGTCTAATTCTACATTGCGTCATTTATCTAAAAAGAAGAAAATGGCTATCAATCAAAAATATTTAGTTCCTTGGCACTGATCCACATATAGGTAGGCAAAAAGTCACCCAAAGCTATATTCTGTGCAACATCTACGCCATAAAGATTATTTTAAATGATTCTTTTCTATTTCAGTAAACCAAGAAGCAAGAGTAAAATGACGTTTAATGAAGAAAGTCACTGGCGCCTAAAAAATACCGCAACATCTTTATAATGCTTTATTAGCTAGAAGAAGGTCGAAATACCCGATGCTCCCAATAAAATGAATTATGTGATGTTAAAACCTTGTATGCCAGTGCGTCAGATAAAATTTATAATATCAAAAACTCTTAAAAGTATTCATTAAATTATGGATAAAAATGTAAACAAAAGTAATTCAAAGTTAATGTAGACAAATTTGGTAACCTGTAAAAATTTGCTCGTAGTGCCTCGTCAAATATTGATGTTAGAAAAAAGTGAGCTTTTGGAAAGCTTTAAAAGGATTCAGCATAAAAGAAATATGTTTTTAGTCATTAGAAGAGAAAATGGGACATTCATTGTTGGTATTATTTAAAGCCAACATTATTTATCTGTAAAAGCACTATCTTATCTGCATATCTAGTTGGTAGTCTGCCAGACGCATACTTGAGTGGATCAAAAAGTAGATGTCGAAACAAAGTTCCTTTTTAAATGTTACGCTTTTTTTAAATCCTTTTTAGATTTCTGTGTCAAATTTCCCTCATAATTCATATAGCATATCATCATACCATCCATAAAAAACAAATTTAATTTTGAAATGGACCGGTAAGTACTATTAAAGTTCTTAAATTCTGATAATTACATTTCTGTCAGTCAAGAACGTGAATATGGCGCGTCTAAATAAAACCCAAAAGAGAATTGAAATTTTATTTTTTTTTGGTGCATCTTCTGAAGTAGCTTCAAATAATAATGAAGATAATTCCGACCGCAGAGTACATTTTGTTAAAATTGTACCGTAAATAAACAAAATTGTAGGCATTAAAGTAGTAATATTTCCCAATGAATGAGAGAAAATCATACATAACTTCCACAAAAAATAAATGTTTGGGCAGGGACTTTAAATAATATCTTTGATCAACATCTTACTGGAGCCCGATATTTACAATTTTTCTATTTCTACTCTCGCAGTTTATTTCCTAAATCCAAATCAGCCAGATCGATATATTTGGTTTCAACAGGATGGTGCTTCGTCCCATTTTGTTCGTCAAGTACGCGTGAACATTTAAATAACGTATTTTCCGGACAGAGACAAAGATAGAAGGCGATCAATAGAATGGCCTGCAAGATCTCCAAATATTACTCCACTGTATTTGTCCTCTGGAGTTATTTAAAAGTGTATAAGGGAGAACCACAAAATTTTGATGATTTAAAATTTAGAATTAAATACGAAATAACAAAAATTAATTAAAATAATGTTTTGGAAAGGTTTTTAAATCAATAAGCCTATTGTCAAGAGTTAGTGGTGGGCCCTTTGAACACCTAATAAAAATAATTTTTGTTACATGCTGTTTCTATACATTTTCTCTTACTTTCACTCACTGTGGACCTTGCAATGGGTATTTCTGGATATTTTGAGTTAAACAAATTACAAACTTCTTGTTTTCCTAAAAATAAAAATTTTTATTCAAGGAACTTGATATTGACATCTAATTTTTGATGAGCATGTTTAAATAAATTTATTCCATACTTTTGCCGTTCATTTTTCATTTTATTTAAATCTATTTTATTACACATTTCCATTCTAAACGAAATTTATATTATTTTTAGTTTTTAATCCAGTATCCAAAGTTTAAGTGCAACGCTGATAACGCTTTAAATGCGACGCCGATAATTTTCCTTTTATTATTGTAATACTTAAACTTGTTGGAAATATTTGTATATAAATGTGGTACTTACACAAACCCAGCCAAAATGTTTAACAGGGTGCTTTTTCCGGCCCCGGACGGGCCCATAATTACGGACAACTCTCCGGATTTAAACTTCCCAGACACACCGTGGAGTATGGTTTTCGTTTCTGCAACAAACAAAAAATACTTTAAAGGAAAAAGCACACTGGTGGCATTTCAGCCCGTCCCTGTTAAAGCGAGGAAACATTGAATGACGGTGGCAAGACGTTCTATCCGAATTGGTAACGAAACGACCTTCAAACTAAAAGAATAAACTGAACATAATAACTAAAGTTGTCATTCGCTGTTCGAAGATATATTTCAAAATTAAAGAGGCGTTGAAATTTAATTAGGAACTTATTAAGTGGTAATGGATATCGAAACTTAATAACTAGGTGCTAATTTAAAAGGTCGGAACTGCGTATTATTTAATAAGGTTTAATTAGATATCTCACACGATTTAATTTCTCTACACTCTAATTTAAACTGTTTTTATTGCTTTCCTTTTAATTTTAGATGGGCGATATTTAATTTACCAGAACACATTTGGAATTGACGATTGTAAATCGACAATGTTGACCATCGCCATATTTTTAATAATCACATAAATATTAACGTAAACAACGTATAAAATATCACCGATAACGGCTAAATCCACAAGCGGTTTGCTTTCGTATCCGTTCACTTTTGTCATTATCTAACCAAACAAAAAAAATATTAAGTGGCAGATAGAGTTTGTAAACGCGTTCATATGTAACGTAATGTTAAAATTACACAGGCCAACAATTTTTAAATTTTTGAAAGTTGATATCGATCTGATATTTGATTCTGTATAATTTAGGCCTCCTAAATTTATATCTGATAAGCACTTTCCTCTATCACGTATCAAGATTTAAGGAATTTATAAATGAAAATCTCCGTTTATTCAAATATTATTTTTATTGGCCGAATTGATTTTTAGAAAGTTTCTCCCTTTTGGCCGAAAAATTTCCTCTAGTAGATTTTTAATAACCATCAGTCATTTGCCATCATTGCAACGTTCCATCGACCTTGACATCTGCGTTCCATTTTTTAAAATCTTGGTGGGACCTCTCATTGGTCTTCACTCACAGCATCCAGATTTTCGTAAAAGTAGTCCATATGTAAGTGTAACATGTTTCCTAAAATGTCTTGGAAATTTCGATATTTGTTGTTTCCTAGAAAAACTTTTTATAATATCAATGGAACCCATACAACCTGTGTTCATGCAGATTCGTTCCTGGTATTCACAAAGTCTTGATCTCGCACTATTTGCGGACCTACAAAATTCCTTCTATTAATTTTGAACCTCAGAGAGCGAGATATATTTCACGTAGGTACTGCTTCATCAGTCTTAATACAATATGCAACAGTGTTAACAGAAGAAAGTTTTTTGATCCGGGAGTTAAATTAACCTTTTTGGTCAGTTCTCTTTCACCCAACGTTGCTGTCTGTTTCTACTGTCCCACTCACATAAAACAATCAAAACACAAAAAATGCCTTTAAATACTGAATAAAAAACTGTTAAATAACACCAAACACGACCTTTCTTCGTTGACCAGTTAAAAAATGTTTAAAAACATCTTGCAATTGTAGTGTTATTTAATAATAATATGTATTTTATAATAAATTATTATGCGTTGGTGATGTTCAATTTAACATTTCTTAGTATTTTTATATTATTTCGGTTAATTGACCAGTCAATTGGCACAAAAAAAATTGACCGGTCACTTCCACAACCCTAGGAGCAACTTTAAACTCTTGAATGGAAACCGCCATTTTTATTTTAACAAAAATGTTTTATTTTATTTGCTTGAAAATATACAGGTCAATGTTGTGAATCCGATATTACTGTCAGCATTGCTTAATTTTAACATATTTTGTCTACTCCTCCCTTACTTCAAAATAGCCAATTATACGCTAATAAGGCGTGCTAAAACGTCGACTTCATCAAAGATTCTCCCTAGGCAATTTGAGCATTTCCGCTACTTTAGTCGCGGGTTTGGAGAGATCAAATTTTTTCATTATATTAAAAACACTCGTTTTGCATTTATAAATGGCATAATGGCACATTTTAGAGTAGGGAGTAAAAAAATATATTAAAACACTAAAATTGTATTCCTAACACTGACCTGCGTATTTCTTGATAAATATTATAAATCGTTTTTTCGGATTACAGCGCCATCTGCCGAGAATCCAACGGACACTTTCGAAGAAAAAGTGACGTTTTTGTAGCCTAGAATAAAAATAGGGGTTTCCATTTAAGTTGCTTAACCACTTGTTGGTTCGGATGTGGGTTTTGTTGTTATTGAACATTGAACAGTTTTTCTAATGTCATTCATTCCCTTTACTACGCCATAAAGCAATATTAAAGAATAAAATAGTATATCATGCAGTAAGTGTGGTAAACGGCATTTGAGTCACGACTTTATTAGGCACGAGCGGAGCGCTGCGTAGCGAGTGTTTATAAAATGTGTGCGTGACTTAAACAGTTTACCATACGTGTTGCATATTATACTTTTTCTACGACCGTTAGTTCTTGGGTACATTTTTGCAAAAACGTTGTGCTCGTGCCAAAACAATACTCCTGATTCAAAGGACGTTTTAATAACTTGTTGCACAATATACTGTTTATTCATTCTTAGTTTAGTCTTTAATAATTCATATTCGTTAATTTTTTAAGAAACCCATCACTATTACTGTTCTCAAAACGAAATACTGAATTTGATATGGCCTTAATATAAATATAAACAAATACAATATTCGCAAATTTATGAAATACGTGATTCTTCTTATTATTATTTCTTATTTTTTGTTTGGAAAGTTCTTGATGCTGTTCGATATTTAAATTCTTGTTTGCATTATTTAGAAAGCGGGTGAAACCACAGTCTTTGGCAATGACTTTGCACGGTGTTATGGTTTGCAAAATCGATGTTGATTACCAGATCTACAGTATTAATCGCAGTGAAAGAAGTAATAGAAAATGTAGTTTTTAAGTATAAATGGTGCATTTAATATCCGTAAGAATTAAACAAAAGGATTCACTTAGATAGAAAAGAAAAAAATATATAATTTTTCAGTTTTACATAAAAACGTGACTATCGAGGTTAGCTATTCCTATTACACGTATAACATGTTGTACAGGGTATTCCCATAAATGTAGGTAAGATATAAAGCGGACCGCACTTAAGGCTTGCTCGATTTCCGGATTTAAACCCTCTGGATTTTTTTCCGTATGGTCACCTAAAATCTTTGGTTTACGTTAGTCCTGTGGAAAATGTAGGGGACCTAAGAAATCGAATTATTGATTATTGCAATTAGAAACCACCCTGGTATTTTTGATAGAGTTCACCAGTCCACGAAGAGAATATTGGAGATGCTCGCTTTCAGCAGTTTTTGGTAAATGTATTGTACGTGGGTCGTCGCGACCCTGAGGTTAATTTAAAGCGGACTGTAATTTTTTTTAAGCAGAGCCCACAAGACGTGGTCTTGAGGGTAGAGACGGCACTAACCTCTTGTCGCTGCTGTCTCGCTGGACTGGGGCCCCAATAGCAGCTCCTCTTCGATCTTGAGGATCACGGTCTCGGTACGGTGGAGGTGGTTCACACGCACACGCAACGCGGAGGGAGACAATAGTTTTTTCTTTTGGGGGTTCAACACTATCGGCGTGCTATCGATGCCAAGTTCGAATGCGAAAACGTTAAGCACGTTCTTCGTCGCACGTGCGCGCTCTCCCTCTCTTTTAGCTCTACATTTTCTGCATGGCGGCGGCACCTTACGGGCCACTAAATTTTTAAACTTCCGCGGTTCTTGCCCGGGTGTTCGCTTTGCGAATTTAACATTCCACCCACCAAAACCCACAGTTTTCAAATAACCGAAAGGCACCCATAAGGTAAATGAATGGATACGAAAAAAAAAAGGGTTTTCTATAAAAGAAAGAACAAAAGAAACTTCTTGCTAACTTAAATACTAAAAACGGGTAATTAACCTAAATATTGTATGGCTACGTGATTACCCACGCGTCAGTGATTGGGTAAGGGACAGAGTTTGACCACGGGCCGTTGCATAAGTCCGGTGGGGGTTTTTAGAGTCACCACCCGGACGAAACCATCGGTGCCCGGGTGAACTTTGGTTACTCGGGCTAAAAGCCATTGAAGAGGTGGTCTTTGCTCGTTCTTTATGAGTACCAGCCTCCCCACCTGAATATTATCGACTTTCTCGCACCACTTCGCCCGCTGCTGAAGAGTGTGAAGGTATTCATGTTGCCACCTTCGCCAGAAGTCGGTGTGCATCCGCTGAATTAATTGCCATCTGCTAAGGCGATTGATGCGCATATTGGAAAGATCTGGATCCGGAATGCTAGAGTTCAGGGGCTCCTGCGTTAAGAAATGGGACGGAGTCAGTGCCTGGAGATCGTTGGGGTCGTTAGAGACAGCGCACAACGGGCGCGAGTTGAGAACAGCCTCTATTTGCACGAGCAAGGTATACATCTCCTCGTAGGTGAGGAGTTGATCGCCAAGCACTCTGTAGAGGTGAGTTTTTACTGATTTGACACCGGCTTCGGCCAAGCCGTTGAAATGTGGAGCGCCGGGGCTATTAAAGTTCCACTGAATAGCCGCAGTCTGGGCGGCGAGTTTAAAATATTCGACGATTTGTTTATGGGCACCGACAAAGGAGGTTCCTTGATCGCTGATTATTTGTGAGCATCGGCCTCGGCGAGCTACGAACCGCCGAAAGGCGGCAATGAATGCTTCTGAAGATATAAGAATTTAGTGACTTGGCACCTCGAGACTTGCTCATGGTCATCGAGAGGGGGCCGGCGTAATCTAGGCATACCACCGAAAAAAACTTTTAGTTCTGAAACTCTTACGGCTGGGAGGTCGGCCATAAAGGGAGAGTAAGATTTGGGCTTCGCCCGGAAGCATCGAATACACTGGGACAAGACTCTCTGTATAGCAGTGCGTGGGGAAAGGATCCAAAATTGCTGTAGCAAAATGTATTGAAGAGTCTTAAAGCCTACGTGTAGGTTTTGTTTGTGTGCCCAGCTCTGTCAATCGGTGAGATTTGGGCAATAATAAAGGATGCTTCTCGTCATAGGATAAATTGGAACGCCTAATCCGACCACCCACCCTGAGGCAGCCTCGCCCATCTAGGAAGACGGCTAACTTGCGAAAGGGTTTGGGAGGCAGATTATTTTTGTTTAGTTGTTCAACGATGTCTGTAAAGCAAAACATTTGAACATGTTTTACGATCACCAGAAGCGCATTTTGAATCTCCAATGGGGTGAGAGGGCCGAATTGTTTTGCAAGTTTATCGGATCTGGTGTTCGAAATGAATCTAAGGACGTAGGCTATTGTGTGTTGTATTTTGGGCAAAGAGGAAAATTTATTCACCAACAGCGTTAAAAAGTGCTCCTCGAAACTGGTGTGCAAGACTAAAGTTCGCTTCTCGCAGAAGACCTCTTGGGGACGAATCTCAGTAATGTCCGGCTGTTGAGGCCAATTATTGGGTTCCTGTGCAAGCCAAGCGGGGCCTTGAAACCATAAGCCATGGTTTACGAGCTGAGCGGGTCTTACACCTCGGGAGACGCAATCAGCGGGGTTCTCCGCAGTGGGAACGTAGCGCCAACTAGTGAAGGGAATGAGACCGTGTATATGTGCCACTCGATTGGCCACGAAGGGTTTCCAGCGATGCGCTGGGGACGCCAACCATGCCAAAGTAACTTGTGAGTCAGACCATGCAAAGACTGCGTCGAGAGTGACGTGCCTTGCATAGACCTGCTTGACGTAGTCGACAAGGTCGCTGAGAAGTGCGGCAGCGATTAGTTCCATGCGGGGAATCGAGATGGCGGTTTTCAAAGGGGCTACTCGAGACTTACCAATGACGAGATGGATCTGAGGATTGCCAGTAAAATCTCTGCATTTGAGGTACACCGCTGCCCCGTAGCCAGTCTGCGAGGCGTCGCAGAAACCATGCAGTTCCACCAATTGTGGTTCGTCTACAAATATACGTCTCGGAATTTTAAGGGCTGTTAGTTCGGGAAGTTCCGACTTAAAATTATTCCACTGTCGACAAACATCGTCACTGGGGATTTCGTCCCAGTCCGAGTGAGACAACCAAAGCTTTTGCATTAAAAGTTTAGCGAATAGCACCACGGGTGACAGAAAGCCTAGAGGATCGTAGACGCGAAAGATTTGACTGAGAATATTGCGTTTGGTACAAGGTAGATCTTTGGGCGAGCAGGAATAGAAGAACGTGTCGCACGAAGGGTTCCATTGCAAACCTAGGACTTTAATACATATGGGCTCATCCTTGTCAAACGAACAGGGCATCTGAAGATGTGAGGCATTGACAGCAGATAGGACAGCTTCGTGGTTGCTTGCCCATTTCCGAAGCTCGAACTTCCCTGTTTGAAGAAGCTGAATAAGTTCTTGCTGTAAGCTTAGCAAGGCATCAAGGAGGTCCGCACCTGCGGCGATATCGTCTATAAAGATTTGATGCTCCAAGGCTTGGGCCGCGCGGGGAAATTTTTTACCTTCCCGTATGGCCAACTCTTTGATCGTTCTGAGGGCCAGGTAAGGAGAGCTGGACACACCGTAAGTGACGGTGTTTAAAACGTATTCCTGCAAAGGTTCCTGATCGGAGAAGCGCCAGAGAATTTTCTGGAAATTTCGGTGTGCAACGTTTATCAAGATTTGCCGATACATCTGACGTATATCGCAAACGAACACGTAACGATGGAATCTGAATTGTAGGAGTATCGAGGAGATATCCTGCTGCAATTTTGGGCCTGTAAGCTGGGTGTCGTTTAATGAAACACCGTTTGATGTGGCGCATGATGCGTCAAAAACGACACGGATTTTTGTATCTTTGGAGATACAAAAATGAGTTATGTAGTAACCTAGAGGAGAGCGATATTGGGCGGAGTCAGATACCAAAGACATGTGGCCAGATTTCAAATAATCTGTCATAAAATCAACATAAGCCTCTCGGAGGTTAGGATTCTTTGCTAAACGCTTTTCGAGGAGGTTGAACCTTTTAAGAGCTTGATTATATGAATTTCCAAGCGTGGGCGCGGAATGCTTAAAAGGAAGTGAAACTACGAATCTCCCGGAGGTCTCGCGGTAGGTAGTTTCGTTATAATATTTGTCACATTTGATGTCATCAGGGGATGGAGGTATGGACCTTGAAATCGATTCAAGTTCCCAAAACTTTTGAAGACCAATATCAAGTGTTGGCTCCGTGGATACGTGTAGATTAGTCAAGTGATTGGAGAAGGCCAAACATTGGGCTCTGCCTTGCAGGATCCAGCCAAAGACGGTCTCAAGCGCTACCGGTTGATCAGGGTTGCCGACTAGGCGGCCCCTTTCTAAAAGGTAGGGTACTAATTCAGCACCAATTAACAGGTCAATGTCGCCTGGAATGTTGAATTGAGGGTCTGCAAGAGGCAGATGTTGTATATGGGCCAAGTGTGAGCAATCGATTATCATTTTGGGCTGCGAAGAGCAAATTTTGGGCAAGATAATTGCTTCAAAGTTGAATATAGGTTCGAGCTTATCACAAGGGCGGAGTTGGCATTGGATCATACCTTGGTTGCAACTGGACGACATATTGTTAAGCCCCTCTATGGGAACCAAAACCTTTTTACGGGGTAAACGTAACCTGTCTGCGCAGTTCTGCGAGATAAAGTTTGCCATGCTTCCTGTATCATTCACGTGGGCTACGATAGTGGACAGTAGAACTGTGGATTGTTCTGACACGGCAGATGATCCGACAAGAGTCAAGTTTGGTGACTGAAAGGCAGCTGCACAAGTGGAATCGTTTGCGTTTGCATTGGGCAAAGCCTGAGAGTGGCTGGGGGTACTAGTAAAGAGCCGGGGCTCAGTGGATTGAGCTAAGTTGTCGTCCTCGTTATTCTTGGGAAAGTGGAGGAGAGTATGATGTAAAAATTTGCAAATTTTGCAGTGTACTGAGGTGGGGCACTGCTTTAGGTTGTGTGGAGCCCGTAAGCAATTGATGCAGTAATTATTAAAGACCTGGCAACGGAAAAGTATATGATTACCAGAGCACGCAATACATTTGCTTTTTTGGGCAGAACTTTGTTCAGGCGTGTCGGTTATGAAAGCCGAGGTGGATTTTCTAATGAAACTAGAGCTGGTTGGAGTTTTAGTTCGAAGACCAGACGGGTTAGAGTTCATTAATTGCGCCGAGTCCAAGGCCTTACAGTATTCTTCAAGAAAATCGCTTAAGTCCTGAAATGTTGGCAACTCAGTTGTCCTGAACTCCTTTTCAAACTCAGTGCGTGTCTGACTATCCAGCTTTGGCAGTATCATGTTAAACAATAAAAAATCCCAACTGTCGGTGTTAAATTTAAGGGCTTTAAGAGCGGATATGTTTTCTGAAAAAGTGTCCAAAAGGGCGCGGAGTTCTCTAGCAGCGGGTTTTTGAACCGCGGGCGCATTAAAAATCTCATGGTAGTGACAGGTGGCTGTGAAACGCTTATTGTCATACCTTTTACGCAAAGCTTCATATGCGATTAAATAGTTGTTTTCCGTAATACTCAAACCCTTAATAACATTAAACGTGTCACTTTTCAATGCTCTATGCAAGTAATGAAATTTTCGGACGTCTGAAAGCCCTACGTTATTATGTACGAGACTATCAAACATGTCTATGAATGGCGACCAGAATTTAAAATTTCCATCGAAAGTAGGAACGTCCATTTTTAATTGAATGGCCGATTCGCGGGGAGGCTCAATATTACTGGCGTTTTGACTAGATGCAGGGGCATCCGTGGAATAAATATCGCGTTTAAACATTTTGATTGCGTAGTAATATATGTCCGCCTGTTTTCGAACCGCATCGTGTTCCTCGAATTCCGCGTCATCGGCAAGCAACATAATTACGGAATTATGAGACTTGCCGAATTCACCGTACATTTTGTCACACTCATCGGCACGAACCAAAAATTGAACTTTTTTTGAAGGATCGGTCTCGACCTTTACCCCAACCTCGTAGGTTTCCTTTAACCGATTAAGATCAGCAGCGCGTTTCATTACGAGCCTTTTCAATTTTTCGGTCATTTCCAATTAAATTGTAAAAGAACTAGACACCAAAAAATAAACGGCTACGTAAGTAGTACTAATCGACAGGAAATGTAACAAAAAACGGCAAATACCGACTCTGTTATTATTTGTTAAAGAAACCAAAGCGGAGTAACCAACGTTTTTTATTTGATAATTTTTTGAAAAGTTATTAACACTACGGTCGTAATGCGATATCGTAGGCCTTGGTCAAACCGTGCGCCCAAACACTTGTTTTTATAATTTATATATGGATCTACCAACAAAAAAAACTTTCGATATGGATCGATAAATTTTGTACCTACGGAGGATTTAACCTATTGATGCATTTATGTACCTACCCACAAATAAATGTTTTGAACGAAATACGCCAAGCAAACACTATGACTTTTATATGATGCAGAAAATGAGCATGTAAAATATTGAAAATATAGAAATCACGAAACATCCAGCATCCCGGTCGAAGGATCAAAATGGGTCGTCGCGACCCTGAGGTTAATTTAAAGCGGACTGTAATTTTTTTTAAGCAGAGCCCGCAAGACGTGGTCTTGAGGGTAGAGACGGCACTAACCTCTTGTCGCTGCTGTCTCGCTGGACTGGGGCCCCAATAGCAGCTCCTCTTCGATCTTGAGGATCACGGTCTCGGTTCGGTGGAGGTGGTTCACACGCACACGCAACGCGGAGGGAGACAATAGTTTTTTCTTTTGGGGGTTCAACACTATCGGCATGCTATCGATGCCAAGTTCGAACGCGAAAACGTTAAGCACGTTCTTCGTCGCACGTGCGCGCGCTCTCCCTCTCTTTTAGCTCTACATTTTCCGCATGGCGGCGATACCTTACGGGCCACTAAATTTTTAAACTTCCGCGGTTCTTGCCCGGGTGTTCGCTTTGCGGATTTAACAGTACGATCAATATTAAATTATTTTTAGTCGAATTGCAAATATTACGAGAATGTTGAAAAACATTTCTATGATAAATGGACTTGCAATAAAATAGCTTTTATTTTTTATCTTGTAAACGAAGAAGGATATGAGCAAAATTTAAGAAAAGAAAAAGTAGTAGTTATACTCGCTCTATCCCCGAAATTAAATTAAAGTCAGTGGCGTGTATTTTTATCAATACGTTTTATAAAGTTGGAACAACGCCGCCAAATTTCAAAGAAATCCGTATGAAGGTGTTTAAATTAATTTAAAAAATATTATTAAAAACAAAATTAAAATTGTTTTAGTAAAATGATCTGAAGAATCACGTTCGTAAATATTGCTACGCCTTTTTTAAACACCCTGTAGAGTCCCGTGCACAAAAATCGCTGCAAGCAATGTTGAGGTCAGTCAGTCAAGATCGAGATGAATTTTATCGCCATCAATTTAATCAGTTTTGAAACATCTCTATTTCTACTTCAATAAAACACGAAACGCCCACTGCGTAGGTATATAATTTTAATTAGTTGCGTAATTAATATTTATTATGTTTAAATCAACGGCGGGATAAGGTGTAGCACGAACAAGGTTGCAGAATCTGGTAAATGTTTATCGATCGTTGTGTTTCTACACTTGCCTTGGGATAAATCACCTATTTATATTTATTCTTTTATTTATATTTAACAAAGTAAATATCGAAATAGGGGCAATATTTATTTATATACTTACTATGAATTTGAAAATAATAATAATAACATGTAGTAATAATAATTATAGTAATAATGATAATAATAATTGTTTTGTCTAAAAATAATAATTTAATGAATACCAAATTGTGACAAAAATTTCCTCACTTAACCTTCATTCGCCGTATATTAATTACATTACAATTACAATTAATACAATTAAAAGGCAAGCCGTACAAAAAAAGAGAACGAAAAGAAAAGAAAGAAAAAAGCCCATGTCACACATGTACCTATTATTATCTACATCAATTTATTTATACAAAAAAAGTAACAAAAGAAGAAGATGCATAAGAAAATAGATGATTCAGAACAGGGCGCATATGCAACTACCCAGATATTTCACAGCAGCCCTTTTGAATGAGTCTTATGAGGGCAAAGTGATATAGCGATATGGTGTGTTTAAGTCCAAATTATGAGCATCATATCTAAATTTAATTTTATCAAATATATAACTCAATTCATCTTTTAAGTTATTTAATTATTTCATTATGCAGTATAAAATACTATGATAATATCGCCTTTTCCCCATGCTCAACCACCCAATTTCTCTCATTTTAGTACTAACCCCCAGCCATACTGTCTAATATCAGCAATGAAACGCACACAACAATTCTGCATAAGCTGGATACATCCTACAAGGACCGTACGCAGTGTCACAAAAAGTGAAACTGCTAAAAGACTAGACTATCACATGATTTTTTAAAACCATGATTTAAAAGATATCTTTAGTCGAACATAAGTTTAAGATTGGCAAATGAAATTGTTGACATTGATCCGTATAATTGGGGATTTTAGAGAAGGGAGTAGAAACAAATATTTGCTAGAAGAATCCATAGAATCATACTAAAAAAAATATATAATCGCCTGGAAGACTAGAAGCTTAGAAACACATGAGCATAAACTACAATAAACTTACTTTCATAGGAAATATAAAAAAAGGAATACAAAAATCGGAAAATGGAAAAAATTGAATATGTGGGGAATATATTGCCAGGAGTAACACAATTTGTTATTGCGTATAACATGCCCGAATGGGAGTTCGCCCCAAAAGCAGAACCGGAAAAAAAGAGTCTAAAACCCCATTACATTTTACATTTTACAAAAAGGAGAAAACCAAAATAGCTATTAAAATTAAATAACTGGTAAAACATATTGTGTTCTGTTAGTAAATAAGATTTTATTGATCCTTATTGTCACATACATGAACGATCTCTGAAATTCTATGTAAGTTATTTCTTGTTCTTTGGGAATAAGGAAGAGGTAAATGAAAAAAAAAATGCGCATATTGCTCATATTTAAAATATTAAAATTACTTAAAAAAGGAGATATATGACTACAGTAATGAATGTTAAATGCTTTTTTTCTAATTTTTCATTTGATTTTTTAGTTTGCTAAGAGAATCTCCATACGCCACCTGTTCGAAATCAAATGGAACTAATTTGTTGCTGTCACATTAACGATATTGTTATGATCATGTAGAGAAGAGGTTTTTACTTTTTTAAGCAAAAGCCGTATCTATATTTGTATTTATTTGTTAAGTTAAATAAAGAAATTTCTAAAAGAAACCTTAGTCAGTTGCGATTCAGCAGAATATTGCAGTTATTCGTTTTATCCGTACTATACACAACACAAATTTTGGGGTCACAGCAGATCATTCGTTGGTCAATGTCAGTGTTATTACGACGCCTTGCCAAAAACACAAGGCCTCGAAAAACACACTTCGATCTTCCAAATTTAATTTGCAAAATCTCGTTTGAGAAAGAAAATTTATTCATTTATAAATTAGACGCACACCAAATTATGTTCGTGGCAAATTCGCCAATTTGTAAAGATGCGCACGTAACTCATCTGCGAACAAAAGGCATCGATTTTAGATATGTTGCTATGGCATTAGTGTGGGATCCCATCGTCATTATCAAAATGCAAAGTAGCGCATCAAATTTTGGTTTTTTAACGCTAGTCTCAAGGTGCCCGTAGCTAATTTTGGTACCTGCCTATTTTTAAATATATGCTAACTATGCGGCTCTTCCAAGCACTATTAGAGACATTTGCAATTCGATATAATAAAGTTAGGCCGTGGTGCTAATTTTTTTTATCAACTTTTTGTCAACGTTGAACCGTATTTTGTATTAAACAAGCTATGACAAATAACGTGACCATGAAGTTGTGCATAACAATGCAACTGAATCGTATGACGTAAAATAAAGCAATAAGAAGAAACTCCTTAAGAAGTGACAGAAACGTTTCGCATTATACAATGAAAGGGACGAAAGTTCCGCAAAAAAATAAAAACATTTTTGTGCAAAAGGTATATTCGTTGCAGTTGCAGCAAATTTGGTGCTTGCGCAACAAATATAAATTTATTATCACACAAATAACATTTCCTTGCATTCAAATTATATTTGCAAAACCTATAATATAAGTTTGTTTAATGTACATATTTTTTAATTAGTTTTCAGAACTGAGAAATAGATAGTTTAACCAAAGATCATCAAAACTGTATTGGTTTAATTCACCATTACTGGATTAAAACTTTTATTATTGAACAACTAAATGATAAGATTGAAATTTTTAATTAAATAAGTAGTATTTGGTTTTTACACTAACTAAGCAACGTTAAGAAGTCACAGGGGCCCATTAGATTTCGCAGTAGGAATATAAAATAAACATATTTTTTTATTCCATACGTTATTTTTTAGATTTAGTTCAGAAGAATGATATGGGTAGTCTAATTCAATCCCCTCCACACATTTTAAAAACGGTTAAAAATATTCTGTTTTTATAACAGTAAAACTTCCATAATATTTTATTGTTCTATCTTTTTTCATTTTTAATGTAAAGAAATAAAAACATTATGTTCCGCCATAGTTGTAGCGCGATATGTCGCTAATGGTTGGCTTTTGAAGCAACGTTAATAAAACAAATTATCCCTTATTTTAAACGTCAAATCATACTCTTAAGTTTTTCTCATTTGGTTTGTACCACCCAGTATATTTGGAACATGTTTTTTGTTGGCTCTTAGAAGAGCTGGAACAACCAATATTCACTGTCCCTTCGCAAAGACATTTGTCAGGAAGCTTGATCTGTAATTTCAGTGAGGCTGACGATCTGTTTGTGCAAAGCTGAAAATTTAGCCTTGACACTCTCGTTATATGTGACTCAAGGTCTAAACGGACCGTTTGACCGGGTTTCGAAGCGGACCGTGAAATGAAAATCTAAATTTCAAACCAAACGGCGGTTGGTTCTAAAACGACTACAATCTAAATTACGATCTAAATACCACACGAATCTAATTATGATCACGAAGTAAGTGACGTAGGTATGTTAATATTATGTAGGTACAGATTAAAAAATGGATTTTTAACGATTTTACAATTGTGTGACGATAGTTATTGCGCGACTGACGTCAATCATATTATTCTACTGCTTAATTTGCCTGCCTACTAGCTATCTCCACGGAGCTGAGCTACGATGATGATGTTTAAATGGATTAAAATTACGTTTTAATTGAAAGCGGTTAAAAATAAAGTTATTTGAATGTCAAGTTCTATGAAAAATTTAGGGTTCAGCAAACGAACAACTTTAAGGTAAATTGTATTAGTTGTCACATGTAAAATGTCAGTATAAAAATGTGAAAAATTTAGGGTTGAGCAAACGAGCAACTTTAAGGTAAATTATATTAGTTGTCACATGTAAAATGTCAGTATAAAAATTGAGTGAAGGAGTAAATGTGCGTTAGTTAAATAGTAATAATAAAATAATAAAATTTGCCGCGAAAATTTTATATACATTTTTCTGATTCCGATTATATTAAAATTAAAAACAAAGAGTAAATATACAAAACAAGGAAGAGTGGAGTGAGGAGTGTTGCCTGAATACAAATGGTTGCCATGGCAACAATGTAATGAAATAAAAATAATAATATAAAAAGTGAAATTATTCAAACTTGACCTTTGCAAAGATAATGCAAACCATACAGATAGATACGAAGTCCTAAACATATGCAACAAAATTCAACAAAGTAATTTGCTCTATGTGATAGCATTAGAAGAGAAAATAAAATTTAAGAGGCTAAATCAGAAAAGGTGACCAAATATTATCATATTAACTAATCTGATCAACCACATCTTTACGGTTGATGTTTATCCGCCTTACTTCATACTCCATTATTGAAAAGCGGTAATAAACATAAGATGACAAACCACTGTCTAACTATATAGTAGCGAGAGTTTTCTAAAAAGTATGAAAATTGTAAGTAACAATATTCTTCAGGAAATTTTAAATAGTTTTTGAAAATCAGTATGGCTTTCGAAAAAATTGAAACACGCAATACATTAACAGTAAATTTCTAACAAAAGAAAAAAGTTTTAGTAAGTTTAGTAGACCTCAAATTCAACTTGTGGTTTGATAAGCCATTTCTAGTCCTTTACAACGAAAATCCTTTGAAAACCAAGCACATTTGTTATTGTTAGACAAATGATTAACTATTGTTTAGTCTTGTATGTTCTTAGTTTTTGTTAGTTTTTATATTTTTGTTTTCATTATCCAATTATTAATTTATTTCTTATCTAATCTTATACATAATATCGTGGATACTAAGTTTCCCAGTTCAAAATATCGTATTGCCGTCGAAAAACTATGTTTTTATTTAGAGAAATATGTATGTGTTCTAGAGTCTAGAGGGTCTATGCGATATGAAACAACGGAATTTTCCGCGATTCCGTTGCGATAAGCGTAGAAATTACGTTTAAAAAGTTTATTATTTGTTCGCAGTAAAATCGAGTGTAAATGTGAAACGTTCACGCTCAAATTGAAAACCAATTAGAATAAGTGAACTTGAAGCAACCCAAATATTTTCGTAATTCACAAGAAAATGTTCAATATCATCTATTTTCTTTGCATATTTTTTCATTGACCGCTAAAGGGACTAAGATAAAAGCGAAACATTATTCATCTATCGCAAACTATTTCATATAAACCAAACAATCTTGAATCATTTAATCTTCGTTACCACAAAAATTAACTCAAAAACAACTAAAATTTTTAATGCAATTAGACTTTCGGTGAGTAACCGGAAACAATTTTAAAAATGAACTGACAAACCAGCTTATATGCCAACCGGCTGGAATACAAGCCCAATTAAAATTACAAGCAATTAACCGTAATTGTGGAACAATTATCGCAATAAAAATGGTCAAAAGAGTAGTCTCTCACCAGGAAGTGGCACCCTTCGCAGCTAAAACTGCAGGTCAAACTAATGCAACATAAAATTTGCGCCGTTAGCTGTTCTTTGATAGACGTAATTAATGCGGCAATTAAATCGGCAGACAAAATAACGTTTCCCTTGTTAATCGACATTTAAAGTAATCCGGTGTAAACAAATAGCAAATATTTGTCTATTTAATGTTATCGTACTGCGTTGCTGTTGCCGCTCGTGAAAATGTGTCCCTCTAAGTAATAATGTTTTCATTGATTTTTATTGAACAACAGAATAAAAGAACGTTATTTCAAAAAATTATATTTCAAAATAAAAATTAGACAGATTTTACATACTACTCTCACTACCCCATGCAATGATGTCATAAGTTAGATGAGTCTGTGAGATTGACATGTATAATATTTTTAAATGTTCGCTTTTTGGAAAATCTTTAAGCTGTGAACATTTATTAGAGACTCCACCTATTAATAGTCTTTTATTCAATATTATATTATAAAACAACTTAAAAAGTACTATACGTGTTGCATATTATACTTTTTCTACGACCGTTAGTTTTTGGGTACATTTTTCCAAAACAACACGAATATATTCACTAACATGACAGTCAGAATTGACAAACGTCAAAATGAAATGAAAAGGTGTTTTTTTTGGGATATTGGCATTACAAACACTGCTAACAAAATTGCAATTTAATGTATAAGTCTTAGTATATTATGCAACAAGTGTAGTAAACGGCATTAATTTTTTTGTAATAAACGTTACCGTTACCTTTACTTGACGATGACGATTATATTCATTGATACGACCGTTAGAAAACATCCGATTGCTTCCAAACATAACAGCTACTGTAGATTTTGAGTGTTTCTCATCCCAAAATCTACGCTGAGTACTAAAGAATTTCTTTCTTTTTGTCGAAGAAAAATCGTATATCTGAATAAATGGAATCATGGCGAGATACAGCAACAAATGTGTTTTATATGATAAGAATCTATTTACATCTTTGATTGTTTCATGTTACATTAATTTTTATTTGCAAAGTTTTAGTCAACTGTTTAGTATCTGCTCGTATATTTTTGTTTTAGAATCTTCCTGTAGCAAATGGACAATTTGTCGAAAAGGGAACGAAAAAAGGACAGCACTCAAAGCTTTTGCTCCCATTCAGTTTGTTCAAGGACGCAAAGGTCAAAGATATACGTATAAACAAAATGAGAGATAGCAAATGCAAATGCTAGCGTTGAAAATCAGACTAGCAGTGCGTATTTCCAATGTAACTGAACCTCGACATTTACGATACGACGATAAGGAAAGTGTTAGTGAATAAAACTAACGTTTTTATCCCTTTTAGCCGACGGAAAAGCTTACCTTTCTGAAATTTCCTCAGCGACCAACTCGACGACCTGAAGTAAACATTGTCGAACTCCAAATCGACCTGTTGCTTCTTGGGGAACTTGTACTGGACGGTATCTTTGACCATCGCGACGTCGCTAACGTTGAGTTTCGGCAAACCGACACAAGAGTTTTTTACCTCGCACAAGACGTCGTTTTCGCTGGAATCGTTGGAACCGAACGACTCATTGCTCTGGCAACACTTCAACGCCGATCCCGATGACTTATTTTTATCTTCTTTGTTGGACATTGCGACGCGACGGACATTAACAACTCATCCTGCAAGCAACAGTTCTGCGTTAACCGCGCGTTTCCTGAGCTATCTATTACGGACTCCAACGCACAACGACCGTTAACGTAACACTAACGCGGTCGACTGTCGATTGTCTGTTTTTATAGAGGAGCATAGCGGTGTGGCTTCTCTGATTACGTTTCATGATTAATACGATACGTCACTGGGAATCTCGCCTCTGTTCAAATGAGCCCGCCGGAACGCGTACAAAGCTTGTAGTGCGTCGTTCATTGCGTACGAAAATGGTATCCGTTAGAGATTGTTACTTCTTTTAAATCTGTAACCTTAGTAAGCAAAATTCTGCTCTCTAAGTAGAAAATGTATGGCAGATGAAATCGGGGAAATACTTGTCCGGATTTTCGCAAGTGACAAAAATTTAGCTCCTTCAAGATATCGATTTCAATTATGAAAAAGCATAAAAAAGGACGTGGCGTTGGGCCAAAAGAATTTTTGATTGAAGATCAAATATACACTCCAAATTTGCCCGCGAATTTTACAGAAACATCAACAGTAACAATTAAACAAGTTACCAACGTGAACTGTGAATTTACAATATTTATTAATGTTAGGTCAGTTTTGTCAAACCTCAGCCCTTTCCATGTCAGTACATTAACCTGGTAGTTTTACAGTCAATTGCTTGGAATATTAGTTAAATTCTCTAGTTAAATCGCTGTAAAATCACAGTTTCATGCAAAACCTGTGACGCAGACACGCGCCATCTTAACTTTCGAACTTATAAGTATTTAACGGGAATGATCAAAGTTTATTTATTTTATTATTATGATAAGGAAGAGGTAGGTAATACGAATTATTGTTATATAAGGTTAATATTATTTATATCATAAAAACGAAGATATAACCCTCACCTTTACCTTCATCAGTATAATGCTACTAGAAAAACATTTAGTTGTTTATATATTGACTGCTTTTAGCACATATTTTTGGAGTTCACATGGCCAAAAATAGCGTAAAAGTGGGTCAAAATTTACTATTAGTTATAATTTTAATTTTAAGTGCAATTTTACAACTGATAGTTTCCAAAGTGAATATTATTATATATATATATATATATATATATATATATATATATATATATATATATATATATATATATATATATATATATATATATATATATATATATATATATATATATATATATATATATATATATATATAATGATGACACTATACTCCGGGATATCATCCGTTCGCTCGTTGAACTCCGACTGGAATCCTGCATCCGACTGGAATCCTGCAAATCCTGCATCCGACTGGAATCCTGCAGACGTTTCGCCAAAATCTCACTTGGCATCTTCAATGCTCGCGCTCCGAAAACGGTGTTCGAAGTGTTTTCGGAGCGCGAGCATTGAAGATGCCAAGTGAGATTTTGGCGAAACGTCTGCAGGATTCCAGTCGGATGCAGGATTTGCAGGATTCCAGTCGGATGCAGGATTCCAGTCGGAGTTCAACGAGCGAACGGATGATATCCCGGAGTATAGTGTCATCACATTTTTCCATCCGTGAATCAATACGTGAGAATATATATATATATATATATATATATATATATATATATATATATATATATATATATATATATATAATAGCGTCGAGTTGATCCAGAGAATTTGAGCATCAGGTACTATTACGCAGGTTAGGAGAATCATCTCTGCAGATTAGAAGGGACATTCATTCTTTAAAATTTCTGTATGGGTAAGGGCTTTTTCAGCGTACGGTCGCCAATTTTATTTGCGAGTGGTAACTTCGTTATTGTTTCAGATATGTCCTATTAAAGAAGATACACTTCGTGAGTATGTGTGTGAGTAATAAGCTTCCTTTAAATACGTGTGCGATTGCGATAGTTTTCTTATGTTTTGTGCAGTATTTTTATTATTTTTCTCTTATTTATATATGTTCTGTATTTGGGTGTAAACTTGTTGAAATAAATTTGCTTATTATTTAAATTTCTATTGTCGTTAGAAGATTTTGTTTTTTTAAAAGCTTCTGCCGTGATTTACGTTCCAATCCAGAACCTTGTGTAAAAGTTGTGTAAATTTGGCATGTTGTTTATTGATATTTTTATCACCGTTATTCTAGGAACAAACAGTTTTGATATGCTGTATGCCTTCCCCTCCGTTCCCCATAAATAATTAAGATAACAATTACCAACATTTCAAGGTTTCTGATAAATAGCGTTTACACTGTTTAAAAGTCGTTTAATGCGCCCCATTAGGTCACTAAACAGTAATATAAGAATAAAAGAAACTGTTAAAATTGAGTAAGCAACGACTGAAAGTAGAGGTTTACTAACCAAAACAGAAAATCACTATTAATAGAATAAGACAAATTATGTGACGTCGAGGACGTTATTATTTATGTATAATAATAATTATATTTATTATTCCAGTAAACTACTTGTAGCAACGCTGTTGTCTCTGAACTCTATTAGTGTTGCATTAAAGAACGATATTATTTTCGAAATCTCATCGTGAGCTAACCGAATGCTCAGTACTATGCGCTTTGCAATCTCCCCTCCCAGTTTCGCAAAACTTCATAGTCAGCGGCAAACTTTGGTAAATACAAAAATTTGTACAAATAATAGCGATTTCCAATGATATTTTGCCAAATATCTCGCGCACCCTGTATGATAGATAAAACCTGAAACTCTCTCTGTCGACACAGTTTGCGATACTGTTTAAACCAAATCATCCCATGTTTTAGTGTTTTCGTTTACGGCTAATAAGTTACCCACCACCCAATTTTCAGGATTTTTTTGTCTTTTTTCCCATAATCGACATACCCTGTACATAATCCAAAAAATGCCCCCAACAAAAATTATAGCCTTCGATCTGCCACGTTTCCTGGTATATGAATTTTTCCGATAGAATAAATGGTTTTCGAGAAAATACTTGTTTTCTGAAACCATGCCGTAATAGTAAATGACATCATCGCGTCTAGATTGAGTGCAAGATATAGCGACTGTCACATGCACTTTTTCAAATATCTCGAGACGCCTGTATGATAGACGAAAACCATAAATACAAAAATTGTAGGCCTCGATGCTACCTTTATTACTGTGAAAAGCGAATGGCCATATTTTTCATGAATTTTGATTTGCGGCTAATAATAATTTGATGAGAGCCTCTAAAATTTTTGTCTATAATTGAAAAGCCCAGTAATATAATCGAAAAACTGATTGAAATAAGAGTTACGGTCCCCAATCTCCAGGATTTTCCGGTTCACAAATTTTGCCCATTTGGTTAATAGTTTTCGAGAAAATAACGTTTTTCCGGAAGCTAAAGTATCCACAAAAAAAATCAAAACTAAAAAAAATACTTCTCGGTATTTGATTGAGTCCTGTTTCAACAGTTATAATAATAGATAATAGTAGACTTCTACTTATCTGCCAAATCTGAAGTCGATTGCTGCAAATTTAATACACCTGTTAATGTTTCAATATGGCATGGAATATCCTGAACACTCTGTACAATAGGCGAAAACCTTAAATACAATAGTTTTAACTGTTTATTGGGGATATATCGTCATGTAATAGGAACTGAACACAGTATTTTAGTTATAGCCAATTTCACTGGTCTGGTCTATTTCTTTTATTCATGATTTCATCATATTTTGTGCTCTGAACACGGAATTCAATAGGAAAGTACAGCTCATAGATTTTGAATAAAATGTCCATTTAATTGAAAAATGATATTATTAAAGTAACAACAATTATAAAAAATATTACTGTCTAAGTTTTACAGTGAAAAATGCTAATTTTATTTTTAGAAGTTATAAAGATATCAGTAAATATATCTCATTATGGTTCTAAAATACAAGTTACTTTGTAGTTTTTTTCTTTTCATCGTTTCCATCGGAGTTTTTCAGTGGTATCGACCAACAGAAATCAGCAAGCATTGCTGCTGACCATTTCCCATTGTAGCGCCCTTTCAAATTGCATAATATCCTGATGAAACCTCTCACCATTCTCATCTGATACGGCACCGAGGTTTTCAGGCAAGAAATCTACATGAGAGTCCAAAAAATGAATTTTAAGTGACATTTTGCATCATAAAACTTTATAAGCAGAGAGAAACTCTCGAATAATTTGTCAGTAGTTGTCAGCTTTAGTATTCCCAAGAAAATTATGACATACATTTACAAAAGCCATCTAAGCTCTTTTTTTCGGCTTTGTTCAACTTCGAATTAAAAGCTCCATCCGTCATAAACTCGCGTATTTTCGGACCTACCAAAATTCCTTCTTTCAAGGGGGCAGAAAAATTTTTGTCACTTGGCACTAGAGGTTTATGAGATATATTTTTGAGTCCAGGAGTCAAGCTTTTTCTTTGTGGTCAAGTTTTTACTTTGTAATGATTTTCTCTTGCGCAGCTATCAGACTCGCATATAAAACAACAGAACTTGGTTTATCCTCCTAGTAATCCAATAAATATAGCGACAACTTTTAAATCAGCACAAATATTCCATAGGTATTGAGAATATTTTATTTTTTCAAGTAATACCTCTAGATTTGCATAATTTGTTTCATGTTTGTTACATGTGCAACGGGCACTATGGAGTAAAAATTCCATTCATCAGAATTTTCCGCAACACTAAGTTCTTGGAGAAGCCCGGCAGCATCATTACAATATACTAAATCATCTTCTTTGGAAAAGTAACTCGTGAAATGTTGTTTAGTGCGAAAATATGAGACTTTTGGACTTTTATCCAACAAATTCGACTATTTTAATCTTGATCCGAGTAATTGTGCTTTAGATTTTGATAGCCCCAAATATGTAACAAAACTATTTAACTCGCATTATTTAAGTAAATGAGGTTCTTTTGATGAACTTGAAGATCCAGATAAAGTGTATGAAGGTGAAGATGTTCAGACAGACATAAAACTCGATTGAGGCTGTAGACCGGAAGTATTTTTATTTTCCATCTTTTCGTTATATCTTGGTGGAACTGGAGGTAAAGTGCCTTCACCACAAGGAATTGGTCCCTTTGCAGATGCCATGTTCAGATGTATAATCTTATTTTTATTTTTTTTTCAAGAATTCTCGTGTGAATGATAACAGTCATTTTCATGATTCTGAGGTTCACTCCAAAGCATTGGCATTGTAAGCCAACCTCTCAACGTTCTTGGGCAACTGTTACAGCACATTGCAGTCGGTTATGGCATTTCGCTGCATTTTTAGAGTAAACTCACCACAAATGTAGCAAACATATTGTGTAGAATTCTTACAAGTTCGCGACATTCTATAAGCTAAAATTAAATAAAATTTCTTTTAGAACAATTTTCAAATTGCTGTTTTATATTTATTGGCTCCGTTCATAAAAAATACATGAAATACACATACAATACTTAACAAAAGTATAAAGAATATAAACGTTATGCAAAACTTACCAAAATATTTGATACAGAACGTAAACAATTAAAAGACAAGTATTATGTGTACTACCATAAGAATCACATTCGGCACTTTCCTTCTTTATATTACAACTCGCTCAAACCTATTTTGTATGTATACACGCTGTTTATGATGTTAACGCATAAATTGAATTCAGAAAAACCTAAATTTATGATATTTAATGATATTTAAAATATCGAAAAATGTAGACGTGATAGCAAACAACGTTCAACGGGAACATATTCAGAGCATTAAAATCTTTATATTTATGACATAACCTTTTATAGGGGCACGCATTTTTCAGTTTTTTTTTTATTATGCGGCGCACCCTGTCCACTTATGAAAAATTGTTAGCAGTAAAGGTTTATAAACCCGAATCTGCGTCTTCTCGATCAAAACCTTTTTGGAGGCTTAAACGGGTTTCGAGAAATGATATTTTTTTTGGACATTTGCAAACGCGGTTTTTATCTTTTTTTTAAATACTTCCCGACACCCCAGGCCCCCAATTTCAACAGGTTTCGTCAGTTGACCACACCTTATTCACTTGCCAAATTTGAAGTTGATAGTTACAAATTTAGGACAGTTTTTAATGCAATGTCCAAAAAACAGTCGAAAATAAACAAAAAGCAGACTGTAAAAAAAGAGCAAAGTTTGAACCTCCTAGATCAAGCGGTTCGAGAATTATTGAATTAAAACCCGTTCCACGGAGAACGGAGAGTCAAAAAAAATTGAAATGTTTATTTTTTAACGCTGATTCGATCTGTACTACGGCGTTGCTTTAAGACCTACTATTACGGAGATCCTAAAAAAAATTACTAGCTCGTATACTTTCGAGAAATTCGATTTCATTGATTTTTGGTTGAGTTAATTTTTACGTTGCAAGTGGAATACAATTGTTTCTTTATTCGTTAAAGAGAAGAGAGAATTAAAAGAGAAAAAAGAAGTAGCACTGTTAACCATAGTTATAATTATAAAGAAAAACAGTCAGCAATTCAGTTGGACAAGTACTATTTTGAAGTTACTGTGTGATAGTCCTGATGGAGAATTGAATTATCATTAGAATAAACCAATAATAATACTAATAATATCTTTATCATCTCATATATTTAGAAAACAATCCGTGTACAATGGATGAAAGTGAGCCAAAAATAGGTACACAATATATGCTACGCAAATGAGATAGAGAATTATATTAAAAATTTATACAATAAAAATACATGACAGAGCATAGCAATACATTTATTAGGCAAAATATTCCTTTAAAGTATAAAAACAGTTTTCTGAGAAGAACAATTTTTGTTTGGATTTAAAAACATGTTCGTTAGCTCTGAAAAAACACCGGTATTCGTAAAATATTTTTTTCTAAAATTCTAGTCTATTTTTTTATAGAGAAACAATCTTTGTTACATGTATTATATGCATGGAAATTCCGTTTTTTGTTATTTTTATACACCCATGAATAAACTTAGCGGAGAAAAAGTCTATATACTGCAATGATAAACTATCGCTTCAACGTATTATTATTTCAATTTAGTTTTGGTTATGGCAATGTATTAGAGAACTCGACAGGTAAACGAGCGTGAATCTTCCAGCTGACGTACTTAAATAGCGCTGAGCCAGCGTTGTACGCACTTTTGACAATCAACCTGTTCTGAAAGTGTTGTTTTTTTAAATTGCCCATGACCAATGATTCGTTCCATTTTCTCTCTATAATACGTAGACATTACTATACATTTAAAAAACAAAACAGTAAACAAATAGGGATAATTGAATTGACATGTAATTGGAAATACACACAGATACAAATTATAATTATGACAAAATATGTAATGCGTACTTGTTTCTTAGATAGGCGGGGAGCTGTGATAAAATATTATCGTTGGAAAACTACACGGAGAGCATTAAACATCGGGCAAGCGAATAGAAAGAAGGTAGTAAATTGTTTTAAATTGCCTTTATAGAAAAATTTCAGAAAAATGTTATTCAGTCTTTATTGAGCGATAATACTTAAAATGGATGTTGGCAATATCAATTTAAATAGTTGGGTGCAAAGCTTGAGTAAGTGTTTCTTTTTCTATCCGTTCTACGTTTGTCTGTAGACAGGGCATTAAATTGCGATAACTTTCGAACGGCTTGACTCACTTCCTTCATATTTGGCTCCTCTAAAGCAGCCTACGAGATACATAAGCCAATAAAGAATAAGCTGAATTTAACAACGCCGTCCATCTTTTTTTGTTGATTTTAGACTGTTTTTTGGACGTTGCTGTGTGTCCGAAATTGGAAGCTATCGACTTGCAATTTAGCGGACGTTTAGCGTTTCGTTCCCTAACGTGGCCTATTGGAATGGGGGGGGAGGACCTGAGAAAAATGTTGATCTTGCCGCTTATTCAAAAAACCGAAAAATGTGTTCCTCTGTTAATGAAAATTGCCAGAAAGATACAAGTCCATATTCGCATTTCAACTATTGAAATAGGACTTAATCGAACCTCACAAAGTATTTTAAAAAAATATTTTTTTTTTTGAGATATTTCGGCTTCCAGAAAAAAAAATATTTTCTCGAAAACCATTACCCCAATCGGCAAAACTTGTGAACCAGGAAATTATTTTAAGTATTTTTCTATTATATACAAAGTTCTTCAGTTACAGATAAAAATGTAAAAAAACCCTAAAAGTTGTTTTTTTCGGGATTAAATTATTAGCAGTAAATCAAAATTCGTGAAAAATATATTTGGTTAACACCCTTATGTTGGCTGAATCGAGGCCTACAATTTTTGTATGTAAGGTTTTCCACTTCAGTCACTATATCTCAGAAAAGAAGTGTTTTCTCGCACACCATTTACATTATTGAAAAATTTCATATACCAGGAAATGTAGGAGTTCCAGGGCTATAACTTGTACTCCGGGTAATTTTTCTAAATAATGCTTCTCTCTAGCTAAGTAGTGGTATTATAGACTGCATAGCACGTAGCCAGGAGCAGTCGCCTGGCACAGCGACGAGATTTCGAAAGCAATCTTGTGGTATTTATCGCTCCAGTATGTCGCCACAACGTAGACTGAAAGATATAAGGTAAAAATATTTAATATTGTTGATAAATTTTTTGAGTTGCGTCCAAGCATAGACAGAGCTGCCGCCGCTGTCTGGCTTGCTTTGGAAACTGTTTTGTAGGCCATTTATCTAAACAAAGAGAGAAAGAAGGTATCAAGGTAATTAAACCGTTTAACCACATCGAGCCTTGAATCATCCAAGAAGAGCTAGGTTGCCGAACAGGAGTTACTAAAGCACGTAACTTTAGTATTTTGAGCTTTCATTGTAAGAGAATTTATCTTTGGTCAGAAATGTCAGCATGTTCTGAAATTGAGTCTCTGGTTTAGCTAACCAAGGGAGAGAAGAAGTCATCATGTCCGCAAGGACATGAGGACTTCTGATGACAAATCAAAAGCGCATTTAAAATCAACGAAAGCTGTAAAAACCTATGTCGATACAGCCGCGTATACTAATATATATATATATATATATATATATATATATATATATATATATATATATATATATATATATATATATAATAATATATACTAATATTTGGTAGCCATTTTTGTATGATTGCTAGTGCCCTAAGATGGCTTTGGCTCCACTGCAACTTCAAGATATTTATCAATATCAATCAATATTAAGGTCTGTAAAACAAAATTTTGATATTTAGATATATTAACTTATTACCTTATTAGCGTAACAGGAGGTGCCGTCGACGGCAAATAAAATATTAGCAAAAAAATGTTTCAAAGGCTGGTTTTTAAAACGTTTAGAAAAATTGTGAGTGACTCATTGACGCAAGTCTTTCAACTTTATTGCGAATTCTGGTGGCCGTGAGTAAAATTTAAACAAACCTACAACAATATTTCATCTTAAATTGAATGCCTATTTAGCCCAAAAACCAGCTTATTCGTTTTCCCGTCACATATTCGCCATGGTAACTGGCCTACGTGCATTTTCTTCGTAGTTTTTATTCGCGGAGGAAATGGAAACATCACCTGAATCGTTAAACACCGCGGCTTGCGTCAGACGACCAGATTCGACGTAGCAAGTATCTGGTTTACGATCGTTCACAATCTTGTGGCTTGTGGCTTCGTTTCGCGATAAGATCAAATCCAAAAGTGCTTCGGTCTCGACGTTTTGAATTTTAATAGCTAAATATTACGTTATGACAAATGTAATATATTTTTTTTATTAAACGTTTATCATTTTGTTGTTGATGATACATATAAAGGAGGTGGGGCTAAAGGCGACTTAAAACTACCTGATTTTTGGTTTAAAAAAAAGAGAAATTGGTATGTTTATGAGATTTTCATTTGACTCCCGTTTGTATTTTGTATTCTTCAAAAGCTTATCAAGTGCAGAGACCAAGCACAAAATAATAATGGTTTTACTTCTAACGGCTCTGTTATTAATAACTACCTACATTGTTTTGATATGCCGAGCGTCCCAGTAATGTCAGGAAGATAAGGTATTGGGAAAACGAAAGTTAGGTATTAAAAGCTGGCGCATTTTGACATAAGCGCAAAAAAATAAATTTCTGAAAAAAAAGCAGTGAAAAACTGCATCTCAATATCTTTATTCTAATCTAAAATATGAACAAAATAATTTAAAACTCAAAATAAATTAAATTTTGGTAAGAATTTCCACTCTACGGATCTTTAATGAAATAGGATTTCGTTGTTTATCTTTTTACTGCGTTGTGATCTGTTTTTAATTGATATCTGTTTTCAATCGGGTATTATCACTTTTTTTCATAAAAATAGATTTAGTCGCATATATTTAAACAAACCACAACCTTATTAATTACTGATATTCAAGCAGTAAGTCGAAAACCGTAAAATACATAGAGCATTTCATTTCACACATTCCCAATTAACGAGATTATCATAAAATAGTATACTATGAGCGAGTGATTAATAAACGAGGGACTTGTAGAGTTTATCAAACGTGTTGCACACTATACATTTTTGCAAAATACCACGAATACCGTGCGGTAAAATCTCCGAAAACATCCGATTACGCAGCTTTCATGTCATGGCTGAGCGAGTATACTCTGCAAATTAGCCGAATAGCAGACAGCATCGCTATCTTTAGGAAATCCTTCAAGCTTAGGAGTTAGTCAATTATAAAGTTAATGTTTGATCACAACACTCCTATGCGGATACATCTTCAAATTGGGATAGCGTCTCTGTATGCATCTGTTAACATCTGCTAATCTTAAATGTCTTTAGATGATCATCTCCATATTTTTAGCTTCCCCGATTACCTTTAATTTCTCACTTTTTACAACAATCTGCAAAATATTTTCCAACACTTGCATTTATTTCAATTGATGCTTTTTCCCAGCAAAACTACATATTGGGTAAAACATTGGAAATAATATTGAACACTGAAGGACACCGCCTGAAACGAGCTATTCTGTAAATATATCCTTTTCAGTTTCAATGTACTGATACTGATTAGTTAAATAGTTCTATTGTACTTTCTGAATTGCCCAAGTATTGCATCGCAGACAAAAGAATTTTGTGGGTTGCCATCCTCTTTGAAAACAGCTGGTAAGTATCAGAACGCTCTTTAATTTTATTATGTGTGATAATAATAATAAATAATAATAATAATACTGGCGAGTAAACCTACACGTTCGAAATGATAAGCTGGGTATGATTAATATCAAAAGAGGCATTTGCCAACGCTCCCTTTCATCCATGTGGTTCATTAACCCATTGTCGACCCTTCTGAATGATGTTCAGATAGGATACATACCACAACCCAGAGGCAATTCCAAAATAAACCACAATGGATGACTTAAAAATGTGTGCAGAAAATCGATCAAAACTGAACAGCCTCATTGCTATCGTGAAAACATTCAGTGACGATATTAAGATTTCATATGGATCGGATAAGTGCACAACAATAGGAATCAAGAAAAGAAAACTTGATCCATCAAGTGAAGAAGAAGATTCTTTCGAAGGCATCGCAGACCTAGAACCCGGCTCGTTAGTCTCTAAAATTGGTGTGCAATTATTAGGATCGAACCAGTCTATAAGAAATGCCAATAAAAACTTCACCAACTTAGGCCAATAGTAACCGATACAACATCAACACTACATCAGGAAATACAAACTTGGACGGAAAAAGCACTTCATGGTAAATGCATGGCTTCATAAGGGCTATCTTTATTCGGAAACTGTTCGCAATACAAAGTAATTAGAACTATAAATTATAAAAAACATATATTGAAAATCAACAACATTGATAAGCGTAGGAAATGTAGCAATACTGGAGAATCAAAAGAACACATCATGGGTGGTGTAGACCACTAGCAGAAAATGCTTCTGTAAGAAGGCACAATCAACTGGCAACAATCATACAACAGCAACTGAGTTTCAAATGGACACTTTTATCGAAAGATACGCCTGCATTTTACAAATATAAACCAAAATTAATTCTCGAAAATAGGTCACATCTGCTATAATGGGATCGTCCGGTACTAATAGATAAAACGGTCGCTCACAACGGACCAAATATTCTCCTCATTAATAAACAGGAAAAAAAGGGACAATCATTGATATCGCCATACCGTCGACTCACAATTTGAGATCTACCGAAGCTGAGAAAGTTCGAAAATATGAAGATCTGGCTTTAGTTAAAACAAATCTGGCGTCCTAACGAAGTTATGTCAACGGAGGGAATCGTCATGACCTCACTGTTGTTCATGATCTGGTGTACTCCGCCGCTGTGGCAACCATCCTGCTCCATAGACAGAAATTCTATCCCTCTAGCACTAACTCACCAAAGAAAACGCTTAAACTCCCCCGATGGCAGAGAAGACTAGAGGACAAAATTGCGACTTTGAGAAGAGAGATCGGTATACTCACTGAAACCCTTGAACCCAGAAAACCAAGTAAACGGGTCAAAAAGCATGCCGATAACGTGCGAAAAAAATACGGAGACTCTGGAAACTATACTGTGGTCGACATGTTGGATCTGCTAAAGCAGAAACTGCGAGTATACGCAAATAGACTGTGCAGATACCAGCAATCATGGCATAGAATAGTGGATAATAACCTCTTTAACCGGAGCCCTGGTGCTTTTTACAGAAACTTGGCGCCATCAACCACCGACGACAAGGGCCAATACCCGGAACCAGAAAGTATCAGGGAATTTTGGAGTGGCATCTGGCAGGTCCATCTCAATCACAAAGTTTCGGCTGAGTGGATAAAGTGCGGACAAAAGAAGACCGAAAGAATAAAACTCATGCTGCCTCAAGTGATCGTCATAGAGGACCTAAATGAAGTCCTGGCGAAAGCTAAAAACTGGAAAGCCCCCGGACCGGATGGGATACAGAACTTCTGATACAAGAAATTCACCGCTGTCAGGTCCAAACTTGCTGACATCTTGAGCCTGATACTGAACAACCCTCAGTCTACGCCACCCTTTCTGATGAAAAGGATGACCTACCTTCTCTCAAAGACAGATTACCCAATTAAAAATCCCTCAAAATACAGACCCATAACGTGCCTGCCCACGATATACAAAATTCTCAATGGAATAATAGCTAACAAACTATACCAACACATGGATGATAACAATCTTTTGGCTGAAGAGCAGAAGGGGTGCAGACGGCATGCACAGGGGTGTAAGGAAACACTTGCAATTGACAACGTTGTCACCCGCAACGCAATAGCTTCCAAGAATTTCTTTACTGCATATATTGATTATCAGAAGGCATTTGATAGTGTTCCGTACACTTGGCTGCTACAGTGCTTCTCTGTCTATAAAGTCGACCCCAAAATCATCAACTTTCTCACACATGCTATGGACCAGTGGGAGACACAAATGATTCTGAGAGACCAGGGGGCGTAAGAAAAGCCGATCAGCATAAAAATACAACGAGGTATTTTCCAGGGTGATGCTCTGAGTGCCCTCTGGTTCTGCATAGCGTTAAACCCACTCTCCTCCGCTCTCAATAATCTCAAGCAAGGATATCCACTTAATAAAGAACTTAAGCTCTCTCACTTAATGTACCTGGACGACCTCAAGATATTCTCGGACACCGAGAAGGGACTAAAACGGCAGCTCAGATGCATCGAGAACTTTTCAAATGATATTCGAATGAGGTTTGGTCTGGAGAAGTGTAAAGTTGGTAAACTTCATAGAGGAGAGTGGCGTCAGATAAACGGCGATCAGCTTACACAACATAGTGGTGGTGGAAAAATAACGACGCTGGATAAATTTGAAACCTATAAATACCTAGGTCTTGCCCAGGCGCGAGGAATAGATTCTAAAAGTGTCAAGACGCTGCTCACCGAGAGATTTAAAGAGAGAGTCAAGCACATCTTAAAAACAAGATTGGCAGGCCGTTACATGGCGACTGCAATCAATTCCTACGCCGTCCCTGCAGTGGCGTACAGCTTCGGCATCGTCCATTGGACGCCGACAGAGCTTGATGATCTGAATAGAACCTTAAGGACAAGTCTAACTAAATTCCGCGCTCACCACCCACGAGCTGGCAGAGAGAGGGTACATCTACCTCGAGACATCGGTGGCAGGGGATTCTCGGATTTGCGAATATGCCACAAGACCCAGGTGGAGCGGCTGCAGAAATACTTCCATCAAAAAGCGAGAGCTCAGCGCTCCACCGAGCAGTGACAGGTCCAGATAGATCATTTACACCCCTCATGTTGCAGGTCACACACTATCAGTGCGACCCTAAGTATTCAATTTTCGAGCTCGAGACCCAGTGGCGGGGAAAGGAACTACACGGCAGATACCCAAACTTGCTTGACAGTGCTGACCTTGACAAGCCCGCATCAGTTGGCTGGCTAACGAACGGCAACCTTTTCCCCGAGACTGAGGGTTTCATGTGTGCAATTCAGGATCAGGTCATACCCACTCGGTCTTATCTTAATCAAGGACCCGACAGTAACAACAACGAATTGTCGTATATGTGGAGAGGGCCATGAGAATGTTGAGCACCTCATCAGTGGTTGCCGGATACTGGCCCCGAAGGAGTACACCACAAGACACGACAACGTAGCCAAGATAGTCCATCAGGAAATAGCCTTCAACCTTAAACTTCGAAAAGAGAAGTGTCCGTACTACCGATACTCACCAGAATCCGTGCTTGAAAATGAGGGATTTAGGATATATTGGGACAGAACTGTTCAGACCGATCACACTGTCCAGCATAACAGGCCAGATATTCTTATTTATGACAAGGCAAATAAGGTGGTGACCATCGTCGACGTTGCAATTCCCGCACCTAACAACTTGCAGAAGAAAGAACGTGAAAAAAGAGAAAAATACATACCGTTAGCGGATGACATAAAACAGACATGGCGTGTCGATAGGGTTAACATTGTTCCTATAGTGATCGGTGCAATGGGAGAAATACCAAAGTCCCTCAGAACCAACCTGACAACACTCACCGTAAAACCAGGCGCCTACTTTGAAATGCAGAAGTCTGTGGTACTAGCTACCTGCAACATAATTAGAAGAGTTCTTAATCAACCTCAACTTCAATAGCGCACATTTCATGTTTTGCTACTCACCTAGCCGACATGAGAGGACTCCATCTTCCGATGAGAAAAAAAAATAGTAATAATAATAATAATAACAATAATAATAACGTTATTGTTTAACCATATTTACAAATATAAAATATACCAAACACCTACAGAATCGAAGCAGATATCTGGGTAACCAATAAAATTAACATAAGTCGGACTCTTAAAAAAAACTGAAATTATGAAAAAAAGGAAGAAAGAAAGAAGAAAAAAAAACGAAGGGAACCGAAATACAATGAAAAGGATTTTACTGGTCAAGTATTTTTTTTATTAAAAGTCGTGTATATTGGACTGATTTAGAATAAAAGCTATAATATTTTTTAAAATTATCTTTACAATGTTGAGAAACAGTCAAGAGCCTTTTGCAACGTAAGTTTAAATTATGTATATCACTTCTAACACAAACTTTGTTGTACAGTTAACGCGGTGTAGTATATTTAATAATTTTGGAAAAAAAGTTGCGGCATGGCGCCTCTATCTGTATACGAGGTGTGTTCAAAAAGTTATGTCACATATCCGGTGAATATGATGGCTGAGACATAATTGTGGTTTTGTTTTTGGCCACAAAGTTAGACACAAGCAACGATGAGTGAGCAGGTGCATTATCGTCATGCAAAATCCATGAATTGTTTTCCTACAATTCCGGACGTTTTCTTGGTAGTGCTTCTTGCAAACGGCGCATAATTTCAAGGTAATACTCTTTATTGACCGTACAACCTTGTGGTACGAACTCTTGATGTACTACGCCACGATAATCAAACATTAAGAAAAATCTTGACATTTGATCGAACTTGAAGTGCATCATTGACGTCGTTTAACAGCTCTTCGATGGTCCATTTGTTCAAAAACAAACAGTTTCGGAACAAATTTTGTTGCTACAAGTTTCATGTCTAAAACTTGGGACTTCACTTCTTCCACGCTTTCATCAGTTATTGACGTGCTGGGGCATCCAGAGTGAGATTTGTCAGCGGAGTCTTCTCGGCCATCTTAGAACAGCTTGGACCAGTTACCATTTTTTTTACTTAAGGTTGATGCACCATATGCCGTTGTCTTTTGCAGCACTGTATTCCATTTTTACACAAAACACATCTAATGCCTCTGTCTCACAAAAGAAAGCACATGTGCAAACTGGATGAAACTGGTTTAGTTAGGGACATGTCTAGCCCGCGCAATTACAAAAGTCACCATACTTTTTGAACACACCTGGTACATACTAAGCCAACCAAATTTTTATAGGTAAGTTGTTATGCGAGACTCTCTCCCTATACCAAGACATGAATTCTGCATTTTCTGATTGCGCTAGTATTAAGGTAGGGCTTGTATACACTAATACATACAATGGTTCAGTTGTGATAGGACAAGAGTATCACATAGGTTTTATTTATATCGCGAGACAAACAATGACGTTGACTGTAGATTAACTTTAAACTACTGTAACAAGTTCTAAGCTTACTCGTCACATATTCCCTGAATTTTAGTTTTGAGTCTAGGATTATGTCCAGATTCTTGCAACAATCTAAGAACGGTAAGGTTAGGTAATTAATTTTGATTTCAAATTCCGTCGTACATGATTAATGAGTATAACCGATTTATTTGGATTTAATTTGAAGAACGATCCGTGGCTATACCACAAAACTTGAATTAATCCTTTTCGCTGATGTCTACATCGTTAAAAGAATGATAGAGATGGCGTCAATGTAAACGTTATATTTATAGTATTTTAAGCACTTACAAAACTGCAAGTAAATATTATGCATAGCAAAGGACTGAAAATACTTGTGGGACTCCGATTTGAACATTTAGGGATTCAGATATCCGGTCATTACAAATCACCTGTCGGGTTCTATCACACAAAAAGGACCTGGCGGGATTCATCACTCATTCCAATGTAAATTAGCAAACAGACTTTCATGATTCATCATATCAAATGCATTACAAAAGTCTGACATTATTGTTATAGAAATTTAAAAGGTTGGGTTTAGGTAAGTTACTTGTGACGGAGTTTACGAAAAAAATTATTAATGTTGTTAAAGTCACTCAGACTTTCTGGAAGAGTATTATTAGCTTTGTTGTTGACAATACTTAAGTTTTGCAGTTTTCTCCACCTCTCTTCATTATCTGCATTTTAAACCATTGACCTAAAGTAAGCTTTTTTTTCTGCCCTCAATGCCATAATGATATAATTTTTTAATTGTTTATAATATTCGTAATCAGTAGAGAGCATTGTACGCTTAGTTTTTTTAATGCTTTGTTTCGCAGTTTACGCAAAAGCTGTTTAGTAGTAGTCATCTAAGGAAAATATTTACTATTATTTTTTTGAAGTGTTTTAATGCGGGCTTCTTATTAAAAATATTTAAAACACATTCATTAAAAACGATACCTTATCACCAATTTTATTTAGATACAAAATATCAACCCAAGGAGCAGCTAACAAATCTGTGTGCCCTTCAAAGGCCTATGAGAGAAAGTACGCGGCTGGGTAACAGAGACCTCAACATTCAACTTTTAGGTACACTAAAAATGATCAGCAATATTAAAGGCAATCACACCGGATTCGGTAACATTGTATATGTTAGTACACAATAAATCAAGAAGTGTAGAGACTAGGGGCTGATTTCCGCGTCGGTTCGTTCATTAGCTGTTAAAAGTATTTAGCATTGCTTCTCAACGTGTAGACAGAGTATTATTGATACCCAACATGTTCATATTGAAGTCTCTATTGTCATACTGCATATCTTCAAGATTCAACACAATAGATATCTTCTCCAATTTAAATTCAGACATTCAGTCTATTGAAGAGACATTAATTCAGCCGCAATATATTGATTAACGTATAAATCCACACCACCTTCCCTACCGTAACTTCTATCTTGCTTAAAAAACTGTATCTGTTTACACCTACAACGTCATGAAAGACCCCAGTATGCAACCAATTTTCTGCGAGTCTAACAGAATTTTTTTACATAGAATGTTTTAATGATATGTCTCCAAATTAGGTTATAGTGACATTGATGTGAGCAATATTTAGGTTCATATGTGTGTTCACGGTAGGAATATAGTAGAATTGGGGAAACATAGGGGAAAGGTAAATAAAAAGAACGTGTTTAATTTAAGTCATAAGTAAAGTTTTACGAGAATAGCGTGTTGGATGCTTCTACAAAACTTTTGTCAGCACCGACTCTTGCCGGTCCCATTTATAGTAAAAGCGTCGTTTTTATGCAGTTTGCAGCTGTCCATTGATAAGGAAAATACGACTCCAATAAACAACTATTAATATTATTATGATGTAACATAATTATTATTACATGGAGATTCAGTTCATCATGAAAACAAATATTTTTTACTCCATTTTATTCGACTGGGGAAAGTATAAAGGACGCCATAAAACTGAACATTTCTATTGTTATAAAAATCTATTACCTTACTATCGACATCGGTTAATCAGATCAGGCAAATGGGATTTTTACTCCTGTGTGTCAATAAATTCTGCCACAGCAGTCTTGAGTTTTACTGACATGAGTTTAGAGAAAATTATTTTTCTTTTTCCATTTTAACTGCGATGTCCGTTTGAAATAGTAGTAGTGTTTTACGCTAGAGTTGAATTCTGCTTTTAAAAGGCCTCGTTTTTTAATTTGATCATTTTTTGTAGCTAGTAACCCAAGACACCTTTTTACGGAGATATGTTAAAAGATCAATTTAGGCAAGAAAATACTCGGATATATTGAGACCCAAGTGGTTAATTCCAACTGAAAAATAATTTGGCCCAAACTTTTTACGCCCGACTATATGATTTATGGATTTAGTTTATTGTTGGTGTTAATATTACTTATTTTAAACTGCAAAGTACCTTTGACCCACTTTAACCAGATTGACCAAAAATTCTTTTTTAATACCGATAATGTATCTAAATTTCAATCTTAAATTTTTATTTATAATTTTTCTTTTGGTTAATTTTCGTGTGAGTTTAAATACGAACAACTAAGGGTTTAAAAAATCAGCACTAACTCACAAACTAAATCAAACAGCCTGAATGTTAAGGTTGGAAGTGAGGAAGATCAGGCAAGACAATGTAATGTAAAAATAATTTCCCCTAGAGAATTTGTGCAGATATAAAAAAAATGTTTCTTATTTGCTTATACCACTATTATTATTAACAATCAGTGATAAAAAAATGATATTAAGACCAGTTACTAATTTTGTTCTGGTTAGCAGTAGTATTAAACGAGAAACAAAAATGGTGGCGCATGTGTTAATTAACAATACAGGAACAACTTTCGGTGTACTGTGTAGACGCTTCATTTGCAATTTACGAAATTACCACAAAACTTGAAAGCATAAAATACGTCCCATTATAAAATAAAATTTGAAAAACAAAGCTCATAGTCCCACAACAATTATTTCACTTTTTGTATTAGTTAAGCAAATGAATATATATTTTTTTATTAAACTTTCTGAAAAATATTCAGTTTGTATCTAATGGTTTTTTTTATTTTTTATGTTTAATTGTCCTTTATAAATAACAAAATGTGAAACTTTTAAACAAGTGTATGTTTAATTATGTACAAACGTTGAATATGTAGGTGTAGGTGCAGTAATTGTGGTTTCGTGACTAATTACGTAAACGTTTAATGTTGCGAAAAACCCGATAAAATAAGTAATTTTGATAATTTCTTAAGTTAATTGCTGAGAAAAACATAATTATTGTTCTCAAAGTGTTAACGCATGATCCCTGTTTTCAAAATTTTTGAACGATTCCTTTTTTTGCATAGATTTAATTGGTTATCGGAAATATAAAGCTAAAATATTTATTGAATATCGGCGCATTGATAAAGAGATTCTATTTAATTATATTGATTTATGAAACAACATTTATGGATTAAAAGGCAAAAAACGCGTGTTAAGTCATTATTGAACTGCAAAACATAGCTGAACTATTTTCTAGATTGCTGTTGTTGAATTGAACTTGCCGACGTTTCGCCAATTAACCTGTTGGCTTCTTCAGAGAGGGGCTTGAAAGTTGTCTCGGATGGCTGATTTCAATATTGGTGAAAAGATTGTTTGGTTGTCTGTAGATTTCTATTGTTCTCGTACTTTTCGGTGGTAGAAGAATTATTTTTTAGAGCCAACAATTTTAATTTTATCGAATAAAATTTGCTTAAGTTTACTGTAAACAAAATGACCCAATGTTAGGTCTGATTTTGTATTGTTCAGAATATCTAAGAATGAAAGATTATTATTAGATTCTAATTCTATGATAAAACGTTTGTTAAGGTGTATAGGGTTTAAATGGCTAAGAAAATCACGTAGGCATTCTTGACCATGATGCCAAATAACAAGAGTATCGTCAGCATAGCATTTCCATAATTTCGGGTTTAGATGAAAGTTGTCAAGGGTTTTCTTCTCAAAGACTTCTATAAAAATATTCGCTTGATAATGGAGAACCCATAGCTGCTACTGACGTTGGTTCAAAAAATTGACAGTTAGATATGAGAAAAATATGCTACAGGAATAGGGACTTTAGTAAAGAGGGATTCTATGTCAAAACTAGCCAGAACATCCTGAGGATCTAATATAATGCTGTTTAGTTGTTCAACAAAGCGAAAAGAAATAAGTATGAAACTATCAGTTTTCGCTCTCAAGGGTTTTAGTATAGAAGCTAGATATTTTGCTAGAGAATATGTTGGAGAACCAATGGTGCTGACAGTAGCTCGACCTACAGAGAACTACAGAAAGAAAAGATCTGTTAAATGAGGGTGAAAAGATTGCCATCAGATGAATAATACATTCATGAAATGAAAAATTGAGAAAACCTTTGAGGGAATTGAAATTTTGTTACAAAATAACTCAAAAATGTCTATTATCTAGATGAAACTTTAGTGAACGGTCATGGAAGGATGGTCCATTCGAATAAAAGCACTCTCGGGAAAAATGTCCATAATTTCTTTCATTATTAGCAAAAACGGATTTGTCGGCATATTAGCATTTCAAACCAAATCTCCAGGAGGATATCACCAAGACATGAATGCTAATATTTTTGAAGACTACTTCCAGCAAATGCTAAAAACGTTTTTCTCATTATATTGCGATGCCTTTAAATACTTTATTCTGTTTTTTGGTTGTCATTTTTTTTTAAACTGTTAATTAGTGCGGGTAAAACTTGTATGTCATAGAAGTGCTCTTTTTTATTAATAAATAAAATACTCTTTCTACTTCTGGTAAGCTTTGGATAGTTTCTAATTTGTTTGTAAACGCGGACGTAAAAAATGGCGGACGATATTATTTTCAACAACAAATATTTCTTTATATAGAAGGCATTGTGGGTGCCAAAATTGGGAACGATATATTTTATAAATTCTAATGCTGAATGTCACTTGCACTTAAAAAGTATTTTGTGTCGATAACAGATATGCATTACAATATACGATACGCCGAATGCCATGGTCATTGCCGCTTACTTCTAATAAATATAAATGGATAAATAAACAGCTCCGTGATTGCAATACGAAAACAACAGTTTATCCTGCTTTTAGCGATTAAATATACCGGGTTACTCCGAATAACGCTTTATTGACATTTAAAATTGCCAGTTTCCCACCACAATATCTATTCATCAATTTCAGATATATTTTGTTATGGCGTACGATAAGTACAATTTATAGCAAATGAATAATAAAAAAGTATAACAATTATCGGGCCACAAAAACATCGCCAATACAACACAACAAATAGTTATAAACTGATGGAATCACACACAATCACTCTCGGCATAGAGTTTATAAACCCTTGACAAAATCGATTTAATCTCCTTTAATTATTTCCCAAAGTACTTGCTTTTTTTTTGTTTTATGCTTACCAACTGCATTTTTAGGATAAGTTCAAAGAGATTGGGAAGGAAACGGAAGTAAAAAAAACACGTTTCGCTTTTCTAGAAGTACGTTTTGGATCATTATTCTGTTGATACTTCCATATTAAGGGCATGTGATACTCTGCAAATGGTAATATGATGTCCAGAATGAAAAATGTGAACATTGGTCCATAACCTCCTTTATCCAGTAATTTCGTCTTACACAATGCCAAGAAAAAGCTCCGCACAACTTCATATTACCTCCTCCATGTTTAACACTTTTGATGGTATGTTCTCATTATGGGTCCTGGTTGCGCGGTTTATTATCTTTGATCGACTGAGACTTTTGCTTTCATTAAATTGCCGGATAATGCTTTTCATTGTGTCAGCTGAAGGTACCCGTCGCCCATGATTAATATGACTGTATTGTCGTTGAACTGCAGCTATTCTATTGTTGTCTATATAAGATAGTGAAGAACATTTTTAACTACGTATTATTGTCCTTGCGAATTTTTTTATCTTGTAATTGAAATTTGTCTATTTGTGTAATATGAATACTTGAGTGCGAATTTAAACCAATAGACACCTGTCAAATGTGATTCAATATAACACAAGAATATACAATTTTGAGCAAACAAGAGCTGACTGAATACTTGTCACTATTTCATATGAACATATGCAGCATTTAAAAAAAAATGATGAACTTCAGATTGCACTTAGTGATATAAATGAATCTTTCGACTGTATTATACTCACTTATTGCGCTGCTTCTAGTGAGGGCGATATTAATAAAAACTACGACACGATAATATATATAAAACAGAGTCTTAACAATAGTCAGAAGATTATCAAGATTGGTCAATGTAGAGTAATACAAATAACAGTACACAATCAAAACGCAAAACCAATAACGATAAACTGGACTATACAAACCACCATCGATTGATGAAAACAATTTTATCGAGAACTTAGAATCACATTTAAAAGGTATAAACTCAATTTAAGGGATTAAATCTCTCCGTTTCGTACAGTCCATTTATCTCCATAAAGAGCACTTTTGAGAAGAGTTGTATAGTCCAGTTTATTGTCATTGGTTTGGCGTTTTGATTGTGTACTGTTATTTGTATTACTCTATATTGACCAATCTTGATAATCTTCTCCAATCTGTTAATATCGCCCTCACTAGAAACAGCGTGAGTATTATACAGCCAAAAGATTCATTAATATCACTAAGTGTAATCTGAAGTTCATCTTTTTTTTAAATGCTACATATGTTCATATGAAATAGTGAGTGAGTTCTTGTTTGTTCAAAATTGTAAAATTTTATATTCTTATGTCATATTGAGACACATTTGACAGGTTTCTATTGGTTTAAATTCACACTGAAGTATATAAGGATTCATACTATATAAATAGACAAATTTCAATTACAAGATAGAAGAGTTGGGAAAGACAATAAATACGTAGTTATAAATGTTCTTCATTAGCTTATGTAGACAATTCCACAATAAGATCAAAGACGAAATAAACTAACAATCAACAAGCAGAAAAATGATAAAACTTTTAATATTTGTTTTAATTAATCATTTTTTTATTGCCTTTCTTTAACTTATTTTTGATTAGTCTCGAGGTGCCTTGATTATTGTAATTCTTATTTTTTATGGCGTTAGTTCTTGGTTTTTCTTGCAACACTAGTACAGCAGAGTTTTAGTTTTGTTGTTCTAGATCTGACATTATTTGGGTAACATTTGCTTGGATATTTATATTTTGTTTTGTGATGTTTGCGTTTTGTGTTTTAATTTTGTTTATCTCGCGATAAGCGTTGTGGTCAGTACCACATTTAAAGTTTTTGCATTTAGAGTTTTTGTTGAGCATCAAAGGACAACATGGCACTATTGTGGTTTAATATTGTTCACGAAAACATGTAATCTTGGCGGATTATTTACGGAGTGCACAAAACTGAGTACTACTTCAGAAAAGAGTTTAAGGCACCCTTTCTTCGATTTAGAAGGGTTCATTTTCTATTTGAACTATGTTATTGAGTACCTTACCATATAACCTGCTGAATGTGCTAGTTGCTGATCTGCATCTCTAATTCGAGCATGTATCTTTTCTTCCATTTTTATGGGTAAGGGTTGTTCAGGTGTCGAGTATAATTTGACCGTTGATGTATTTCGCCATAAGGGCTAGTATTATTTGATGATGATGATGATTTGATTTTTTGGTGATCAATATTTAAAAAGCTCGGCTGGGACCCTTCAGGGCCAATGGTTCTATTATTTTTTATTGATTTAAGAAGTTTTTCTGTTTGTTCTTCTGTGACTTCAATAGATGTTCCTTCCACTCGGCATGGTTTGGGAGAACGTGGGGTGTACAGGGTTATTTTTTACATTTACGTACCCAAGTTTTAATACACAGGTTTTGAAATTTTTGCAGTATTATCTTTTAGACACGTAAAAGAAAACAAATACGCATCGCAAAGTTTTATTTTTAAATAGTACACCCTATATACTTTGATTGATATTTGAAAAAGCCGTTCTTGACTTATTTAAATTTAAATTTTCGATTGACTAAACAGATATGGACAATGTGACATATTGTGTGGCTTTATTTTAAATCGAAACATTTCGCTAGGAAAACAATAATAATAGAATAGCCGTAGTTCAACGACAATACAGTCAGATTAATCATGGGCGACGGGTACCGTCAGCTGACACAATCAAAAGTATTATCCGTCTATTTAATGAAAGCAAAAGTCTCAGATTCGTTGTTAGAAATGAAGGCTAATATACTTTTATGAATAATAATTAAAAATAAAATTAATTTCATATATATATATATATATATATATATATATATATATATATATATATATATATATATATATATATATATATATATATATATATATATATATATATATATATATATATATATTTTCACGTATTGATTCACGGATGGAAAAATGTGATGACACTATATTCCGGGATTCAGGTTCGCTTGTTGAACTCCGACTGGAATCCTGCAGACGTTTCGCCAAAATCTCATTTGGCATCTTCAATGCTCTCGCTCCGAAGTGTTCGAAGTGTTTTCATATATATATATATATATATATATATATATATATATATATATATATATATATATATATATATATATATATATATATATATATAAGTGTTTTCATATATATATATATATATATATATATATATATATATATATATATATATATATATATATATATATATATATATATATATATATAAGTGTTTTCATATATATATATATATATATATATATATATATATATATATATATATATATATATATATATATATATATATATATATATATATATATATATATATATATATATATATATATATATATATATATATATATATATATATATATATATATATATATATATATATATATATATATATATATATATATATATATGAAAACACTTATATATATATATATATATGTGTGTTCGAAGTGTTTTCGGAGCGCGAGCATTGAAGATGCCAAGTGAGATTTTGGCGAAACGTCTGCAGGATTCCAGTCGGATGCAAGATTTGCAGGATTCCAGTCGGATGCAGGATTCCAGTCGGAGTTCAACGAGCGAACGGATGATATCCCGGAATATAGTGTCATCACATTTTTCCATCCGTGAATCAATACGTGAGAATATATATATATATATATATATATATATATATATATATATATATATATATATATATATATATATATATATATATATATATATATATATATATATATATATATATATATATATATATATATATATATATATATATATATATATATATATATATATATATATATAGGATTGCTGTAGTCAAATTCATGTCCTGTTTTTATGTAATGCTCAACCACTGCACAAGTATTCTTATGAATACGGCATTTTTAAGCAATTATTGGAAGCTGTACTCTGTAGTTTTAGAGAATACGGAAATTAATATAATTAGTATATTGGATTTTATTCAGCACTGTAAACAAATATTTCCTTTTCTCTGGCGTTTAGGTTTGGGGATTATGGCTTTTGTTTTTCAACCCACAAGCTGTAAATTTATTTTTGCATAAAGTTTTGGTATTTAATCGAAACATTCAAACACCAAAAACTATGTTTATATCATGTGAAAAACTTTGTCCACCACCAAAAAATTAATAGTTAAAAATAATCAGTGATAATATATATGTCGTTGCAAATTTACATTTTATTATTCTTGCACATTAAGAAAGGCGTTTCTAAACAAGCCAAACCATTCAATCAATTTCTTCATCCCCAGGTTTCTGCAGTTGTTCCCTAAGCCCATTTTCGCTTAGATTTTTCTCATAGTATTGAAAAACCCGGGACTAAACGGTTCTCTCTATAAAAATATTACACATATTTACACTTTTAGTAGTCATCTTTCATGCTTTCGACTTTATTTACATTTTTCATCGACGTTACAGCCATAAGCTTAAAAAAACAAACGTTTTGCAGAAATGCATGTGTAAATTGCATATTGTACACCGGGGTTTACATAAAAAGTTCATTTGGTCTCATGTGATACGTAAGACAGATACATATGTGGCAGACCAGACCAGACCAGACTAGTATTTATATTAAATGTGGTTGAGAAACTTGTTTTTAGTTTGTAATTTGGCAAGCTACATTTATGTATATACCTAATAACACTATAAAAAATAATAGATATCCCTACTAAATTCAAAATTTGAAAAATGTACTTTTTCAGAAGTGTTGCCGAATCCCCTCAATTAAAAAATAATGTTTGTTTGGATGCTAACCTAAAAACCGTTACTGTGGTTAAAGCTCCTTTTAATTATTCTATCCACATTATTCACATTAATCCAGTTAACCTCTTTAATAAGTCGTAAAAAATACATAGATATAAAATCTCGCTGCGATGAGACAGATTCGTCAAAATTAGTATATGTGTCGTGCGTTTTTCTCTACGCGATAGCAAAATAACTGAAATTTAGTAACAATCTACTCACGTATAATACATGAACTTTCTTCGAGCACGAAAATCAATAACACGATTATTTCCAAGGTTATTTTTTGCAGTCTAGTGTGCCAAGGTTCGGTGGCTAAGGGCAGTTTAAACCGGAGAACATGCGTTCATCCAACCGCCCCTATTTAGCCTCTAATCGAAATTCAACTAACGAACGGTTGCTATCTAACAAAGTGTGTACCATAGATATATAATCAAGATGGAAGTTAGTTAGTCTTGACGTGCTTAAACAATGTTGCCAGTGCTATAGCCACAGATAAATACGCGCTACTCCCTCTAAAGTTTTCGAATATTGCCATCTAGATCAAATTCACAGTCTTTTTGCAAAACATATCTTAGCATAGGTCGACATGGAGGCGACGTAGTGTCCTGTTGCGTTTTTTCTCGCGATCTCAACACTATCAATTGCATAGACCATAATATATTTTTTGATACTTTTTATACTTTAATATGGAGTACAGCACATAGTACAGCACATGATTGGGCAGCCCCTTATCTGAATAATAGAGTCTAATATGTTGAAATTCCAGATAAAACCGATCCTCGCAACAACAAAATTACTTCATGTTTTATTACTTAATGTTAAGATAGGAGTGATTTAGATTTCCGTCCTGGGACTACTTTTCTTTATTGGCGGTTATGTCTTCTTTTAAAAATCGGTTTTTGTTGAGTCGAAGTAGGTAACGTTTTGCCAATCATCCTGTTGGCTTGCTCAGAGCTTGACTGAAATTAGCTCGCATTTTACTCTGTATTTGCTTTTATATTGTTTGAGGGGGCGGAGCTGTGAAGCTATCTCAGCTCGAGTCACTAAACCCTGAATTAAAACACCTTACCTCTGCTCTTCTTTCTAATAATTTCCACATTAAAGATTCCATCATAAAATACACTTCAAAACAACCTTCCAATAGAAATGAGACCGAAAGCAATCCCACACTCGCCACTGTTGTCCTTCCTCACATTCAAAACATCACTGACCACATATCAAAAGTTCTAAAGAAACATAACTTCAAAATAAGATTTACTGCTTGTCGAAAAATCTCTCAACATCTTCTATCCGTCAAAGATAAAATTCCATTTGATATGCCAGGATTTTACAGCATTCCATGCATATGCGCCAAAGAATACATTGGAGAGCCGGACGAAAAATATCAACTAGAAAGAGCCTTAAGACTGAGACAAATAAACTCATCAGCAGTTGATGGAAACAATCACGAAACCGAACATAAAATTTTATTCGACAAAACTAAAATTCTTGCATGTAATAAATTCTTCAACCAACTAAAAATCCGAGAGCCGATAGAAATCTATAAGCAACCTAACAATCTTAACCGCGACTCAAATCTTTATCTGTTACCAATATGGAAACATCCAACCTCTTGAACCGTTTGTTGTAATACAAAAATTCTTAAAGCAGTACACTGGTGACGCTTTGGGCGACCAAGTTCCTTGTACAGGATGAGTCAACGATAAAGCAGATTCATTATCTTATTGGTTTCAAAAGTTATGAGAAAAAGATAAATGCAAAAGTTGTAAGGATGATTAGGATGCACAATTTAAAATTATTTTAAAGTATTAAATTAAAAAACAAAATACGGAGCAATTTGGCTTAGGTAGTGATGTAGCCCATATCGAAGGTCTGTTCTTTATCACAGTTTTTGTCCATCATATAAGGTGCGCAAGATATTTGAAAAACTATAGTAAAGATAAAGATACTTTATTTCCATTGGACTTGAGTTATAAGTGTTAAATATTGTCAGTGTGATACGAATATAAAAATATAAAATTATCTTAGTATAATTAATTAATAATAATAATAATAATTAATAATGTTAGATAAAAGACAAATATATAAACAGTAACAAACAATGAATTCGTATAAAAAAGGTATCACAAGAAAGAAAATCTTTAATATTGTAATAGACGAGAAGTAGCAATTTGTTTTTAAGTTATCTCCCTCAGTTCGATAGGCACTTTATTTTAAATTTTTGCAACTAACCAACTAACTAACCAACTAACCAAAACAAAACAAATTTGATGTAAGAGACAGTCGATATGTAGGTATTTTTATGTTAAGATTTGCTCTTAAATTGTACTTACTGAATATCTGAGTTTCTTGATTGCATTTAAAGATTAGAGTTGTACATACTAGGAAGTGTCAATAAGGAGTGTTGTGGAAATACGTCCCGACATGAAAAATTCCACGGCTTAAACATTATCGTTCGTAAAATGCGTTTCTGCATCCTAAAGTCTTGTTCCGCACGTGGGGAGCCTCCCCAACAAACCAAGACGTAGTTGAGACAGGAGAAAAAATAGTAAGTACATTTTTAATAAGGGAAAAGAAACCTGATGGCGAGGCCTCCATATGACAAAGTTCGTAAACAGAAAGTTTTTTTAGAATGTGATCCACCTGTTCGAACCAGGAGAGTCTCGAGTCTACATAAACTCCGAGAAAAATTTTACAACACTTTTCTGTTGGATTGTGCTTTCATTGAAGCTACTCATAAACTTTTATTTAAATCCCGTGTTAAAAGGTGATCATCTTAGTTTTATTTTCATATAATATCAATTTGTTAATTTCCGCATAATATTTCATTTGCTCAACAGTTGTCTTAGTTGCAATGCTAAGTTGCTCAGACGAAGCTGCAGAGAGGGTAGAAACTGCATCAGACGCAGAAAGGGAACGAACAAAACATATCATTTATAAATACACAGCAATTCGCTGACCTGGAGTCAGAGAAGTATTCAAATCCTAAGGTATCTCGCGTACTAACTAACTAACCAACTGCATATGATCCCCAAGAAAAGACCTTAACTAATTTAAGGCATTACCTCTAAAAAGAGAGAATGGCACCGTTCGTTGATTGTTTTTGTTCGAAATCCAAATTGCATGCCAGAAAAAAGGTCTTGACTTTCTAAAAAAATTGAAAGTAAATGCGGGGCTTTTTCGAAGAGTGTTGCACCGTTCTTTTATAGAGAGCATTATTTAGAATGCTGGGAAAAGATCCATGCAAAAAGGAATAACTAATGAGATGTGTCATCGGTTCTACAGAATATTTCTTAGTGACTAGCAACATTATATTACTAACTTCTGTACATAAATATAGACTTAAATACATAGTCTCAGCAAGACCTACATCTGGCGAGATCGTATTTTTATTAGGCGAAAACATATTTTTGAAACTATTGGCTGAATCGACGAAAAAATTGTTAAAACAATTTGCAGCCGAAGTCATATTAGTAACCTTATCCCCTTCAGTATCAATAAAAAAATCCGGTGTTTTTGTGGCACATTTTGTTTCATTGTTCATTATATGCCATGCGGAACGCGATTTGTTTTCGGAATTTAAAAAACATTGATCATTAAAATCGTAATCGTTAATACTGGTTTTTATATCTACCAAAGTTTGACATTACTTTGAAAGGCACTTTATATGCGGTACCTACAAAAGTTATATTTTAGTTCATAGGAACAGGGTAGCTAAAATCGGATCCTTGTTTTGAAAAGACAGTCGACAGTGCGGCATTAATTCGACAGTACTTCTTTAGAAATTAGCCCTTATGCCATTAAATTTTCTGGGAGAAAGATGGGTTAGGTGTAGAGATCGCTATTTCAAAAATATAGGTCAAAAGTGCAAATTGCTGTGCGAAATGTACCGGGTGATCATTTATAATGTTCCCCCATTTAACTTTTTTAACGTTTGGCAAAAAAACGTTATATTCATTCATTGTATTCAAAGACAAAATAATATTCTAGAATTTATAATTTATGTTAGCTGGCTGCGAAATAGATCGTAACCAGAAAACAAAATGCTGTTTATAACTGACAGTGACAGTTACAGATTTAGTAAAACTATGCTCTTTATAATATATAAAATGCCTTATTCGCAAAGAGGTAAACAATGAATTTTGGACACGTTTATTAAACCAAATAAGAGGGCTAAATTGGCTCAAAGGGAAACTACTTGTGAGTAACTCCGATTGCACTTTTTAGACAAAAAAACGTTCATCGGATTAATGAAAAATTTCAACAAACATACAGCCTAGCCAGAAAGAAGAGAACATTTCGTATAATATATCCTAATACCTAATTATATCATAATAGCTGTACCATATACTTAAATTCAATTGTTTTCGAAATATTTGTTAAGCTAAACGCGACATTAAAAATATTATAGAACTTATAATTTAGGTAGGTATAATATAATATGTAGGTAATTAGTTTTATAAATGGAATTGTTCCACTGGTCCTCCATATTCTTCAATACACCTGATGTATGTTCTTCGTAATCTTTCTAAAGCGGTAGCGATAGATTAGGAATATTCTTCATTTAGAATTTGAACTTCCCCCAGCGTCAGGTCAGGACGGTTGGGTGGTCACTTTATAGTTTCATTATTTAAAAATCCTTTGATTTTTAAAACAAATACCACACAATGAGATAGAGCATCGTCTTGTTGAAACAAGAGGTTCCTTAGTTGTTCCAATGGGAGTTTATCCAGACAGTCTTCTAATTGGTTCTGAAGAAAATTTAGAAAAACCGTTACTGTTTAGAGTAACGTCGGAGAAATGACGACCTATTATCCTGTTGTTCAAAATAGCACACCACGCATTTATTGAAATTCCTTGAAATTCATTGAAATTGAAATTAACTCTCTGCTGTTATTTCGATTTATCATACCACTACCATACACCATTACTGAAAACGATGAATCGTCATTTCCGTTAATTTTTTCCCACATTCTATGGCAGAAGTAAATCTTTTTTCTCAATGCCTGTGCAGTAATTTTTGAAAGTGGTTTGAATCTTCCACTACATTGTATTTTTATGATCAATAAACTTTTCTTTCAGATTTTCCTATATTTTTCTTGTTGAAGTATTGGGATTTTCTTCAACTTTTAGTAAAATCCTTAAATCATCTTCATCTCTTCCTAATGTTCTATTCTTTCTGGCCAGGTTGTATGTTGTTCACAGATTCGATAAAAGTCTTTGGTTGGAAAGTGTAGCGCGTGCAAAAATCGTGTAAAAATCTCGTAGCCGTCTGAAATATGGCAATTTTACTGTATATTCAACTTGGAACGTATTGTATATAAAGGCTATTTGGAAAAATTATATTTATATACCGAGTTAGTAATATCTAATATCTCCAAAACCGGCGAAGTTGGAACGATATAATTCAAACCTGTAGGGTTTTCAATATGCAGAATTCAAAAACGATAACAGTAGCGTTGTCAAATTTACTATTAATAAAAAAATCTTAACCTCTTAGAATTTTGAGGGTTTTTGAACATAGAAACCTTTTATACTGAATCCGTGAAAGGTTATCTACCAGAGTTACAAATATCTTTTTAGCATTTCCAAAAACCCGTAGGCGTTGAATCTCAGAAATTTAAGCGTTTCGATACTTTTTGTTAACCAGGTATTAACGTTTTCCTTGTTCTTAGTATTACGTCAACGGTCGTTTATTGTTTTCCGGATGCAGCTAATTTTGAATCGCATCCGGTCTTTGTTAGATCTTCCGAAACGACGTCGTTTCGGTTAATTTGCTGCATGCGAAAATTTCACGGGTACGCTTTAATAATATAAAAATCAGAAATTATTAAATCCGGACGCTTCCTAAAACAATTAACAATTAACCAATCAGTCAATTAACTCTCCAGGAAGCGAAAATTAATAATTGCCGTAGGAATTGAAGGCTTTGATAGGTACACACTTTTTTATGCAGTTTTATTACTTTTTGCTTTTCACTTTTGACCGCTACTTAATGCGATTTTTATCAATGCTCACTCAATTGCTCATAATTTTCAATAATTTCCTAATAATATTAAGAGCATTATTGTAATTAATTATATACAGTGTCCAAGTAAGTCTGTACAGCTAAAAGGTCAAATGATTGTATGCCATCAATTTGTCATGGAATAATAACTAGATACGCAATTTAATTTAAAAAACGTTTATAAATAAAATCAGGCAAAAAGTTTGCTATTTGCCAATATTTGCTCTTCTGTGCGTACTGAAAACACTGAATGGATAATGGGAATCAATTAAGACATCTTCTGATTTGGTATTCAATGAGTGACATGTGACGTCGAGCGCTGGAACTGACGTGAAATTATCCGGGGGTAAAGTTTACCGAAAATATCCGATCCAAAACCCGTGACTAAAGTACCGGAAATGTCGGAGCGGTTCGCGATAACGAAACTGACATCTTAAAGTGTGACTTTCTTCACATTAGATTAGTGCATAATTGGGTATTGAGTTCGGCAGTAAAAGAAATGTTATAAAGTAACCCGGCGCCTTCGTATAGAAGTAGAGTTTCCTACACACCTGCATTTTGCTCAATGTCTTTATACATTATATTAGATATTGCCGATATTTTTTAACCTGTTATACATGTAGGCTAATAAAATATTACAATAGCGATTTATTTGTTCAATAGCAAAGGTTTTTCACTATTCTATGAAAATGCCAATTATCTCATAACAGTCCTCGGCAACGTGGTATCTTAATAGAGAAACTGATGTTCCTAAAAATTTGAAAAAAAAAACTAAGTCGGTTAAAGAAATTGCTGGAAATTGTCAGGTTCTAAACTTCAAAGGTCGTAATTGGAAAGTGGTGGGGGTGCTCCAATATTTCTGGAAATGACTCAATGGATTTTGATATACTTCGACCACATGGCGTTTTCAGACATGATGGCAATAAAAATAAGTTTATGGAAAGAAATTGAAAGCAACGATATGATATTTTTTTCTCATTAAATACAAACAAGAGCCCAACAACCTATTGAAAACCGCATCTCAATATCTTCATCCTAACCCAACGCAACGCTTATAAATTAATAAGTCTATCGGAAAATTATGAAACTAAACATTGATAACGATAAAACACAACAAAATTGATTGAAAGGAAAATGAAAATACGGTTGTTCTAATTTCAGCTCTTGTAAGATTGGCTAGAACATTTCGGATAGGATCAACCATATTTTGAAGGGTAGTAGTGATAAACAATCTTTTATTTTTTCCCAAAGGTAAAAATCCAGGACAGTAAGGTATGGAGATCTGACGGATAAGTCTGGTCTAAAAATTTAATAAATTCGTGAGAAAAGTGTGCTGAATAATCATCGTGTTGCAGATACACATCTCTTTTCGTTCTGAAGAAACGTTTTCGAATTAAATCGACAAGTCGTTTCTTAAGTTCAAATAAATTTGGCCAGTAACTTAACCTTTAAAGAGAAATGTTTTCATCGCCTGATCGCCCAAAAAACTACACAGAAGTTCATACTCCAGCGATTTTGATAATTCACTTCACGCATCCAATGAGGAATCATTGGCGACCAATAATGCATATTATGCAAATGGACTCATTCATTGCTCAAAAAAGTAGCGTCATCGGTCCATAATATTCGAGATAAAAATTGGTATCCTCATCTACCAAAGAATTTAGTAAATCAGTTTCTAAAAGAGCCTGATGATGAGGGAGTAGATAGTCTTTTACAGATTGGTATACCGATGTTTTACTAATATCGAAGTCTAAACTTATTTTTACTGCTCAAATATGGACATAGGCAATCACGTTTTCTTTGTCGCTAAAGTGTCTATTTGTCCTAGGCATTGGCTTACTATGACTTTGTCTCTACTTGATTGCCTTTTCAAACGTAAGATAAATTTAAACACTGACTATTTAAACCGGTACTTAATTTAGAGATTTTTACATGCATTAAATAGAGACATGAGAGATGCGTATAGCAAAAAGTAAACTATTATGTTAATAATTATAATAATAATACATATATATTCAAATATATCTTACAAAATATAATAATATTAAATAATCAAAGGAGATGCTTTATTTCTTTTATTTTCTACTTGCTACATGAAATGTCCGTAATTATCAAATTTAGATGGTCTTTAACATTAATGATTCTTGCAGGAAGATAATGGGCTGCTTGAAACCTACCAAAATTGTATTCATTTGCTAGTATTTCTCCACCTTACATTAGAAGATCGTTTCTTAACTCAACTCAACCACCTAGTGAACCATCCTCTCATGAAAGCTGGCCTCTTCATATTTATAAAGACCAACTTTTAGTTATAGTGCAAAAGTTCTATGAAAATGGGCAATAGGTGCTCTTCGAAAAGATTTTGCCACATTATCTTAGACATAATGAATTTTTTGAGGGGCGAATAATTTCTTGGTCGTATCATCTGGAAGCCATTGTCGTGTGACCTTACCCCTCTGGATTTTTTTCCTTTAAGTTATGTAAAGTCTTTGGTATACACTAACAATCCCCAAACTAGCAACTTAAAAATTAACATCGAACAAGTTATTGGCGAAATTCAGCCCAACTTGTTGGAAAAGTGATCAAAAATTCAAATGTGATAAAAACGTTATGTTATATAGTTGCTTACATAATACAAAAAAAAACAGAAATATGTCTTTTCATTTTATAGCACTTTGAACCTATATCATTTGCTCAGTCTTCTCCTTGTCATTGCCCTTCTTCCTTAACTCTTTTGTGCATGTTTGTTTTCAGGTTCTTAGATTTCTGCACATTTTAAATTCAGCCATAACTTTTTCGCCCTTTTTGTCTTCTTTTTGATCAATTTATTCATGGCTTTGTATCTTAATATCGTTTCCGTTTTTGAGTTGTCTTTTCTCGTTGTCAACCATGTCTCCTTTTTTGTCTTATCTGCAGTTCTAAGTTATTTTTTTTGTAATTAATGCAGTTAGTGTTCTTTTTGCTACACAATTTGTCTTCTATTGGTTGTTTGTTTCATGTTATATTTGACTATTCACTTCTTCGATCTTCAGTTGATTTATATCTATTGCTTTGTTCATATCTTCTCTTTCTACCTTCTTTAATAGTAGGAGTATTTTTGCTCAATAATAATTTTTCACTCTGTCGTTCTACTCATTATATAGGGTGTTCGGGATGTTTCGTGCCATAATACAAAATGTAGTAGGTGCCTTAAATTTGCAGCTATCGATTTCAGATTTGGCTCGGCATTTCAACTTTCAAACGTCGCCAAGTATTTTTTAACAATTTTCTTTTGTTTTTCAATTATTGATAATATTTTTTTGTTTTCGGTAGTAAATTGTTAGCCGTAAATCGAAATTTGTGAAAAATATGGCTATTTGGTTTCGACAGTCCTGTTGAGCTACAATTTTTATATTTATGGTTGTCGTCTATCACACACGCTGCTCGAGATATTTGAAAAAGTCCACGTGAAAGTCACCATATCTTGTGCTATATTTAGACGCGATGACGTCATTTATTATTACGACCTTCTGCATGCTTTCAGATAATAAGCATTTACTCTATTGGACAAAATCATATACTCGTATAAGTGGGAGATCCAGGGCTACAACTTTTACTTGCTCCGCACAGCGAAGAGATTTTGAAAGCAATCTTGTTCTATTAGTTTTGGCCTAGTTGGGGTTTGTAAGATACTATACTAATAAGGTTACAGTGAGACTTTGCCGGGTTTTAAAGAAAATATATATAATATAAACTCCTTTATATACTACAAATCTAACTGAATAGATATAACATAAATTAAAAAAATGTCCAAATTCCTCCATAGTATAAGAAATAAATATTGCACCTACGAAATGCACAGCCCTTTGCAGTAGTTTTCCAGAATCTACTTCTTATCCTCGAAACCTTATATTTATACGCTTTTTAATTATATAAAGTAGGACCATTTTCGAAGAAAAAGAAAAAATTGCATTGATATAGACCGTTGAGATAATCTACAAACATGTTGAGTAGCACTTAAAGATTGCAATAAACCCTCAGATGTAGAAAATAACACCTTTAAAATATATTAGTCGCTACTCGTAAATCACAGGAGTATGAAGTGCAGACTTAACGTCTCGATTCTGTCGATTCATATTAGCGGACCGAGTGCAGTTTGTACTTTAATATGACTAACGCCCCTATCCTGAGCAAGAACCAAAACAAAATCAGTGCTATAACATCGTTGCTGAACTGATCAGCTTTCACAGCCACATCTTCCAGGAATTTCTTGGGATATCTGTAGTGACAGTATAGGTCCTCGGGACAATCGAGGGTGGCCCTGTTCATCCCATAGACAGCTCCGACTATTCCTTCAAGCGCAAAACGGAGATATGAGATGTAGCTGCCCCAGTAGAGATATGAGGGCAGATCTCGAAGAGACACTCCAAAACCAGCAAACATCATCATAGGAACTGACAAAGTTGGCCCAAGAAAAGTGCCGTTCTAGAATTGGAAAGAAGAAAATTGAGTTATCACATGAGATAACTATAAATTATGTAAAAACTCACCACTACATTAAAATATGCCCCTATCATCAGTCCAAAACTTTGCGCGACGAACACAACCAGCATGCTACTTACGAAGAACATCGTAAATCTTGTCATATCGTATGGTTGGGCCGTTAAAATATATATAATGGCGCTGAACAGGAAACAGCAAAATATCTGTAAAAAATATAACCTATAGGTTTCAGCAAGGACAAGTTAATAACGAATACAAACCGACAACGGAAGATCTATCAAGGTCACCGAAGCGTAATACATTTTGAGCGAATACCATCTGTTGAAGTGCTCTTTGATGAGAATGTTCATTTCTTGGGGAACTGGAGAGGAACTAAATTCAAGCGGGTTCAAGTTAATAGAATATACGATTCACTTACAAGTCAAAATAGTTAACATCATCGTGGACATCATGTGGTGCATGAGTATGGAGAACAGTAGATTGTAGTTGTCCAAAACTTTGGATCCATCGATTCCCGCCTTGTAATAAAGAGCTCCCAACATTAAAGCTACGACTACATTCACCCCAACTCTCAAGTACGTCAGAGTCTATTGGAATGTTTTTTTTTTTTAGATTTTAAGGCTCACTGGGTAGCGTCTTATATTTACCTTGTCTCTTTTCGACTTGATGTAGCCCCTTCGCATTAGAACTTTTAACTGGTTTAACTTTGATGTGGCCTGCAGTCCTTCCTCGTCATCATCAAAGGTTTCGCATTCTTTCCCTAAGAGGATACGTTAATTCTATCCGCAAGAATTGTATGCTTAGTGCTTACCGGTGTTTCTGTTGCTCGACAGGATCTTTCTGTCTTCAAAATACGTCAGGGAGTCTCCATTGCCCGACGATTCAACCATTATGTTTATTTTATCGTTGCCGTATTCTCCGCAAGCCAACTCAATCACTGGAAAGTGTATAATTGGTCAAAATTTTGATGTGCTTCTGTAGCATATCGTATAGACAAGATAATTAGCTATTTTGAGCATACAAATAAAATAAAATGATAACCAACCGTAGTCGGCGGGATTGTGAAATTGCGGACATGGAAACCCGACGTTTTGGAAGAACGGGATCATCTGATCTGTCCCGCCCTGATACAAGCATCTCCCGTCGCTCAACACATAAACCTGGTTGAATAATTGAAACAGCGATGCCGCCGGCTGGTGGATGGTACATATTATGGTCCGTCCCTGATTGGCGAGGACCTGAAGCAGTTTCACGCATTGGCTGCAGGATGAACTGTCTAAACCGCTAAAATGAAAAAATTTTTAATTAAAAAGTATAGTCATCGCTGATAACGCGATTTATACTGATTATTAGTAGGATAGCTATCGCTGTATCCGTGCTAAAGATGTTTTTCCAACTTTAGGATTATTTTTTGAAAATGGTTTGGTTCAGAATTAGAATTATTTTTTGTGCGAAAAGCTGATTCTTTAGAATCTGAATTATAGAAGTTTGTGACAGTAGCTTTCAATGTTATAGGATCCAATTACTGCAAAACTCCGAACACATTGCTAATCTCGGATCGCCATTGAGACCAACCTATCTTTCAGGCATAATTTACAGAAAATCTTATAATATAGCAATAATCTTTAATAAAAAACCTACAGATTTAGTTAATCAAAAAATCAAACTCTAATTACGTATACCATCCTAAAACCTTATACAGTGCGTTTATTTGAAAACTTTCGAACTCGAGCATCTCGAAATCTAAAAAAAAAACAGCTGGAACACTTAAAAACCACGGCAAACTTTTTGTGTTCCATGTACTCCATACCTGCTAAACGGAAATATAGAGAGAGAAAGTTTTAGTACTTTTATTTTGACGTCCGTTTTGCTGGAATCTGCTAATTTAAATGCATTAAATTGAAAGATTTCATTCAATATTAAACAATGAAATAATTTAAACATCAGCATAATATAAAAATTGTGATGGCGAAGAATGCAACAACACATTAAGAGTTTGAAATTTTCACATAACATAAAAACAAGATGTTTTACTCGATATTTCCTATCAACGCTGTGGAATGAATATTTGCTCAGGAAGTTATCGTATTTCTACATATGTTTGTGCTTTTTTTAAATATTCCGATTTCAAGGTATTCAGGATGAAAAGTTTTTGCACGAAGGTCTGCCATGAAGCTATCGATTGAAAGATATTGGTAATGTTATTTAATGTTTAGCTTGAATTTTATACAGTCACGTTCAACTAATTAGAAACAGTGGCTTACGACAATTTTAATTGTTGATACTAAGAAATTTGTGTCAAATATATTGAATATTATATCATTGCTACTATTGTCATTGTATATTTATCATTTTCGCATTAAGTACAATCATAAGTCTACAACAATAATTTTGTTTGCTAATTAATTTGAAAAAAAACTACCTTTTTAAATTAATTAGTTACGTATTTTTAGCCAACAAGGTTTTGTCTCAATCTAATGTTGGGTATTCATTGCTTTTAATTACTTTTTATATTAACATCTGCTAGCTTCTCCCACATCCTCGAATAGTTCGTCGAAGTCCTGGGAAGTTCTCGAGCCTAACTTTCTTTTAATGATTATACACAGATTCTTGGGTTATTGGGTTAAGGTTTGGGTTACAAGATGGTCAGTATAAAACATCTGTACGATCTGTACCCAGGTAGTGACCCTCCTAGGAGAATACTTGGGATCATTGTCGTTCAGAAATTTCCATAATGCTGATAAATTTTCTTCTTGTATGTTAATGCCAACAACATTACAAAAAAACCATGATACACCGACCTCCAAATTGCAATGTTTTCATCAGAACGAAAATTATTTACCTTTGATTCAACTGGCCATAATATTCGGATGATTCTATTTTAACTGTCATTTTTTATGTCTTGTATTGTTTGTTCTCACTGGTGACTAATTAATAATATAATAATGAAATCTTTTTATTAATGAGGGAAATGGAAATGGCGCGCAAGGTTGATTTTCTGTTTTTGTATTTTGTAAATTTATATAGTTAATTACAATTCTTTAATTTGAATGTGTCGCATTTCGTTTAAACAGTTCTCACATTAATTAGATGATCATGAACATATTTCACCATATTTTTTATATAATATAATTTGTCATTCAGAGAGAACCTAAAATTTATACATAAATTCTTAATTTTATTTCGTCGAAATAAATGATTTAATCTAATTAGTTCATAAGTTCTTATTTCTATGATCAAACTAAACAAAATTGACACTTTAATATATTTTTTAAGTTATATTTTAATATAATATTTTATATATATCTTATAATATTTTTATATTTTATATTATTTTATAAAATTTTATAATATTTTAAGTTAACACTGAATTCCGGTTCAATAACTTTTTAAAATGTTACGAATTTTTGAATCTGAACTTATATGATTCGAGCGGCATATATCTTGAGATTTATGAATCATCCACCTGCTTTCACTTCGAATAGGTGAGGTTTATTCCTCTGAACCTTGCCAAGAGTTGTGTCTCGTTGAAACGGTAGCGAAAACTCACTCTCTTGGATATTCAATAAAAACTTCTTTCCAAATGTCAACTGCTCATTCCATGAGAGTTTGCTTTAGAAACTTTAACATGATGCACAGCATTAAACACAGCTTTTTTTGGAACGACTAATGATTTCTTCAATATTTTGATAGAAATAAGCTTTCCTTTTGTTACAATTCGCTTGCGAACCCATATTATGTGCAGAAACTCAATTCAAATAATTAATACTCAATTATTGACAGAAATGGAAGGTGACAACTCACTAAATTTCTATGGTAAATATAAAGTTCTTTTAAATAAATTATAGATTTAAATAATTATTTTTCAAAGAAATTTCCATAGGCTACTAAATACTATTTACAAATCTACTGGATTCCTCCTGCGTCGGTTGCTGATCCGAGATAATGGAAGACTGAAGCAAAATTTTGGTAAAAGGTAAACCTGTGTCGCAGTTAATATTGTGTTGTTGCTTGTAGATGTCTATGGATTTTCGGTTTTTTCTTTGATAGAAGAATTTGTTACATGTAAGAAGATTTTAGAGTTTATTTCTTTCAGTGGCAAGCGTGGGATTTCCCATTCGATGCAACGCACCATTGGTTATCAGATATATTCCCTAGTAATATATTTAGTTTCAATATTAAAACTCTTTACGGGGAAAACTCGTTTCGTACTTAAGTGCTTTCACTTCATTGGACAATTAAAAACTATTATATTTGATTTAACCATATTCTTGGTCGTGTTGACACAGAATCCCTCTTTACTTAAGTACCAATTCCTGAAACTCTCAACATTATTTTATACGGTGAAATTTATGAACAAACGTCAGAAACAGCTATTGTTTCTCTATTATCACCAGTAATCGCGAATATATGTATCTGAGTTTTTGAGAAGAAATCCTTCCCAACCAACCAACCTTCCAACTAAAACTACTAACTAAAGTTTATACACCTTAACATTACATCAATTAGTGGATTAGACACTAAAAATCATCTCCCATTATCAGATATTCTAATTAATTAAACATCAGACCTAACATTGAGTCAATCTAATTACAGAAAACTTACGCACACAAACCGTAGCCTTTGTCACATCACCATGCGGCCCAGAAATCATCGGTTATCAACTCTCTTGTTTACAGAGTCGGGTCACTGAATCTAGATTTAAAACACTAATAATTTCTACATTAAAGCGTTCCATCACAAAATACATTTTACAACAACTGAGTACGAAAGCAACTCCAACTTTCCACTGTTGTAATTCCTTACATTGAAAACATTACTGACCACATATCAAAAGTTGATAATAAATATAACGTCAATGCAAGATTTAACACTTGTCCAAAAATCTCTCATTTTCTTCGATCTGTCAAGGATAAATTTTCGTTTGAGATACCAGAGCTTTATAGCATTCCATGAATATGCGGTAAAGAATACATTGGAGAGACTGAACGAAAAATATCAACTAGGCCTTAAGATTATGGTAAATAAACTCATCAGCAGTTCTTAAAATTAAAATCTTATTCAGTTAAACTAAAATTATTCAATTCTTCTGCCAATGAAAATCCGGGAATCCATAGAAATCTATAAGCAACCAAACAATCTTAATTGCGATTCAGTTCACCAGTTTGGGAATCAGTCATCCGAGACCCTATTTTAGCTCCGGTCCCCTCAAACAATATACAAGCAGGTACAGAGTAGAATGCTAGCCAGTTTCAGTTAAGCTCTGAAGAAGTCAACAGGATGATAGGCGAAACATCAGCACGTTCGATTTATCCACAACTGACGCCAGAAGAATCCAGAAGTAATAGAATAAAATTGTTCTTCAAACTTATAATTATGGTTTACGTAAAAATAATAGACCAACCCAATAATTATATAATATTCTATATAGCTTGAACAAAGCTTTTGGTAGTAACAATTAAAATTTTCGTAAGCTATGGTTTCCAATTAGTTTGCCGTTACTGCATGTTGGGCACTCCCACGTAATAGTGTGCAAAGTAGTCAGATGGCATTTCTTCATGGGCTGCTTATTTCCTGGTTTTTGTTTTCAGTGGAAGGCGGCCGCTATACCTCTTAAAGAGTTTACAGAACTTGTGAACTGTGACCTTGTTTCAGTGCTAATTTAAATATACGTTTTTGTGTAACAATGCAAAAACCAAATGATTAATATTAAGGATAACAAGACATGTTGTTTATCTCATTTGATTTCAGTTTCGCTAATTATTATTCTCAATGCTAAGTGTTAAATTAACGAAGCGCCTTAAGTGACATACCATTTATTCTCGGTATAACTATGACGTTCGTTTTAGCGATAACAAAAAACAACCGGTTTGAGAGGTAGAAATTGTACTTACGTGGTAGGTTCGTCTAAGAACAGCACCAATGGATTGTTGATTAGTTCTAAAGCTATCGAAAGCCTTTTCTTTTGACCTCCGGACAGACGCGATATTTTGGTTGCTTTGGTATCGATAAGGCCCAAAGTACTTAGGATATTGTCAATCTGGAAGAGCAAACATATTTAACATCGATCTGGTAGGGATAGAAAAATATATTTTTTGTATGTTATTTATTAATAGAGCGTTATTATCAAAGTTTGAATTATCAGAAAAATGTCGCAACATTGTTGTAATCATTATCGTAATAATTTTATTTACAAGTTAAGATTAAAAATTGTGTCGCTTCCGAAACTTGGCGAACAATTAAGCAACAAAGGTCGTTGCTGCTTTTGAGATCAATATCATGGGAATTTCATTTTGGTTTAATCTTTTTAGAACAAATACATTTTTCCTTCCTTAATTTTGTGAAATATTTTAAACCACACGAGTTCTGTTAAAACCAATGGTCCATAAGTAATAGTACATGGCAAAATAGAAAATTCTGTAGGTACAAATATTACGATTTTACCTTAGTACAAAAGTTGAAATTAACCAAGATACTTTGTGTAAAAAAGATGAAAGAAATAACACCTCTATTAAAAATCTGCATACGCTAAGGCGCAATAAAGTTACAAGTATCAAGTGCACAATAAGTACCATAAGTAGCGCCCTCTACAATTTGTCCCAAAGTTATTAACAAAAACGGATTTCTGTCAAAAAACCCCCTTGCTACATTTTGTGCAAAAAGCTGTATAATTTCAACAATTATTTAATAAATAAAAATGAAATTGCAACTTCCACACTCTGAAGAATCTCCTATTTTGCCATTTTGCCATTTATGGGACACCCTTTATATTGATGATCGCTTCTCGCAAAACTGAGGGTGGTTGTAATAGAGTTCTGTTCTAAACTCCAATTTAGTGCTTCATTTGCTCTCACTATTTTTTAATCCTTCTTTAATCGGTAGTATACTGTTCAAAAGCAGTTTTGGACACCATACTTTGACCTTTACCTCTGAAACAGAATATTCTGCACAAAAATGACCAACATTCGATAAAGCACTGATTTTTTGCAAAATCAGCGGATTTTGTTGCAAAAGTTTTCACGTTTTCGGCCAGTGAGTGCTTGTGATACCACAGATGTTGCTTCGCCGTTGTATCTGAGAAAATGCGTGGTTTCTCTTATCTTTGACCTTTTGAACCATAACAACGCCAAGTGGGATCTTATCATGCCGAACGAATTTCCTTGTTTGTATGAGAGTTTACAATGTTTTCTTTTAATTTTTAATTTTAAGCGTTGTAAGTTTTTGGGTAGTAATAACTTGTTTCGAAAATGTGGCAATTCCTCGCAAGATAGTACGAAAAGCCATTTCAAATGGATATATTAGATTATTCTGATATTTAAAACAAATGTTTTTACGGCACAGGGTTTGATGTGTTCTTGGTTTTATTTATGTCGAAAAAGTTAAGGAACTCTGAAACTATCCTTCCAGACCACCAGAACGAATTGGTGTACCCTATGAATGTACAATCTAGGAAGAACTATTAAATTGTGTTCAGGATCCGTTACTTTAATTTTTTAGTTCTTCTGTTACAATTTATATAGCAATAATTTAGCAAATATGGAATAACAAGAAAATCGCTAAAAATAGGATTGGAGAAATGCAATGAAATCAGAATTTGTATTCTACTTTTAAATTATATACAGTTGGTGATCAATTTTTGGAGCTTCTCGATGTAATAAATAAATTTTCAAATTGTTAGCTTCCATACTTGTGCTTTTGTTGACTACAGAAGCGATTCTCAACAGGCTTAAAGAAGATTTACGTTGAGGCAAAAATCTAAAGGCATCAAATCAGGCAATCTGGGTGGACAGTTCCAGAGTCTTAACTCCTTCGACGTAAAGTCTGGAGTAACCTTGACTTCTGATTGATTTTTAATAGAAAACAGGAAGCAGCAAGAAAAGTGACTGAAATGGGTATATGATATAGAATTGCATCAGATCATATAATAATATACACGATACAGTATTGAAAAAACTAAGTTTAAGTCTCGATATTAATTTTATTAATTTGAAAAATATCATTCCTGTGTTTCCATTTACCACACAAGCGTTTACTGCCAGTTCAAGGTGGTTAAATGGAGCAGTGATCAAAATACAAGGAGCTATGAGACACTTATGTTATACCCTGTATAATTATAACTAACTAAACTAGTGTATTAGAATTTCTTTTAATTAGCAAAACAATTTTGACGGACATCCAACACTTAGTATCTAATATTCAACACACAAAATTCGCATTACTTAATAATGTTTTTGTTATTATTACATTATTAGAATAGATATAGAGGCAAGAAAAATTATATTGTATTTTTTTAAAACATTCTCTACAAAAGTCAGAGCAGTCTGAGCCGGCCATTGCTGTGATGGTTTTTTCTTGTAAAATTACTATTTTCCCAGAACCTTTTGAGCTTCTCAAAAACACTACCCTGTGGAGATAGTACCTAAACTGTTTTTAACGTAAACTCTTTATAGCAAACAAAAAAGCCGCCCAATCCAAAATGATTTTGTAATTCTACAGGACGGTAGCTCTTAATATCTTCTCTGTCTTGGGACTATTTTTGAGATTTTTAATGCTTATATTTATGAGTTGAATTTGTATTGCAGATTTTCTTAATAGTATGGAAAATTTCGTTTAACTTTTATTTAATTTTTATTTATTTCAAGTCTTAGTCTTAAATTACTACAGGTAAAAACCGTGATGGTTTCAATATTCAGCAAATAAAAAAAGCAACTCGATAACTGGGGCGCAGTATACTTAGCTTGCAATAGCGTAGACTTTGAACTTTGAAAGGACCTCACAAACAAATAGGCGCATATTTTTTGTTCCCAGGCACGATACCAATAACAATTATTATTTATTCAACAAATTGTGCGTGATTAACACTACGTCGTATCAGTATACAGAGAAAAACGCCAAAACAAAAGAAGCACGTGTCAATAGAATACTTACGATAGACGATTTCTCGCATCGACTGACGCTCGAAGTCAATTTAAGATCGGCAGCGATCTGCATGTTTTCCGCGACGGTAAGCAGAGGCTGCAACCTATCGTCTTGGGTTATGTAACACGATATTTTCCTGAACGCTTTCAAATTCCTGAGACCGTTGTTTATGTACACGTTTCCTCCGACCCCACGGATGCTGTAACCGCTCAGAACGTTCAACAATGTGCTCTTTCCTGCTCCCGATGGTCCCATTATCGCTATTAGCTGACCTCCCGGAAATGTGCCGTTAACTTCGTGCAAGATCCGTTTCTTTCCTAGAAGAAATATATACAGCAAAAGAAAATGTTTTAGTTTAGACAGACAAATCTTGAATGAAAAAAACGTTATTATTATCTTTTTTCTTATCTACTATACCTTCTCTTTTTGATTTTGTTTTTCTTTTAATAGTATTATAAAGATATCTTTTTGAGTTATTGGGTCTAAAACTTATAGGGAAAGGAGCTTTTCAGCTTTTTGACTCTCTTTTTGATTGTTATAGTATCATAAAGAAATTATTTGGTAGCTTTTAGTAGTAGAACTTTCCCAGATGATATGGAAAATATGTTTTTTCTACTCCCGTCTGTAAAATGCCTAATTATACTAGCGTGCGGGAAGCGTCACTTTACCACGTCAATTTCCTTTTCCAGGGATTCGAACCACTTCGGACATTTCCGGGATTTTACCGCGCGGGTTTGGGAGCAATCGGATATTTTCGGAGATTTTTCCCACGTCTTGAATTTTGACGTTTGTCAATTCTGACGGTCATGTCAGTGAATGTATTCGTGCTGTTTGGCGAAAACGTATAGTATGCAACACGTTCGATAAACTTTTTTACTCACTCGTTTATTAAAAACTCGCCCCGCTCGTGTCAAATAAACTATTTATTTATAATGTAAATCTTCTGTGACCTGTTTCCTATTACTTTTTTTTGTAACAGTATTTAAAACCCCTTATCTTATTAGATTGTGCCTATTTTTTTTTTAATAAAGAATCTTAATTTACAATAAGTGGCCAAAAACCCGATTTCGACTTGAATCCGACCGAAATCGAATAGAAAATTTTTATAGTCTTATCAACAAGTGAGGCTTTTGACAAGTATCTGAGACTGAGCGATCCAGAAAACAATGTTTTAAGTATATTCTGGCAGGTTTGATGTAGTTTTCCTTGCAATATGTGATTTAAAATCTTATTTTGACTGGTATTGTATCTAAATTTAGAAAAGGCTACTGTTCGACTTATAAATGGAGGTTTAAAGTTGGCATCTATATGTATGTTAGCTTTTGAGCTTTTCAACTTAAAGCTGGCAAGTAAGGTGGTTTTTATATCAAGTACTTGTAAAAGAGGTTTTAGGCTTAGAACTTTTAAATATTAATATTGGAAATTTATATATAATTTGGCAAATCTTAAATGATGAAACGTCATTATCGTCTTTTTTATTATCTTTCTCTTTCTCCTGATGATTTTTATAGTATCAAAGATATTTTTTTAGAGTTTTTTGTTCTAAAAAAATTAGGGAAAAGAGCTGTTAGGGCTAAATTTTTTAAATTACAATTTTGTAACTTTACGCATACGCAATTTCGACTAAGCAAAAACCGACGCAGGAGGAATCCAGAAGTTTTGTAAAAAGCATTACAGTAGCCTGTGGAAGTTTCTTTGAAAAATTTACGCATACTTGAATGAAAATGTGTCATTATCATTTTTTATTATTTTCTCTCCCTTCTCCTTTTTAATTTTTATAGTACCCTAAAGCATTTTAGACCTAGGGCTTGTAAGTAATATAGTTTTTATTTATAATATGCATTTTCTGTGACCCATTTCCTATTTTCTTTCGTTGTAAAACGATGTAACATGTTTTATATGAAAAACTGAGCATTTTATTATATTCTTTCATGTTTTTCTGAATGAAGAATCTCCGGCTGAACTTTGGCCCATGTTTTTGAAAAACACTTTGTACATAGAATATACAATATCATAAAAGTTGTTTTCTAATTGAATATCAATATTTTGGTAATTATTGGAAAGAACAAAACTAAGTGTAAGTCTTACAGCAAAAATTAAATTATGTGATCGTTATTGCGACAGAACGCAATTATTCGGTAAATCACCGTATGCTGCACATTATTTAAGTTACGACCTTGACGAAACCGTGTGAAGGTCGTGCCGGTTGAGATTATAACCATTATCGGTCCCCAAATTTGGAAACTTTCTTCCGTTCACCTTAAGTTGAATAATGCTTTGACCTATATATAATATACCTACTGGGTGGGTGCAACATTCACAATAAAAGATATTTCAATTGCACTAGCGGATATAAATCGATGTTTATATAAACAATAACAGTTGAAATAGTCTGTAACATAAATATTGCGAAATATAAACATCAAAAATTAATTTTTCTAATATTAATATATAATATTTTTCGATAACGTTTGGTCAAGAATTATCTATCTGTATTTGTTACCACTTTGAACACTTTGAATAATTTGGAGACTCATATGTAGCGTGCTAATTTAAAATTTAAACATCTTTTCAAAATAATTAAAGCACTGAATATTAAAGCAAAAGGAAAATCACATAAAAATTGTATTTTCTAGATTTATGTTAAAAAAGTTTTACATGCTGTTTATTTAATTGATTTTTCGATTCCAATTAAGCAAAATTCAAGCCACAGATAGTATAAAACGCAAAGTAATGATTCTTAAAAAGTGGCAATCAGGTAACATGTTGCACAAGCCCACAAAACTAAAAGGAGTCGAATCACAGATCGACAAGAATTGGACGTAGTTATGACCAATTCAATTTTTTAGTATAATTGTGCCATCTAACTGTCAAACATATTATCTAGGAAAAAATCATGGATCATTAGAAATCTATTCTTTATTCTTTCATTATTTTCAATAGATTTTATTGAAGTATTTTACAAATAAAGTGTACGCGATTTTTTTTTTACTTTTTACATTTCGATGGTCAATTTCGATGTTTTGTATAAGTTGGGCGTAAAAAACTTTTGGCGGTTTTTTATCTAATTGGTCCAATTGATTTATTGGCGTATTAATTATAATCGCCCGCGCACAGCATTATTCCTTTAATCAGCTAAAAATTGCCGATAAATGTCTAAAATCGTGTGCTGACGTATGCGCTCTAAGATGATAATAATAGTGTCGAAACCTGTTGTCATGCGTGTCGGATTGTACGAAACAAATGTTTTAAAACACATTTCCTAACAAGAACGCCCTTCGTGAACATTTATTATAAATTGTCAACCCCATTGTTTTTAGGAAAAATACATTATTTCTTCGAAACCACACAATGCGAGTAAAATTGAAGTTCACTTGGTAGAACCACGGTAGAACAAAAAATGCTAAAAGGGGAGAAAAGCTTAGCCACATACTAAGACAATTGCCAATTATCAAGCCTTCTAATCCACTGACTATCAAAGGATTCAGTGTACGGTTAATTAAATTCCAGCAATTTTTTTTAGACGTACATGTATTTCGTTTTATGATTGGTATCTTATTATTTCTTCCAGCCCCTCTTTCGTTATTTTTATTATCCCTTATCCATGTCAGTTCCAGCTATTAAACACAGGATCCCTGTTAAAAAAAAAACGAGTTTTCCGAAAGTTCTAATCGGTAGTTTGATGTTTGGATTGTAAATAACGAAAAATTTTACCCAAACTCTAGAGAGTTGCTTTCAAAAGTAACGCCGGATTAGGATTACTGCGGGTTTGGGTACAGTCCAAAAGTCAAGCCGATCCTCCATCTTGATAGCGCAGCGAACAATAAAAAAAAACAACTCAAATTACTAACGTTTACTCTGAAACAATCCACCTTCGGTTGCTGTGTAGGTGACCCTTTCGAAGCGCATATTGACCGGAGGTGTAGACGGTACCATACCGAACGTTTCCAAACCATTGTCACAATCCGAACCGAACTTCACATCACCGTTCGTCACACTATCACCGTTTCGTTCGAGCGGGAAACATTGTTCTTTGTGTAGAGTCGCCTCGTGTATAACGGCTTCCATCTCGCTTTTGTTTGGGTACTGCTACCAGTTGGTCAACCGCGGTACCATCGGTAATCAATCGAGCGAAAGCGAAGTTGGTCGGGATATCTCCAGCTCACTAAGTGGCTTTTATCTCGCTCTGGTCATTTATACGTAAATGCACGTTATTTACTGATTAAAGTTCATGTTCCTCTTTTGTCAGAGAATCCGTCAAGATTATTTTTTCGATGCTCGATCGCGGCTGCTTTGTTGGATCGCTTTCAATTGTTTCTGATTGCGCGCTCGCCGCACTTTTTTACATTAAACTTTCGTTTTAAAATTGAATTAGAACTCTTTTTTTTTTAAACAACGACCTGTAATATAATGGCGTAAACATAGCCGAGCAATTTTGATAATTTGGAAAATCTTTTAAAACTTATATGCGAGCATTTTGTAAATAATGTCCTTTGAATTTCTCCATGTACCCATTTTCAACGTTGACTCCGGTTTTGGATGAGGCTCCATTCGGCGTAAATATTTTTATCGCCTGTGTTACGATAGAAGAGAGAGAAAATTAAAAGAGAAGGTGCCTCAGTATTTTATCTGCTTCGACTCTTGTACTAACCACCCATTTACCTGCCAGCGTTTAACTTTTGACAGAGAGAGCACCAAAACAAAGTCGCATTTTTGAAAAACTGCTGACTAAACTCGAAAGGCCGTCCTTAATTATTACTGATAATGCATGATATCATGCTAGACTTGATGAAAGTGTACCAAATGTATTGACAAGTAAACAAGAAATTATTAGTTGGCGGCGCAGTAAGCGGATTAACTACCTAGAAAACTTAAAACTTAAAAATTACAAAACAAACTTTCCATATACTACAGACGAAATGATTGCTGAGTTGGGTCATGGGTCAATGGGTAAGATTGCCTTTTTACCATTGTATAATTAATGCTATAGAATTGGTGTGCAAAATATTTTTTAATAAAAATATTGTGAATGACTCAAGGCACGATGATACTGCAGTAGTATCTGTTTGAAGGGCGGCTCTCCAGACAGTTACCAAAATACAGAAAATATAATAAAATATTACTGAGAAAAGGAGAATACACTCATTTTATGGCAATTTTGACTCTGATTATCGTAAATAGAAAGTAAATATGGTTTAATTGTATATTTACTCTTAGCAAATTATATTTTATACGTTATAATATATTTCTTTTAATTTTACGATTTCTTTGGTATTGTTTTAATTTTTATCGCATGAGTTTTCGGACAAAAGTTTATTTAACAAATTGTCATAATTTTTTCATGTAGATTCACCAACTTAAATATTCGCATATCATTATGGAAAACCCGGATCTATTATTATATAGAAAATACATGAACTCATCTCCGAATATGTGCATACTACTTAAATTAATATATGCCAAGTACAACCGATTGTGTCTTACAAGCAATATATTCGTGATCATTATTGGCGGATGTCTTGCGTTGAACAGATACACATTTAGGGCGGAATAAATATGTTGAAGTATAAGGAAGCAAGGTGATCAATCTATTTTATTCTGTCTGGCATTTTATTGCCGACTACTCCATTACAATTCGTACCGAATATATATTCGTAGAAATGCGAAAAACATCAGGGGGTGATTCTTTGCCTAAAATACCCTTTATTTTAAAATAAAGAGTAGGTTGTTATATATCTGTTGGGTCAAAATGCAATTATTACTCAGAAATCGCGCCACAAATATTTCAAAAAATTAAAGTATTTTTTTTATCTTAAAAACAAAAATATTCCGAAAGTGCACTAGTAATACTTTCTGCATATTTTTTAGTGAAATAGCCTACCCCTATCATTTTTCATTACTCAATCTAGGGAAAAACTTGTGCAATGATATAATAAAGACATTTTTATTTTAATTTATTTAAAAACTTTTGTCTCCTGCAATTTTTTAATAATACAAACCGTCGCAATTCTTAACGAGATAAAAAAGTTTATTAGATAAAAAAAAATCTAGTGGGCTACTGTCACTTCTTAAGACTTTTCTTATTATTGCTTTATTTGAAATTCCTCAGTTAGTTTGAATGTAAAATATCAGTAATTTAATAAAACATTAAATCTAATCAATTAATTGTTCATTAATAAGAATTTTAATTCTTATTTACAAATCTTCTGGAACATGCTAACGTTTCGCTAATCATCCTGGTGGCTTCTTCGGAGCTTAACTTAAACTGGCTCGCATTCTCTCAGACGACCGATTCCCATATTGGTGAAAGGTAAAGACCTGCGTCGCGATTAGGATTGTGTGGTTGCTTATATATTTCTATAGATTTTTGGATTTTTCGTTGATAGAAGAATCGATAACGAATAAAATTTCATGTCCGGTTTCGTGATTGTATTCGGCAACTGCTGATGAGTTTATTTGTCGTAGTCTTAAGGCTCTTTCATGTTCCTTGAGCGTACTTGATATTTTTCATCCCGTCTCTCCAGTGTATTCTTTGCCGCATATGCATGGAATGCTGTAAGCTCCTGGAATCTCAAATAGAATTTTATCTTTGACGGATCGAAGATGTTGAGAGATTTTTGGACGGTCAAGTGTTAAATTTGGTTTTGACGTTCTATTTGTTTAGAACTTTTGATATGTGGTCAGAGATGTGTTGAATGTAAGGAAGGACAACAATGGCATGTGTGAGGTTGCTTTCGGACTCATTGTCTTTAGAAGGATGTGGTGAAGTTTATTTTGTGGTGAAGTTTTTCGGTTTCAAAAAAAAAATCCCCGAACCTCCTAAATCTATTATTCTAAAGCCTGAACGCGGTAGTCACGAATACATGTGAATATCAGAAAAAAAATGACGGACTCAGTAAAATTCAAAAACCAGCATTACCTCTTCGACCTATTGACGGCAGCATTTCTCCAAACTGTTCTCTAGCAAAATATCTAGCTTATATATTAAAACCCAAGGAAAACTGATACATTCGTACTTAATCCCTTCATTTCATTGAGCAATTTAAAATCATTACATTAGACCCACAGGATACTTTGGAAGGCTCTTGAAGTACAATCCCTCTTTACTGAAGTCCCTATTCCTGAAACTCTCAACATTATTTCAGATATATTAAACTCTATTCACACTAACATACGTTTTACCATTGAATTGGAAATTAATAATAATCACCCATTCTTAGATATTCTTATCTATAGAAAATCAGACCTAACATTGTTTACAGAAAACCTACGCACACAGACCGATACCTTAATGCATTGCAAGAACACTAGCTGGCTCAAAAATCATCGGTTATCAACTCTCTTGTTACAGAACAGTAAAACTATCTCAGCCCCAGACACTGAATCCAAAATTAAATCTTAAAACTTAACAAAAATTGAAACACCTTACATCTCCTTTATATACAAGCGTATCCTAATTGTAGACCTGCCTGTAATCTGGAAGTTTCGAAACATGTAGTTTTAATACTGGCCGAAACCGCGAAATTGTAACCCACGGATTTAGAAGTAGCTGCGCTAAATTTACTTGAAGTTCAAGTACCAGTAAAATTGCAGTAGAAAATTGGAGGGAGGATTTTAAAAGAACAACCAGACATTGTCAATATTACCGACCATGATTTTTCCCAATGGTTTTGATATTTTTTTTATTTAAATATTCTCTTTTGGGATGAAGCTAGACTCTCACGGAATGGATGCAATTCAAAACTGCCACAACATGCATGTATGGACCGAAAATAATCGGCATTCAATAACAGAATGTCGACATCAATATCAGTCTGCTGTGAAGGTTTGGTTAGCGAATATCGATGATAGTTTAATTGGCCATATTTTTTATCTTTAATATTAACTGGTGGATCGTATTTTCGTTTTCTGTAAAAAGAATTACGTCCTTTGATTAAAAAAGTACCTCTGTTAAACAGAAGAGGTGGCGATGATGTGATGGTGCCCCAACACATGTCAGCTTAAATCCTTTGAATGATTGTATCCAGAGATATCTAAAAGTACTAGTCTACACTACAGGATATCGAAGACCTAAAATATCGGATAATTGCATCTTGTAATGTAATAAGAAATAATCCATATATATTCCAGCGTATCAAGGATAAATACCAGTCAATTTCAATACTTATCATCAACATTTTATTTTTGTTTTGCCTGTTTGTTGTGTTTTTATTTGAGTTACATTGTTTGGATAAAATGTATTTTTATATTTTACGCACAAATAGATGAATTAGTTCCAGAAATATGTATTAATAAATTATTTTTAAAATGTAATTGTTTGGAAGATAATTGATAAATGTTGGTTCAAAATCCAACTTTTTCGACAGCACTCGACTAAATTATTTTTCTAAAAAAAAAATTTTTTTTCAGCATGCAATGCTTTACATTTAATTTTTTTGTTCGAAAACCTTAAGTTTTATGGATTTTTTTTTTCATATCGTTGAGTAAGTACTTCTTTTGAAAGTGTGTTTTTATAATACTTCAGTAATATTTTATTGATCAATCTATTTTTGTGCTTTTCTGTAATAGTTGGTTTGGGACCCAACGTTTATTTAACTAACTGTCCTTTATTTCTCTTGTGTAAAATTTTGTGGGTGTGTGAACCCACAAAATTTTACACCTATATCAACACCACAGGACTTTTCTTGAATAGCAATATGGGAGTTTCAGTTTTTTTGTAAATGTTTGATGTAATAAGTAAGTGTAAATACTGCTCAAAGCATCCACATCTCTTTTATGGTTAATAGAGTTGGCACACTGATGAATATAGCACATTTCTAGGAACCTACGTTTATAGCCATTTTTTTCCGTATCTAGGATCTAGGGATTGTTGTATGTCACTTGGTGGTCATGATTATTCACATGGGAACTGACGCTAGTATTCTTGGGCTTATGTTTACAGTCACTTTTATGTGCTGTAATTATTTTTTTTTTAATTTGGGATGTTTGCCCTATGTAAAGTTTATTTATTTATTCATTATACTTAGCGATCTTAATATTTGAAGGTTGAAAGAGCCGCCTCTTGGCCGATAAAAACTAATAAAAACGCACCATAATAAAAAACCGTATATATTTTTATACATTTACATATATATAAATCTTTTACAGACTATAATACCGGTGTATTTACAAGATTATAATACATTTACCATAATTACAATATTTAATAGATGCCTTTTCCAACAAACAAGATTCTAAAATGAAAACGCACACGAATAATGCGAAAACCAATACTCCAAAAGGGTTACCATGCGTCCAACTACGTTACGATAGCCCTTTTGCCCGTCAAACTACCTACTCACATTTTCTTAGCCACAGCGTAATTTCACTATCGGATACCGCGGAAGGTGCAAACGGAAGACCAAAAATATCTCGGCACACGTCAAAATTGAACCGATATAAGTGCGCTTCAACAGTTTAGGTCATGGGCCGAGGTAATTTTGAGCGTCTCACACTTCCAACTTCGAAAAATTATCGATTTGAAACGAAAGTTTCGATTAAAAATACTGTATCTCACGGTTCAGTCTTATATTGACTTATATCACACAATCAAATACAAAAATACGATTATCTATAACAATTAAACTTGATTAGCGTTTTTGTGTTCCTTAAGTGCTAAATAAAAGCGAAATTTTTATGGGCCTATTATTTTCTCGTCTGTTGGTTTTAGTATTTTTTATTCTCAGAAAAGACATATAGGCAGTTTACAATTAATTTAAACTTATTTTAATTATCTCGTTGAATCCAAAGGAGAGAAACACTTAAACAGTTACAAAATATACAAACTGTATTATAAACATTGACAGCGACAATCACAACTGTAAAGTCTGGTATTAGAAGATTATCGAATATAAATGCTAAAAGCCCCGCAGGAAAAACATGACTATGTTATAGTTCTAGTTATTTTCAAAAGAAAAGTCCGATTTGTATTAAGTTTATATGTGTGCTTTCTGAGATATTAAACAAATTGACATAAGTGCAAATGATTTTGTGTTAGAAAAGTATAGTAAATATTCAATAACCTAGCCTTATACATTGTTAACGAGCTATTGGTATATGAATTCCTCGCTTTGTAATATTCAGTGTGTTGCAACTTATAAACTTGGCAGCATCTTGCTTGATTTTAACGGCAAACCCTGGGAATCATTTCATTTTCCGATTCCACGCAAACCAGAAAGCAGATTTTGTGGAGGTTCTGACCCTATCCTTGAAGAATTCTTAACAGTTTCGTGTTTCAATTAACCAGAGAGCGGAACTTTTGTAGACAGTTCCTGTAGCTCAGACATACATTTTAGAATGAACATGAAATGAAATGAGAGATTTTGTATTTGCGTTCTAACAAGACGTTTTATTGTGTATTTTAAATAGTAATGAATTTTACAGTCAGGAAATTACTTTATTTCTATACGAGACGCAGTCAAAACGAACATTTTTTTGAAGAAATATCGAGAAATGTCCGTCTTCAACTACTCTAGATGATCTAAGTACAATGCGTTCGTTTTTAGTTTTTACCGATATCGTCTGTAAGTATTGGCTTTTATATAAGTGTCTGTAGGAATTGTGTGTGTTAAAAAAACATAACCGTTACGCTTTACCTTAAAAATTTGTTTTTTTTTTCGCTACGTTTGGGTAAAAAAAAGATTTAAAAATAAAACACTTTTTTGTTTTTTTACAATTTCTTCAAAACAAGTTTCTATTATACTAGGTACTATCAAATGTTAATTTATTCCAACTGGGAAGATTATTTTTAGCTATAACATTTTTATAAATATCTGACAAAGTAGGAAGTTTCCAACATTATTATATTATATTAAAACTAATAATATAGATAGTTTTTCGTAGAATTGTACTGGCCAAATGCTTTTGTTTTTGTTTTTGACGCAGCTCGCAGTAAAAATAAAAATATGGACTCAACCTTAAAGTCTAACAAATTTATTATTAAATTTTGCCCATTTATTGAAAAAACAATATAAAATGGTGATGTCCGTGTCAGTATCTATTTGCATCATCTATAATAGTTGAAAATTAATATTTTTTGTATGTTTTTACGTTTAATAGTACCCAACGAATATTCGAAAATATACTCTTTTGATTGCACCTAGTATATAAAGATTTTCGATAGCAACAGTAGACTACGGAATATTTACTGTACTTTTTCAGTTTTCATTTTTTATAATTTATGTCATTTTTGTACTTTTGTGTAGAAATAATTTAATAGTATCCTTAAGTGTATATATTATTAAGTTTATCAAATAAAAAATGGTTATAATTTTTACGTCACAAGTGCATCGTATTAAAGGAAAAAAATGCGAATTTTTTTGGCACCCAAAAATACCATGTTTGGGCTATATCTCGAAAACGGTTTGCCTGAAAAAATTGTCATTGTCACATCACTGAATTCTGCCCCTTGCTGCTACCTTTTTTTCTATATTATAGTGTGTTCGAAAGTATGATACCACCCCTCCCTCTACTGGTTACCGATCAACTTTTTGATTGCAAGTAATTTAGGTGACAGTGTACCTATAAAACGCCCTTTTCCTTTTTTGATAGTCAATGTCTCAGATACTAAACATAAAAACTTAATAGAAATAACTTAAACAAAATTAAGACATAATTAATACTATGACATACTAAGAATATATTAAATATGGATGAAGTCCATTTTCCATGTATTTCGTGCTGAGTTTTTAATTGAAGCATTTTGGATTACAAGCAAATGACTTCGAAAGTGGTTCGAAAATGCGCCCGCATTCAAACATCCAATGATATATAATATGTAGATCTAAAAATTGGGAATATGAAAGTTTCAGTTCATTAAAAAACTTTATATTCGCGAAGTTACAATTTACCTAGTAAAACAAAGCGATATTTGATTCAAGTCAGCTTATATTCACCCAGATCAAAACAGTTTTCGTCGTACCTATTCACCTATCTAATCTATACTTTGGTTTCATCACTAACATTAGATCTGAAACGGAAAAATTCAAGACACAATGAATATCCTGTAAGCGTAGGAAATTGCTACGAACATGGTGAATATAATTTCATGAAATTTGCAGCAAATTGCCGTCAAACATTTTCTGAAATAATAAAATTCACAAAAAAAGGTTTGTTAATATGAATGATGAATCGTTCATGGCAAGCGTATGAAAATAACCACTGATCTGTGACTATATATATAGTTAGATTTGACTATGTATTCGGATTTGCAAATATTACACTGGACCAGTTCTTTACTTACCTGGGTAAGTAAGCACGAAAATATTGTAAGAAAATTCCCAAAAACCATATATAATGTTGCTATACAGAAAATAACACCTTTTCAGCTTGTATCATCCCAAAAAACAATTTAATCACTATTTCGCAAAATCTGATATTGTTCCAGAGATTCAATCAGAGCCGCTTAGGAGAGCTTCAAAACGATATATTATTCAACCACCTTGAAATCGTCGGGAATATATAAAACTACACCCAATTATGAAATTTTTAAGTTCGTTATATTTATTTTGCAATATCAAAAAAATCAGAAGTTATCCCAGATATTGAATTAGACCATTGGAAAGCCACTTGGAAAAGCTTGAAAATGATGTATTACTTAACCACCTCGAAACCGTCGGGAAGATATAAAACTATATCTGTGTTTGGGCTCAAACAAGCCCTAAATGAGAGGGTATAACCAAGTTCAGTTTGCAGAACAATTTAAAATCAACGAACCATCTCCAGAGTCTTAAGTAGGTTTGGACAAACTGGTGGCAACGTAGCAAAGTCAAGGTCGTGGAAGGGTTGCAGGACATCTTGAAGACCGATTTCTACGAATTCGCCATTTGAGGCAACGGTTTGTGACGCACTTTAAAATGAGTTCCTGGAGCGTTAGAATTCTAGACCTAGTTAAAATACAACCACGAGAAAGCTAGCGGAAACCAATATAACTAAAAAAAATTGACACTCTTTAGGTTAATGAATTCCGATTCAATAACTTTCATCTTTAAAATTTAACGAATATTTGAATTTATATGACTCGAGCGCCATCGACCTTGAGATTTATGAAGCCTCTAGCGAGTCATGTTGAAAGTACGTCATGTGAGTACTGTTTACAAACATAGAGTTGATGAAATAGTCCAAAGAGTTTATATTATTTTAGAACTCAAATTGATTTTGTTTCAGTACCGTGGAATGGAAAATTTGAAATTTGTTTCTCGTTCTCCACGCTGTGAAGTTGTAGTAAAATCTTTTCATGCTTTTATTGTTACAGTGAAATGGATAAACAAATTTAAAAAGCCTGGTTTGACAATCTAAGAAATTTTAATTTAAGAAGTTCGAATGGAATCTCCATACTATATATAGACTAACCATCCAAAAATCTTAAAAAAACGTTGCCAAGACAGCATTTTGTTTATCAGATATATTCATGAAGCTCAAACTTTTAATGCCATATAGCAAAGAATAAATATAATAAAAGTTAATCAGTTGGATCCTAGTGGTTATTGCTTTTCCACCCTAAGATCTAAGACAAAAGAATTTTGCCGACAAATGAAAAATTAGGCAATATCTTATCTGGATATATACCGCACGTTTGTTGCTTTGCTTTTTCAGAGATTAATTAAAAGTTATATTGGTGTTATTTTGACGTCTCATTATTTGAAAACCAGCATTTGCGTCACAACTCAGTAATTACCCTCATTATTAGTAGGTCAGTGGAATAATCAGAGGCAATACAATAGAAACAAATTCCACCACAACCTCATGGCCAACATTGTATTGTATCGATTAGTTAGCTAGAGCCGTCAATTAATATTACCATCAAAGAAATGAAAAATCTACATTTATTAATCAAACGCAGCGGCAAGTTCCCAACTGTAACCTCGTGACATACCTAATCCTCTTAATATATTCAAACTTTGACTTGTAAATTCGACTAATTGGCGAACCGCAAAAGCACGTTAATCATGTCGTCGCCGTTGTGTCTGTATCCGATTTCTCAGACTGAGCGGTGCGATTCCTAAAATGTCTGACGCAAAATTCTATGGACCACGCCAAACAGCACAACATTATCAGAAACGTCTGGGAATGCAGGCAGATCGGATAACTTTGCGTGGCGTCTCTAATCTTACCTAGAAATGAAATGAGACGAAATTCATCACCCTGGTTAGGCTTTTTGCGAAGTAATACGACTCGGACAATATACGAAATGAATAAAAAAATAAATTTTGGGTACTTCATACATGTACAGTGTGTCGGAAATTCGTTGTCAATGCCAGATGGATATCTCGGTTATGAGTAAAACTAGAGGTTTGCGGTTCGCGGGTCATGGTGCGAAACAAAAGATGTCGTCAACATAATTTTCTTATCCCATTGCGTTTCTGGTCTCCATTATGATTTTGAAAATTTCAACCATTTGCGGCACTCCTCGTATCTCCATTAATTAATCCATTATCGAGAAAATAAACACGCCTATAGAGATTTTTTACGCACAATGCATTGGGTGGCTAGTTTTTATTCGGATTTTTTTTTGTTTTTATCAATTTTAAAAACGTACTAGTTTAAAATAATTTGCATCCCTGGACCAACAACGAAGGCCAGAATTTTGTCATTGGTATTTGCAAAATATCAACCGAGATAGGGACTTTTATAAGAAATTTGTATATATATATATATATATATATATATATATATATATATATATATATATATATATATATATATATATATATATATATATATATAAGTAGGTAGCCTCATAGCAAAGAGAAATCTGGGTATGCTGGAAAATATCTTACCAGAAATATGCGAAGAAGTCCCGTTAGTTCAACGACATATATTCTTTAATAATATTTAATTATTCTCAAATCATACATCCATATTTAGACAATAATTTTCCTAATCATTGGATTGGCACACGTAGTCCGATAAGATAACCACCCACGTCTCCCGATAGTTCTTGGTAACTTCTTAAGGGCTACCTTCCAAATCAACATCACATAAGAGAAGATCAGCGAAATGCCACTTGAAAGGGAATTAAGAAATGTGCAAGCCTGCTCCACTATGTTACTTAATGCGTTAAACAGAACAAGAAAATTATGCCAATACTCCATTCATGACAATGGTGGTCAATTTGAGAACTTTCTTTAGCTGTAAATTCAGATTTACGTTTGAAGTTTTTTTTTCTAAGAAATACAATTTGTAGACTCATACAAATTTAATTTTGCGAGGAAAAATAGAAAACACAAATAAAAATACTTATCGAATACACTATTTATATTGAATTAATAATTTAGTACTAAATAGTAATCAATAGTAATTAACTAATTGTTACATATATAAAGTTATCGTGTATATAGTTATTATTAAATAAATAATAATATATAAGATATAATAATAATAATAATAATAATAAGACTACTATAAGAAGAATATTAAAATATTGTATTATTGAATAGAAACAAATTGTAAAGTGTTATATATATTTGGAAACCTATTAGCGGATGGAATATAGTGACATAAAACTATACAGGATGTAGCAAAATACAAAACTTTATATCATGATTCAAAAAATAAATAAAATCTGAAAAACTAGCACCTCCGTTTTATTCTACGTAAAAAAATCTCTATAGACTTTTTTTTATTTTTTCAGTAGCTTAAATATTAACCTACGATACGTTACAAATCGCGAAATTTTCCAAATTACCCTGTAGCTCAGAAACGCAATGGATTAAGAAAATTCTATTGACGAATTCTTTCGTTTTACAAAACAAGTATTGACCCGTTAACTGCAAGACTCTAGTTTTACTCATAACCGAGATATCCCGCAATTACAAAGAATTTCGGATACTCTGTGCAGGGTGTTATTCATGCCATACGGTGCAGAATATTATGACTAAAGCAAAGGATTCTCTAAAAGTTTTACTTCTGAGATATTAACTTTTGCAAGTCCTGTTATGGTTACTTTTATAAATTACTTTCATATTATACAGGTCGTCACAAAAAAACATTGGATTCTCTTTTTATATTAACGCATTTTGGATTCTGCAAACTAATTTGCAACTATGTATTTACAATTTTGCAGGATCGAAGAATGGTCAAATGTACTAGTTACAGATGAGTCGAGATTCGGTTTATATGCCTGTGTGTAGACTATTTGGAGAACAGTGCAATTTTATAGGTGGAGAGTTTTGGTGGATGCTCAACTATAGCCTGGGAAGACATATCTTATAACCGACGCACAGAATTGGTGGCCGTAAACGAGTACAGGTTAACCGCTGATCGCTATATAAGAGAGATTGTCGAACCTAGTGTAGTCCCTTTCGAGGGGACAATTTCATATTTATAAGTTAATATTACTGCCATAAACTGGTCAGTAAGAAGCCCTGACTTAAATCCGATTGAGCATGTCTGGGACCTTATGAGATGTCAGAGATGTCAGATTGAACTGCATAGAAAGCCATTTAGAACCATAGACTAACTTCAAAATTTGCTTTTTCGAATATGGGAACAAAATATCATAGGAGTACATGAAGGTCTTTCATGGAAGAAATACACTATACTAAACAGTCTACTTTAGGCGTTTTTTTATTTTAATTGCATTCTTGAAGAACTAAAGTTTTGTTTCAATCTGCCACATGAAAAATGTGTAATTTCAAGTTAAAAAATAATAATTTTACAATAAGTGAAAAAAAAACTGTTTGCATCTTAAAGTAATTTAATAACAGTTTTTAGTTCTAAATCATGTTTACGTATAGAAATTTTGATATTTATTTAAAAAATATATATATATATATATATATATATATATATATATATATATATATATATATATATATATATATATATATATATATATAGCAGGTTTTGATAATTTAATGAATTTAAAAATCACATCAAAATTCGTTAAACTTTAGGACTGCAAATTTTATTTAAATAAAAACATTAGTAAAAATCATAATTTTTATTTGTTCTTATCAGGCAACAAAAATATTTAGTTATTACTAAAATAAAGCATTGTTGAAAATGAAAGCTTATTCATGTTGAAGATTGTAATTTTTCATGATTTTTTTAATTTTAATTTACCAACGTATATTGTTGGAAGATTTTCTATTGAAACAACTGAGCATTTTTTATTTAATGTAATAGGATCTATGGATCTATCTAGATTGTATTTCAAGGCTCTAGCGTTATGAACTGTTGGATCTCCAGCTTTACTGCGAGAACGAACTGAATTGGCTAAGTTAATTTCAAAAATATTTTTTAAAAATTCGTTATTTAAATGTAAAGTGTTGGTTTTTCTTTGCAGTTTTTAAGAAACTAATATAGTCAGCTGGTATATTTATTAACCTTCCTGATTTTTTTTTCAGTTGTGGTATATATAGAATCGCATTTTATTTAAGCATGATTAAATATTTTATACAAATTCAAAAGGGCATTTAACATAGCCTCTTACAATTTAGCAAAACAAAGAAATGTGCCGGGCAACTGAATGGTAGAGAAAATGGGCCCCATAAGTTTTAGCGTAATGTTACAAACCAGGCTGTAACCTTGAAATGACCTAGTTTTTAAAGAAGCTGCATACCAACTCTTTTAGTGATTTATTGTTTATTGAATAATATATCTTGAAAAGTAGGAATTTCATTTGTGAAAACTAAATTTTAATAAAATCACTAAAATGTTAAAGTTAAAATAGCTAGCCACTCTGATATAAAGATCCGGAGTACTTGTGCAGAGTTATTTTTTATATTTGCAGCCCCACTTACAGGTCGGAAGTCACCGAGATAAAGTTTAAATACAAAAGTTGTATCATTTTTTTTAGTATCACCTCTTAGACTTGTAAAAAAACCCATGCGCGTCGCAAAGTGGAGAAACAGTAGCAAGCAGTTTTATATGTGTTCCGTGACCAAAACCTGAGGTATGGTGTATTATTTAACCATATATCAAGCATATGTCACGAAAATATAGAAATTTTGGAAAAAGGTGAATTTTTCGAAAAGATATTCTAAATTCTCTAAAGAATGCAGATTTTTAGGACATATCCTAATAATCAACATATCGATTATTTTAGGGGCGTACATAATATACAGCGTGATTCATGATTACACATCACAGATCTAAAGATTTAAATGCCGTTTTTTTGCTTTATACAAGAATATTAAGATGTTATAAAAATTAAAAACACATTAAAAAGCAAATGACAAAAGAGGAAACTAATGATTTAGGCACCGTTCATTGATTTTTAATCTGATTATGGAAAATGTCTTGAGGTCATACGGCTGGTTTACTAGTTCACACTTTTTTATACCTACTGGGAGCAGGTATGAAATTTTTTTCACCAGCCGGCGAAGACGTTCAACAAAGCCTTTGTAGTCTTCGCAGGTCTAGTGACGAATTACAAATTGCCTTAATTTGAATTAATTACATATTCGGTATGCAGTCCCAACTGCAAAAGTTGTATAAATTTTGTATTAAACCTTTTTCTCGGTGATTTCCGTTAAGCCCTGCATTGGGTAAGCACGTTTAAAAATTATCTCAAACGAAAACAAATATATTAGACTAGCCGTATATAATATTAAAGCTGAAAATTAATTCACAATATTTACATTTTACAATAAGCAAAAACTGTTGATTTGCAAATATTTTAAGTAACTCAGTTTCTTTAATATGAATGAACTTGATCTTAATAGTGTATCTTCAAAGTGTAACTTCAAAAAGCCATAGATGCAGGCATCATAGAAAGTCCAACGGTAAAATAAACAACTATTTACGAGAAGTTGGTGAGGTAAGATCTCTGGCTTTACGGAGTGTCTAAGGCTCATGGAATGGTTGCAATAGCCAACTGTGATCTTTGCCAAAGTCAAGCGCAAAACAGAAAATATGAATCAATAAAACAATAACGAAGCGATCTCCCAGAGTGAGAAAGATATTTAACAGAAACGTCTACCGCCAATCGAGATAGGTGTTGCCACGTTAGAACAGACTAAGTTAGCGTATCATCAAAAAAATGAAATTTAACGCTTTATTCTATGATTATATCTCATATGGGTGTACTAAAACGGTAGATATTAACCTAACTCAATATGGAGATTTATATCGTAACTCTTGTTTTAATCACAACTGCTTACGGGGTGTGTGTATGATGTTGGTGAGTTTCGATGCCATACTATGGAGACTTTTTTTTACTTACTTTATCCGCTACAACATAATTATATTAAAATGCAAATAAAAAGACCATAACATAAAATACTACATATTGTTATCTTCTCGTTATATGATAAATGTTCACGTAGCGACTTACCTAAGACCGGCCCCAAGGTGACAACGAACAGGCCTTTTCCTACATTGTGTAGCCCGAATGCGGCGGGTAGTTTTTCCAGAGACGAATACTCCGATATAGTAATAGCAAAATTGATCAGGGCGGCCCCTCTAGCGAATCCCGCTATAACCAGCCAAATCATGATCATCGTGTACTCAGTTTGTTGCGCCAATACTGAAAGAGATAGAGAACCGAATGAGCACCTGCCGATATGTATCTAAGTTGCCCCTGTGCGAAAAAACCAAAACGTTATTTGATATAAAAAAGTTCCATATATAAGCAAACAACAAAAACGTTTCTTCCTCCTTCGTTCACTTAACATAAGAATGAAACAAACAAAAAAAGAATGCCTTAAAATAACTTTTAAAGCTTACGTTTGTGTGTATTTCTGGGTTACCTATTCAATGGCTCCTTCGGCTGCCAACAAAAATCATAGAAACATTAGAACACACTTCCAAAGTGAAACAAAAGGTTTTTTTTATTCGGAAACGAAAAGCGGTAAATGAAAGCGAATCTCCGGTGAGTAGGTTATTTTTGACGAACGCCTTATTACAAGTCGCTACACATACCGGGTGTTTCGAGGCAACGAGGTAAAATTCGAAAAAAAATGCTGGGAATTATTTTTGAGATTCTGAAATGACGATCAGTGGGCGTAATTGCCGTTTTGAATTTTAAAACTGTTTTCTGCAAAATATTCTTATATTAATGAAACATAGAATGGACACTGTCTTAACGCTGAGAAAACTACCTGTTTGCACTATCTGTGGGTACTGGATAGAGCTTAGCTACCGGGTGTTGCAAAATGCCTGTTACCGACCTAACATCCGCGGCTCGGATTAGATAAATAAAACAATTGTGGCCAATCAAATGTAAAAGAGTAACATTGACAGACAAACAGAAAAAAAAATTAACAAGAAAGATTATTACACATTACGTCAAAACAAAAAAAAATCCATACAACTAGTTAGCATCTTCTCTCATGATGGTGGTTTCTACATACTACCACACGGGATAGAAACAGTGCATTTGAAGCAATTTTTTTACATATATTTTATTTTTTTTGATACTCAGTGCCTTCACTTTTGATGGCAGTTTATTATATAAACACAGACAGTGGAATACTTCAATTTCTTTTTGCGAAGTAAGCCAATTATTTTCGGGTAAGATAATTATAATAATAGGAGTTCACCGTAAAGGGGTGTGTGTTCCTAAGCACTTTTTTTGAAGCTAAAAAGTCAGATCAGCTAGTATTTCATTATTATAGACCACACATTGTCTCCTAGATAACTTAATAAGATCCAATGGAAGTCCCCATATTTGTTCAATTTTGCCAGCAGCAACTGGTGAGAAACGCAGTCGAAGGTCTTGCTAAGGTCACAAAGAGTAAGACTCACTTGTTCAAGGCTCTGCACTACTTCTCCCACAACCTGCACACTGCCTGACCCAAAGCTAAACTGGGTACTGCTTGTATCTGCATAAAAATATACAATATATAAAAAGCGTGATAACTGGTTTTTTTATTAATGACTCAAAAATTTTTCCCAGTAAGGGAACTATAGATATTGACCTGTAACTGTTTGATAAATTAGGTTGACCATTTTTGAATATCGGTACAACTCTGGACACCTTCGGGGAAAATTCGCTCCTCGACGCATCTGTTGGAAAAGGTAAGTAAGGAATATCAATATTGGTTCAATAACCTTAAAAATTATACTATTAATATTATAATAATCAAAGGAACCTGATATTTTCAAAACTGCAACACAACTCAAAACATCGCCCTCAGCAAACCCATATAGAATGAAAGTGGCTGGGACAAATCGTATATCGTTCAGACATTTCCTTTGTAGCTCTGGTCTGACTGTTAAAGAGATAAAAAAAAAATATATTGGAAGCAATGCTAGTAAAAAATTAATTGAGTTCAGCTGCAGAAATATCACCGAAGTGATCTTCTTTTTTAATGCGATTTCTCTCACATTGTGCTGTACTGATGTACTAATATACATTCATGTGCCTCTCGCTTAGTATTTTTAATAAATCTCCTAAATTTATATTAAAAAGACCCATAAATTGTTCTGTGTTCTGGTTGTTTGCTACAGTCAGCTATTGTTTTTAATGAATACTAATTTTGTTTCTCATATTTTTCATCGCATTATTAAACCACACAGCCGGTGATCTCCTGGGCTCAATTTTTTTTTCAGAGAAAAATTTGATTAACATGTACCTTAACCTTACCTATTAACAAAGAAGCTAGTCCAGCATATATTTTGTAATGAATTTCTAAATGTTTAAAGTCCAAAATCAATTATTTTCCTTCTGAACTTTTGTTCGTTCTTAACGAGGTACAGTGGCACTACTTTGATATTCCAATATATTTTTACAGAAATCAGACACTTGTCGTTTTATCAACTGCAAACGTTTCAGCTTGATTAATTGAGTTAAACTATAGTCGGGATCAGGAATTGTTCGCAAACGGGCTCCAGTAACAAGAAATGACTGGGAGTTGGAGGTTAAAGATCGTTTGCATCAGAGAGTGAACGGCTATTGAGCAAAGATTCTATTCTAGATATAAGAGCGATGTAACGGCTTTCTCGCCTGCATCACAAAATTCATTTATAAACGGGGCTCCCGAGGGAAGAAAAATTTGCAGTCCGAGTATTTCATTACGATTGAGGATCCTGCCACCAGATGACATGCAACGACATGAACTTCCATTGGATGGTCAAACAAGAGCCCAACAATCCAGTGAAAACCGCATCTCAATATCTTTATCCTAACCCAAAATATAGATAAAAGAATTTAGTGAGTGTAGTTGAGTTTTGGTAAGCAACTCAACTCTACGGGTTGTAATTGAAATGAACGTTCGTTGTTTATCTTAGTTTATATCAGATTTGAGTATTATAACTTTTTTAATAACAATTGTTAAAGACTAAGTTTACCAATTACTGATGTTCTAGAAGTAAGTACAAAATCATAAAAGAAATAAAACATCCCCTCTGATAGAAATAGTTCATTCCTAATTATCGAAATCGTCATAAAACATATGTCGCTGACCGACTGGAAGCAGCAAATTAACAGCAATAGAAGACGTTTTAGTAGAATGGTATTTAGTCGTTTAACTAAATATTTGACCGAAACAGTACGAGAAAAAGAAGAATAAGTTTGGAAGTGGATGTTAGTAAAACATCGGCTTGCCCAATTCTAAAAGAATACTGTCTACACCCACTTCATATTGAATTACATCAGCCTCCTTTAGAAACTGATTTTTATAAAAGATAAGACACTGTAATTGGCTAAATTCTATGGTAGGTGAGGATCCCAATTTTCATCTCGAATATTATGGACTAATGAAGCCACTTTTTCGAGCAATGGAGGAGTCAATTTGCACAATTGCGTGAATTATCAAAATCGGTAGAGTGTGGAACGTGTCATGTGGTATTTTTGGGTGATCGAATTATAGGAGCATTTTGTTTTAATGGTAATGTTAAATCGCAAAATGTATTTGAATGTTTTAAAAAATCACATGCCTATTTTATTAAAAAACGTCGCTTTACAAACGAGAGGAGATATATGGCTACAACACGACCGATGTCCAGCACACTTTACTCACCAAGTTAGGACTTTTTAGGCCAACTTTGGATAGGAGGGAGCAGTTTGTTTCAGTGGCCTGCCAGATCTCCAGACCTCACTGTCCTGGACTTGTACGTTTGGAGTAAAATAAAAGATATTGTTTATCAAACTCAACTTACCACTCCTGAAAATATGGTTGATCGTATGCGAAATGCTGTAGCCAACCTTTTGAGAGCATAGAAAACGACGGCAGGCTCTTTCAAGATCAAAACTTTTGATTTTCCTTTCAATCAATTTTGTTGTGTTTCATCTTTATTTTTAGTTTCCATAATTTTCGGATAGACAGTTATAAGTGTTGCATTAGGTTAGGATAATCTGATGGCAGAGTGCTCAATCGCATTCATCTTACTCATAGCACGATTGACAGCCTAGGAAAAGCCTCTTTTAACGACCCCAAGTTTATTAAAATAAATTGGGCGATTTTGGAATTATCGACAGAATATGCCAAGAAAAATATAAAGTAAAAAGTCTCAGCTAGATATATTACTTGTTCTTTCAAAACGTAGTCGACATTTTAAAGAAATTGAAAAAACAATGTGATAGGCTCTTGTAAAAAGAAAAATGTAACAAAGCAATATACGTTTTCGAGAAATGAAAAAAGTGAAATTGACACCAGGTGATATTCACAAACAAATTAGAAGCCAATTTGAAAAGAGCTTTAAAACGGAAAATAAAAAGTATGCAAAATATTTATAACTGAAATAATTTCTTCGCTCTGCCATAAATAAGTGAGAGTTGAACAAATTTGTTATTTTTATATTATGCACATTGCATGAAATGTAACAAACCATGAATCTCCGATTTATTTTCAATAGAAGTTCCAGTAGAAAGGTTAATTTAAAAACTCATGATATAACACCAGACTGTAAAATCATACAGGTGATCAAACCTCACCAAGTGAATGATAATAAAATTATATGTCTTGAAAAATTTTTTGTTATAATTATAATTAAGAATGTCCAATATTATTTTGAATCAATTAGGTCTGTATTGTGCTTAAGAAGTACATTGATTAAATTAAATAGAATTTGTACTCAATTGCATTCTTTTTTTTTAGTATAAAATTTTATTTAAAATCGATCACTCAATAGACGTCTTTTTGATCCTAAAAAAAAATATTTTCCATAATTTTATGGTCCCTAATGTACATCTAATTTATTTTGTTTTTTGCCTATGCATATTTTTTAGCACTCATGTCCATAGGGTTTTTGGCACTTTGGCACAAGGTCTTCAATAAAATCCAAGTCTGTCGGAATTTTGATTTTCTGAGTACTATTTTTATGTCTAATTTGATCGGGTTATTTGACAGATTCAAGTTGTATTGATTAATAAGTATTTTATTAGAAAAATGAAGTATTTCTTAGAGTGTTGATGATTTCGCTATTCCCGTTGATAATTGGATTTTTACTTTACTGGCTACTTAAAAAGTCATTTGACTATGTTTAAAGCTTAATGTTCGGTTAGGAATAATCTTTTCCGATTGTACGCACCTCGAAAATGTAACCTAACATAAAATTCCGAAAAATGTCCTGAAAGTAGAATGAAGTATTTAATTGTTGATAATTAATGAATTTTGAGATTTAACTAGTTTTAAACAAAAATACCTGTTGCTATTCTAATTCATATTTGAACCGCTGCTTGACTCATTGTTATCTGGATTCACCAAATAGTTAAATGATAAAACAGAATTGTGTTTAGACTTGTAATAAGTGTCTATAAAACTGTCAAATGGATTTACACCGAAAACTAAAACGCGTGGAAAAAATAATATGTAATGTTATTAAACAAAAAAAGTATTAATTGTTATTCAATCGCATACACAAACAGCATTACATTTTTGAAATATACGGCGTATTTCGTGAGGAAAGGAGAATATTTCAAAGGCATGTTCTAGAAAGACGATTAAACAAAAAATATTGATTTCCCGGAAATCGCCTAACTACAATGTGACAAAAAATTTCGTTTTCCTTAAAACGATTTATAAAGAACACTTGTGTTATAAAGTCTTAACTTAAATTACTAGTTTTTACACTGTTGCATGTGATTGTTTGTTTATTGCGAGTTAGAAAATACCCGTCTTAAAATATTTTCTTTCCTACACAAAAACCCCCTGTATATTAATTGATTTAAAACGGGAAGAATTAGGATAGATAAGCTACTGACGCAATTTCAATCTCAAATTATTCCTTGTTTTTACATTACGCCTGGTTGCTGAATAAATGTTATGCAAAATCTACTCTATGCGATGAAAAAATTCGAAATTATGCATGAACTCTCCTAAGCAGCATCTAACCTCCTTATTTTAATTGCAACACCCGAGATACTAGCCAATTGCTATTGAGATTTGATTTATCATTTATAGAGAGTTCAAACGTTATCAGACTTACTTTTTTAACGGTTACCTTGTTATTTCCTATTTTCTCATCAACTCACAGTTCCTTCTAGTTAGCATTGATTTTGACAAAAATTGACATGGTCTTGGTTTCATTTATTTTATTATTATTTTTTTATTATTTTATTATTGGTTTTATTTATTTTAGCAGTTAATACTCAAGAACTTGGTAATGAATAAAATGAAACAATTCAAAATTTTTGTTCAAAGACTTAATAAAAAGCAATTCATATGCATTTTGTACAGATCTACTAGAAAGAGTACATTAGCTCTTTTATACAGTCACCGAGCAGCACAAATCGGATGATCTGGATGGCCAATTCCTGCAATACAAAAAAATCAAAATTTCTATTCACTGTGGTGCTTTTTAAAATATGTTAATTGATTTTAAGTAATAATTCCTTGTTTCGAAATAATTCAGCAGCAACCGGGTGCCATAATTCATCTCGAGTATGAACCACTTCATACACTAGCGACTTCATATACTCCCAAACACAAAAATGAATAGCAGTGAAATCACTTCACTTCCACGACTTATCCAACGATAAGAAAATTAATTATTTAGATAGTCTCTAACATGTCTGGAAAAGTGCGCCGGAGCGCCGTCTTCCATGACATTATTCTTCTTAACTCTAAGCATATTTATTCAAAAACATTGGGTCGGCGTTTTCCGGACCCAACAAAACCGAGCACATTCCAATCTGGCGAGATGGTCACAATCTAAAAGATTTTTTACAGGAGCAAAATTTTATAATTTTTTTTTTTTGGTAAAAAACGCTACAAACTGTAGACTTGCACATTGCGGTTCCCACTCTCATTCGTCTTGTGAAATTTCAGCTACTTGGACTAAAATTTCCTCTTCCAGCTCCAGTTTGTCCGAGTCTATTATAAATATTCTTAAAAAGTTTAAAATCAGGGCCTTCCGTTTGAAAACATCTCCAAATAACGTCTATGAACTCGATGACCATGATAATTTGCTTGTGCGTATAAATATATCACTAACCAAAACTTTTGAAAAATTACCAAACTAACTGGCAAACAGCAAAGAAATTGACCAGAACCTAAGCGCCATTTTTTTTAGTCAAAGCCTACTTTGAACTATTTTGCAGGTATTTTATCGTGTCTATTTTCGTCAGAGGCTACTTTGAACTGTTTTATGTCTGTTATTGTAATTAAGTTAATCTATTTTACATGTTCACATTAAACTGTTCAATTATTTGCAACGAAAATTTCAAATTCGAATTTTTCGGAAACGGCGACTGCATACTCTGAGGAGCAAAATAACAGATGTACGAAAGGTATGTCCTCTACAATTTGCCCCAAAATTATTCACGAAAATGGATTTCTCATGTCAAAAAAGAGCGATTTGCAAATTTTGTGCAAAAAGCTCGGCGGTGCCACGTTCCACCCTGTTCATTTAAAATGAGGAAGTTGGGTGCTGTCGGTAAGATAGTAATGACATACTCTTTATTATGGTACTAAGCATCTAAACAACTTTTGAATTTAAAATTTTTATCAAACAGTAGTGAGCCGCCCTGAATTATGTTTTTTTTTATAATAATGTTATATTTACAAGGAATAAAAAAATACTACTTAATAAACGAAAACTAATACGTTTTTCAGTAAGATTAAAATTATCGCAAGAGAATTTTGTTCTGAATTGATGTCGCGGAACGGTAAAACATTTGTTTTTCATAAGTTAAAGTTCCGTAAAAATTTGCTATGCTATTCCTTCAACAGCCGGAAAACCAGAAAAACGCACACTTACCGGATCTGCAGATACCCAAAACGAAAATTCCGGACATGAAAAGCGTCCTTTTTGATATAGTTAACCGATCACAGATAGGTGGCAGTATTAATCTAGCTAGAATGTCGGTGAAAGCTTGAACCGAGAGGAACAGGGCTACGTCGTGGGGTTCGTAGCCGACGCTCTTGAAGAAGAACGGCGTAACCATCTTGAAGTTCTGCTCCGCCACGTAGAAAATGGACAGTCCGAATACCAAATTTAGATACACCGGATCCTTGAGCAGATCAAAGTCCATGAACTCGACCACTTTTTGCCAGGCGGTTTTTTCTGGTTCTTTTCTGATAGGCGCGGGACCTCTCTTGACATCTCTCACGATTTTATGTGGCGTTGAGAACTGAACTCCAGGATAGCTCATGTTGCGTCGCAACTGACGAGCTGACGAATATTCTTCTCGGTCTCTGTCGGTACTCTAGAAGGAATTAGCGAGTTATTTATTATTAAAACTCACAGGCTGATTATTTAAGTTGCCATTAACCTAAAATCTAGCTTCAAAAATAATTACTACTGCTTACGATGTACCAAAAAACCTACTCCATCATTCTGCAATAAATTTTTTAATAATTTTAAGCTATTTATTTATTTACAAAAAAAGTCGACCTAACAGACACCAAAATCAACTAATAGGTAACTTGTAGTACAAATTGGAATAATTATAACCTGCCATAAGCATTAACTCTTATAAAAAGTACAAGAGAAAAGAAAAAGAAAATTTATGGTTACATAACATTTTTACTTTACTAATAGATTTCGAAAAAAAAGTCCAAATAGGGTCTAACGTTATATTTGGAGTACATTGAGAAAATTGGCTATAGTTTACATGGGGAACAAAATTTAGTTTATAAATATGTCAGCGCAATCAAAAGAGTTATTTAAAAATTATAAATATAGTCATTAAATAATGACAATCATAGCGAGCACTAAGATACACAACGAAATCTATTTAATAATATTTCAATTTTATACCGTACATTTTTTAAAAACTTACGCAGGATTTTTTTGCAGACCGTTAATTTGACAATTGTGCCCCGAAGACCAAAATGGTCATGCATAATCTAACTTTGACTTGTCATATTAGTTCTATAATATTTTTATTACTTTAAAGACATCTGTCAGCACCTTATATTACTCCCAAGTCACAACAAGTGTTAGAACGGGAGAGGGTTTCATCAAGATGATGATTATATATTTACACATGGTGGTGAAAGACACTGCATTGCACTTGCACAACATTCAGAAAATCCAAAAGTAAAAAACTCGTGGAATAGAATTTTGTGATCTAACAGATCAAATGATTTTGAAAATAAAGATATATAACGTCTAATTGAAAAACTGCATCGATAGCCTCAAAATATACCGACTTTTTGGTCCAACATGATATATTTTGCTATGTAGGATGAATTCTAAAATTTTACAGATCTACAGTCTTTTTTCTGTTAGGGAATAATTTTAGATATTTTCCATATTCCAGGAGTGACTTGGTTTTTCAGACATAGATTAAAAACCAGTTTAGGCAAAACAATGCGACAGTCATGTATATCAAATATTATGAAGAGCATTTTCCACCTCACATTCGTCACTGCATATTTGCCAACAATGCTATTTTAGTTTCAATTCAATTTCAACTGTTAATTATGGTGTACATGGTGAGCCTTTGATACTGGGATGGCACCTCAGAAACTGCCAAAAATATCAAAATATACGCTTAAAATACTATATTTACATATTACATACAGGGTTTTTGTATTTTCGTGGACAAGTAACAACTTTCTTACTTCAAGTCTTACCTTTACTGACATATTTTGAATTTTGTGTCAAAAGTGAAATTGGAACAAATTAATTACATTTCATTCATTTTTTCTTCCGCGTTTTTTGCATTGAATAGAATACTGGGTGGGTCAAAAAGTATTTTTTAATTTGTGGTTTTTCCTTATCGTCTATCTATCATATCAAACGTATTTGGATTTCACAAAGAAAGTGCGAGAGTACGAATTAAGTCATTTTGGAAAAAACATTTGAAGATTTTGATAGAAGAAATGGGTCCAATAATTTTGTTATTTAAAATCGCTGCGCGGATTAATTTTGTAATGTATTTTTATTGCAATGTCAAAAATTGTGTTCATTTATTGTCCGAACGAAGAAAAAATGGATTTCAGTTGCACATTTATATCATAGAAATCTTGTACGGATGCTACGTTTCTTCTTTTAATACACGCAAAGCTCTTTGTGGGCTAACATCACTATTTGATGTTACTTCAGAAGATACACGATGATCCTCAACTTCTAATAACAGGTTTGTTAGCGTGTTCTCATTTATATTTGGATGACCTAGCCGTATTCGATCTTTTACATCCCCGATTTCTATAAATTCGCTCGCAATTTTATTCACTTTTGACCTGTTAATGGCTTTGTGTGAATGTTTTGAGTTAAGTAAATTACAAATCGCTGTTCATTTCAAAATTAAATTCCATTTTTTATTCTTTCGCTCATCAACTTCCACCCAATCCATCCGTGCAATAATTATTATATATTTCTTCCGTAAAAAATCTTTAAAACAATTTTGTTCACATATGGAGATACACAATTTTTATAATTTTATCGCATTTTTCGTTGTAAACATGCCGTCACGACTAAACATGATGAAAGAAAACAATCTAGCACAACAGAAGCATCACTATTTTGACTTACTTGCTTGAATTTGACCATACAACTGTCAATGTTTGACAGTTGTATGGTCACCCAACTTAATAATTTTTATTAATATGGTTATTTTAATACACAAAAAATGTTCAAAAGTTTAGAGCACATTTTTCAAAAAAAAATCTAAATAATTAAGAAAAAAATTATAGTCGACAAAACAAATTAAAAATACAGTTTATTATTTTTTACATTCAAAAAAATGCATATTAAAATTAGAATTTTTTAATAAAAGTATGTATATGTAAATAAGATTTTTAATAAATAAATATATGAAATGAATTAATAATTAAATAAATTAAAATTATAAAATTCGTTTAAAACAGTAATTTTCCTATAGCTTTCGATCATAACTTTTCTGTACTAGAACTAAGGGGGGATCAAATTACCCTACCATAATCAAGCATCTACTTCACTACACTATAATACAGAATTTTCCGCTTTAATATTTAACATATCAATATATTAAATTTTAATTTCTTATCAACATCATCTTTTGTGATAATTGGTCTAATAGTAACTTTATTCATAGAAAAGCGTTTTTTTTACATATATAAACTGATATAAAAATCCCACAAAATATCTTTTGAACGCTTTAATATATCATTAACATCTTTAACATCTTATTGTACATTTACTCTTTTTTTCTATCAGCCACATATTTGAATACTTAACGAATGAATAATAAAAATGATATTAGACCTAGTGTCTATACCTAAGGCACCCCACATGTAACAAGAATTGAATCGGAATTATTATTTTTGTGACATAGTGCATATTTTTTACTTTTTCTATTTGTTAATTAATATAGCATTATACAGTCTTATGGAAAATCCGATTAAAAGGTTTATCAAAGTCTGTAAATATAGTATACACCCGGCCCTCAGTGGACATGACACATGTATCAAATCCTGTAAAATCTATTCTGTTCTGGAAAAACAAACCGAATATCTTTACTTTTATGTGCACATTTAATTTTGCAGTTAAAAGGTTTCTCCTGATATATTAGATAAAACAGCTAAGGTGACAATAAATAATGTAGTACTGGATAGTTTTCAATCGAGGCTTATTACCTGTAGATGGAGGTGAATGCTCGACCCTGTGAAATCCAAATGGGAGTAACTGGACAAAATGGATTCTTTGGAAACACGCCGCTTTTTGGGCGCCGCAAAAAAGCTCAAAGAGGAGAAATTCCGAGGAAACGTGGATTTCCTGGGCAACGCTGTAGCCTTGAGTTCCTCGAAGGTTTTGACGGCGATGTTGTTGGAGATCAAACTATTTACTTCCTGTTCCGTATCTTCGTCTTCAGTTTCCTTAATGGTTTCCATCTCCTGGAAAACAGACGTTTTAAGTGTTGGGTACAAGAACAAATCAAGGGAGCTGATAACTATAAGACATACAAAGCAAAATATTTTTTAAAAATGAAGAAAAAGAAATCAAGGAAATGAAGGAAGTGAGTTTAAAAAGAATTGAGTGATAGTGTCAAATTTGGTAAATACAGTAAACTAACTAATTAAATAAACTAAAAAGTCACCAAAACCAACCAAAAAATGAAGAAGAAGGAATCAAGAGAATGAAGGAATTGAATTTAAATAGAATTGAACGGTTGTGTGAAAGAAAGAACTATTTGGTTACTAAATTAAGCTGACTAAAAAGTAACCAAAACTAACTAAAAATAAAGAAAAAGAGATCAAGGAAATGAAGGAAGTGATGAATTTAAATATAAACTAACTGAACTAAAAACTAACCAAAAATAATTAAAAAAATGAAGGAAAAGAATCAAGGAAATGAACTAAGTGAATTTAAATGGAATTGGGTGGAAGAATTAAACTAAAACAACTAAAAGGTAACCAAAATTAAATGAAAAATTAATTAAAAGGAAGCAAGCAAATGAAAGAAGTGAATTTAAAAAGAATTGGTTGGTAGTGTGAAAGCAAAGACTATTTGCTCACTAAAAACTGACCAAAACTAACTAACTAACCGTTTATTAAACACTCGCTTCGCTCGTGCCAAATAAACTCGTGACTCAAATGCCGTTAACCACACTTGTTGCATATTACAACAATGTCGCTGTTAGCAAAATGTCTTTTTGTTTAAAAAACGAAACATGTACATTATTGCACTTTCCAATCCGCCAATACTATATGATTATTTTGGACTAATACGTTCTTATATCTGTCTTTAGTGGTGTTAGAGAAAACAATTATTTGCTTCTCTTTTTCGACCAAAACATAGCTTCTTAGCTTAGCTTATTACTACGATACGGGACTCAGTAGAAAGTTAAAATTGTAAAAAGAAAGGTAGTATAGCTTTTTTCCAAATAAGTTTATGGCCAAACATCCTAAAATTCTAATCAACAGTTTGCGGGTATGTTTTTTATTCTGTTAAACATTTTTCCATTAAACCTATTCCAAATGTGGATAAAATGTGCTGAAAAGTGTAAAATTCTTGGAAATTTACCTGATTGGTTTGCAAAGTTAATGAAGTGAATCTGTCATGTAAAATTTTGATCTAAGAATTTCAATACATCCTGCATCCGACTGGAATCCTGCAGACGTTTCGCCAAAATCTCACTTGGCATCTTCAATGCATTGAAGTGAGATTTTGGCGAAACGTCTGCAGGATTCCAGTCGGATGCAGGATTTGCAGGATTCCAGTCGGATGCAGGATTCCAGTCGGAGTTCAACGAGCGAACGGATGATATCCCGGAATATAGTGTCATTATATATATATATATATATATATATATATATATATATATATATATATATATATATATATATATATATATATATATATATATATATATATATATATATATATATATACAATTTAAATCTTAAAATTAACTGAAATTTGTAAAAGTTTCGGCTTATTGTTTAAATTTAAATTTGGGCTGGAAAGGGTTAAATGGTCCGCGCTTAGAATTTTCATGCATAATTAAATGGTTACCTCATTGGATGCAAAGAAGAAATGAATTCTCTGCAGCAGTAAAAAGGAAAATTAATTACCGTTACTTTGTTAACGCTTCGCGCCTCTATAAACATACCTGATGAAAGCCGCCCTCCTCTTCGTCTTTTGTGTCGGGCACGAAATGCCATTCGGCCGGTTGGAGTAGTGTAGAACCGACCAAGGAGTTCAGAGCGACCCCCCCTAATATCAAGATGGCACCCCGGAATCCATAACTGTCCAGCAGAAGTCTTACGGCTTGCGGCATTAACATCATACCGAAAGCAGTACCAGCTAAGGACAGACCTATAGCTTGACCTCTGCGTTTCACGAAATAGTTGTTGAGCGCCACGAAGGTAGCCGAGGCGGTCAGCCCAACTCCCAGACCTAAGTTGCGTAGAAATAAATGAGAAAAACTTAAGTTTGAAGACCACTTTAAAGTTTTCATTACTCTATATTAGTGAGTTCGAGTAATTACGTATTAATTATCACTACAAACGGAACTCTATAGTTTCGGTACTTCAAAGCCAGTTTCTAAAGTGTGTGGAACGGAATTGTTACTACGAAAATTACTTTGAATCGCTTACTTTAAAGTAATATTTAACGATCGTAATTACTTCAATCTCTTCTAAGTGTATATTTCTTTGTAATAATGATGATAGTAATTTTAATAGCGACTACAAGGTAAGTTTTACTCCCCTTTCCGATTAAAAATTACCACAAAGTTTGAAATACCACAAGAAAATACACAAAGGTAAGAAACGACAACAACAACAACGTCAGCTTATAATCACTTTCAGAAATTTTAGGATAAACTTCCAAATGGAACTTAATTAGAAACATGTTGAATTATCTTTCCATTTGAAAGTTTGAATTACCTCAAAGTAAAAAAACATATATATTTCTACCAGTTGAAGTAGTAAATTCCTGTAATACGCATTTCGAGGTAAATGTAACTTAACTAATCAACCATTAGGAACATATCACACAAATGCGACGGAAAAATTATGTTTTTATCTTAAAAACGAAAATAGATAGAACTACTATAAAAACACGCTTACTGCGTATTTTTTACAAAATGAGTGGACGAGATCGAATTAGACTACCCTTATCATTCTGCTTAACTAAATTTAAGGAAAAACTTATGCAACTCTCTTGCTGTTTTTTGATGATGCTTACGGTTTACAAATAAAAAATATAATCTAAAGCAATGCAAACTAAACTAAATTATTGTTCTAAAATAATTTATCTCGTCCACTAATTTTTTAAAAATAAAACTATACCCGGAAAGTGCGTTTTTATAATACTTTCAAAATATCCTGTATACGCATTTCATATAAACCGTTTTTTTGATATTATGTTCAAATTTGGTAGGACCACAATGCATAGAAACCCGTTTTCTCGTGTGAAAATTATTTTTCAACTTTCAGCAATGCTACGGCACTACTTTTTCCGAAAATAAATTTGTTACAAATCAAACTTGCTGAGGTTTCGCCAATCATTCTGTTGGCTTCTTCTGAGCTTAACTGAAACTGGCTCGCGTTGTACTCTGTACCTGAATATATATGACTGATTCCCATAGTGGTGAAAGGTGGAAAGACCAGAATCGTGTTTGGTTGCTTATAGATTTCTATGGATGGAAGGTGTCCAAAGGCTTGTAAAAATATATTCGCGATGAATGGTGATAATGGAGAACCCACAGCTGTAAATGACGTTTGTTGATGATACTTTTTTTATTTGGCCTGAGGATCAAGAATCCTTTAACATACGTTTGATCATTGAATTAGAAATCAATAATAATCTCTCGTTCTTAGATATTCTTATCAATAAAAAATCAGACTTAACAAGATACACTTCACCACAACCTTCTAAAGAGAATCAGTCCGAAACCAACACCACAATTGCTACTGTTATCCTTCCATACATTCAAAACATCACTGACCTCATATCAACAGTTCTTAAAAAACATAACGTTAAAACCAGATTGACAACTTGTGTTTGTGTCCCGCGCCCAACTCAAACAAAATATGAGCAGAGAGAGAATAGAATGCGAGCCAGTTTCAGTGAAGCTCCGAAGAATCACGTCAGAAGATTTTCAAATAGTATTGCAGTAGTCTGTGGACGTTTCTTTGAAAAATGATTAGCATCTTATTGCGAAGCACACACCATTCCGTCTTTGACCAATTTTGCCTGATTCCCGTTTTTATAAAACAAATGACAGATTTCCGTTTGAGACCCGTCCTGGGAACCTAGTTGTTAATAGCGAAAAGAGTTTTAAGAAAAATATGTGAAAGAAATATATAGGGTGTTTGACAAACTTAGTGTATTAATATTTTTTCTTTAGAACACACTGAGGCCTAAACGTTACAACCAAATCAGTATGAGGAAACGCTGTTCCAAAACAACAAAAACATAGTCAACAAAGAAATTCCAACGTAACGTACCTACGTTTATACCTATAAATACTATGAGTTGGCGAAACTGTTAAATTTAAAGAATAAGGATTAGTATGAGGAAATTCTCTTCCAAAACAATAAAAATATAGCCAATAACGAATTCCAATGTTAACCTATCAAAACTATAATTTGGTTAACCGTTAATAAAAATAAACTCAAACATTTCAACCAAATAAGGATTAGTGTGAGGAAAAGCTGTGCCAAAACAACAAAAAAATAGTCAACAATGAAATTCCAACGTAACCTATAAATACTATGAGTTGGTTAAACTGTTAAATTTAATTTTAAGACGTCTAAAGATAAATCGTATTTAAATACTTAAAAATATCATTTGCTTTTAATTAATACTTACGAAAATTGAAGACGTGTCTTAATGAAAACTGTTTAGTATATAGAGATTTTTTTTGATGGACTGTATGATCAACAGTGTAAATTTAAACCTACCATTTATAATACTGTAGGTTGCTAGAATGTGCGCCATACTGTTCGCGGGGCTTGTAAGTGTCAAACCCGCCGCTACCAGTATAGATCCGATTATCGAAACCTTCCTGTACGAGAACGTTCGAATCAGAGGTCCAACAAATAATCCGGAAAAATTAATAAGGGCGTCTAAGGTACTCATGATGACCGCGGCACCGGTTGTTTCGACCCCCAAGTCGTGCAGTAAGTCCCCAAACAAAAGGCCAAAGGATTGTTCTATTGATCTGGTACATAGCTAAAAATTTGTTAGGAGTTATCATGGCATATAACCGTACCACACTACGCCTACGTTAACGGCACTAACACCGATGACGACAATCCACCCCCATCCTCCGTCTGGTGGTACGAGCTTATTTCCTTCCACAAACATGGTGCGATTAAATCTGAAACATTCGAAATTGCCACCGATCCAGCATTTGAAACCGACAAAAAGTTTGTAGAATAATACAAAAATTTTATTTGAATTCGCTATCACAAAACTAAAAGTACAAATAAATTAAAGCAGAAAACAACGCTTAATCTATTAATTGAATAAAGTATTCTTTAAGTGAATATGTAGCTTTCTTGACGTTTATACATTTTACGTTAATACATTTTACAGAATTGTATTCTATTGTGTTTTTATTTATATTAAGTAGTAATAAGTAAGTTATTTATATTAAGTAGTAACACCATATCTGATTCTATTTTTAATTACAAATTCAATGTATCACGTGTTATATTTCTGCGTACGGATTCTGCAATACTTTGTGTAAAACGGAGCGGGCGGACATTGGATAATAGGGAAAGTCCTGTAGATATGCAGCATATATGTGAATAAAGCTTGCCAAAAGAACATCCGCATATCAACTGAGGACATAACATTGCTACCTTGCAGTTAGGTGATGAACGCCAAAATCAAAGGGAAGTAAAAATAATCTGATCCTCCAAGTTGGTGGTAGGAGCGTCAGGCGAGTTTCCTGACATTCATAAAAAATCTAGCATTACCAAAAAGCCCAACCGAAGTCTCGGAACTCAGGCCAGGTATAATCTAAGACACAAGCTACGGAAAGGGATCATGAATTGTAGAACTTGGAATACTCAAGCAATAAAGGGCAGATACAACGCAATTGCCCCGGATATATACATAGATGTTAGAGTGTTCGCAGAAACAAGCTAAAGGGAAATGCAGTTGAGTATCAGGGAAGCACGAAAGAGCGAAAAGAGGAATATCGATTATGATACATAAAAAACATAAAAACAATATAAAATGGATGAGGTGATGAGGTGAATATGACCATCATGCAGAAAAATATTACGGTACTGGGAATATACGCTTTGTCGGAACACTGGCCAATGTTTTGATATCTCTTCTCTCCGGCACTGAGATTCTCATTTTTACAATCCTTATCTTGGACAGGCAGTATATCTTAATGCCTTTATAATAAGATCCTTTCTCCATTATCTGCGATTCGGTAGGATGATAGTTTAGGTTGGGTATAATCACTTTATTTTATTTCGGTTAAATGTTAGACATTACTTGCAATTGCTTAAAGCTTGCTCTATCATTTATGTCTTCTAGGGATTATTTTGATAGCATAACCTACGGGGCTTAATTTTGTACATACAGAGTCACTGACATTCATTTATTTATGTGAATTCCTAGGAACTTTATATATATTTTGCCGATTTCGACGTCACTTAGAAAAATGCGCAGAGCATTTTCTATGAGGGTGGAGTAAAGTTTTTTGAACTGCCCTGTATAAATATCACTTAAAATTCGAAAATTTAAGGATAGCAGAAAAATAACCGTTTTTATGATCAAGCGAATGAGTGTTTGTGGAAAAACCAATACATAAATAAGTGTTTTAGACCTATTCTTAATATATGGCACCCGATTTTAAAACCTATTGTTTTATGAAAAACCACGGAAATGGCTACTGTACTCGAAATATTAAATAAAATCGGCAATTGAAGCAAAAGGGGTTTGGAATAAAAGATAATAGCAGATACTCCCTCTCAGTTTTTGCAGAAAAAAGATTTTTGCAAATACTTGTGTGATGTGTAATCATCCTGAAAAATGTTTCATCGCCAATCTTGATCTGCAAATTTTGATCGAATCCAGTAAATTAATTTCTACGAAAAAGAAACTATTAGTCAAGTTGGACCCCACACTAATTTTTGTTCATACCAATTTTGTTAAGTAAAAGTTTAAAATTTTATTAGAGTACACTTAGCTGATAACAATCATAAAAATCTTCATTGTAAGAATAAATCAATTTTATAGAAAAGCTGTAATGTATAGAGTGAGTGAACTATAGAGTAACGTTCATTATCTCATTGGTTTCCAAAGTTATGGGAAAATATATGCATATATGGAGTGGTGTAGACAACACAATGGGCTATAATAGATCAAGGGAAGCATGGAAAAAAATATTAGAAGCAACAATAAGCACAAGAATATTATACAAATGATTCCACCTAATGAGTGGAAAGAAAACTACTCGATGTTACTACAAATGGAATTTGTACTACATGTCTTAAATATATAAAAAAGGAAATAAGTCAACTAAGAATTATAGAAGAATTAGCGTCATCCCCTCAATCGCAAGACTTTTTACCACAATAATAAAAGATAGAACAACATATGGATGATTTAAGCGAAGAACAATCAGGATTCCGGAACAGTAGATGATGCCTGGACAATATATTTATGATAAGACAGGTCATAGAATAAAGTCAAAGACATTGAAATACATATGACATTAGAAAAAGCGTATGTGTGTATAAGTACCCAGGAAACAATTATGGGAAGCTATGAAAGGAATGAACGTTGGAGAATAATGGATGAATATAACGAAAAGATTATATAATGATACAAAACGGCAAATAAAAGTAGGCAAAGAATTTACAAATAGTCATAACAAAAGCACTGAAACAAGGATGGGGCCTATCATCCACACTTTTTAATATAATATATATTGGGGATGGGAATAGGATGCTTACAAAACAAACCACTTACCATTTTCGCGAATCTCAACCTATTTATATTCAATAGAACACGTTATTCTGATTAATACCGATAATAATAATAATAATAATAATAATTTGACTTTACCTTAATAACATTTTGATTGGTTGAAATTTTTTTGTTTTTAAAGATTTCCAGGTAATTAAAAAAAATAAAATGTAAAGTGAGCAGCCAAATTTATTCCTAAATGACATGTAAAACAAATAACACTTTTCGCAGATTTGGTCCTATTGGACATCTTGTTAAATGAAACACCTTATATATTTTAATTTTAATAATCGATAATAAATATAGCACGTTATTTTGATTAGAATTGTATAAAATACTTTATATATATATATATATATATATATATATATATATATATATATATATATATATATATATATATATATATATATATATATATATATATATATATATATATATATATATATACATATATATATATATATATATATATATATATATATATATATATATATATATATGATGACACTATATTCCGGGATATCATCCGTTCGCTCGTTGAACTCCGACTGGAATCCTGCATCCGACTGGAATCCTGCAAATCTTGCATCCGACTGGAATCCTGCGACTGGAACACTGTTCGAAGTGTTTTCGGAGCGCGAGCATTGAAGATGCCAAGTGAGATTTTGGCGAAACGTCTGCAGGATTCCAGTCGGATGCAAGATTTGCAGGATTCCAGTCGGATGCAGGATTCCAGTCGGAGTTCAACGAGCGAACGGATGATATCCCGGAATATAGTGTCATCACATTTTTCCATCCGTGAATCAATACGTGAGAATATATATATATATATATATATATATATATATATATATATATATATATATATATATATATATATATATATATATATATATATATATATATATATATATATATATATATATATATATATATATATATATATATATATATATATATATATATATATATATATATATATATATATATATATATATATATATATATATATATATATATATATATAAATTGTCCAGTGATTGTATTTTTATGAAAATGAGTCAAACATTCTTTCTTGTGCCCATTCACATAATGTTGATCTAATCCGATAATAATTATCATCGAGTTCTTGATGAAGTTGTAGATGATAAGGATGCATCTTATTTTTTACATGTGGGTTTTCTGCGACACTAAATAATACTTGACATTCATTTCCCCCTTTCACTATAGTCTCCCATCTTTCGTTCTTTTCACTTCCAATTCGAGTAAAAGGATTCATCAGATTGATAGAAGGCTGCGTTCTTCTATCGGGATCCTCTTGCTTGTGAATTCTCATAGCTAATAATGCATTCCTCTCGATGAAAATCGACCATTTCTTCCAAAAATTATTGGTTGAGATACAAGTTAAACCGCTAACAACAAATTAATTGAGCAAACTAATACAATTTTTATGAAATACAATTATTTATGAAACACTTTACCACACTGTATCACAAATGTTAAGACATTTATTATATATGATCATATGATGTTTTCTTTTTAAAATACACCTTAATCATTGAAATTGAGATAAAAAATACGAAATAGAAGTTTACGAAAAATGTGTTGAAAAAATCAAATAAAAATTACAGCAGTACTTAGAATACTAAAGAATATAACGCATTTTTATTTGTTCTAAATGTGATAATAACTCTTGCCTGTTATATTTCATTCGTAGGTTGTTGTAATAAAATAAGGATGACTCTTTCGTGCTATTTTTGCTAATATGTCCTAGGGGAATAAAATGTAAAATTTGTTATACACCTGTAATCGTAACAATAATAATAATAATTTATTGCCAAACAGTTCACGCCAAGTACAGGACAATATGTAATACAATAATCACAAGAGAGATTTGGAGATTTTGAAACGAGAGGGAGAAAAAAAAAGAGAAATAGAAAAATACTCATAAATTTGGCAGTTTGATGAATTTTAAGCAAGAATTCTGTAATGTTTCTTATATATCGATATTAATCTAGGCAAGGAATCCTTAAAAACATCACTGTACTGACTAAGCGAATCAATAGGCTGAGATCTCAGAAAGTGTTATTCTTTTGTTTTAGGAAAAAACTTGGCTGCTAACTTTACTTACTTACCCCTAGAGACTAAACCTACCACCGGAAAATATCAAGCAGAACGAGTCTTACGCTATTAAAAATAGATTCAGCATTTTTATTGCAAGCGATACCGTTACATCGTGATTTACTAATTATTGTCGATAATCGATAACATTTTCACCGTTATCAGTTACTGCGAATGCCAGCCAAGTAATCGGCTTATCTGCTGAGCGCGTGACCCATTACAAAACGTGTGTAATAAGTACATTATTAAACAGTGGATAGTTAAAAAAAATCGTGCGTTTCGCCGGTCAGGGTTTCGATAATGTTAAAAGCGAATATATGATTTGCGGTAAGGCAGATCCAGAGAAACACCGAATAAACGATAAGAATTAGAATAAATAACTATTAAGCCTAGATTGATTTTCAATGCAGACTCGATCGCCGAAAACTTGACGGAAGGGCGTTCAGGCAAATTCGGGTTCAAGGTTGTTTCGGAGGTCTAACATTTCGCAATGTTTCGTGCTTTCGGAAACCAGGTTGAATGTACTGGCGTAAAGTACAAAGCAGCGTGATGCATATAACGTAGAAATACATACACATCTCACGAAGTGAGGCACCCGACAATTGCTAAACTATTCTGCGTTGGATGTACCCGTTGTTCTTCACCGACTGAATCGAGCTCATGGAAATTGGAGGCTCTTGGGTCCATTGTTGCCGCGTCTAAGATCACTACCACGGAAAACGGAGCATTTTATACAAAAAAAAGTAATTTATTGTGTGGTGATATAAATAACATTTATATATTTATTTAATTGTTCTTTGCGACAGAAACAGGTTAAACCCAGAACAATGTCCGTTCAAGAATCCAAATATAAATACATAATATTATGCAAAGGTTAGGTAATAACTATAACAATACAAAAGAAAAATATGAAAGAGAAGAAAAAAATTAATTAATGAGTCAATCTTATCATAGAGAAGGCAAAAGAAAAGAAAGAAAAAAGAAAAAGTTCTGACCTATTTTTCTATTATGTGGTAAACTGTAAATAAGTAAAAACAAGAGAAGATTACAAATCAGATAGCAATTATCGATCCATAGTCTACCGGTCAGTGTCTTCTTTAAGGAATCATGTGAGAACGTAAGTAAATCCAGTTCTGAACAGTGAAAGTTTGCAGCATCCGGCATAAGTAGCAAGGGATAATTTTGAGAGTTATTGGTGTTTCTAAAGGGAATAATAATTAAAAGCATGGGTTTAAATTGTCAAGGTGCTACATTAAATGTGATTCTTGCCAATATCTCATAGTTTACACGGCCATTTGAAATTTTATTCAAGGAAGAATATCAGTGAGTACTTTTCGATCCTCCAATATTAGGAGATTATAATGCATTCTATAATAATTAAACCCGTTCTTCAGAAATCATATAATTTTTTACCAATACCACAGACCTATTTGAATAATTATAAATTATACAAAAAACATCGTAATAAAAGTTTTTTACTTATAGATACACACATTGATACTTACATAGCAAATTGCAAAACATATAATCTAAAACATAATAATCCTGCAGTGACAAAACGTTTGCGATTATAAAAAAAAATATAATACAATGATCAATACCGTTGATACATTTAGATAATAGCAACGTGCACCACATACAATTCGTAAATTAACAATCTATTTCTTGCAGTTATAAAAACAATTGATAACCAAATGTTTTTAAAATGTTCCAAGGCGCCTTTTATCTCTAAATATATGTATAAAAATGGAAAAACTTCGCTCAACATCTACAGAAGTTGTTGGACGGTATTTTAGTTTTGGAATTAAGGAATTAACTGTGTTTCTAATTTACACAAATCTCTCCAAATTTTCGCCTTTTAAGTTGGTGTTTTACTAAGTTGACATTCTAATCCACAATAAGCTTGTTATCTGCATGAATCTGTAAAATCCAAAAAAGCAAAACTAATTTAAAACAATCTTTCCTACTCGTACCAAATAAAATATAGATTAGAAAACACTTACATTAAAATAGTTAAAATTAACAACCAATAATGTGGTTGAATATGTAATTTATAAAAGCCTAAATTTCTTATTATACCAAAAAACATATCTTCATCATATTGGTACCATCTCAAGTGAACTCCATATAGCTCTTTATCTCGCCTTTTATTCACGACATGTAGAAGTTAGTTTTCAGCATTTTAACAAACACTGGACAAACAGTCACAGAGACTTTTCAAAACAAGGGACATAAAAAGTTTCAAGTAGAAGATATCAAAGAATGTCGGTACGATTTGCAAAGGCATAGTCGGTCATAAAGCCAAGAGAGACGGTGCCTCATCATTTTAACTGCTTCCACTCGTATACTAAGAATGGCAAAACCTGCCAGTGTTCTATCTTTGTCTATTACTTTAGTACGTAGTACGTAGTTTCCATTACAAAACAGAATCGTATTTTTGAAAAGCTGCTACAGAAACTAGAAAATCCGTCTTTAATTACTATGGAAAGCGTACCCAATGCATTGAGAAGAAAATAAGAAATTATCAATTGGCTGCGTAGTAAGCGGATTAATTACTCAGAAAATGTGAGTTGTTAAAAATTGTCAAAAATTACAAAACAAACTTGCCATATGCTACAGATGAAATATTTGCTGGAATGGCTCATCATGTTATGAGATTGCCTCCTTGATATTATACATTAATGTCACAGAATTGGTGTGGGCTCAGTGCAAAATATTTTTTAATAAAAATATTGTAAGCGAGGTAAGGTACTATAATAGTGAAGTAGTATCTATTTGGAAGGCTGCTCTACAGACAGTTACCAAAGAAAATACTGTGAGAAAGAGAATACACTTGCCATATCGGTACCACCACTTGCGTAGATGAAGGATCATTTTCATTTTTAAATACAAACTAAATATGGTTGGCAAATTATATTTTATACAGTATGATCTATTTCGGACTATAGTTTTTTTAATAAATTATCATATTTTTTCATGTAGATTCACCCACTTAGATATTCGGATATCACTAAGAAATACCCTGATCTATTATTATTAGTATTAGTTAAATTAATAAATGCCAAGTACAACTGATTCTGTCTCTAATAATCATGATCGTTGTCTTGCATTGATCAGATAGACATTTAGGAGGGAACAACATCTATTGATGGATAAGTGGAAGCAAGATGAACAATCCATTCTATTCTGTCTGGCATTTTATTGCTGACTATATCACCACAAATCATACTGACTATACTATCGGATTCAGTTTGCAATATTACTTCATCAATGTAACAAAGAACATTTTGGTTTATGTGGGTTTATCCTGGGGAATTCTATGAATCTATTCATATGTAAGAAAACGGTGAAGTACCTACGTCGGCCCCATTGTAATGCAATAAACTAATAAACAGCCCTGTCAAAAACGGCCGTACACGGTCTTTATTTGGCCAGAAAATGAAAAAAATTCTCTACTATTGGACAAAATGAATAAAAACGCAGACAAAAAATGCACTTTTCTTCACTCCATATTTATAACAATGAAACGCTTATTTCAAAGGAAAAATTGGGCTTCCATAAAAATGTAAAAAAAAACTAGCGCTTTTTCAGATTTTTTAAGGAAAGCTTCCTGAAATATATCTGATGAAACCGTACAGTTTGGCTTCAGGTTGTATAAATCTACGGGGTTAAATCTTTTAATTCACATAGATTACCTTTTGTCTCCATTTGGTGCAACTGTTTGCTGAAAACTTCAAAATGAGCAGTATAATTAGATCTCTTATTGATTGTGGCAAACTGCAATATGATCTCAATAGTCTTCTTGACTGATGTAATAGAAACCCTTCTCAACGTAAACCCGTTATCTTTTCGCTCTCTATTAAATTTATTTCCAAATTGTTCCACAATTCCTTGACCAAGTTTCCCTTATCAAGGATCTTAGAGATGCTTGGGTCTATTAGCAGGAGTACCCAAGACTTCAATAATATTTCAGGATTAAGAACCTTATATTGCGCCCCAGTATGCAACCATCTGGACTATGTCTCTTACGTGTGGTCTTATTTTTATGGCACATTGGGATTCTCTTCAAAGGGTTGAACACAAGTTATGAAAATTATAATTTTGCGGAACTACTGGCTAAGCTGAATATGGTTTCCATTTCAGTGCACTATAAATCGAAAGGTCATATAACCTTCTATAAACTTCTACACGTGAAAGTTTTCATCTCCAGAAATTCTTCATAAAATATTCTACCTAGAACTACCAGAGTAACTGACAGTTTCCACCTGCCGACCGTCATAATAAACTATGGGTTTAATACTTTAATTTCCAGATTTGCTTAGCTCCTTCCTACTGCAGAAGACATAGACGAAAACTTGAAGAAGCCAGTCTGGCTAGTCATACACTCGCAGCGGCACCAGAATTTCTTAGTCCGCCAGGGGTCACATTTTGCTTACTGATAATCTCCAAATGTTCGTAAGAGGATATGACATAAACCACAAGAACCTTTTGCCTTTACTTTTAGTCCTAGGGTACCATACCATTTATCGTGTAAACCAAAACTTTCTTTGGAGTCACATCATCCCAAGAGGCTCTTTAACTGCTGTCAGGTACCTGAATGATGCTTTCGTTGTTCCTTGTGTTGATTTTATTGAAGACAATTTTATTCTGGTGCATGATAAATGCCAACAATCATTCCTGCCTTGCAGTGCCTTAAGTCCAGATGCGAATCCAGTTGAACATGTGAAGTCGTGCTCCATTCATTTTAAATGAGCTTCAACAATCCCTATTAGAGGAATGGGAACTTATCGTTCAAGAACACATCTGCTATGTAATTTTAGACAAGTCAAGGAGGATGCAATAAATGGCTCTGGCACACGTTATTAAAAAAGCTGGGATTTACTTTTTTTATAAATACGCTTCAATTTTCATAAATAAAGAAGTTAGTATTGTTGTAAAGGTATAGTTTTCTTTGTAGAAATGAAAGTTTAGAATACCTTCGTCATATGTTTAGAGGAACGTCTGGAAAATATAGAACTGACTAGCTTTTTGTTTGCTGTTCAGTGAAAAAAACATATGCGTGTTAAAACTGGAAATATTGCTGATACGTCAGAATGTCTCAGGTTTTGCAAATGCGACAACATTGCAAGCGGCAAACACTGATGATGATCGATACTCGGCGGAGGATCATATGACACTCACGCGCACACCACGTGGTAGGCTCAGCTGATGGGGTTATCGACGACACTAGCGGAACGAAAGGTTTTTAATAGCGTATTTTCAGTGTCATCGATCTCAAATTATATATCGAATATCGTTTCAAATTACTCGGACTTGTGTGTTACTAATCGAGACGGTTAAATTTATTACTATTTGCATATTTTTATAAACCTAGAAACACATATTCTCAAGTTGTGTTTTGCGTAAAAACGAACGATAAAAATCAGAACGACATTTTAATTTTTACTTTCTGTAGAAAAAGTACCGCTTGCAAAAAAGAGCGTTAATAATTTTTTTTGTCTTAAATTATAATGTTATATATTGTGTGAATTGAATGAAAAGAAGTCCTTTTACGAATAATGAAAACATATAGACCACCCTCTAAATTCAAAAAGTTTGATAAATTTAAAAAGTATTTGACCTGCAAATTTTTAGACATTTTATGGTTGGTAAATATATTAATTTAGTGCATTTTTCAGCACAAAAATAAAAATTTTAAGTTAAATTTAATTGTTTTAATTTCAATTAAGATTAACACACCATTAATGATTGGGGGAAATAATGTTAAGAAAAACAATTTTATTCAAATTTAAGTCCTAGGTATGCAGAGAGTGTTTTGGTTAGTTTGTGTTTTAGGAAAACCCCTTTTATACTCAACGTTTGCCATATTCTGTGGGAATTTCCGCAAAACTATTGGTTGTTTATTCACGAGTTCATCTCAGTCATCAAGTGAAATAGTGAATAATGAACTTAATGTCAGTCGAATAAGTTTTCCAGATTAAAAGAGAAATGTTATAATACCAGAAAATACACAGCAACATTAGTACAAATTATGTAAATGCGCTAATAAAACAATTTCCTGTTTAGCGATGAAGGTTCAAGAGAAGGTTGGCATTCATTAAAAACATTTTTTTGAGGAATGCAGCTGCTCGATTTTTATAGTGCCACAACCGCTCGCTCAGCAAGGGTTACTTTTCCATTTTTCCCAAAGAAACGTCAGAAAATCTTCGAAGAGACTGCGTGGAAAATGAAAATATCGTTTTCGTATTCTACATCCACTTAAAAATGTTTTATTCCGTAACGAAACCTTACTCTAGGTGTATACTGGTAATATGAGAAGCCTAATTTGTACAAGATTACATTTGAGTATATAACTAAAAAATATAATATTCCAATTAAGAAACATATAATAATGTATCAACAAAATTCAACTTTTTGAAAAATTAGATATTTTCAAAATCGAATAATACTTCATCTAAACTAATAGTTAATTATTAATAAAACCTAATAACAATTGCGTGTTTATCCAACCGCAGAGCAATGAATGCATTTATTTCTTCAAATCACGAGGCAATGTATTGGAAGTTCAAGGATAGTAAATTTATATTACATCTGACAAAGTCAAATTTATTTCCGAAGTTTCTAGATAAACAGGGTTTTACAAACCCGGACAAGATCAGTGAGATTAGAGCCGTTTTGCTGAAAAAATGCTGTTGTTCCAGAATATTCCAAAACAATTGATATTTTATTGCGTATTAAGGCAACAAACAGTTCATTTTTTAAAACTATTGCACTGAATTGCAAAATAATGCATTCATTCATTTCATTCATTCAGAGCAAGCTAAAATAAAGATGTATAAGTTTATTATCTAATAATAATGCTACTTAAACTAGAGAATTATACTTATTTTGTAGCAATATATTGATATAATTCATAAGAAATAAAAATTTTATCGTAAGCATATCAGGAAACAAAATAATAAACATAAAATTTCATACTACCAAAACTCTACAAGATAATATTTTTGAAAAAAATATAATTTAAATTGAACCATTATAGAAACCAAACCAAAACGAATCTGCATTACGGGAAATAGGTCCATGTTTAAGATGCCCTGATGATAGCTCTGGGGTAATAAAACTCTGAATTCATGTTTTTTTTTAATTTCTATTGATAAGTTACAATTAACAAGTAATTACAAAATCAAAATATGTTTCACAATAAAGAAGATATGGCAAATGCTTAAAATATATCAATTTTCGCTTGTAGGTCATGATGACAGGTGCTATCCAAAATCTGATTACAGAATTTTTCCAATCTCAAAATAGTAGCAGAGCAATGTGCAAGCGGCATCTTTTTCCTCTCTCCTCTGAAGTTTCTCTACCAGATAGCCACAGTAGAATAAAACACCACGGCAAACTTAATTAATGAGAATCTCAAAGGCATTACATGAAGCGGCTTATAAATTAGAAGAGCAGAGAGTGAGATTTCTGGTGAAATGAGGATACTAAAAGCTGCCAGAAGAAAAACAGAAACTATAGTAATTGTGGCTGGGTACTACAACTATTAATATCGAAAACTGGCTGCTAGATGAAACTGAGAAGTGAAAAAAGCAGTTAAGAAGGCTCAAAGTGAAACTTGGGAAGAAATAGTAGATTGAAAATGACATACGGGGGACCAAAGAAAAAAATAACTCAGTAAACAATAAATTGCATAAGACAAGAAGGCAAAAATAGACTCAAATTTTACTGGATAACATTGAAAGAGTGGGGAAATTAATATCATGATGTGCTGACAGGGCGAAGAGAAAAATAATGTTGCCGAAGTAATTATTAGAGAAGAAATAACGAGAGATGGAATAAAGCAGGCATTAAGAAAAAAAAAAATAATGAAAAAGCCTCAGGTTAGTGGAACTGCGTAAATGTTTGATGAATATAACAAATCATCCAAAGCAATCGAAAATACCATACTTATCTTCAATATATAAAAAGGCTTTAAAACATGGTACTACGAAATATAGAGATGTCAGCGTAACAGCGATCATCGGAAGACTGTATGAGACAAAGTGGTGTTTCCCAGCAAATCGATCAAAAAGTGCAGTGTGGAACGAAAAAACATATCTTATTTTTCTTGATTTGGAAATTTGTTTGACATGGTTCCACTCCAAAAGCGCAAATAATCTCATCTCTACCACTTTTTGTAAATATCTATCAAAGAGACTGTCAAGGACTTGCAAAATAAATGTGCCTGGATATAGATGGAAGTTGCTGATGAGTAAATCCTCATCGCGAATAACTCGCATGAAATAAAAGATATTAGACATATAGTGAGACTGGTTGAAAACTAAATTTTAGCAAAACTACCTCATCAATCTAGCAAAGCAAGTTGTAAGTAAATTGTGGTCAAATAATCTACATCAACAGACAAAACTATGAATATATAAAAGCATTGCACAGTTATGAGTAAAACTCTTTAAAATAATAAATTTTACTTCAACAACTAAAATTAAAAATGAATAGTAAAGTGTTATATGGATTCGGAAAACATTTAGCAGATACAATATAATGACGTAATAGTATATTATGCAATAAGTGCGGTAAACGGCATTTCACTTACGAGTCTATAAAACGAGTGATTTAAATTGAACTGAGGTGGCTTTTACATGATGAAAATCCATTTAACAAAATAAATAAGAACTGAAAGTTCAGAATTTCGCGAAATTATATATATTCACATGACAATTGTTTCGACAAATGTCACAATTGTCATGTGAATATATATAATTTCGTGAAAATCTGAATTTTAGTTCTTATTTATTTTGAGAGACTTAAAAATTTTATCGTGTTGCGTACTATACTTTTTCTAGGATCATTAGTTTTTCGGTACATTCTCGCAAAACAACACGACTGTCAGAATTGACAAAAGTCAAAATTCAAGGCGTGGGAAATATATCCGAAAACATCCGATTGCTCCCAATCCCGTGCAGTAAAATCTCGGAAATGTTCAAAGTAGCTCGGATCCGTGGGAAACCAAACTGACGTAGTAAAGTGATGCTTCCCGCGCGCTAAATCGGTGTGTAATTAGGTATTTTACAGACGGGAGTAGAAAAAATTATAAATGTTCCATTTTATGAAAATGAAAAAAATCTTTAAAAAATATAGAGGTATTTTTATTTTTTTGATTGCTTTAATCGAGAAATTTTCTAAATTACCCTTCAAAGAATAATAAACACTGAAATAAAACGGAGTGACTAAAGTGGTACGAACTGTTGACCAAAAAGAATTTTATGTTGCCAACCGTCATATGGAATAAAACCTCTAGACGAATAGATAAAACAAATTGGGAAAGATATGAAGAGAAGAGAAATAGAAACAAATTTGCTTATATATAATATACATAATAACATAATAATGGATTATATAAATAAAAATAATAATTAAGGACGTGTAAGTTTAACTATTTTTTAATTAAGTTTTTTACCTGATAATACAATCAATTAAAGATGCCTATTTTCGCTTATATTTGAAAAACTTGGAAATTGATCCAAATTACAAAATTTCAAAAACCGACGCAGGTGGAAACCAGAAGATTTGCAAATAGTATTAGTGTAGACTGTGACTGTAAAAGCTTCTTTCATATAAAATATATCATATAAATTAATTAACAACATCTTATGTGGCACCCTCAAGCATTAAACAAAAAACTAAATTAACATTTCAATTTCTCGTCATCAACATGCCCAATATCCCGAATTTCGTCTGATTGCCATGTCTCCGCTGTACAAAAATATATTAAAAAAACCATATAAAATAGTTTTTTTGAACGCCTTGTATCTTTAAATTAGTCAGTAATAGTAAATATTTAATGTAAAACGCGTACCTGGATGGATATGACCAATTCACGTCACTTTTTGTTCCATTTTTTAATGGAAATTCGCGTCCGTTACAACCTATTACTTTTTTAAACTTGCACAAACGCGGACAATTTGCGATATCAAATTGACCGCAAGCAGGAAACGTAACTACACATAACCAACAAATAACGCGAACCGGGTAATGGAATTGAATTAAAAAGTTTAAAAATAAACTGCTTTTATGATAATGACACCACTTTCAAAGTATATAGTTATATCTGTTTGGTTGCACTGACGTCTCAGTTAAAAATTGAATACATGTGCACTTACCATGAATTTAAAAAATAGTCTTAGAGCCGAAATCGTATTTATTGGTAGAAAAATCAATTATCACAACTTAGACATAGCTTGAAAATTATACATTATTGAAGATATGGTAACAATATTTCAACAGCAACCAAGCGAAGCAAAACTATAGCCGTTGCGCGCGACGAGATTATCTTCAGTAGTGCCGAAAAGTTGTTGTCCGTAAGAATTGTTTGCCGTTACTGATTTCCCATTTGCAATGTGCGACAACATAGCAAAATACTATTGGTAGGTAGCGATAAACGACAAATGTCAACAAACACGTCGCGTCAGCTGGATTTATTAGTTTTCAATTCCGATTATGCGGGGCTTATGAATTGAAATTTAAGCCACTAATACCGTCCGTAGACCTCAAGAGAACTTCAAGTTCAAGTTACGGAAGGACCGATGTATTGTCCACATTTTAATAGATTTCACAACATTTATTATGGATGTTACATTGAGCATTTGATTTATTTATGTATAATTTGTGTATATGTATTAATTTCTGGCATCAATTTTACGTCCTCTGTCTCTAAATCGAAACAAATAAAGAAGATAAAAATTTTATACGATGATCTAATGGCACTCCATATGTGTAGGATGTCCCAGATTTCTCTGCAATAAACCAGTTTGACGTTCAAATCAAGGTCGAGCGTATTTCACCGATTTGTAATCTTATAAATCCAATAAAAACAGTTTAGCTCCTTAAATATACAAAGTGTTCAATAAAACCATGGGCATCATGTAAAAGTAAATAAGATCGTTTTATCTATCTATACATATTTCAAATTATAAATTATACTTGTCTGTTAACCTTGCAAAGTAAACAACATTTTAAAACATACAGTCTGAAAAATACGAGCACTGATAACAGCACGTAAAAAAACCAAAATGAGCGCGGGTAAAAGCAACGTCAAGCAGGCAATGACGTCATTTCTAACAATACTTTTGTTGTGAGATATACCATCCTCGAATTTTGACAAATGCCATTTTATTCCATGGATCTATGAACACACCTTTCGAACATACGTCAGCTGTGCAAGTCAAGTTGTTTTTAACTTGAAATGTAAGGTTTCTCTAAACGCTATGAATGTTACGCTAGCTTAATTTTAAAATTATGTGAAGTGTAACGGCGAAGCGAAATGGTTAATTGATTGCACATATCTGAAAGTACAACTAGCGTGATTTTTTGAAATATTTTGAAGGTTTGAACATAATCCTTAATATTTATTTAACATTTACTGTTCTTTTTCTAGAATTAATATTTATTCAAAGTTGTTATATTGTGGGAGTTATGACTCGTTGGCCATATTTGGATGGGACTATTGAGAATATTTAAGCCATGGACGACTACAAGTTTCTTTTTAAAGTAGTTCTTGTAGGAAACGCTGGTGTTGGTAAAACATGCCTAGTAAGACGTTTTACCCAAGGTTTGTTTCCCCCAGGGCAGGGGGCTACTATCGGGGTAGATTTTATGATAAAGAGCGTTGACGTTGGAGGCGAAAAAGTGAAGGTTAGTAGTAACTATAAATTTTTTGTTTAACTAGTGACATTCTGACTTTCTTCAGTTGCAAATTTGGGATACTGCAGGTCAAGAAAGGTTTCGGTCAATAACTCAGAGCTATTATAGATCTGCTCATGCTCTTATATTGGTTTATGATATATCATGTCAACCAACATTTGACTGTTTGCCCGACTGGTTGCGTGAAATTGAAGAATATGCTAGTAGCAAAGTGTTAAGGATTCTAGTGGGTGAGTGAATTGGGTCACAAATTCCAAAACCTGTTTGTTTTTATTAACAAGTAATAAGATTTTTATATTATATACTATTCTTTTTTTTTTATTCGTGTGTAATTGGTGCCTTTGTTTGCATTTTGTAGGAAATAAAATTGATAGAGAGGATAGAGAAATTCCCACCCATGTAGGAGAGGAGTTTGCAGAGAGACACAACATGTATTTTTTGGAAACATCTGCCAAGGAGTCGGACAATGTAGAAAAGTTATTTATGAAAATTGCTGAGGATTTAATGAAGGTAGGCAGCCAGTTTGAGCATTTTTATTCTTTTTTCATTTCGCAATATTTTAGCAAGCCAGAACGAGAGAGACTCCCAGATATGACCAGAACAATCAAAATATCAATGATTCCAACAGTTCCGAGTCAAATAATTGTTGTAGTAGGTTGCAATAAAATTGTCTATTAAGGATAACCAATGTTAATGCCAATTTTTTCTGACATGATTTATTTAAAAATTTCGAGTGACCAAATAACATGATACATACCAATAACTGCTCTGTATGTATGTTACGTTAATAGGTCAGAACTATTTAAAAAGTGCCAGACATTCTTTCAATGTTTGTTGACATGTGAGTTTTTGGGTTGTTTCTCTAATTTGTAAACAAAGTATTGTAAATCTAGTCAGTTTTATCCATTAACATGATTTACTTCATCCTGTCATTATTGTAATTGATTGTGGTTTTGTGATTGTATCAGATGACATAGACAAAACTTTAGGGTATCAATTTTATAAATGTCATTCATTATCATGCAAACACTAGAGGTCAGGCGATGTCTCCATTCTTTTTAATTGGTGTCAAGACTGTTGGTGTTCATGCTTAATTATTTATTACTCCATCTATTAATTTTGTATGCGCAAGGTAATGCAGACAGATTGATAAATGTTTTGTAGATAATAATTTTCAATGATGGTTCTCAATGTGATAATTCTGAGTGAAAATGGAAATGCAAGTGTTGAGATGTCAAGATAAAATGATCAATCAATTTATATATTTAGTTCCTTAATTTAGTTAACGATGCATTTATAAGCATTTCCATTAAAGCCAGAGGTACCTACTTAATTTTTGTTAAATTTTATGCGCTTCTGTTAATTTGTTATTATATATATATAAAATCGGTGGAGGTTGTTTTATAATCTTGCATTAGTTTAAGCCAAAGAAACATTTAAATGAAAATAATTAGCTATATTTATTAATAAAAGGTTTTATTATTGCTTTACCCATATTTAATTTTTAATTTAATCAGTGTAATTGGGAAATTCTATCACTGCAGTACTAGTAAATATCACACTAAAGAGCTCGGAAAAAGTCAGTGATTAGTAGAATTTGTAACCAGTAAAAACACTGTAGCATAGCAAAATTACAAGGATTTTTAAAATATTTTAATTCTCTCCTAATTAATTACACCAAGTTCAGTTCACCAAGAAACAAAAGAAATCTAACTAATTAATTAATTGGCAATGGATAGGATAGGATATGAAAAAAATATTGATAAGTATAATCAATGTGGTGTATTTACCCAACAATTAAAGCCTACAACTTAATAGATATTATAAATAAATAAGAGTGATAAACTTTTTATTTGGCTGGTTTAGGGCTCCACCCCAAATTGCTTTATACCCAACAAGTCTTTGGTAAAACTGAATAGCTTTTCTTGAAGTTCCGTGGACTGCGCGAGTGCGCTGGGCGGCACTACTTTACAATTATGGATATAGGTACCACCTGTACCTTCAAGCGCGGGCGATACACAAGCGTGAAGAATGGGCGCGGCTCCTTGTTCAGCAGTCTGCGATGAATTTTTAGTTAATATATACGAGTTACACGTTTTTATTACTGTAAAATTAAATAGATTAATCTTAATTTAATTGTTAGGTTATGGCGCTGTTTCTGTAGGAATCAATGACAGTTGCCAATATGTAAATATCGAAAATGGAATTATTAGAAATCAGTGCTCACGCGGGGTTTACACGGGTCAATTTTTGCTGCACGATTAGGCCTTGCGGCCAAAATCGTCCGAGTAAATATCAAATCGACCATACAGAAGCGACTTAAAAGCGCAACCACCAAAGTAGGGAACCATTGGACTTTTACAAAGTGATCATAGGACGCATGCGACGGGTAACTAAAATCGACCGTGAAAATGATTCAGTTCTAGTCAATTTCTCGCAGCGTGAAAGTCAAAGCTTGTCAAGCTTAATGATGTTCGCTTAGCGGCTCTTAAGTTGATTATTCAAGAAATGCGTCTGTCCATATCAGTTGAAGAACTTAAATCAAAACATATTTTCTGGTCATCATTTTCAAAAATCTATATACTGAGTCGCTTGTTTTCAATCGACTGTGTAAATGAAAAAGCTATGCGGCTTTGGCAAGGCGTTATCGAATCAACTTGCCGCACGGCGAAAATCGACCAGTCTAAACCTCGCATTACTGTGTGTGAAAAATATAGAGTTAGTTTACAAATACGCCTAAACAAAAGCTCGAACATAACAAAACAACGTGGCCTGTGCGAGATAAACAATGTTTTTGCCTAGGAACCGATGACGTCACATTAATGTTTACAGTTCAAAATTTAGTAGAAAACTGTTTTCAACAATAATTCAATTGTTGTTAATAGATTTTTATACACCATTGTCAGAGTTTCTTAGTTGGTAGTAGTTAAAAGTTAAATTTTTTTAGTCGACAATTAACTTTGAAGTTGCTCACCTTGAACAATAATTTCGGCGCCCAAGGAGCGATGCTTTTCAGATGTGTTCCATTGAACAATTCCGTGTTCACTATTCCCGGATGAACCGCATGAACCTGCACGTGAGCTTTCTCTTCTTTTAACAATCTATTTAAATGGTTCGTAAACAGTACCTGGGCCAATTTCGATTGCGCATAAGCTTCGGCGGGTATATATTGATTCCTAAAAAAAGTCTCAATATAAAATTGTACCTATTGCAGGGTCGCACTATCGGCAAATCTTAAATTACACCCATATAGCTACTAGACATGTAGAGGCTCGGCCTATGCTCATGCTCATGAAGCAACTATGTATTTTTTTGAGAAGGTCTATTGAACGTGTACATGCGCGAGATTTAAAATTTTGTTTTCAACCCATGGCAGCTCTAATGATAAATTTTGACGTTTACACCGGTCGATTTTTGCCACACGATTGGACCCTTTGTCGAAAATGGTCCGTGTAAATATCAAATCTACTACTACAGAAGCGACTTAAAATCGCAACCACCAAAGTAGGGAACCATTCGACTTTTGCCGAGCGATTTCTCGCCTCATGAAAGTCAAAGCGGGTGTGTGTTCTGCTAAGTACGTGAAAATTTAAGAATTAACATGCTTATGGAACCCAAGAGAATCAGATTATAAGAAAAATGATGTTCGTTTAGTGGCTCTTAAGTCTATTATTCGAGAAATGCGCGTTTCCATATCAGTTGCAGAACTTAAATCAAAGATAAAAAATATTCCAGCACGTAAAATACCTGTTCTGGTTATCATTTTCAAAAATATATACTGGGTTGCTGGCGTTTTCAATCGAATGTGTAATTGGAGAAGCTATGCAGCTTTGGCGAGGTGTTATCGAATCAGCTTCCCGCACGGCGAAAATCGACCCGTTTCAACACACTTTAAGACTTGCGGCTGTTAACAAACAGCCGCTAACAGATCGTCCATGTTTGCCTGCGGCATTTTTACGGCAATACTTTCTTAAAATATGTCGAAATTCTATTAAATTTTCAGGCAAAAAAGGAGTTACCGTGTGGAAAATCAGTGTAGAATTGCAGCACTCGCGTTGGCGTCAGTATAATTTTGTTTGTAAATCGGCCCAAAGCGTTAGCTTTCATAAGCTCATAGGTTTAGCCTGTATTGAAATAACTGTGAGATGCTAGATATCGCACAAGAAACATCTAAGTTGAAAAAGTGTTCAAGAAGCACCTCCTATAGACAGTAGTAGTTGACAATGGGTATTTCTTATGATTGTTCTAGAAAAAATTCAACTTGTAGCTTGCTTGCCAATTATGTTCGGAATTATGCTCAGATAGTTGGGGGTGACGCATGAGCAAAATATCACATCCACCTGCGGTGCATTACTTTTTACCGTAGTAGGGCCACTATATTATCTTACACCCAATAAAATCGAAATATTCTAAATTCATGAAGTTTGGCATTGTTATTCGCTCTCAAATACACACTATACACTATACGGCTGTTTAAAATATATTTTTCAGTAAACTAATAATATTAGATTATATAGTGGGCCCACTACGGTATAAATTGATGCCCCGCATTCGGCATTGATATTTTCGTGAAGAAGGTGATAATATTCCGCGGATGCCTCTACATTTCAACCAATTTGGGGCATTTTCTTTCTAAACAGCGACTTCCACATACTTAACTCGTTTTGCCCAGAACATTTAACGAGATCTAGGCATATTTTGAGAAAATACTTCCGCAAAAAAACCGCATCCAAACTTATTGCCAATCTATCAGGGTCCATGTTTTACTGGAAAAACTAGAAATGTCAGATTAAACTCATTAGATAAATACAGGGTGTTAAAGTTTAGTTCTCGAAATTATTTCTTAATAAGTCAAGTTGTTTTTGAGATATCTAAATGGAAGCATGGATTCGGGGGTTTTTGAAGATGAGCAATACATTCTCTTTTTTTACTTAATATACAGAGGGCGCTAGTTATACCCTACAATAACTTTCTTTTTAGTCATGTTTTGTTTTTGTTTTGAAAAACTATGATATAGGGATGATTGGCAAGCAAGTTTTCGAGATATTTGCATTGTAATGCAAGTTCAAAGTTGTATAAGTAAATCTACTATTTATTAGTTAAAACGGCGTGTTTAGTTTTAAGCACATTAAATTGTTTTCTTAACTAATTCAAACTAACTATATTAACTATACAAAGTAAAACAATACCAACACAAAATGCGTACTTCCATATTATCGGCAAATTTGCAAATATTTCTTCGAATGTGGTGAATAAGTGAACCATTGACATTTTGGGTGCTCTAGTCCAAGTCACACTGATAATACTGTGGGTAGCGTAGGCGCTGTCGAGAATCGTATAGCACCCCCAGAGAACTAATATTTTAAAAATTACGGTGTTGAAATTAATTCGCTACGTTTTGATAACAGATGGCGCTAGTGGTACATATTTTTTTTAGCTACATGAGTAATTTTACTGTACATTGTTTTTCGAAACATAAACAACAATTTGTGATTTTTTAAATATATCGGAATATGTGCTGAATAAAGTGTAGTGGTGCTGCGGAAAGTCATCGTATTTTTGTATATGTTAATGATGAACATGCACTAGCTGAACAAACATATGGAAACAGGTTTGCACATTTTAAAAGTGGTGGTTTTAATTTACAAGACAGACAAAAATTCGACGATGAAGAATTATAAAAATTGCTTATTGAAGGTTCATGTCAGACTCTTCAAGAATTGTCAACTTCACTAGAACTTTTCGACCATCGGAAAACGCAAAAGAAATTAGAGATGTTTCAGAATGAGGGACGTTGGGAAATGATTTTTGTATCGAATCGTCACGGGCGACGAAAACTGAATTTTTTACAATTCTAAACGAAGAAAGTCTTGGGTAAAGTCTGGCGAACAATCAACACCAGGGCGAAAAAAAATATCCACGGATCTAAGCTTCTGCTATGCATTTGGTGGGATCAGCTGTGTGTGATTTATTGCAAGCTGTTAAAACCAAATGAAACGATTACATTATTACATTATTGACTGACTACACTTGATGGGTCTGAGACGTGAATTAAAACGAAATGGGCCGCGAATATTTGGAGCAATGGTTTTGAGTCGCTCATACAGAAGAATGCTGTTGTTTTTGTAAATTTAGGTATCCAGTGACCTCATGGAAAAAATTGGTTGCTCGAAAAAAACATTTTCTTTGTCGACTCCTACTTGAAATCAAAAGTTGTCCACGCATACACAATACCATAATGTCATTGTGAAATTGTATGGAACCAAGTAAAGCGGTATGTGGCAATAAACATCTTCGATTCCATTACAGAACATGTTCATTGGTTAATAGATAAAGCTTTTCAACATGTTACTGAACAAAACTGTACATTGACACTGTTTCAGTCTCTCTTTGCCCATCAGGATTTTATCACCGCTCTGGTGAACTCTTTAAGCTGCAAGTAAACCCACTTTGTGTAGGAAAATATCATATTATCCTAGTTCATCCTGGAAACATCATGGCATTAAGAATAGTAGATGACGTTGTGGGTGCAACAGACAAAAATAAAATAATAGGTTTCGTTAGTTCTCGAGTTCAGTAAAGTTTTTAACACACTTAATCATCAGCTTTTCCCTAGTTCTGAAACGCAAGCCGTCTGGTGGAATTGTATTTGAACCAAATGTGGTGGACAGAGATGTCCGAAAACACATATAGGGGCGAAATTACTTGAGAACCCACCTATAACCTCTCGAAATTAATAAATTTATACAACAGTAAATTAGGCAACAAGTGTGGTAAATGGCATTTGAGTCGCAACTTGTTCCTTCGATAGCTCAAGTTGGGATGCATTACCATGTACGCATAAATGAATCTCAACCGAAATACATTATAAATTGCTTTATTTTCGATTGTTACAGCGGATCGTACATAGTCACGATACATTACGCGTAGCTCTACTGATCGTCTTTAATCGTCGGTAAATTAGTTTTATGAGGCGCATCCGATGTCAGTTACAGATCACTATAATTGAGGTTTTGTTATTTAGTACTCTGTCACAGAGATAGTAGAATGGCGTCTATTTGCAATGTATATTAAAATTACAACATATCCACCACCTCCAAAAATTGCTATAATACATAGCTGATGCTTAGTGATCACCGTGAAGAGAGAATTTTCTATTTGAGTTAGTAATTTTGAAGAATACAAAATTTGTTTGAGCGCAATGTTACGGGTAGCAACGATGCACTCCATAAAACTGCACACTGTTTTCTCAGTGTGACTTGGATTGTAGATTTTGCGTCGCGTAATTCTAAAAATAATGTATTGGTCCTACACTGTGGTCCTATATAACACGGATGCTCACCGGCTCACCTAGAGTTGATATCCTCGAACTTGATGTCTCCGATAATGTGAGCGCAAGAGGATACGTTTATTATTCGCGAAAACGAATGTCCGTCTCCCGAAGCTTTCAGTTGTGGCAGTAGAAGGTCCGTCAGTAAGAAGTGTCCCAGATAATTGGTCGCCAATTGGGACTCGTAACCGTCTCTGGTTTCCACGTACGGTCCAAACATTATTCCGGCTAGAATCGAAATTTATATGGTATGTAAAATGGGAGTACCTGCCATAAGAAACTCACCGTTATTTATAAGATAATCTATCTTATTGTGCTTCTCTTTAACGATTCTGGCAAAACCTTTCACAGATTCCATTACGCTTATATCTAACGAATATACTTCTATGGTTCCGGAGGAAATTTCTTCATCTCTAAAGCTTTTCAGCAACGTCTCACCCTGTGCCACATTTCTACAACCTGCGGAATGACAACATTCTTCTAATTCAGGTAATATTTTACTATAGTATACTCCAATCAGAGCAGTTGTACAGTTACGACACATTCAGTGACGTAATCAAAAATGATACGTATGTCCTAGCTATATTGCCACCATAACCATATATAAGTTCTAAAACTGACAAACAAAATTACTGTGTCAATTTACGAGATCTAGTAATGAACTATATAAAGATGTCATGCTATGAGTTAACTGCTCAGTTGCTCTGACTGGACTTTACCTTCATACATAAATGTCTTTGACCTGCAGTCGATAATATATAAGTAAGTCAAGGAGTCCTTATATTTGGGATTTTTTCATGCCTTCGTAGGCATGTGGTGGGTTGGTTAGTGTTGGTTGATATTTGTTAATTAAATAAAAAAAATAAATGTCGGTGATTACCGATTAATGATTTCACTTCGGCGTACTTAGCTAATTTTATATCTAAATGGAGCGAACCGGCCGACCGAAGTTAAAAGTAAGTCACCAAAAATCTTAGGCATCATGTTTTTACTTTTTATGATACACCAAACGATAGTTAGCAGATCAACTTAGTCTGTTACAATTACTTATAATGTTTAAAAGGCACCAAGATGTTTACTGAAATTTTCAAACAAATTCCCGATCGAAACATTCCTGCGATGGTCGGTGTAGAAGAAAAAAATGCGTGGGCGTTCAAAACAATTTAAAAAATGTGTTTTTTATATGCAGGGTGGTCGTAATTGTAGTTTTTTAACAGGAAAAAACCTATTTCTGAACTAGATAGGCCAAAATCGACTTACATGTCAAGGGTTCGATTTTTCAGTAACATTTAATTGTTAAAGGCCCATGGCGATATCTTTACTATCAACCGAGACCTAGTGCGTTTTTCAATTTTCGGCTCCTTTTGAAAATTGACCATAACCTTTTTTAAACGCAAATGCAGTAGAGTACTCAGATTTTTTTCTACAGTTCTCCGTTTTCTCATAAATGAATAAAACTTTCTTATTTGTCGTGTCGACGCTTTGTTGGTATCTGTGACGAAAAAAGGCGGAAATATAGGGCATTTTTTGTATATTTGTTAGTAGGCCGTGCATATAGCTGTTAATGTCAGTTGAAGACAACTTTTATTATTTATTGAATTTTTGAGCCCTTGACATGTAAGTCGATTTTGCTCTATTTGGTTAAGAGATATGTTTTTGCTGTTAAAACACTCCAATTACAACCACCCTGTATTTCGCAAAAATAACAAAAAATTACCGAAAACTAACTTTTTGGAACAGTATTAATTCAAGTCGTAAGACATAACCATAAAATCTCTAAAAAGTTCACTTTGGGTAGTGAAAAATTGGGAGTGGTTTAAATAGTTTTTAAATAGTTTTAGGTTTAAATTTTATTAATCTCCAAAGCTTTTTTACTTTTTAATTCATTATGTAAAATACCACAATTTAAAAAAAAATAAATAATTAAAAAACTTGTGCATTTCTGAATTCATATAAATTGCAAAAAACTTTTATTTTAATACGCTTTTTCCTTAACACGTTTCTTAAATGTCCAACCTGTCTGATATAAATTTTGGGATGTGATCCACATTTCAACTTGTAGAGTCCGGATTTTTGAGTTTTTCGTAATTTAGATTATTGGTTTTTAAAAATTTTCCTATAGTGTTTTCGGTTTTAAAAGCACTTTTAACGCCAAATTCTAAGAGATATAGTCCACTTCTTACAGAAATGTAAATGGACGATGTAGAAAATACCATACATAAACATCCTCTGAGTAGAACAATTCTTTGGTGGTATATATATGTAGAAGATATTTTTGCTTATTTCACCGGAACGGAAAGAAAAGTGCAGTCCTTTTTAATTCAAATTATAAAACTTAACTTAACATAACTTATAAAATTTTACCTTACTAGAAGTAGATAACTCTTTAAACTTTCTGGACTTAACTGTATCTAAATTACAGGACAAATTAGATTTTTCCATTTACCAAAAATCCTCACACACGTACACAGTAATTCATAATAAGTCAAATCACACTCATAACACAAAATGGCGGCCTTTTTTTCGGCGGTATTCTTTTATTCACAGACCACTTACTACTTTCCATAGAAAATTGTGAAAAAGAATTAAATATTATAAAACAAATAGCTTTTAAGAATGGTTGCGACCCCTCTTTAAAACTAACCAAAACTAACCCAACACCGAGGCCAAAATTGATAAAACAATAAAATACATAGAAGAAACGAGCGAGAAAATTTTGTTAAACATCTATCTAAATTTTGTCTTAAAATTGCTTTTAAAACTGAAAACATTTTAGGAATTTTTGTAAAAACCAATTAAACTAAATCATGAAAAACTCATAAATCCGAAGTCTACAAGATGAATTGTGGATCATATCGTAAAATTTATATCGGACAAACGGGGTAAACATTTAAGAAATGCATTAACGAAAATAAAAGAGCTTTATTTATTTAAATTCAGAAATGCTCAAGTTTACGGTAATTTTGATATTTTACATAATGAATCAAAAAGCAAAAAACTAAATTTGTTGGAAGCTATGGAGCTTAATAAAATGAGATATTCGAATCTATTACTTAATGCCCAATTGGATTCGAATGGGTCTCCGTTGTTAAATTAAAATTTAGAACCCTATAACGATAATTAAGAATCTATTACTACCTGTTTATATATGGATGTCCGAATATTGTCAAATTTTGTATTTGGGGTTGGCGAAACAGCTGTCATAAACCAAGCAATAACTGGGAAAAGCTTAACATTTTTTGTTTGTTGTGAAATCCGTATTAGTTCATTTAATGTAATATTCCACAAATGGTTAATGTTGAGATGTAAGTATGGAAGTATATATTAGTTTGTATTGGTATTAGTAGTTTTGTCAAAAATGTTGCACTAGAATTTAAAATATCTCAATAGAGGGTGTTATTATTGCTTTTTTTGTAATTTTTTTCAGGTTGTGAACTGGAGTATACTCTAAAGTCGACCCGTAGGCAGGACTGCAAAGCTTCTTATTCCTCCAAGAATGATCGGACGATATACGTGGCATCCAATATGAGGGACATCTGCATCAGTTTGTAAGTATTTCATGGAATGCCAATTTGTTGAATGCTTTCTTTCAAATTCTTAGGAACCAAGCCTGTGGATGATGTGGTGTGATTTTTACTTCATCGAGGCTCCATATTTCCAGGATTTTTTAAGGTGAATATATTTCTCTACTTTTTCTATATGTTTAGTATGCACGTTATTGTTGTTGGGTATAGATATGTCTGTTAGCATGGCTGAATTTGTTTGTTTATTTATTACTGTTATATCCGGTCTGTTATGCGGTGTTGTTTTGTCTGTAATAATTGCTTTATCCCAGCAGATTTTTATCTGTCCCCTTTCAACGGCAAGGGGGGGGGGGTTATACGAATAATATGGTTCTTCGTTTGGAGGAGTGATTTCTAGGGATTTGAGGATTTTGAGGCACAAATTTTGGAGAGACACAACAAGGCTGCTGCCAAATATTTTGTTGGGGCAAATCACGGGCACGCGGATTGTATGTGCTCTATAGTTTCTTGGGGATATTTTCCTTGATTATGTACTTTAGGATAATTACTATTACTATTATTGTTATTATTATTAGTATTATTATTATTATTTTATTATTATTAATTAAAACTAAGGTTAATCTTTGAAGAAGCAAACAGGATGATTGGCGAAACATCAGCAATTTATTTACTGTTGCAAACATTTTATTATTGGTATCTGGTATACTTTTGAATAATATGAATGTATGTCCAGAAATGCTTTCTCATAGATACACAGGGTGTTAAAATTTTACTAAAAAAACGAGCTTTTTAACGGATCTTGGAAAACACTTGAGATATTTTTTATGGTGTAATGGCGGATTTTCTTAATTGGTACTTTAAGCATTTCACAGAAGTAGTGAGAAAAGTGACACGAAAATATTCCGGACATCCAGTAAGTTTGCACATTGAAGGGGCGATTAATTGCAAATAAATATTATTCGCGGGTTCAAAATTTCAAAAATTTTTCACCAAGTAAATTTGGTAGAGAAACTGAAACGTGAACTCTCGACGTTCAGCAACGATACGAATGAGCGTATTCAATCACTCAAATTTGCATGTCATTTGCCTACAAATTTGCGCTTTGAGCGCCATAGATATAGCTAACCGAATTAGCTGCCTATTAATTATCCCACGCCTCTCAGAAGTGCATCGATGTTATCGAATAATTTCATGTTCGACGTCAATTCCTGTTAAAACATATAACTCATAGACTTTATGTTGGTTTCGTGCTTGAGCATTTGTGAAGTTTTCGTATTTGAATCAAACCTAGTGCAAGACGGTGTGAATAAATATTTAAGTTTAGATAACAAATTTCCAGCTTTTCCTCTAGTGACATGAATTTTCTTCCAAGGTTCTTGAAGTCATGACTTCTTCTATGTCATCCATTCAGCTCCTCCATGGCCGACCTCTCCCTTTTTTTCGGGTGGTACCCACTCTAATACTATTTTCTACGTCACTTTACCATGTCAGTTTTGTTTCCCATGAATGCGAGCCACTTCGGACATTTCCGGGATTTTACCGCACGGATTTGGAAGCAATCGGATGTTTTCGGAGATATTTCCCACGCTTTGAATTTTGACGTTTGTCAGTTCTGACGGTCATGTCAGTGAATGTATTCGTGTTGTTTTGCAAAAATGTACTCAAAAACTAACAGTCGTAGAAAAAGTATAGTATGCAACACGTTCGGTAAACTTTTTGACTCACTGGTTTATTAAAAACTCGCTCCACTCGTGTCAAATAAACTCGTGAGTCAAATGCCGTTTACCGCACTTGTTCTATAATATACTATTTTTGGTGATGCATCATCTGTCATTCTCTTGACATGTCCAAATCAAGTGAATTGTCCTCGTTCTATTTCTTATTCCATTGATTAATCCATAGTCCTTTCTGTCCGGATAACCTCGCTCCTGTCCAATTTTGATCTTCTACAGCTTCTCCTTGTAAAGTCCATCTCCATTGCCATTAATTTCTTCTTGTTTGCGTTAGTTACGTCCAAAGCTTCTGATCCATATAGAGTTTTGCATGTTTCATAAATACGTTTTTTGTTTTCTTTGTTAAATGTTTTTCCCAACATAAAGAGTTTATTATATTATTTATTCTTTCTGTTTTTCTGTTTGTCTTTACTATTCCCGCGTTTGTGTTAACAATCACTCCTAGATATTTACTCTCCTCTACTTTAATTTCTAGATTTAAGTTTTCGATTTCTATTTTTCCGACAACAAGGTACTCAGATATGGTTAAACCCGCTTATTCGTGCTCTTCCGGGCTTTTTCTATCCACCTTACTAAGAATCTGTCCAAATATATTTTGAAGAGGGTAGGAGACAAGCAGCAGCTCCGTCTCAAGCCTTCAGTTGTTTCGATAAAAGTCGTTAGTCCTGAGTTGATTGAGTTTTAATTTTTGAAAGAAACATTCAAGGGCTACTGTGATTGAGTTTTGCCCATAGTAATTTTTAGGAGCCTTTATCAGGTTTGTGTTATTATTCAGATTTTCCATTGCTTTTGATAATTGCAAAACTGGAACGCTATCTTATTATTTTTCCAAATCAATGCTCTGTGTGTTTCTCTGTTCTTCATTTCGGTGGGACATTTTCGTCATTTGGACATCTTTCGAATAAACTTCTTAGCATATCTGTTAATTTAGGAGAACCATATCAAATTAATTCTGAAGTTATCCCTCCTGGTCCTGGTGACTTTTTTAGTTTGGTATTTTTTGTTGCATTCTCCACATCTTCGATTTTTAATGATACATGTCCGGTGGTTTGTGTAGGTGCATTGCCTATTCTATACTTGTCCCTTGTTTGGGTCAATAATTTTTCGAAGTGTATCTCAGATTTTGTGTTTTGTTTGTAGATTTAATATTTTTTTATTATCTTCAAGGCTCCCGAACTTCTTGTGCCCGCGTTCTTTTTCTTCTTCAATACTTACTGTTTGATCTCCCTATTTAATCTTTTGTATTTCTCTCTAATCTTGTTGTTGTTTGTTTGAAGGAATTGTAGGTATATTTCTTTTTCCTTTCAAATTTATGCTCTATATCAAAACGGCTTATTCGTGTGTTAACTTCTTGTTGCAGAGCCTCTTCTGCAGCATCCATAATACGATTCTTTATCTGTTGGTACTTTTCTTCAGTAGATATGTTTCCTGTTATCAACTTTTGTTTCAATCTCCCCAGATGCGTTTTTTTTGTACTTAAGTAGGTTTAATAGTCTTTTTTCATTGTTATTGTCTCCTCTCTGTGCATCCCGATCATATTGCTGTGCCATTTTTTTCCAACACTTGCATTCAGATCTCCTGCCTGATATTGTAAATAATTATTCTTAACCCATCCTCAAAATTTTCTTCGACTCGAACAAGTGCGTCATCATTTAAGGCAAGGCCTTAAATTGTGTGAATAAATACAGGCTGTAAATTATAAACAGATACACCTTGATTTTCTAAAAAAAAAAAACGCTGAAACACGTCAATTTTTGTTTGCATTTTTGCATTTTAGTGGCATATCTTTCTAAAGGGCCTTATTATACCTTTACGACTAAGCTAATTTGGTCGATTAGTTTTTGACATATTGGAGTAAACAAAAGAAAATATTTTATACAATTTTCAAAACATTTTCAAATTTTCGTACTACTTTCATGGTGAGAGAAGTTATACCGCCATAATTTTAAATTAAGTGGGTCCAATGTGCCAAACAATTGAATTCAAATGCTCAAATTGGCCACCATCTTCTTGCATGACATTGTCCAATATTTGGGGGGTCATTCTTTTGCATTCGTCTACTATTGTTTGGAGCAACTCTTGCAGAGATCTTAGTCTAGTCAGCGACACTTTACTTTTTAAGTATGCCCGTGTGGGGTTGCTAGTCCCCATCGGACGCCTCCCCAGGTGGCGGATAGGGGAAAGCCTCTCAAGATATGGGTGGTACCGGTGAAATGAAATAGCCGGGCCGGACCAAAACTAGCATTGGCGAAAGGCAGCAGTTTCATCAAAATCGGGCTATGGCGTGAGAACGGTGTAGTACCGAACACCAGGAGGCGACAAGCAACAGTTCAGCGAACTCGGCTTCTGTACTGCGGTATAGAAAAGGAACGGAACACTTACTATACAAAAACTTCCAAAACATCTTAATGGCAGACGAAAACAAAGACACGGCCCTCAGTCCGGGGCACCTCTTAGATGAGGAGAGGGTGCTAAGAATCCCCCCGTCGTCGACTATTAAGAGCAATAACAATGAACGAAGAATAAAAGTGGACAACTCTAGAATACGAATTGCGACATGGAACGTGCGCAGCCTGTGTGCTGCGGGAAAGCTGGCAAATGTCGAGCTAGAGATGCGAAGACTAAAGATTGATATCTTGGGAATGAGTGAAGTCAGATGGCCTGGATCTGGTAAACAGAAAACTGTTGCTTTTCACCGATACGGAACTGCCATACTTGTCAGCAAGAACTTAGCCAAATCTGTTATAGAGTTTATACCCTTCAACGATCGAATTACTCTCCTAAAATTACAAACTACTCACCGAAACCTGAACATAGTACAAATATACGCCCCGACAAACGACAAAAGTGATGCAGAAGTAGAAGAATTTTACTCAGTACTAGAGCAGGCGATGAAACACGCGAAGAAAGGTGAAATCAATATGGTCATAGGGGATTTCAACGCAAAAATTGGTTTCGGAAAGGAGAATGATGTTGTAGGTCAGCACGGGTTAGGTGAACGGAATACCAGAGGAGATAGACTTGTTCAGTTTTGTACAGAGTCAGGCATGTTCATCTCCAATATATTCTTTAAACAACATCCTAGGAGATTATAAACTTGGAAGTCTCCTGTCTCCAGGTCGTATTATAAGAAATCAAATTGATTTCATACTGGTAGAACAAAAGCTGAAGAAATACGTGCAAACGGTAAAAACATATCCTGGCGCAGACGTTAATAGCGACCATAATCCGGTAGTTATGGACTTTCTAATGAGACGGTTCAAGAAGATCAGTAGGCCTCAGCCGATTCGTAAAATCAACACCAGGAAACTGGTGACACCAATTGTACACACCCAAGTAAGTGACAAGATCGAATGTGAAATGGCAAAAATCCAAAATGAGGAACAACTGGATATAGAAGAAACCTGGAATAGAATAAAATCTTCAATAACACAAATACAGGTTGATGACATCGGATATCCTGAAGCCAATATGAAGAAAGAATGGATGACCCCTGAAATCCTAGAACTCATGAATGAGAGAAGAGCTCACAAGGCAAATCCAACATTATATACCGAACTGAACAGAAAGGTCAGGAGAGAGTGCAGGGAAGCAAAAGAACAGTGGATGTCCGAGAAATGCCACGAGATTGAAAGGCTTCAAGAAAAACATGACGCATTCAATTTACATAAAAAAGTTAAAGAGATTGCAAACTGCAACAAGAAACGTCCAACAGCCACCTTACGTAACAAAAATAACGATATCATCTTAGGTAAAGAGAATAAACTCCAAAGATGGAAGGAGTACGTAGAAGAACTATTCAATGACAGTAGACCAAACGTAGCACCAGAAGTGGATGAAAATATAAACGAAAGTGGCCCTGATATCACCAAAGGCGAGGTAATACACGCAATAAAAACCCAGAGAGACGGAAAAGCAACCGGCCTAGACAATATTCATGCCGAACTTATAAAACTCATAGCCAAACAAGAGGGAAAGGGACTGCAACTGCTAACCTCAATATTTAACACAATCTACCGTACAGGGACTGTCCCAACAGACTGGTTGCGCTCAACATTTATTACCCTGCCCAAGAAAACCCATGCTTCGAACTGTGATGTTCACATGTTCACATGTTCCCAAAATATTCCTCCGAATAATTCACACCAGAATTTACAAGAAATGCGAATACCAACTAGATGAAACTCAATTTGGATTCCGCAGTGGCTTAGGTACTCGTGAAGCGCTATTCGCACTGAACGTTCTAACTTAGCGATGCAGGGAAATGAATGTCAATGTAGTCGCTTGTTTCATAGATCATAAAAAAGCCTTGCTTTGCTGCGTTTAACACCAAAAGCTCATAGAAGTACTCAAAAAAACTGGAATAGATAGAGAAGAAATCCGATTAATTACAAATCTTTACTGGAAGCAGAACGCAGTAGTGAAAATTGAAGAAACAACATCAGAGGCAATCATGATTAGAAGAGGTGTAAGGCAAGGCTGTGTGTTATCGCCGCTGTTATTCAACTTATACGCAGAGGCTCTGGACGGAATCGAGTGTGGGATTAAGGTCAACGGGAAAATAATCAACAACATCAGAATGCCGAAGACACCGATGTGCTATCCGAGAATGCGCAGGACCTGCAGAGGCTAATGGATCACATAGGGTGATATAGCGAAAACGCTGGCCTCCTCATAAACACTACAAAAACTAAGGCATTGCATTTACCAAGACACCTGTTCAGGTTCGTCTGAATGTTGATGGTGCTGCGGTGGAACAAGTGTCATCATACAAATATTTGGGGAGCATCATGAATGATCAATGTGATCCAAGGAAAGAAGTCAGATGCCGCATAGAACAGGCCAGAAAAATATTCTTGAATATGAGACGACTTTTCGTGAGATCAGATTTGAGCGTGGAGCTCAGGGTACGCATGGTTGGATGCTGTTTTCTCGGTTTTTCTGTACGGATGTGAGAGTTGGACTCTAAACCCATCACCAGAAGAGAAAATAGATGCATTTGAAATGTACATTTACCGTCGTATACTAAGAATATCATGGGTCCAAAGAGTAACAAACGTAGAAGTTCTTAATCGCATGAGAAAACAAAAAGAACTTATGCTTACCATCAAAGAAAGAAAAACTCGTTGTATTGGGCACATAATGCGAGGTGAAAAGTATGAACTTCTGCGCCTAATCATAGAAGGCAAAGTCCAAGGCAAAAGATCGGTCGGCAAAAACTCTTGGCTGAAGGACATTCGACGATGGTTTGGTTGATCATCGCTCGACATCTTCCGTATGGCCGTCTTTACAACCACGTTAGCTATTTGGATCGCCAACCTTCGAAAGGAGACGGCGCCATAAGAAGAAAAAAAGAAGTCTAATGAGTTTAAATCTAGAGACCGAGCGGGTCATTCAATTGTTGCACTTCTTCAAGTCCATTGGCCGGAATATCTATTATTTAATTATTTTAAACCGCTTCAGTTACTAGGTTGTTGATTTCGCTCTCCAAAAACTGCAAATAAATTCCCCCATCAAGGTTACCTGGGATAAAAATTATCCAAATTATGGCGTTGCCAAGAAACCCAGCCGAAATATTTAGTTTTTGTGCAGCCACCGGACGAACGGTTTGTTTTTTTTTGGCTTCAACATGACCTAGGACAGCTACTCCTATAGCTTCGTTTCTTACTGAATGTCGGAATTGATGCTTTTTTTATATCCAGTGACTTATATTCAGTGGCTTCAGCAATGTAGCAGTGTCTAACATTTAGGTTGGGATGAATTGCATTAATAATTCGAGTGGCTTTTATTTTGATAATAGATGGAGACAAGTTCGATTCTATGTTGAAATAAAACATATTAAAGGGTTAATAACTTTTGGGTACCTACAGCAAATAGAAAATGGCAAAGGTAAAGAAAAATAGAGTATCTGAGAGAAAATTTTAAATAAAGCATGGGTTTTTAAAATTTGGAACTATTTTAGTAGTGCCCAAATTAACTTAAAAATAACGCTTTAATTAATTAATTTAAATAAAACGGCCAAAGAAATGTTTTTATGTACTCTACACTACTAATGTATGTAAAATATTTCAGAATTGGAAAGGCTTTCTCGATACCTTTAAACCAAGGTGTCACTTGACTAGTCAAATGTTAAGGGTGAATCTCACCCCTAAAAAGAGAGCCGTCAACAAATTTTTGGAGTAGCCAAAACTAAATTGACGTGTTTCTTCTTTCAGTATTTTGCAAAAACGTTTCTAAAATGTAGAAACAAATTTTTGGCCGATGCCAATTATTACATCTCAAAAACTAATAGTCGAAATTTTAATATTTTAACTTATTAGCAAAGGTATATAAAAGTATATAAAAATTTTTAAAATTTCAAAATAGCCAAGACGTGTTTCAGCGTCCTTTATTATTTTTTGAATACTTTACCATGAAATAATCAAGTTGTAGGAGAATAAATATGGGCAGCGTTGGAAAAATTTTATGATGCTCGTCATTTTGTGCTTAGTTTTTTTATGTCATCACACCTTTATATGAAAACGTGATAAATATTTATTAAATGTTAATATTCAAAACTCGTATTCGAATACCTTCGGTTTTAATTTTATAGCAACACATGCTACATTGTTGAGACGTTAGGGTTAATTTCAATAAACCATGAGGCACATTTTTCATTTTTAAAGATGAACATTTACTAAAAAGAATGGTTAGTTAATCATGGCAGGATCCACGCACAATAATACATCGAAGTGAATTTTGTCTATTAGTCTCTCATAACAAACACAATTATAGTACCATTCTATATATTCTACATAAAGTGATGGGTTAAAGTATGGAACAAATTCATTTATAAATTAAGAATTAAATAGAAAGTTTACAGAGTGGGTCAAAAAGTAGATGTCGATGCCAGGATCATTTTATTATAGAAACCCATTTTTCACCAGCTTTCGAGTTCTGCGTTAAATTGCAAGCATAAATTGTACAGTCTGCCCTATACCTATTGATTACTTCTTATGAGCAACAGAATAAAAAATAGACATTTAATTTTGAAATGAACAGGTAAGTAGCTACTACCAGTAAAGTTCTTATAATGTTACAATTACATTTTTGCCGATAAAGACAGTGAAGGCAACGCATCCAAATAAAACTGGAATGAAATTATTATTCGACAACTGAAGAAGAAGTCATCGAAAAACTAAGAAAACTAAGAACAACACAAGATCCCCATCGTGCCCTTCTGAAGTACAAGATTACATTACTACAAGAGCTGAAAGAAGATGATCTCGACTGCTGAATACAGTTTTGTCAAACTATGATGGAAATGGGCAACTTAAATTCAATTTCTCATTTACAGATCCTGTTTAGTGATGAAGCCACAAAATGACTTGCTTCCTATTCTCGCGGTTTCTTTCCCATATCCAGATCAAACAGACAGAGTTTGAAGGGGATGGTGCTTCGCCCTATTTTGCTCGACAAGTATATATTTAAATACGTTATTTCTCGGTCAGTGGATTGGTAGAGGGGAATCAAAAGATTGGTCAGCAAGATCTCCAGATATTATTCCAATGGATTATTTTTCCTCTTCGGATATTTAAAATCAAAAGTGGATAAAGAAAAACCACAAAATTTACATGATTTCAAATTTGGAACCAGATGGGAAATGAGGCCAATTAATCAAAATATCCTAAGTAATATTTTAGAAGGGCTTTTAGATGGATTAGCATATTGCGAAGAAGTTAATTTTCAATACTTAATAAAATAATTTCTTTGATATTCAATGTTTCTATAAATTCTGGAAATTATACGTTCAGCCAATTACAAACTTCTCGTTTTGTCTCCATCTCCAATAATTTTATTTCAGTTTTATTTAGATGTGCCGTATTCTATTTCTTCACTGACAGAAATGCAATTGCGACAACTAAAGAACTTTATTGATACTCGCTATGTACATGTTCATTTCATAATTAAATTTCTGTTTTTTATTCTTTTCATAAAAAGTGAGAGATAGGTATGGGCTATGGACTACACGAAATATGCGTATAATTTGCCGCAGAATTCGAAAATATATTTAAAAAATGGTGTTTGATTTAAAAACAAGCCCTGCACTGTAAAATTTCTATGTTATGGAAAAAATGCGCGAGAAATAATTATGATGAACGTGAGCGAGAATTTTTCTTAAAATCCAAGATTATATATATACAGTGTGTCCAAGATAAGGATGCACAGCATGGGGATCTCGGAAACTATAAGAGATACAGTGTCGGTTAAATTAGACAAAAGTTGCGCATTTTGATACCGAACAAGATCCCGTTTTACAAATTTGAAAATTCCAAGCCGTTCCGGAAATATCCGAGAAAAACCGAAATATTGCGATTTCGTTTTTATTATTTTTTAAAGCTATTTGAAAAGATATGAAAAAACGGAAAACACTTTTCCATTGGCACTTTTTAATCTCTCCAAATTGACGTTAACAAATTTTCATTACAGCGTTTCGATTCCATGGAACCACCATCAATTTTGATTTTTCTTATGGGACGGAAAAAAAGTACACACAGTATTAGGTTGTGCTTTTCATTGCGAATTCAACGATGTACGATACAATACGGTTACTTATGTTTTTATCCAGAAAAATGGCTTTTTAATACATTTCTAGTATTTTATTGTAGTAGGCCATGAGATCCGAACGATGAAAGGCAAAAGAAAATGGTTGACAAGTTCGAGTTAATGTGTTTATTTATTTACTAACTCTAACTGTTCATTTAACATAACAACTAAATCCAACAAGTTAATGAAAAACAAATTCTATAACAAATGTTCGAATAAATGACCTCCATTTTCTAGGCATAAGTACGCCCGTCTCACGGTATACTCCAAAACACGACTTAACATTTCAGGAGTAATTTTATTAAACGCTGCTCGTACTGATTGACGTAATTGTTCCTCGTTGTCAAAACATTCTTTGAATACCTCATTTTTTATGTAGCCCCATAAGAAAAAGTCCAAGGGAGTTAAGTCCGGGGACCTTGGAGGCCAAGGTGTTTCACTGTAAGTCCCAATGTATTTTCCATCAAACCGTTCAGTTAAATATTGGCGAACTTCTCTGGAGTTATGGGCTGGGGCACCATCTTGTTGGAACCAGCAGTCTTGCACAGCGCCTAGCGGTAAATCATCTAAGGCATCTTCTAAATCGTGCCTCAAGATGTCAAGGTACCGCTCGGAAGTTAAGGAATTATTATAGAAAATAGGGCCTATAATCTTGCTACCAAAAATCCCACACCAAATATTAAACCCAAAGCGAACTTGATGTCTGGATAGTCTATTAACACGTGGATTTTGTTGCGACCAATAGTGTGTATTGCGCCTGTTATAAATACCGTTATTGGTCACCATACTTTCATCAGACCAAATCACTTTATATGGAAAATTAAAACTCTCATCACACATCCTGGTATACCACTCACAAAAATGTCTACGTCGTTCGTCGTCACCCGGTTTTAATCCTTGACATATTCCGAATTTGTAAGGCTTAAATTCATTTTTCCTTAAAATAAACTGAGCTGTAGATTTAGCTACCCCATTCTGGTCTTCAATTTCTCTGGTAGAAGTTTGTGGATTTTCGATAACAGATTGTAGAACAATGTATTGGTTTTCTTCATTGGAAGGTTTTTGTCGGGATAATGCAGGCTTCTTAAATGATCCATATTCTTTCAGATTAAATAACAAACGCCGAAAAATACTCTTGTCAGGTTGTCTCCGCTCTGGGTATTTGTTAGAATACATACGCTCGGCTTCCACACAATTTCTTTGGCATCAGATGTAGCAAGACAGCATATCACATTTTTCTTCGTTTGTAAAATTACCTCCCTCCATTGTAGAACAAAATAAATTAGAAAAAGACAACAACAATAAAAATACAAAAACAATAACTAAAGGAATAAACTTATGATCGACTGATAACAAAGACAAATAACATTAATGTGTCATTGAAATTGACTGGATGTCATTTTGTCATGGCCTACTTCATTTAAATGCTGAAATGTATTAAAAATCCATTTTTCTGGATAAAAACATAAGTAACCATATTGTATCGTACATCGTTGAATTCGCAATGAAAAGCACAACCTAATACTGTGTGTACTTTTTTTCCGTCCCATAAGAAAAATCAAAGTTGATGGTAGTTCCATGGAATCCAAACGCTGTAATGAAAATTTGTTAACGTCAATTTGGAGAGATTAAAAAGTGCCAATGGAAAAGTGTTTTCCGTTTTTTCATATCTTTTCAAATAGCTTTAAAAAATAATAAAAACGAAATCGCAATATTTCGGTTTTTCTCGGATATTTCCGGAACGGCTTGGAATTTTCAAATTTGTAAAACGGGATCTTGTTCGGTATCAAAATGCGCAACTTTTGTCTAATTTAACCGACACTGTATCTCTTATAGTTTCCGAGATCCCCATGCTGTGCATCCTTATCTTGGACACACTGTATATATATATATATATATATATATATATATATATATATATATATATATATATATATATATATATATATATATATTGTTTATATTTTGTTTTTTCTTAGACCTTCTCTATATTTATGTTTAGCTTTTGGTTCTTGGGTTATAGGTCTTTGTATTAAAAGCGATTAAATTTTTTTTTGTCCATATATTGACGTTTCGGTCTTCTATGACCTTCTTCAGAAAGGGGTACAGTCTAAAATTATGTTATAGTACAGTTCTTTTTTTTTTACATATACACAACGGAATTAAAAAGAACCTTACCAAAAAGAGACAAACACAAATCTTAAAATAACATTATATATATATATATATATATATATATATATATATATATATATATATATATATATATATATATATATATATATATATATATATATATATATAATGTTATTTTTTATAAAATATTTATTTAAATTATTTTTTCCTTTAATTCTTCTCTACGCAAAACTATTCATCACATAGCTTCTTTTAAAAATTATAGTATTTTTTTTACATTCCACTTTTTTTTGTAAAGAATGTTGTCTCTCTCCGTATACATTTCATAAAAGAAAAGGCATTTATCCCTCGATAAAATTATAGAAATAAAAGGTTTACAAAAAGTTCTATTTTTGGGATTTTACTACCAAAACAAGTGTAAGTTTCAAATGCAAAAGTAGTATTTATGGAATATAAGAAAAATTTGTATTTTATAGAGGGTGATCAAGACTTGGTCTCATCTAATAACAAATTAAAGTGGCTATAACTTCATTAGTTTAAATGGATACCAAAGTTTTTTACCTAAAAGGGATAAATAAATGTTTTATTGCATCTAGTTGCCTATGGTATTTAGAAATGACACAATTTATTGAGGTAGTCATTTTGGTCTGGTGTTGCTATAAAGCCGGTTCATTGGCTGACCTGTGAATTCATATATTTTTTGATATTGGTGCAAATTCCATTATTAAAAGTTACAACTGTGGCATGTTTTAAAACCAACGGGTGCAACAATTAGATAGGTACTCTAAACAATAACAATTATAATATATAAGATTTGCAATTGCCCTATTTAAACTAATCAAAACTAACTACACATAATGAAATGTAACTGAATGAAAAAATAAATGGAGAAAACTTGTATTTTCAAAAAAATTTCTAAATATCACTGTCCGTTTCTTTTCCTCAAACTATTGCTAGTTCTGAACAAAATTTGCGGGGATATAGTGTTAAAAGCATCTCTAATACGCATTTTTATATCTGCTGCGATGGAAAGCGAGTTATAAACAATCCCTATTATATGTATAAAAAGCAGTCTAATGGCATTTGACATTTCCAAATGCCAAAGGTAACGAGATAAAATAAAACGTTTATTTAGAAAAAATCAAATGGCGCCAAAAACCGAAATAAATAATAACAAATAAAATAAGAAGAGTTAGCTCTAGTTAACTGGAATGATTCCCTGGTAGTTTAAAAAATATGATTTCCATTTAAATTTCTAAGTTATAGCATAAATTTATTATTAGGTTAGTTTAGGTTGGTTTCGACCACCCTGTATAAAATGGAAAGTATTTTGTAACTGGGACATAAAATAAGTCTATTGCTTTAGTTGCAAATAAATACTTTATTGAAACATACATTTATGTTGATCGCAGTATCCAAAAATATAATATATTTGCAAAAATTAAATTTTTATACTTTCACACGAAAATCTGTATATAGAAGTGCTTAACTTTTGGTTAATCTTGTGTTTTCAAAAATTATTTTGTTAAACTTTTTTTCCGCAGTCCGACCCCGCACAATATCTTTTGGCATTGCTCATTGCACAATGGGACAGAGACAGGTAGTTTTATTGCATTCTATAACTCGAAACTGTGCGAGCACTAGGTATACTACTTTTTTACGAGGGGACAGAATTGAGGTGAATACATTTTATGTAAATTCACAAAACTGCAACGCCAAGTTTAAATTTTCATGCATCCAATTTTTTTCTCTTTGGTGTGTATGTGACTGATTTTTTTTTCAATATATTGACATAATGATTAAAAATATGCGTTTTTCGATAAATGTTTATCTGTAAAATTAAAAAAAGATAAAGTCCATCGCGAAATAACTGGTAGATGGTTCATACCTATAATTACGTTAATATCACATTTGAGCAGTAGCTTTATAACTTCCAATCCGATGCCTCTGGTACCTCCTGTTATGACCGCCACCTTTCCCGACCTCATTGGCAACACTGCAATCAAAAGTTTCTGATAAGAAAAGTGAAGGAATATCATGAATGAATCATAATTAATCAAGAGTTAATTTGTTGCATAACGAATTTTATTATAATTATTGTGTGCTCAAGTGTTTTTTATTGCCATGTTTGCAAATCTTTTTTGGTAATGGCGAATGTGGTTTTAGACCATTGAAGACCGGATCTTCATTTGTCGTGGAGCTTATCAATAGAATTGTAAAAGAAAAAATGATTTCCATAAAGAGAGGAATCATCACGCATATGGCGCTTTTCAACTTAATCTTGAAATAGAATGAAAGGGTAAATTATATTACACCACTTACAAAAATAATAAAATTCCGATATTTATTCATATTCAAAAAACTACAAGAACAAGTCGCGTGGGTCGTCATATGAGGAAATTCACTTCATTTTTAAATACACATTTTTAAAGCTTAAAGGTAATATTGCAATAATATCAATGTGTAGAAAAATGGAGCCCTTTCAAAATTATATTCATTGAGAATTTTTGACTAAGAAAACTCTTGTCCAACAACCTGTGCATGTAGCCACTAATATGTGAGACTTTCCTGTTGTCTTGAAACAGGTACGACAATGAAATGTAATATTAGCACTACCAACTATTATTCGTTGTCATTCTAAAAGGATAGTAGTTTAGAACCAACAATTTTTTTTTTTGGTAAGTTGACTAGCAAAATCAAAGAATTGGGATTTTATTGGTGGAACTGCTGTTGAGAAATTTGCAACGTATAATCCTCCCCCGTTTCATTAGGTTAACTAGTAGAATATCAGAAATCACCAGAGTTTCCATATAACATCAATGTAGGTCCCATATACTAAGTCGGCACTACAAAAATATTTTTCAATTAGTAGCTCTTCGAATATATTCGTATATTTGTATAATATACTAGAAAAGAATGTTTTTTTTTTTTTAAATATATGATACTTCGCAAAACATACACAAAAAGCTTATGCATAGTATATTCCACTTAGTAATACATTTGAAGTGTTTTCTAAATGTTCTACTGCGAATATTCTTTCGAATAGAATTGGCATACTGTCGAAGGAACTAGAAAAAACTCGAATTGAAGGGTGATAATGCTCAATATTATTATTACTTATTTTGAAGATAGATCTCAATATGTTAAAGTAAACAACATAAATAGTCTACTAAACTCCAATATATATTGTGTTCTACAGGGCTGGGTTCTGGGACCCCTGTTGTACTCTCTGTACGTATTTAAATTAAAGAAAATACTGAACTTAAAGCACCTTCGCACATACTGCTCTAGTATGTGTTGGAAATTGTCAAAATGATATGTGCAAAAGGATCAATGTTGATATGTTGATTGGCTATATTCAAAAAAATTAAAAATGAATATTAAAAAAACAAAATATATGGTTTTTCCGCCAAGAAATAAAAATATAAATGATATAAATATTCAAATGAACGATATACAACTGGAGAAAGTTACTAAATTTAAATATCGAGAATAGGCGATAAATTAAATTGGCTTAAACACAAAGAAACAATTACCAATAGAATTCTATCTATGTTCTCATTTTTGTTTAAGTGTAGAAAATATTTAATTAATAAAACAAAATAAATGAAACACTATTCTTTCTCTTTATCACAATTTAGATATTTAATGCCTATATGGGGAATGTACACCGAAACAAATTTCAATAAAATGCAATCCTATATTTATGATGGGCTAACCTTGCATGTGCATAAACTCAAAGAGATAATTCAAATTGAGCAGTGCAAACTTATATTTCTTATTGGGAATGAACACCAAAAAACCATTACATATTTAATAATTACTAATCAGGTTCATAACTATGAATATATTTATGGAAGCCTTTGAGAAACCTTCTCTCGACAACTTCCACCTTAAACGAAAATGGAAAACGCTACGTCGATGATATTGTCAAGAAGCTCCAGTAGATTTTCTTAGACATTTAAACTTTAAATACTGCAATATACGTTTTACCACTGAATTAGGAACTAATAATAACCTCCCATTCTTAAATATTTTTACTAATAGAAAATCAGACGTAACATTGGGTCATTATGTTTACAGAAAACCTACGCACACATACCGATACCTTAATGCATTGTCACATCACCATCCTGCCCAAAAAATATCGGTTATCAACTCAACGTAAAACTCAGCCCGAGTAACTGGATCTTACCTTACCACTGGACTTCTCTATAATAATTTCCACATTAAAGATATTAAGTGTTCCATCACAAAATACACTTCACCACAACCTTCCAATAGCAATGAGGCCGAAAGCAATTCCATACTTGTCACTGTTATCCTTCCTTACATTCAGAACATCACTGGTCACATATCAAAGTCCTAAAGAAATATAACGTCGAAACCAGATTTACCACTTGTCCAAAAAACTCTCAACATCAATCTCTCAAAGACAAAATTCCATTTAAGATGCCGGGAGTTTACAGCATTCCATGCATATGCGGCAAATAATGCATTGAGAGGCCTGTCGAAAAATACCAACTAGACTCAAAGAACATGAAAAGTCTTAAGATTAAGACAAAACCGGACATAAAATTTTATTCCATAAAACTAGAATTCTTGCATGTAATCAATTCTTCTACCAATGAAAAATCCAAGAGTCTATAGAAATCTATAAGCAACCTAACAATCTTAACCGCGACTCAGTCTTAACCTGTTACCAATATCAGTCATCCGAGACGGTGTATAAGCCCCTCATTTAGCTCCGCCCCTCTCAAACAATATATAAAGTCGGTACAGAGTAAAATGCGAGCCAGTTTCAGCCAAGTTCTGAAAAAGCCAACAGGATGATTGACGAAACGTTAGCAGTTCGGCTCAACAAAAACCGAAACAGGAGGAATCCAGAAGTTTTGTAAAAAGTAGAATATTTTTTGACTGTATAGATGTTAATTTGTAATTACTTAGGATTGATGATTGGTTATTTTTGATCGTTTATTGTATAGTTTGTAATAGATATTTATTATGTTAGTAATGTGCCAATATTGTATGGGCCAATATTACATCAATTGTATATTCTCGAGGCCAGAGTTCAATGCACTGTTTAGAGAATCTGTAATAAGTTATAAATCATTGGTGTGAAGAAATAAAGTTACAAAAAAAACTGAGTACGTGAGGGGAAAATAAGGTATTTACTTGGAAGTTAACAACCCAAAATTACAGGTTTTCGGAAATACCCATTTTTTTAAAGAGCATTTTCGAAACTAATTAAAAATTTATTAGAGCAATTTTTGCATAGAAGTCGATTAGACAAATTTCATGTGCAGATTTTTGGTTTTATTGAACTATGAGCTTTTATTAGCATTTTCTTTCTTCTATGGTGATATTTGATTAATTTTTTAACACCAAATAAAGTGATTATCTTTGTGTTATAAAATGTTTATTCTTTAGGTAAATGGTAAACTTGATATAAGCTTTAGAAAGTCAAAATGTTGCAAATAAAACATGGCTTTCCCATTTAATTAAACAGAATAAGTGAAAATCTAAAACTTTTTCCATTTCCATTCTAATATGCCAAATACATCAGTGTAGGAAAACCTTAACAAAAAATGAATCTTGGTTAGAATTTAAAAATGAAATGATATACAGGGGCGCCATTTAAACTAATTAAGATGGTGCTGCGTTTATATAGATGCGCAACACTGCGCAGTTGAATATATTTTAGAGCACCACAAAAACAACAAATACAAGCAATAACAATACGTACCCACTTTATTATCCTTCCTCATTAGAAAATCCTGCATCATGTATCTTGTACCGACTATATTGTAGAGTATTTCATATTTGGCTTCTGCTAGTACGAGTTTAAGCGGTTTCTTCGACCTCACGACCGCCACAGCCGCGACCCCGACGATCACCAAACATCCAATCACGATTATCATCGTTTATTTGTGGGACGCATTTAACTTGTTTTGTAAGGAAGAGCGGCTGTCTCTCAGATCGGACTGAAATCGTAAAACGTTGTGGTCGGCAACACACTTTCTTAAAATCGCTTTCTCTTTCGTCGACGGAAGCGCGGCACAAGCGCAATTCCAGCGTCATTTTTGTAGCGCTAATTTTTTCTGTACATTGTTTAAAGCGACGTCAGAATAATTGTTTCTATAGAGCGGATTCACGGTGTGGATGTAAGCGATTTAAGAAAACGAAACACTCCGAAAATTTGATTATTTACATAAGCGGCGACCATCTAATATCGATCGAGACAGTCTCCAACTATGCGACGTTGCCGCGTTCTCGAAAAAGTAGCCTCGTTTTCCTAGCATTTTACGAGAACTTAATTATGTATTAATTATTACAGTGTTAATTAGGAATTATAAGCTTTGATGTAGTTCGAGAGAGTCCCATGCAATAGTGGTGTTATAAAATTAGAAACAAACGTTTTCTTTTATATACAGTAAAAGCTCCTTATTTGTGCTTTCTTTATTCTCGTTTTCACTATTCGCGAATCAAATGAGACCTAATTACTATACCTATTCGCCGCTAAAAATGTCTTTACTCGCGGATCTAATAAGTACATACATAATAATAAAAGGATTCCAATAGGTACCCCCTGACGGGTTCAATGGTCCGGAAGAAGCATCTTTAAGAACCTGATAGTTATACTAGTGAATGTATGTAAAGATGGAGAATTTCAAGCATCGGAAGGTTGGTTCAATAAATTTATGGCGAGACAATCATTGCATAACATTACAATCGTTGGAGAAGCGGCATCTGCAGACACTACTGCAGTAGAACAATATCCAGAAGAATTTGCAAACCTAGTAGCAGATGGAGAATACAAACCTAAGCAAGTATTTAATGCAGACGAAACTGCACTGTTTTGGAAGAGAATAAAGCATTCATTTCTAAAAGCAAAAAGTCTGCTCCTGGATTTAAGGCAACAAAAGATAGAGTTACACTACTCCTATGTTCTAATGCATCTGAAGATTGTGTCATTAAGCCGCTTATGTTGCACAGATCGTTTAATCCTCCAGCTTTAAAAAATCGAAAAAAAGACAATCTGTCAGAGTTTTGCAGCGCTAATAAGAAAGCTTGAGCTACGAGCGCTATTTTTGGAGACTGGTTCCGGAAGTGCTTTGGTTAGTTTCTGGATTTGAAACTTATTTAAAAAAAAAACGAGTTTAGACTTTAAAGCATTTCCAGTGTTGCACATTGCACCAGGTCATCCTCACGAACTTGAAACTATGCATCCAAATATAAAAGTGACATTTTTACCTCCCAAGACGTTGGCTTTGCTTCAACCTATGGACCAATGCATAATCCAGCTCTATTACAAAATGTAATGTAATCCTAATATGAATGTTATGGAATGCGGGAAGAAATTTGACATCGTAAACCTAAAACAATCATTGGAAGAACTGACTCGCATTGAAGTCATGCTGGAGAGAACTGTGTCCTGCACTGCGGAAAATGACGATAAATCTGTGCAAGTTCAAACTTTGACTGCAAACATAGCCGAAATCGCGAATGGAACAGAACGAGATGGATTTGAACAGAGAGAGTCAAGTGACATTCAGGAATTGCTTGAATTGCAAGATGAAGATTTGACTGAAACCGACTTGGAGGAAATGTTAAATTCACAGACTATTCAAGAAGAGGCTTCAACAAGCACTGGAAACGTGTCACTTAATTTGAAAAATCTTAGTGAAGGTGTAAGAATGGCAAATGAACTTCGCGATTTCTTTATGAACATTGATCCGTCTAAGGAACAAGTTTTATTTTTAAGAGGCAAATTGTTAATGCCACTGCTGCCTATCAGTCTCAATTGAAAAAGCTTTTAAAAACTGCCAACCAAGCGAAAATTCTTCAAACCATTATCTATGCCTTAAGATAATTAATCAAAATATTTAAAAACTTCAATCAATTAGATAAGTTAATTTTTTTATATATTTGATTTTTTTTTTAATTTTGTCCTCTAGGAATGTATCCCCTATAATACCATAAAAATTATGGTCCCATATTCACGGTTTCGGTATTCGCGGCATGTCTATGAAACATATATCCCGCGAATAAAGAGCTTTTACTGTAACAAAAACACTATACCGACTGGTATTTAAGTGCGTGTACAAACTTTAGAGGTTGAATCTTTGAGTAATTTTAACATAAAAGTTCATATGAACACATTGGTTCGCAAATCCTTGGTTTTTGTGGCACTGGGTGAGTCATGGATTGGCCCGCCCTCCCTCGGACCAGGGAGCTGCTAAGACTGACCAGAAGGGAGTGTAGAGCACTAACAGGGGCCTACACAGGACATTGCAGGCTTAGGAGGCATTGCTAGGCTTGCTAGGCATTGGAGACGACCCGGAGTGGAAGGGGAGGAGACCCCGTATCATTTGCTCACCGAGTGCCCTGCTTTGACCTGGGCAAGATTGGGAGTCTTCGGAACGGCCCTGATCGATCCGGACTCGGTGCACGGTATTGGGTCAAAGGAGTTGCTGACCTTTTATAGGAGGGGCGGCATTCTGGACGCCCTCAAGAGCGGCCTGGGGGCACAACGGGCCCATTTGGTGGCCAGGGCGCCCCCCTTTAATACCAATACTGGGTGAGTCAATGATAGAGTAAAGTTTATTATCTCATTGGTTCAAAAGTTATAAGCAAATGGTAAATGGAAAAGATGGAATAATCCTAAAATGAAAATTATTTTAAAGATCACAGGGGGTTCAAAAGAGCGTGACGAATAAAATATACAATTTTTGTAATGGATCACCCTATTATTTTTAAATCTTATTTTGAATTCCTTTTAAAATTATTCAACTTTTTAATACTATTATATTCCTCATTCGAAGATGAAGTAAAATTCACGTGCAACGAAATTCGATTTAGATGCTAAACGAATATATTTGGATCATTTTAAATTGAAAAATCTTGAATAAATGGCACATCACATATATTATTTTTTCTGAAAGACCTACAACTTTTCTTAAGCATGTGATATACCTGTTTTTAATACTTGGCGATATATTTTAACTTTTTCAATATTTACACTTCTTTCTGTCTAAGATTATTGCTATAGCATTAGTTGGCCATGACAAAATGACAAAATTTTAACTGACAACTGAATAAATAACTTCATAAAATTTATTGCGGTGTCAATAAATTAAAAAAGAAACTAAGCATGAATGTTCCTAAAGCTGACTTAATTGATAGGGGTTTATACATAATAGTTTCTTATCAGAAATACTTCACAAGGGGAATTTCTTTAATAGGCATATAAAGAAGAGACTTCAGTGTTAAATGGAACTGTTTGATGTTAGTGGCAGTATCGAATATGAAAAACAAAAGTATTAAACCGGAATGCTGCCACTGAGGAAAAAGAAGTTCAAGATAATCCCCAAATAATGCCTTCAAGTAGCTAGCTTACGCGATACATCCCAAACTACAGTTCGCACCACTAGAAAACCATCCCTTCCATATGGAACTACATCAAGAAATTTTAGACCGTGATTTTGAACTAAGGGTAAACTTATATATATTATTATAAATGAAAAAAAAATCTGATGAAGGTACTGTTCACAGTAATAACAACCAAAACCATTAGTCACTTAATGTGTGGTGACTTTTCAATTACAAATGATCCAAATATATTCGTTTATTTTGAACACACTGTAGCTTCTAATTCGAATTCCGTTGCTCCTATCCTAATTCTTTTGCAAGTGTGAAAACTAGCATTTTTTTATAAAAATTGAAATATGGGAAAAACTATTAGCTTTAGGCACATATAAGTATTAATAATAATTTTGAAAAAATTCAAACCGAATTCAAAGCAAAATTTCAAAATAAGGTGTCCCGTTAAACAAATGTATGTTTTCTTCTTTTCTTTCTTTTCTTCTTTTTTGAGCCCCCTTTATAATTTAAATGTGAATCCTAACAATTAATACAACTTTTGTATTAACCATTTTCTCGTAACTTTCGAAACCAATGAGATAATGAACTTCACTCTGCATGTTAAGAACCAAACCGTTAGGGACCAATGTTCATATGAACTTTTATCACCCTGCAAAGGGCGTTCATTTTGTTTCGTTTCATTATATGGTATTTAGACGAAATTCGAAACACGGTGTTTTTTGTTAACGTTTTATCTGCTCGTATTCATTTTTCGGAAAATAAATCAAACAGGTCCGGCGTAGTAGTAAGGAAATTGAATCACAAAATATATGAATACGTTCTGTTGTATTGTGTACTGTATAATTGAAAATTTATACATAATAGTATATTATGCAACAAGTGCAGTAAACGGTATTTGACTCACAAGTTAATTTGACACGAGCGGAGCGAATGTTTAATAAACGAGTGACGTAAAAAGTTTACCGAATTTGTTGAATACTATAATTTTTCTACGACCGTTAGTTTTTGGGTACTTTTCGCCAAACAACACGAATACATTCACTGACATGACAGTCAGAACTGACAAACGTCAAAATTCAAGGCGTGGGAAATACCTCCGAAAACCTCCGGTTGCCCCCAAACCCGTGCTGTAAACTCCCGGAAATGTCCGAAGTGGCTCGGATCCGTGGGAAACAAAACGGACGTGGTAAAGTGACGTTTCCCGAACGCTAGATCGATGGCTATTTAGGTATTTTACAGACGGGAGAAAAAAATAGCATATTATGCAATAAGTGCGGCAAACGGCATGTGATTTAGGAGTTTATTTGACACGAGCGGAGCGAGTGTTTTATAAACGAGTGACTTAAAGGGTTCACCGAACGTGTTGCATCTATATTTTTTCAACGACCGTTAGTTTTTGGGTACATTTTCGCAAAACAACACGAATACATTCACTGACTTGACCGTCAGAATTGACAAACGGACGTGGTCAAGTGGTAAAAGTATCCAAGGGTATAATTAATGGTTTTTCGTTGTCCCAAGTTTTCTTATAATTATTTTCCGCTTCACGTACATGGTTAACTCACTGCTCTCTGGTACTAATTCATACTGAGTTTTAATTATAACAATTACTTGGGCGGACATTTTTGCGTTTATATTATTGCGTCTAGCTTCGTTTTTTAATTGCGGCACATATTATTTTTATTGGATTATAGGTATATTACCGCATTTTTTTGTGACCTCGTCTACGAAATGCGTTTTATCGTCCGATTTGTTGCTTAAAACTTCAACTACTTCTATTTTTTTTTGTATAATCTTCAAAATAAAGGTCATCCTAACTAAGGAACTCTTGCAATACCTCTTTTTTGCTGCTAATAGTTGTTTTTTTTTTTAGTTAAAGTGCTGTGATAACTATAATTATCATTAATTATTACGCTGCCTGGCGGGATAATTGGAACAAGAGAATTTTTTATTCAATTTTCAAAAAGTTCACTTGTCAAGTCTTTAATGTTTTTGGTTGAAAGAAGCAGCACTTGGCACCCAACTTTCTCTCGAGCCATAGTGTAAAATGGAATTTAAGTTAAATATTTTTGTCTCCATTGCACCAATCGTTGCGTCTCTTTAATGCAACTACGCTTGTCAATTTTTCTAAATATTTCACGACTGCCAGTAAATCTACTGCAGTTAACTTCTATTGCAATGATTCAACTGACCGAATCTGATTACTCTCATACACTGCATACATTTCCCTGCGAATCCACTCTGCATCACCATTACTAAAGAAGTTCATCATGCCTTTGTCATGTCGTTCCTTCCTTGCTAGTAAATCATTATTAAGGGATCGACGCCAGACTGACCTTGGAATGAGAGTTAACTCTACTGTCCCCCCAATAGCAGCTTCTGACTTTTTAGAAGATCTACAGGAAAATTCTGAAATAAAAGATATAAAAAAGGTTCAGAAATGCTATAGTAAACATTTGCTGTTTTTTCAAACAGTTTATTACGTAGAAACAGTATGTCGAATTGTCCGATAATAAAGACAAAAAAGTAAGCGTTATAAAAATTTTACCTTCGCATTTAAATCATACTTTTGGTTAGTTAGTCTCCTTTATTCCCTGGTCGAAATTTTCTTCAACGATCTCAACACAACAAATAATGATTGTAACGCCACTAATGACAGAGCACAAATGATTTTAAATTTTCTAATCTGTTGCCACTACTAATATAAAAATACCTCCCTGTACTGATAAACGCTTATAGAACGACTTTTTATCGCTCTTTACAAATCTTCTGGATTTCTTCTGCGTCGACTGTTGATGAATCGAATTTGCTGACGTTTCGCCAATCATCCTGTTGGTTTCTTTACAGCTTGACTGAAAATGACTCACATTCTACTCTGCATATATATTATTTGAGGGGGGCGGAGCTAAAGACGGGGAATGAACTTTATATCGGATGACGACCTGAGCCGCGGTTAAAATTATTTCGTTGTTTACAGATTTCTATCGGTTTTTTCTTTGGTAGAAGAAATGGTTCCATGCAAGCATTTTAGTTTTATCGAATAAGGTTTGATATTCGGTTTAGAGATTTTTGGGCAAGTGGTAAATCTGGTTTTGATGTTATATTTTTTAAGAATTTTGACATGTGTTTGACAGTTATGTTTGGAATTTAAGAAAGGACAACAGTGGCAATTGTGGGGCTCCTTTCATGGATTTGTGTGGATTTTGTGATAGAACGCTTTTTATTCGTTTATTGCTAGGTTTGTTCAGTGTACAGGCCCTTTCGTCACGCAAGGTATGACCATTTATCGTGTGCAGGACTGTGCTGATATTGATTGTCAAGGATCCCGACTATGGCGTAGTTTGATGGACCTACCTGTGCCTTCTCAAGCCAATGCCTTTTCCTATGCCTAAAACTCAACATTCGGAGTTGCAAAAATAGTTGAAATGTCTTAGAATATGACAGTTGGATAGTCAACAATATACCTACTTGTGAACGAGGATAGGGGCTGCCTCATCAGGTCAGTAAAGAGAAGTAGAAATAAAGCTTTAGTAAAGAAGGATGAAAAGACTGCCATCAGAAAAATAATACACTAGTTTTACGTCAAAAAATTGTACAAAATAATGTCTAAAGTGGAAAAGGATAATTTTATTCCACATACGAGTAAGAAGAAACTATGGAAAAATTCGAAGAACAATTTTCGTTTCGAAAAAACTGAAAACAGAAAATCAATCAGAGAAAGGCGCCAGCAATTGGAAGAGAAAGCAGGAATATTTATAATCCGACAGAAAACTAAAGAAAAACTAAGAAAACTAAAAGTAGATTGTTTCCCAAATAGAACCAGATTTGATACAACAAAACGCATAATATTTTATGGTGCGTGAGCGCACCACTGGTAACATTCGGTTTCATTTTTGGTGATATTTTGTAAAGCATGAAGTTTGTAAATGCACATTACACTTATTACAAACGTAAATTGTGTGACTGTGGCAGATTCTACATCTCCTTCGGGCTTTATTAGCGTGAACAATCATGAGGTGACCTTGATTATCATAACGCACTCCGTCTATGGCAAGTGCAAGATTTCTTTGAGTAATTGTTTTATCAGTTTTTAAAATTCGCAAAGCAATGTAAGATTTAAACTCTACCTGGGAAATCTTTTGTTCCTTGACAATTTCCATGCATTCACTACTAAACTATCCAGTGAGTTACAACATAAAGGCCGCCACAATTTCTTCCAAATACCTGGTACCTGTAATTAGCAATTCATATATCTATTGTATTGGGCAATTACATAAGGTTGGGGTATATTTATATCTTTCCGTTCTTTTCTATTATAGCGTTTTACGTTTTGGACAGTATCTACACTAGAAACATTACTTGCCACAATTACAACTGAAATGTGGTGCCAATGGACAATAGAATTTTTTGATTCAGATTCACATGCTGAAAGATAGGGTCCGCGGTCTTTTTTTCCAAATGATTTACAATTTTCCATTGGACATTTGTTATATTTTCCCGGATAGTATCGGTGACAAAATAACCATCAGTTTCTAAATGTACAAATAGTTTGAATGATGAAAAAAAATTGTCAAAAAAATTTTGGTGATTTACTGGCTTATCTACAACAGAAAGTGATATGACAACGACACCGCCAAGACCAAGGTTAGAATGAGGTTTATTTTGGGCACTACCATATGTAAGTGAATAAAATAGGTACCCATCAGATGAACAACGGCACCAAAGCTTGAAGCTGAAGCGAACTGGCTTACCCCTATAAACATTTTGCAGGAATGGCGGCCAAAGTAAGGTACCATTTGTTCATCTATGGATAAGTTGAACGAAAATATGCCGAACTGAAGATTTTTTTATTTATTACATCAAAGAAGGGTCTTTTGAAAATTTATTATATTTATCCAACAGATTATTGTCAGATAAGTGCAAGTTTTGCTTTATCAATTGGAATCTATTGTAGCTCATACATTTTTTTATAAGATCAATTCCTTTGGCAGTAGACCAATAATATGTAGTAGACCAATAATATATGATAACCCGCGAACAATAAAATGCTTACAAAATTTAAAAGTTCATAGCCGCCTCTAATTCATAATAATAAACTTTCTAAATGGATGTGCAAACTAACCAAAACCATATTGAAAATGTTAATTGTTTTTTGTATATCGCAGAACTTTTGGTAGAACAATTCAATTTAAAAAATATTTAATTTAAAATAGTAAAATTATATACAATAATTAAACATACATTGAAATTAACTTTAATAACGTATTACTTTATTATAATTGTAAGAAATTAATTTTATTATACAGTAATACATTTAATAAAAAACAGTGTTTGTTTTGGGAGTCGCTCTAGAGACCTCCTCCGTACATTTCCATACCATACCAAGCGTTTCTTTCGAATGTCTTCTATAATTTTGTGTGTAGTACATACCCATAGTACCCATAATCTCCCTATATCGTTATATTGTAAAGTTCCTATAAATTGCAGTGACAGTTTTCCATATTTCAGTTTTTAAAATCTACACACCTTGAACAGTTCCTAAACTAGGGTCACACTAATTTGCATAAAATAGAAAGACGAGTTTGGCAAATGAAAATTATGTGGCAATGGTGTTACTATAGGTAATAGAATAATTATAATGTTATAATCATTTCTTGGTCGTGCCTACAGTATGCAAAGTGATAAAGGAGATGGTGCTGGTCCTAACCAAAATTGCATCAAGATTCAAAGTAATATTTTCCTTCATGAGACATGGTACCATGTATGCAGAATGACTGCAAATGAATGCTCCTTCACGCCACATTTTTAATCTGGCACTTGGGACGAGTGTTTACTCAGGTCCGTGGAAAATTTCCAAAGTTTATTCTATTTTCAAAAGGAAAAATCTTCCGCAGTTGAAAATTACCTACTTATTTCGATTCTATCCAATTTTTCGAAAATATTGAATATTATATATCATCAATTCGAAATAAATTCGATTCGCAACCCCATCATGTATCACTAACTCATGTTCACTGTCTTCTTTCATCTGTAGCTGCCTGAACAAGCGACGTGAGTTTGACGTCATATACACTGACTTCCATAAAGCATTTCACCAGAGAAATTATCACTTATTGGTGGGAAAAGTGACTCAAAAATTTGGTTTCCCCGATAAGCTGATTTAAATGTTGAGGTCTTAGCTGGTCCATCGTCAACAGTTCGTTGAGATGGCGTGCCTCAGGGTGCTAACCTTAGACCACAAGCTTGCCGAAATAGATATGATAAAACTATATCACTGCCTCAAAACCAGTACAAACTAACCAAAACAGGTACAGACTTCAAGACTTTTCAAGCCAACATCAATGTTGTCAGTCAGTGGTGTACTAAAAATAATTTGAATCTTAACATCAGCAAGTGTAAAGTAGTTTTTTACCACCGCACTAAAACTTCTATAATCTATAATTGTAGTATTGATGGTACTATCCTGACTAGATTCATCATTGTAAAGGATCTGGGGTTTTTATTTGACCAGAATTTCTCTTTTGGACGTCACATCACTAAAATGGTTTGCAGTGCAATGCAAATTTTAGGATTCGTTATAAGAAATTGTAGGTTTATTTGTTGCTCATCTACTATTGAAATATTATTTTACTGTTACGCTAGATCCAAGCTTGACTATAGCTCGGTGATATAGTCACCAATATATAACTGCCACGCTGTCTATTGAAAGCATGCAGTGAAGGTGACTGAAGTATCTAATGTTCAGAGAGGAGGGTTCCTATCTTGAGAGTTTACTTGATCATGTACTGTAGTGCCTCTGCGATGCGATTGTCCGTTTCTTCTGGAACAATTACGTTTTCATGTGCGGCGGCTGGAAGAAAGACCGCAGTTGCCGAGCATTTTAACCCATTTTGTCCCAGTGGTGCGTTAATGCTTTTATGATTTTTTTTGTCACATCCAGAAAATATTTTTGCACATCCATTTAGAAATTTCATTATCACTACGAAGGGACATAAGACCATAGAAATCGCTAATTTATGTGTAAAGTAAAGATCTTATAGATGACAAAAGTTAACAAAAGCGGTACATAAATTTGTATCACCTTTTCAAGTTTTCAAAAATAAAATATATTTTTTCGGTAGTAGCACTTTAGATATTTTAATAAAATTTGGCATACAAGAGGCATTACTTAGTCTACCACAATTTTTTAAAAATATTTAAACACTTCAGAATCGTTATTATAGTGAAATACGATCCGGTACTTCCGTGTTTACATTTTAAATTCTAATTTATTTTTTTCCTTCCTCACCGGCAAACACCTGATTTGCTCTGGCTCTGGCAGTCTTGCCAGGCTAAGAAAAGTCGTAATTTAATTCGCTCTATTTGGTTGATAATTACTAATATTTCAAATACTCCATAATAAATGGTCTATGGCGTATGGCTTTATGCACCAAGGTCCGTGCTTTCTCTACGTTCCGGCATCTCTCTCGAATATCTTAGCAAGTTCTCTATTTATCTTTTTCACTCCTAGCTCCGAGCGACATTGCTTTACTTGGTAGCTAACCAAAAGTGATTAACCAATCGGCTTTTTCTTTAGCCATCGCGTCGCGGATATAAGATTAAATTTACTTAGATGTGTGGTCAGCGATTTGGTGATTCCGTTGCTGTGCGTATATTTGACCTTTGCGATGGACAAAAAAAGAGACAAAATTAAGACATCAAATCTGCTCATAAATGATTGCAAATATCCTTATTTTTTTTAAGTAAATCAGTGACGTGCCACTGGCTCTCTATGAACAAATAATATTTTGGTTAATTGGGTCGTCACTGCACTGGTTAAATCGAGAAATTTTTTTGTGAAAAATAAAATATCTATCTTAAACAAAATATCTAGTTTTTAGTTAGTTTAGTAACTAGTGTCTTACATTCTAACAACAAGATAAATAAGAGACGATTCTTATTTAAATTTATTTTATGTATTTTGTATTCGTACTTCGATTTTTTGAAGTATTTTATTAAAACAGACAGACAATTACTTTAGTAAGAAATAATGACCCTAATAATTCTCTGCATGCTGTCATATTAACGATATTGATATGACCATGCAAAAAAGAGGTTTACATATTTTTAAGCGAAAACCGTACATCAGATTAAAAAAATGAAGGAATTAAATTTCTTTAGAGATGATTGGAGATGGTAAGAATAATTTTTATTTTAAGAGAAATCAGTGGAAATTTCCTACTCCCGTCACTGGTGTATTGTAAAGAAATCGTGGTACACTAAATAATGCGCCAGTACATGTGCGCCAAATTTCATTAAAATATTTGAACTGATATTACCGGTGTTGCGGAGTTTCAGGATTTTTTCGTCAGAAAGAACACAATGGAGGACGTCCAAGAAATATAGTACTGGGTCAGGAAGAAAAAATCATAGACCGTATAGCTGATAATGCACAAACAAGTATTCACTCGTTCTGCATCAGTATTTACAAAAATAAAACAAAAAATACTTTATCTTTATCATTTCACACCAGTCTAGCATTTGCTGCCTCCTAATCCGTAAGCAAGAATTTTTTTTTGAGCTTGTTCGAAACCAGCACGATGAAGATCGTTTTGTTAAAAAAATATTATTTACTGACTAGGCTACTTTTACCCATAGAGGTATTTTTTAATCTGATCTGATATGGGAAAGCCATTTCCAGAATGCATTTTTTGAAGTATGATCTTGAATTAGTCTTGAATTTCCGGACTGTAGTCCGGATTATAATCCAATGGATTTTTGTTAGTCGGGAAGACCTTTGCAATAAAATTTAGGATGCAAGTAATGAAGTCCTTATAAAAAAATAACACAATCATTCATTAAAGGAAAGTTTTTGTTTTTTGTAATAATTATTAAATGCCTTAATTAAATAAAATTTGATTTAATTACAATTCCGCCTGGTTTTTTATTATTAATAGTAATAGAAAACACAATCTGTGTTTTTTATGTTCATAAAGGTCTTGTTTCTTTTTCGGTATTCACTTGCAACTATTATTGAGTTCATTTAATTTACCATTTTTAATAATAATACAATGATTATGCTGTTATTTTATAGCTCGTTCGTTTTGAACCACCTTTCAAACAAAGAGTTAAACTAATTTGAAACGTTGGGGATTAAGAATTTTTTTCTTTGTTTTTAAATGAAACACTCTGCTTCTCATTCCACAACGAGGACTATTATTTACTATCAACGCAAAACTATAACTAAGTTGAACTCCGAAAATTTGTACTTGCAAATCAGGAATTTGAGGTAGCATTTTTCTCAACATCATAGAGGCCATCCTGTATACGATATATCGCAAGCAGCAACTCAAATCAGTTTTTTATACGGACAATGTTGCGGTTCATATACGACCTGACCGCAACACATCATGTAGGTGATAAATTATCTACCGACCAAAAAATCCAACTTTGTTCCTCTCAGCACAATGAAAACCCTCCATTGTTTGTAATCTAAATATAATGCGACGTCTAAAATAAAACGATTTAGATTCTGGAGGAGAAATTTTTCACGACAACAACGGACAATTTTTCCGAAGGAAACGTTCTCGTTTAGCTCGGACATTTCCGACAATTTAATCAATTGCTTCCTTGATTTTCGGAATAAATATTTTTACTTTTGCGACACAATGCGAGCCGAGATTATGGTAAAAGGCCATTACCTCCATCGCAATTTCTAGTCTATTTATCCCGTAAATAAGCGTTACAGAAAAATCAATTAACCAAGTCGCTAGACAGTTTAAAGTTCGTTGCAAAATTTGCCTAAATATTTAGCGCCCGAAAAGCCTTAAGAAATACATTTTTGATTTAGAGCATGGAATCAAAGTGGCAAAGAACAATCCATATCCTTTGTTCTACGACATCTAATAATAATAATAATAATAAACAAGTTAACTAAATTTTCCAAGAGCGATATGCCTTTTGGTACACAATTAAGACAGTTCGAAATCGACATTCAGGTTGTATACAGCTAACGTGGACCAGATGTCAAACATATGTTTCTCAATCCGTCCAGTGTGCAGTTAAATACATCATATACATTTGACAAGTTATTACAATTAGGACACGCTACATTTACAGGAAAACTTTTTAACAGTGGGGCAGTTTATAACGTTATGCAACAATTTATAAATTAAGATACCTGAAAAGCACTTGTTGCTTCGATCAAAACTATTTATATTGAATATATTTAAATATAGATAAATATGTATATGCACCATCAGCTTTGAACACTATTTAAAAACAGTATTTAAAAAAAATCTGTACACCATCAACCGCCCAGCTATGACCAGAGTAGATCGGACTCCACACAAGCGATGCGTACTCAAGTTTAGATCGAACAAAGCTCAAGTAGACGGTTTTCAAAGCAAGGATATTTGCAAATGATTTACAATTACGCACAATAAAACAATCATTACGATTAGCCTGAGATACAATTCCCGCTATGTGAGTCACGAACGTAAGTTCTAATCATATCGTATTCAATTGTCAATGCTGTTCTTTGTCAGTGCTTTTTTTCGGATGAAGCAATTTTCCACAATAACGGCTGTTCCCTGTTCTTTTTCACGGAAAATGTAACACCAGCCGAGATGGTCACTTAATGTTTGAACAGGAAGTGTATGGAGTAACTACTACTGAAATACATCTAATATTTCTGCAACATCTTAAATGTGTTATATCAACATTTTTTTAAATAAACGATTTGATAATTGATACATTGGCCAACGAGATGACAAAATTAGATTTTTCCTTGTCAGGATAAGTAAAGGAAAAAGGTTATTAAGTCGATCCAACAGAAAATTAAGATATGCAAATGAAATTCTGGAATTTTCCAAATAAATGCTCCAGATATGCTATAAAGGGTTAAACGTATTATTTCAAAAACGGGCATAGAGAACGTCATTTATAGTACAGGGTGAGTCAACGATAGAGGTTTCAAAAGTGACGAGAAAATGGTAAATGTTAAAGCTGTTAACTTATTTAAATGTATACATGGTGTTTCAAAAAACTGTGACCAATAACACCACATTTTATCATGGCGAACTATTTTTTAATCTTATTTGTTGGCTAATAGTTTTGTCATAACTAATGACTAATATTTTGTATAACATATTTTTCAAAGGAACTTGCACAAACTACAGTAATATTATTTCAAAACTTTTTTTCTTCTTCTTCAGAGAGAAACTGTTTCAACAATTTCGGTGTATATCAAAATAATTAAATAATATTCCTTTGCTAATTTTTCAAAGTAACTTTCACAGTAATAGTTTTTCAAAGCTGAATTGAAACTGTTTCAGATAAGCTCTGAAGAAGCCAAGGAGATGATTCGCGAAACGGCAACAAGATCGATTCAACCAACGCAGGATGAATTCAGAAGTTTTGTAAATAATAGGAATATGACATACTTAATAAATTTTCAGTTTTAGTCAAGCTCTGAAGAAGCCAACAGAATGATTGGCGAAACGTCAGCAATTTCGAGTCAGCAAAAACCGACGCAGGAGGAATCCAGAAGTTTTGTAAAAAGTTTTAATAAAACTTGTAGGTTATTTGTGTATCATTTAAGAAAAGCCCGATTTTTCAATTTAAAATGAATTGTTATAAATAAATTTGCAGCATCTAATTCAAGTTCCGTTGCATATATCATTTGCGTCATCTTCGAATAACAATAATATTAAATATTAAAAATAATGGCGCTTTGATAATTTTTTTGCAAAAAAATAGTATTTAAAAAAAATAAAATATAGGAAAACTGTTAGATTTAGGTATGTAAAAAGTTGAAGAATTTCAGAAAGAGCTCGAAAGTGAACGTGAAAATGAGGTATTGTGCCGGGAGCACTTTCAGGTCTTCGCTGTTCAAGTTCGTCGGATGGCTCAACAGTATTTTATCCATCGTGGTCACCCCCTAGTCGTCAGTTTCATTCACAAATTTTTAATCTGTTGAAACACGCTCTCGCGTGGACAATTGATTGATTGATAGACTGAAATCCATGGGTCCTGCGTTGATCAATTTATTTAAAAAATTCGTTGTACTCGTAATTTGTGCCACATATTTCCTGCAATTACGCGTGCCTATTGCGTCATGATTCACGATTGCATCGTGGAACACCGGCCTCTTAGCGAAGTTGTCTGAACGTTGTCGTAATAAATACGAGGCAAATTTGATCGAGCGGCGCAATTCGTGGCGAAACATTGTGTGTATACTCGTGCTCTGAAAACACTTCTTCGAACAACTTCAATATGTCAATGATAAAGGAGGTCCTTATTGCTGCTACTCAGCTGCTGGTAAGTTTTTGAAGAATTTTATTTTTTTTAAATTTTTTTAAAACTTTTTTTTCTTCTTTTCAAAAGATTTAACTCTCTATCCCATCGACGAATCACACCTGTTGCTTAAGCGGCGCCTCACAAATCACGTATGGAGGAAACACACACAAGAGTGGTCGGCGTGGAAGGAGCAGCAGCTAAATCAACACGCAGCAAGATTTAATGAAAAAATTGAAGAGGACCGGCAGTGGTACGCCTTGCAAGCTCAAAGGCAACAAAAAAACAGCAACAAACGACAACAAATGGGACGGGACCAGTCACAACAGCAGATGATGATGAGTGGGATACCAAGAACAGTTGTAGTTCATATCAAACGACAACAAATTGGACGGGACTAGTCACAACAGGAGATGATGAGTGGGATACCAACAACAGTTGTAGTTCATGTTTAGATTTTTTGAAAAATAAAAAAACATAGTATAGAAAAAAATGTTTTGCATTTCACACAGATCCAATCCTCGTTAATCATAAAATTCGTCGGGAATTATTAGAATAGTTATCTGTGAAAAAAAAAATATTTAACTTTAACCTGGGGGAGTCACCGTACAAATCGGGTGAGTTGAGTGACAAAATGCTAGTCAAAATTAACGAAGTTGGTAAGTTAATTAAAAAAAAAAAGACTATCGAAAATGGATACAATTTTTTAATCAAAAGTGTTATTATTTTTTTTTTAAATATCGGAAAAAAAACGTATCGACGGAGCTACAATAGTCGAATTAAAACCAGAGCTATAGTAAATTTAAGTCTCCCCGTTCTCGAACAAAGTAACTGCAGTACTAAATATACGCTGATCATAACTAGCGTTTTTATAGAGGGGATTCATGGGTATACTGGCGTATACCCATGAATATAATTCGAAAATATTATTTAGGGCGCACATCCGTCGTCCTCCGCCCTTGTGAAACATACAGTTCGGTCTCTCGTTTTTCTCAAACTTTGGCGGCGGCGGCGGCGGAGGTACAGTTGCGGCGTGGTCGTCTCGTCATCGTGGCTCGCCGTCGTCAAACTGTTCCACGTTAATGATGGTGGTCTTCTACGCCGACAACGACTCCAGCCTCTTGGCCAGAAAGTCCGCTTTCACCTGCCCCCTCACGTAAATGACGTCGGCCTGTGCGCTAATATGATTTATCACGTCGTCCACCCTCGCATAGTCGACAAATCCCCCGCTGTATATCAATCCATGGAGGCGATCCTCCAACCACTGCACCCCCCTCTTGTCGGCGGAGGACAGCCGCCCATATTCCTTTGGGGGCTTGGAAATAAAATGGCAGCTTTGACTGCCATTACATGCCGCCAACTCCTTCACGACGAAGCCCTCGCCGCCGTCTTGCAGCTGGAATCCCTGCAGGTCGACCACCACGAACCGCATGTTTACCACAAAATGTTTTGACTTCACAAACTTTGTACCACGAACTGCGCCGCTCGATCAAATTTGTCTCGTATTTATTATTACGACAACGTTCGGACAATTTCGCTAAGCGGCCGGTGTTCCACGATGCAAATCCGTTTTTAGCCTCGATATCTAACTTAACGTCGACCGTGCTGGATTTCAGACTGTCGTTTCTTCTAGAACAATCGATGACGAATACGGCTCGGCTCGACTTTTGAACGTTTCGTAGTTGAGCAGGGCGCGTCTCTCCTCGCATCCCTTATAACTAGGATAGAAATCCGTGTAATTGTGATGCGCCTCCACAAAATCGTTCTTGTCAAAGTCGAGGCGCGAGCGTTCATGAGGGTAATATTCTCCGTTTAGCGTTAGTCGTATATCCGTAATATCGATGTGATCGAAATAAGTGGCGTCTTTATTTTCATTATCTTTACGATTTGTTTGAAACGCGACGATCACATAGCGGGGACTCTCGACCGCCGCGCACGTTTTTACTGACCAAATTTCTTTGACAGCGCCCGCGGTCAGGGCTGGATGTTCGTGAAGTTCCCATCTTCGGTACGGTATCAGAATGGGCTGATCCGCTCCAATCGATTACAACAATTGCAATTTCATTTCGTCATTTGGAAATATATGTTTGACCCTGAGATCGACGCTATCAATTTTTAAATCCGCCGTGGTCGCCTCGCTGGAAATGACGGCGGCGGTGCCGGCCTTCGGAGTAATAACCATACAATTTTTGTCGTGTCTCGCCCGTACCAATCTTACGGTTTGTTTTCCGCACGTTATCAAATTATAATCGTTGAAAATGACGCAATGGGATCCGCATGCTGAAAGATCCGTCCTTGTCGAGAATAGCTCGTTGCGGGAAATTCCAGCCGGCAACGTCTAAATGCTTCGAATCCTTCTCGTCGTAACATAGATAGCCGCGGAGCGTACTGACTATACCGGAATCGCGCACGCTGTCCACTTCCTTTCCGTTCAGTTCGTAAGTCACAGTTTCGAAGAAAAATGCTCCGGCATTGTTTACAAAGTCCAAATCGTCGGTCCCCGTGAGCCTTTTTAGCGTTCCTTTAACACAAATGGCGGCGTCGTGCATAAGCAACCACGCGTCTCCTTGATTGATCGTTATCTCGATTGTGTCATTGTTGAGAAATGATTTCACAAACGGGTGGTAGGTGCGACTTTCCACGCGCTGAATCGACTCGTCATATTTTGGTTTTCTGTGTATGTCGAATATTTGATTGGATAACATCGTAGCCCAGCGAACGAAGAAATTGCTTGTTCGTCGGTGTAAGGCGTCCTTTACAGGTACCCCTCGGTCTCGTGACTGACTCTACCGACGTTTTGTTAGGACCTTTATATTGGACGACCTCGTTAAAAATCAACATTTATGATAGCTTTTTCAACTCCAATCTGACGATGATTTCCTCGCCTCGGAAATTGACCGGCTCGAAATTTTGATCCAGAACGTTGTAGATGTTGTAGATTTCTCGCTTGTTTACTGGCAAGTAAGTTAGGTATTTCGGGGTTTCGTCGATCGCGTACCCCGGATCCAAGGACTAGGCAAACTCGTAAATTGTGTGCGAAGGTCTGTCGTTGTAGAACGCTCCGGACGTTATGTTGCTATCTATATGTATGGTTCTCACTTTTATTATGTCCACAGGCAAATCGGAACAGTGCACGCTGCGGGGTTCCAGAATTTTCCGCGAAAAACCCAACAGTTTTCCGATACTGTCGTCGTGATCTTTAAAGTTTATCCCGTACGTGTCGCTATAGATTTCACATTTTATCGTATTGTTGTTGGGCTTGATCAAGATCTCTTCTTTTAACTTTGCATTCTTCTCGACCGGATGTTTTTTCATTTTTTTTATAGAGAAATTGCAAGCATAAATGGCCGCAATGGTACTGTGTAAATTTTTGATATCGGTCGTGATTGTAGTAGATGTTGACGCCATTACCGCCGAAGTATTTAACCAATTCGACGGGCGGTTTTAGGTTACCGAAACTGTCGAAATAGTCGACATCCGTCCCCATCTTCTTGTAGGCTACCCAGTGAGTTCCTCGATTTCGACTCAAGTCCAAATTAACTATACCACACTCTTTCGATCTGATTCGTTCGGGTAAAGTATCTCACATAAAGACACCCCTAAAGTAAGGTATTTTTAACTTGCGTGCCGCCGCCACTAAATCGACATCGTATAGAGCTCTTCTGGGCAGCTTTATAGGGAGTTTTTTTGCTTCTTCAGGTAGAGACCGAATCCGCCGCTCGGACTCTTTTTCAAAAATAACCCCGAACCGATCTTCCAGATCTCTTCCATTGCGCGGTCGTGTCCAATGTACTCCGCTAGTTTCTTTCGTGCGTTTTGCACATCGATGACTGTTTTGGCAATGGCAGCGGCACCGCCCGAGAGCGAACCCAAAGCCCCGACGGCACTCAATAACGGTAAAAGGGGTAAAATTCCCCCCTTCTTCTTCTTCGATTCGAACGGTATAATGCGGGGCACCTCAATTTTTTTACGCCCGCCCGCCTTTTTAACGGCGCCTCTGCCCGCCCGAAGCGCCTCCGACGCACCGCGCTTTAAAGTTGAAGGATTATCGTGGTGCAACAATTGTTTTTTCTTTAATGCGTTGCGAATTTTTTTAACGATCCCCTGTCGAAAGGAAACGGGGCTACGCTGCTTGCGGGATACTTTTCATTTTCTTGCGCCCACCCGCCTTCTTTTTTTTTTAGCCCCGAGCGACGACGTTTCTGCTGCTGCTGCTTCCGCTGCTTTGGTTGGCCCATACCGAGCTTGTGTTTGGCCTTAACTGTGGCAGTGACAAGGAACGCCCCCGCTTTTTCACCAAACTTCGCGTCTTTCGCTTTTACTCGCTCCCACGCACGCTTTTCCAACTCTTTATCCGCTTTGTGGCGCTCCTCGAGCGATTGGTGTTGCGAATAAGCAATATCGTGTTCCCTACACGCCGCGTTCAAAGGATTCACGCCGCTATCGCCGTGACTAAGCCGTTTTTTCAATTTCGTCCCCGGTCCGCAAAATTGATAACCGGGAAGGTGTAGTTCGAAAGGTAACTTATTTATCAGCGTGTTAACGAGGCCGCTTCCGGACGCAAAGTATAACATACTGACAAAATGAAATTACGGAGTGTCTATATATATATATATATATATATATATATATATATATATATATATATATATATATATATATATATACAGGGGGGAGGTTGAAGTAATGCGGGGTGATGCTGCACTCTCCCTCATCGAAAATTTAGATTCTGGTTTCGTTTAAAGATTTTTTTTTGCGTTTTTTTTGTTCACGTCGAAATGTGACGATAAACTCGATGTCGAAGGAAACGCAGACGGTGAGTTTAGGTTAGGTCGGCGGGGTCCCCCTACGGACGACGGTTTGACGGACGACGGTTGGCACCACGGACGATGGTTTGGTTGGCACCACGGACAACGGTTAGGTTGACACCACGGACGACGGTTTGGTTGGCACCACGGACAATGGTTTGGTTAGGTTGGCACCACGGACAACGGTTTGGTTAGGTTGGCACCACGGATAACGGTTTGGTAAGGTTGGGGCAAGCGGCCTATGGACGAACGCCCTATGGGCGAGTGGCCAAACCACCTTGGGCGAGCGGCCATTGGGCGAACGGTCAGGACGCAAAAAAGAAGAAGACCCGAAGCCTATGGCCGAGTGGCCCGTGGGCAGGGGGCCAGAAAGTGAGGTTACATTCGCCTAAATGTCCCTTTATTCATCTACTCACGTCAGTTTCGTTTCCCATGAATCGGAGCCATTTCGGACATTTCCGGGATTTTACCGCACGGATTTGAAAGCAATCGGATGTTTTCTGAGATATTTCCCACGCTTTGAATTTTGACGTTTGTCGATTCTGACAGTGATGTCAGTGAATGTATTCGTGTTGTTTTACGAAAATGGACCCAAAAACTAATGGTCGCAGAAAAAGTATAGTATGCAACACGTTAGGTAAACTTTTTAACTCACTCGTTTATTGAAAATTCGCTCCGCTGCGCTCCGCTCGTGTCAAATAAACTCGTGAGTCAAATGCCGTTTACCGCACTTGTTGCATAATATACTATTTTCTACTCCCGTCTGTAAAATACCTAATTACCCATCGATCTACCGTTTGGGAAGCGTCACTTTACCATGTTACTTTCGTTTCCCACTATTCCGAGCCACTTCGGACATTTCCGGGATTTCTACCGCACGGATTTGGGAGCAATCGGATGTTTTCGGAGGTATTTCCCCCGCTTTGAATTTCGACGTTCGGTAATAGTATATTATGGAACAAGTGCGGTAAACATCATCTGATTCACGAGTTTATTTGACACGAGCGGAGCGAGTGTTTAATAAACGAGTGAGTTAAAAAGTTTACCGAACGTGTTGCATAATATACTTTTTCTACGACTGTTAGTTTTTGGCTATATTTTCACAAAACAACACGAATACATTCACTGACATGACTGTCAGAATTGACAAACGTCAAAATTCAAAGCATGAGAAATATCTCCGAAAACATTCGATTACTCCCAAACCCGTGTGGTAAAATCCCGGAAATGGCCGAAGTTGCTCGGATTGGTGGGAAAAGAAACTGACGTGGTAAAGTCACGCTTTCCGCACGCTAGATCGGTGCGTAATTAGGTATTTTACACACGGGAGTAGAAAATTTCTTAACTCACGCGTTTATTAAAAACTCGCTCCGCTCGTGTCAAATAAACTAGTGAGTCAAATGCCGTTTTTTACCGTACTTGTTGCACATATTACTGTATTGTTAACTCTCCCTATACAGGGTTGCTCAAATTCGATGCTCATTATTGAGATTTCGGAGACCGTAAGAGATACAGGATCGGTTAAATGTAGGCAAAGTTGCGCAATTTGAAGCTGTATAAAATGCCGTTTTGCATTTTGAAAAATACTTCTAAAATTGTTCGAAAAAAACTGCAATTTTCAATCTTGGTTTCTATTGTCTCCTGGCTTTATTTTTTACGATAACTTAAAATGAAAAACGGTTATTTAATCGCTATAAGTGTTCGAAGAGACAACTTCCTGCCTCGATACATTTTCTTGCTTTGCTTTGATTTTTTAAAACAGCTTGGATTGTTCTCGCAGGAGTGGCAGCCTCTTCCATTTCTTCCAAATTTTGTCGTAGTACTTGAAAGTCGTGAGGTGTTTTTTTTTTGAAATAAACGGTTCTTAAGATATCCTAAAAGGAAATAATAAAGGGAACAGAGATCCAGCGGTCATCTTACAAAACCATTGCTTCCCATCCATTTATTGGAAAATAAATGGTTAAGGAAACGGGTTACTTCTCTTCAATTGTGGGAAGGAGCTCCGTCTAACACATGATCCCTAATCAAATTTAGATATCGTTCGGAAGTAAAAGTCCGTCGTAAATGAAAAATCCAATAATTCTGTTCCTCCACATACCAATCCATACATTGAATGAAGTGCTCCCTTGAACTCGTACCTGCCGGTTTATTCTTGTATTATCAATAGTTGCAATAAAAACATCACGAAAATGTAGTAAGTTAATTCTTTTTTTACCTTCTCAACTAAAAATGTAGTTCAGGTCCGTATTATTTTTATTTTTATTATTTATTATTATTATTATTTATTTAATTTTAAAAGTATTGTGACTTAATTTTTAACCTTTTAACGTAACTCCATAAATAATGTCACTTACAAGAAATGTCCACTTTGAACTGACATAATTCTTGAAATCTTCAGATAACCCGGTAATTAAGTGAGACCTAAAGTCTCAGGTGCATCGGTTTTTATTGAGTCTAGCTAGCTAACGTTTCACTTTTTAAAAAGATTCTGGATTCCTCCTGCGTCGGTTTTTGCTGAGTCGAACTTGCTGACGTTTCGCCAATCATGCTGTTACCTTCTTACTCTGTACACTGACTTTTTGTTACGTCGTAGAGACCATAAAGTTATCCACAATTTTCTTAAAATATATTTTCGCTTTACTTCGAGAAAGAATTGATCATACCCGTAAGGAAATAGACCAAATCAATAAGGCTCCTCTGTCTCTACACCTTGAAACTTCATCCATCTTGTCCCCATCCGATTTCGATACATTTTCAAACATGATTCATGAGAATGCTATAAATTTTCGTTTATCTACTACCCAAAATCAAATTCAGAAATTTGAAAAATTAACGTCAACACTAGGAAAACCATCAAACTTTTCTCAACTACTAAACGGAAATAAATGTACACTGCAATAAATGTATCATCGCATCAACTTTCAGACTCGGAAAAATTAGTTCTTTCAAAAGGTTCCAACTTCGTCCTTGCCCCACGTATTATCCCAAAAGAGAAAATCATTTCAAATGTCGAGTCTATTCTAAACAAACTGCCATCTTAAACAGCTAATGAAATTCGATTTGAAACCGCAAAAATCCTTAAAAAATCATAACCTTATAAATTAAACATTGCAAAGCCTGAACGCATTGCCCGAAAATCTCTAAAATATAATCCAGACATCGTAATCCTAAAAGCAGATTAAGGAAATTCTCATGGTGGTCATGGACACAAATGAATATCAGGAAAGGATTCAAGATATTCTTACAAACAGATTATCAACTTAAAAAAGATCCTACGCCATGTATGGATCGAAACCTTAAATCCGTTATTAAGGCTATTAGACTCCGTGAAAAAATCTGTTACCCCCCATGACTCTAAAATTCCTCGCTCTACGGATTCCGAAACATCCACAAACCAGGATTACCTTTTCGACCTATTGTCCAGCACAATTGGTTCTTCAACATATTCTCTAGCAAAATATCTAGCTTCCTTATTAAAATCCCTTAGAGGGAAAACTGATAGTTTCGTAATTAATGCCTTTCACTTCATTGAACAATTAAAAAGCATTACATTAGATACCCAAGATTTAGTTTCGATGTAGAATCCCCCTTTATCAAAGTCCCTATTCCTGAAATTCTCAACATCAGTTCAGACATATTAAAATCGGGGAATCTGGAACAAAACCTTCTCACCTTAATTGAAAAATGCTTGTCTGGAACATATTTTTGAACAAACATCGGGAACAGCTATGGATTCTCCCCTATCACCCGTCATTGCGAATATATTTATGGAACTCTTTGAGAAGAAACCTCTCGACACCTTGCATCCAGAACCAAAATTATGGAAACACTACGTCGATGATACTTTTGCTATTTGGTCTCATGGTCAAGAAACCCTAATAGAATTTCTTAGACATTTAAACTCTATACACCCTAACATACGTTTTACCATTAAGTTGGAAACTAATAATAACATTCTTAGATATTCTTATCAATAGAAAATCAGACCTAACATTGGGTCATGGTGTTTACAGAAAAACCTACGCACACAGACTGATACCTTAACGCATGGTCAAAAATCATCGGCTATCAACTTTCTTGTTTACACAGCCATAAACTATCTCAGCCCGAGTAACTGAACCCAAAATTAAAACACCTTACGTCTGCTCCCCTCTCTAATAATTTTTAATAAATTTTTAATAAATAATAATTTCCATATTAAGCGTTCGATAAAAAAATACACTTAACCACAACCTTGCAATAGCAATGGGGCAATCCTACACATGCCACTGTGGTCCTTTCTTACATTGAAAATATTGACCACATATCAAAAGTTTAACGTCAAAACCAGATTTACCACTTGCCCAAAAATTTCTCAACATCTTCGGTCCGTCAAAGATAAAATTCCATTTGGGATGCCAGGAGTTTACAACATTCGATGCATATGCGGCAAAGAATACATTGGAGAAACCGGACAAAAAATATGAACTAAGCTCAAAGAGCACGAAAGAGCCTTACGACTAACCGAACACAATCACGAAACCGGACATAAAATTTTATTCGATAAAACTAAAATTTTTGCATGTAATCAATTCTTCTAGCAACTAAAAATCTATATATAGAAATCTATAAACAACCTAACCTCATTTAGCTCCGCCCCCTCCAAACAATATATAAGCAGGTACAGAGTAAAATGCGAGCCAGTTTCAGTCAAGCTCAGCAGAAAACGACGCAGGAGGAATCAAAAGTTTTGTAAAAAGTATTACAGTAGCCTGTGAAAGTTTCTTTGAAAAAATAGCCAACGTTTCGCCAATCATCCTGTTGGTTTCTTCAGAGCTTGACTGAAGCTCTGAAGATGCCAACAAGATGAATGGCGAAACGTTAGTACCATAGTACTAACCATAGCGATAATGCACGTTGAAAACAAAAGCGATAGCAAGACCAAAAGCGAAGAAATACCTAAAGAGGAAACGAGGCGTATCCAATAAAACCGAGTCGGTTGAATTTTCAACTAATCTGTCAAATTGCGTTGATGGTATCGTCAATGTTCCGGGAAATGCGGGGGTAAACAAAGATGATCGTCGCCCAACCCTAAGAATATTGGCGGCAATCGGGTGCGATCAGTGCTGCTACCGAAAAAGCTGCGTTGGAATCGGCGTCTGGAGTGTTATCAGGCGCTCTCGCCGGCGTCAGTAACCGGCGTCGCTGTCCCGCGTGAACAACCTAGTGCCGACGTCGCGACGTTCGCCGGAATATCCGCGTATCCGTTCCGACTCCGGGCCCTCGCTTTGGTCCCATAAAAATAGTGTTCCGGACAGTTATATATCTGATTATTTCGTTGGGGTAATACCGCTGATAATTTTAGATTGTGGTGTTAGTCGATGTATTTCAAAAAATGGAAAATATTGCTTAAATAAGCCGTTAAACAATTATTATGAAAGGTCAAACCTTTTTGCAATTTAATTTATTAAACGTTGGTCGCCATAGCTGCAATTATAATTATTTTGTCATAAGGTACCCTGTGATCAATTTTTCGAGATCTATCATGAAGATATTGGAAGCCAGAAGAGGTACTAAGAGGATAAAATTTGTAAAAAAATTACAAAATTTCAACGTGCTGTTGAGAAAACCTAAAAAATTCCAACACTTGCCGAAAAATAAAGGTCATTTTCTCGTTTCCACTTTTGTGACCCTATATGTGACCCAATATATGTTGACAAAATTTGCCCTTCTACCTGGATACACATGTTTAGTCTTTTTCGTATATTTTCTTGGACGTTAGTTGGTATTAACGGTATTATTCTTCTGCACGCGTCAGGAATCTTATTTTACATATCTTCTGCTGTTGTTAGGAGATTCACATAAACACGGTAAAATATAATACATATAAAAAAAAATAGTGGTGTCACATTATCGAGGACGCCATCCAATAAATCAACCTTTACTGATCCATTTCTGTGGATAACGACTATTTAAAAATTCTCTAACTTCTCCATGGTAACCAACATTTGTTGGATCTCAATGTTCTCCAGTTCTTGAAGAAGAATAACTGAGAACTGTTTTATTCCACTCCATAAAACCAATGCTTTTCGTTTTTCATTACCCGTACCCAGAATAGATTATCTGTTGAATTACTTCGAAAAACATTATTTTATTTCACGGCTACTAACTTGGGGATTATCTGGAACAACTTAAAATTATTTTTCCTTATTAGTAGCATTTCGGAATTGTAAAGTCATACTGCCAACAAAGTATTTGTTCCGCCGAGTATATTAATTCAGTTTTAGGAATGTCCATTCTTAGTTCTTTTTTTATTTACTGACACCAGAATAAATTTTAAGAATTTGTCTACTCAGCTTTCAGGTAAAAATTTGACAATGTCACTTTATCATGGCCAACTAACCTTATAACTATAGTCTTGTACAGAAATGACGGTAAATATTGAAAAAGTTAAAATAAATGGCAAAGTATTAAAAGTACGTATGAGATATACTCAATACATGAGGTTATTGTAAGGTCTTTCAGAAAAAATCATAATTATATGCCGCTGTGCCATTTAAGGAAATCGAGATTTTTCAATTTAAAATGATCCAAATATATTCATTTATTTTGAACACCCTGTAATATCTACTTCAAAAAGGCGCTGATCATATTTTAAAAATAATGGCACTATTGCAATTTTCTTGCAAGTGTGAAGTATTTTTCTAAGTATTATTATTAATAAAAATTTAAAAATAGGGTGTTCCGTTTCAAAAAATGTATGTTTCATTGGTCGCGTTTTTTTTGTACAGCCCTGTATACTTTAAAATAATTTTAAATTTAGCATCTTAACAATCTTTATAAAATTCAAATATAGGAAAAACTGTTAGGTTTAGGTATGTAAAAAGTTGAAGAATTTCAAAACGACTTCTATAGTGAACGTAAAAATGGGGTGTTCCATTTAAAGAAACGTATGTTTTATTTTTCACGCTTTTCTGAGTCCTGCTGTATACTTTAAAATAATTTTAAAATGTGCATCCTAACAATCTTCACAACTTTTGCATTTACCATTTTATCATAACTTTCGAAACCAATGAAATAATGAACTTTATTCTATCGTTGACTCACCCTGTACACAATTAATGTGAAAAGTGTTGTCTTCGCAATTAAACATACCAAAAACTACTTGAAAAACTGGAATATTTTTAAATAAAAATGTTATTTTTGAAGTAAAATTCAAGGTCGCGTATTTTACAAAACGGGGCTCGAAAAAAAAACACACTTAATGAAATTCGTAATAATTTCATTGTGATTAACGGATTGACCAATCTTTTCAACTCACCCTAAAAAATATAAAAAAAATGATATCTGCAGAGGACTGTACCTCTTTCCATCTTTTAAAACGTTACAACAATTAGGAGAAACAAGGATATAATTACAAACCAACCCTACTCAACACGTAGGTACTAAATACGCACCCAAATTCGTCTTCATGCGGAACTACGCAAATTACGGCGATCCCACTAGTTCGCTGTAGCACTGCCAACTAAGTTGTTTATAGGCTCAGTTAATTATATGGCAGGCGCGCAGGTTAATAATTTTTGCGTTAATTACATATAGATAATTTTAGTCGCTCCATTGGTCTACATGTATCTACGACAACCCACAAGGCTATTTAAACATTTCCACCAAAAAGTAAAAAATGTTATCGGGGATTCAACCTTCCTAGTTCAAGGACTTCATTTTACATGCCTCTTTCATTTCTATATAACTTGTGTACCATTAACAGCCGTATAGCTAGACGAAAAAACGACAGATCAAAGTTTCGAGAAAGGTTATTTAGCAGTAAAAATTCGCGGCTTTGTGATCGGCAATTATTTGAAAAATGTTCTTTATTTATTGTGCGTCAAAGCAATACATTTCTTTCATTATTTTTTGTAGTGGAAAGTGTTAAACACGGAAATTATATATGAGATTAAAAGAAAAAAATTAAAAGTATTGTCAATATTCATAAATATGTGAAAAATCATACTTGTATAATATTTTAATGGATCATGACATTAGGACCTATAGTGACTGTAGATGGCCACTTAGATCATCTAATCTAACAAAGATGAACTATTTTCTGTGAGGATATGTTAAAAATCATGTGTATAAAACTGCCCCCACAAAAAAAGAGGACATGAAACAGAGGATAAGAGAAGCTTGTTAAAGTTTTAGAGATAAAATTCTAGGGAATACTGCCCAATCGTTTAAAAACCGTTTATTTAAATCTCGGATTTAATAAATTATTTCCACCTTACATGTTGTATTAATATGGAACGAATGCTATTATCTGAAAGAATTATACTTAATTTGCTTCTGTACACTTTTCACGTTTAGGTAGTATTTATTTTGTTTTCCATCTTTTGTGACATTTTCGCACAGTTTAGATATAGGAAATGCTTAATAAAGTTGAAAGAGCATTAATAGGAGTAATTTGTGCAAGTACAGGGAGAATTAATATTTTTCTTTTTGACTCACCCTGTATAAAGGATGTAAACCATCGTTGAAAATACTATAGGAAAAACGACTGTGTCACTTTATAAAATTTTTGGCATAATAAAATTACAACTGTTTGAAACCGCGTCAAAAATATAAGGTATTAAACATAAATTTTCAGATTTCTATTGATTGAGTATAACAGGAAGTATCTACCAATGCAATACTATACAGGCTGTTTCATTTAAAAAATATATAAGTTTTGTTTTCGACATATTTGAAAATAATTTTAATATGGTTCTTTTAGTAATATACACATATATACACATTATTTATACATACTATTTGGACATCCTGTATATGGTAGCTAAAGTTCCTCGAATTCGCTGTCCACAGTTTCAAAACAAATGAGAAATATTTAAGGGAGTGATTTTTTATTTAAAATAAAGGTTAGTTTGTTGCATAAAAGTTCCGTTACAAATACGACAGACAGTTTTTGTTCTATCTTAAAAAACGAAAAGAGAAGAAAACAATAAAGTATCACAGAAAGAATACTATTATAAAGACACACTTTACTATCTCTATCACTCATCTTAACTAAATTTGAGGAAAAACTTATGCAATGATCTAAACAAATTACTTTTTCCATTTTATGTTTTAAATAGAAACTTTTGCCTATTGCAATTTTTTCGTAGTACAAATAAACAAATGAAATCCAAAGCATTGCATGTCCAGATAAAAAAAAAGTTCTAATTAGAAGCTATTGTGCTGCTCCATATTATTGACATTAAAAGAACAACAGTTAATATCCATACCGCGTAAGAGATTTCTAACCGTGGATGGTTTCGTTGAATGAATGTCGGCGATCCTTTTTTTTATTCAAAAATATTTTTCGGCGAAGCTAGTTTCTCAAGGGATCCAATTTAATACTCTTATACTCTGGTGAGTCTTATATTTGCTTCTTATAAAAAGAATTACGCCCTTTGCCAGAAAATATCAACTAGAAGAGACATGTACTAAATATACGATGATCTCAGAGTGCATTTCATCTTAAATGTATCTTGGACTATCTAATAGAATTAATCTATATTACCCTAATAGAGGATGAAGACCTTAGAAATAGGATAATTGCGTGTTGAAATGTAGTGAAAAGAAATAGTCCAGGCAAATATTCGGGACTCAATTATATTGCAAGGCAGGCATTTTCATCACTTACTATAAAAAAAAATGTTTTGCCTCTGATGTTTTGCTTATTTGTTGCTCATTCATTTGACTGACGTTGTTTAAATAAAATGTTTTTAAATAACGCATTTATTCATAGTTTACGCAAGAATAGATCTATTAATTTCAGAAATTTTAATAATTAATTGTATTTGTGCTGGCACAAAATACAACTGCTCAACAGCACGCAACTAAGTATTTTCTTAAAACAGCAATAAACAAAAATCTTTCTAATAAACCATTCTATTGAAAATTATTTATTTAGCTTATTTTAAAAAATAACAAATTATCAGGTGTTCTTTTATACTAGGTACATTTCAGTAATATTTAAATATATTTTCTTCTTGCATTTAGACTGCCTTTACAAATAGTTCCGAAATCTCTACTCTCGGCTCTATTTACGAGCCCTGCTCATGCCAGCCTTTTGCTTTTTAATAATACTAATAGTAAAAATTGATAAGTGCGTAGTAGCAGCAGACGGTAAAAAATATACTAAAAAAACTAACCGAAATCTGTTTTGCTCAGCATACCGAAAGTTTGTTCAGAATACAGAGTCGACTCTCTCAGAAAATATTAAATTATTTTGAAACTTTATAAATGCACGGCGCAGGACTTATGTTCTGGCAAATCTCTTTAGATGTAACAATACTAAGGTTGAAATAGGTTCTGGTGCAGCGAATTTATTGAGGATTATTTCAAAGCTATATATGTGAACAAAAACTTTACTCCCCCCGTTCAGTTAAGTTAATAGTGTATTATGCAACAAGCGCGGTAAACATTTGACTCACGAATTTTTAATAAACGAGTGAGTTAAAAAGTTTACCGAACGTGTTGCATACTTTACTTTTTCTACGACTGTTAGTTTTTGGGTACATTTTCGCAAAACAACATGAATATATTCACTGACATGACCGTCAGAATTGACAAACGTCAAAATTCAAAGCGTGGGAAATATCTCCGAAAACATCCGATTGCTCCCAAGTCCGTGCAGTAAAATCCCGGAAATGTCCGAAGTCGCTTGGATTCATGGGAAACGAAATTGATGCGGTAAAGTGACGCTTCCTGCACGCTAGATCGGTGTGTAATTAGGTATTTTATAGACGGGAGTAGAAAAAATTATTTAAACATGGAACATCGAATATCCGTTTCTGAGATTTACGCCGAACTGAGTATACACAATGCCAATGAGAGACCTGGTCCCGACGGAACATCTCTCCGATGCTGTGCCTTCGTCTTGGTGAGATCTCTATATCTCATTTTTAATGAATCACTGCATTTGGGTATTTTCTCCAGACTACTGGAAAACATGTTACATTATTCGCATTTATAAGACAACATGTTACAAATTGAAGACCTGGATCCATATTAAGTGCCATACCAAAGTTGTTCGAAAACTTAATAACACAATTATTAACTCCCTGTTTCAAAAATACAATTATACATAATTAATATGGCTTTCAATCGGTCAACAATTTTGAATTTAATTACGTACGCGGACTCAATCGCTGGTGCTTTTGACACTGTTTACGCAGATTTTTGCAAAGCGTTTGATAAGGTGAATCATGCAGTGCTGCTTGATTAACTGTATGGCGTAGGAATAATATCTGGGGGGTCGTCGTCAGGTTGTTAAACTTGGAAATTACTTGTCAGAGGCTTTTCTAGCCACTTCCGGGGGTCCCTCAGGGCCCTTACTTATGGCCGCTATTCTTTCTCACAATTACCAATAATATGCCTGTTTCCATAATGCTAATTACCGTCTTTTTGCTGATGACCTAAAGGTTTCCTCGATTATTCAAAGTCGTAAAAATCAGAAAATCAGGTTCGTTTACAGGATGATTTAGAACGTATTGTTCCCAATCTCTCAAAATGCCCAAGGATCACATTTCACCGCCTCCTCGATCCTATAGCTTACGAATATACTTGAATGGATGAAAACCTAAAAATGGTATCAAATGTTAAAGACTTTACATACGAAGTAATAATGAATAAGTATTTTATGGGAAGTCCGCAGTTAAAATCAAAATGACAAGTCAAGTAACATTATAGCCCAAATGAAATATTTAATTAATTCTAAAATGCTTTAGATATAATAATGCATTTGTAATTTGCAATTCAATCGGATATAAAGTTCGTTTCGGATCCGTTGTTTACTTTCTGCCACCGTGAATATAGCTCTCAGTGGTTCAGTTTTCCCGAAGTGCAGCCTGTTAAATTGTACCAATTTTATAAATTGCAAAAAAAATCAATAGATTTTTTTCATTCAAAAATATAAGTTTGGCAAAACAAATAAACGACAAGAGCATCTTTTTTATACGCAAAACGATGTTGGAACGATATTGAAATGCCTTAGATAAATCACTTTAAATATCGGGACAAAAATGAAGATGAAGGTCAATAATTCCGAAACGTTGGTGGTCGCTAAGACTAAACCTTGAAGTACTTTTGTATTTAACTTTTTGTTCAATCTCTTCTAGTTAGTGGTGTCTCATAAACGGGCCACCCTGTATAGTGTGTCCGAAATTTGTTGCCATTGCGAAATATCTCGGTTGCGAAATATGTCGGTTATAAGTAAAACTAGAGGCTTTCAGTATGTCGGTCATGATGCTACATTTTTGTGAAAGCTACATTGTGATCTTTAAAATTTGGTTATTTTCGGCACCCCGTAATCTCGTAATATTCAAGGAATTGAAGAAATAAAAATACCTATAGAGATTTTTTTTTTTACTTGAAATCCCAGTGGAGTGGCTAGTTTTTTTTAGTTTATTTTATTGATTGTTATATTACATCATAACTTTATATATTTAATAATTAGTTATTTTTATTTCATTAAAATCAAATACTATCTCGTAACAAATTGTTATTTTGACTTAAATAGTTTATTCAAGAATTACTTTTATCCGTCTTATCTCTGACATAATTAGTTTAAATTTTTATTAGCTTAAACATACAACAATATTTTTGTTTTTCTATGTAAATAATCCTTTTTTTGGTAAATAATCATCAAATTGAAGTAAGCTTTTTGAAAGCATTTAAATATGTGATTTGAAAACTGCAATTCACAATCCGACAGTAAACCCAAATTTTTTACGGTGTCATTATATTCAATTACTTTGTTATTTATAAAAATTTATTCTTCAAATGTAACTAGAAAATTAACTTTTGTTACGTCCAAACAATGTAAAAAATTGCTTGCAGCGTCTAATTGTGCCGATTCCTCTGAATAAAATGGTATATAAATGTATGTGTCATCGGCATAATAATGACTTAGACACGAAATATATCACATAGAAAATTTTGAAATATATATAGAGAAAAGGATTGCTCGTAATGTGGAACGCGTTTATTGGGATATAATAAAGAAGATAATTTAAAAATATATGTCACTGCTTCAACCATTTTACTGATATATCTAGAAAGTAGATTTGCTGCGTTTACAGAAAAATCTATGTAATGTAAAACTCCAGTTAGTGTGATTGACCGTATGAAAAGCTTTTGAATAATCCAAGAGAGTCAGAACAGTAGGTTTACCTGCATCTAGAGCTTTAAAAATATCATCAGTAATTTTCAAAAGGGCACTTGTTGCAACTGCGGTCACTTAAATCTTTAAAACCTGATTGATTTACCGGTATAATGGAGTTGAATAGACTTGTTATACAGATACATTTGAAGCTCTGAGTTAATTACTTTTTTAAAGATTTTAGAGGATGTTGGGAGAATACTGATAGATCTGATATTATTAAAATTCATTGGATTTGGTATTTTAGGTTGAAGAATAACTAAGACTTTTTTCCAATGATCAGGAAATATAGATTATTGTGAGTAAAAATGTAAAAAAGTTTAATTGACGAGATATTGATTCCATCCACTCCATCCACCACTGTACATATAACGGTTGACATCAAATCTTTTTCTGAAGTAAAATTCATTACCCATGCATACCTTCTAGATTGCCGAGATGCAGAATTTTCAAATTGCCGATATTGAGACTAAATGCCTTACTAAAATGTCGCTCCTTAGTGATCTACATGGTGTTGAAGGTGTTGGAGTTTCAAATACACAACTTATATCCCATATAATCTACAGACCCATTGAAAAAGTGGTCACGATCTGTTCTACAGATAGAAACCACAGTACCCTCTCCTCATTCTCCGAATACTGAAACGAGTGTTTCGATCTTGCCGCACCGTTTCACCTTCAGTTTCGCAATACGCCGTACGAGTAAAGAAGTTCCATAAACCCAAAACATATTTACATACGTTCACTTGACGCGGCTGCAAATTTAATTTTTCAAACTCCTGCGGTGCACGCCGGGACAAAGGGGCGGAAACGGGGGCCAACTTTCCAGCAGCTTTCGAAAGCGGAAAGCGTATCCTTTGACAATCCTCTGCTCGCAAAATTTATGAAACTTCCGCGCCGCTGGAAAACATAAAAACTTTGGTCGCGGATATGTCGGCATTCCGTTAATTTGATTGTTATCGTTTAGTTAAGTAGGGTGAACATATTTGGATATTTTTATAGGAGCTAGAGAAAAATGGATAGTAGTACGTTGTGAATCACCGTTTTTTGCCGTGAACTCAAAAAGGGTATAGTGAAATAGTGTTAAGTGAATTAGTGTTATCACAACTAAATTTTTGTGATGTTATCTATTATCCATGTTTGAATCGCATTGATATTTTTCTTATTCAGAAACTACAAAACGGCTGTTTAAGGCTGATATTCGGTTTAAGAAAATTTGATCGTATAAGTCACACAATGGTAGGATGGCTAAACACGCAAAATGGAAGATATATCCACTCTGTTTGCTTATTTTCTAAGATTTTCGTGAATAAACCTCCTCCTTACTTATATGACAAAATAGTTTAGAAGTGAGGTGCATACTATGAATATTAGATATAAGGGGACACTCACACCACTTCATTCAACTGAGCTTTACAAAAGGTTATTTTCTTATGTAATAACCAAATTTATTAATGAATTACTAGGTAAATTAAGTATAATAACCTAATCAAAAACTAATAAATCACTTTTTCTATATCTTTTTAAAAACAGTGTTCCCCAGTAAATTATATAGGAAAATAGGTATAAGTTATTGTTCCTCCCTGTAAGATTAAGTATTATACTTTTAAATTTATACTTTTTCATAATTGCCCTCTGCATTTCTTAGGCCTTTAATTTTCAGGTTATGTGGAAGAACAGGTCAGTGATACGGCACGAAACTGAACATCGCCTTTTTTTAAATTGTTTAAATTTATTAGTAGATAATGCATAAAAAACGCTTTTAGGTATACAAAAGAAAAAAATGAATTTACTTATTAAGGGTCATGATGGCTCTCAACGAACATTTAAATTTAATTCATTGATCATTGGAATTTGATCAAAATTGAGAAAAAATTAACGTAAAAAATGTCAAGCGAAATTTCTTTACTTACTGATTAAAATTAGAATAACTTGTAATTACTTACTAATTACATTGGAATCAATAAAAAATTATAATAATTGTAATTTATGAAAAGATGTTTAATAATTAATACATTTTGTAGATAGTAATATTTACTATGATGTTCAAGCGAATAATGCCTATTATTTTCTAGAAATAGGCAAGATCGTCTAACTGTGAAACTTAATACTTTGTTAAGTGCATTTGGTATAATGGTTTGACGTGCTATGAAAACTAACTGATGTAATCTTTGAAATACAAGAATTTCTCTATTGTTGGAAAAAATGTATGTACAGATGCAAAAAATGCATTTTACTCTCTTCTGACTGATAATATTTTCTCAGTCATTGACATCACCGTATATTTTTTGTTTTCAAAGCGATATTACCCCAACTAAGTTAAAATCCTTAGAAAGGTAAAAAGGTTTTTGCTGGGAGACTTTGGGACTCGTACTCTAGTGAACGGTTCAGTTTTGCAGTGACATTTTCGTCAAGGTTTACACCTGGATAGAATACGGAGGAAGTCACGTGCCATAGCCGCCAAGCGCGGCAAAAAAGTAAAGGTAAGTTCTTAGTAGTTTATGTGTTGGAGTCAGACGCGGTTGGAAGTCTCCCAAGACCGATTCCAAAATGAAAACAATATCGATTTTTCCTGTAGCTCTGTTTGACAAGCTCGGATTTCGCGCGAAATAAATATTTGAATAATATGAAAGTCGTAAACACTTCAACAACAAGAAAGCAGGAAGAGAATATCGTCGCAACCGTTTAAACCTTTTTTAGACTGGAGCGCAAAATCGAACAAAAATAAAACGTAAACATACAAAACCGACGTATTTAAAACTGTCTCAAAACTTGAAATTAACATGTCGAATTATTATTACATTCCTTGCAGTTTTGATCCTTTGTTGATTCTCAAATTTTGAAGTTATATTTCTTACCGTTGATGCAAGTCTCTCTGATCCCTGAAGATCCACATGCCCAGAACTTTTAAAACTTAATTTTCCAATGGTGGATTCGCCGCTGTATACTGTGCCTCAAATGTAATCATAGGGTTTCTCGGTATCATCATCATGTATCAGGTTTAGGACATACTCTTACACCTAAAATAACAAACCAGACTCTGAAAATACGTTACTGTCCCTTTATTTCGATCCAAAGATAAAGAAGATAAAAACCTCGAAATCAAGAAAGATGACGACTAGCAAATGCCATACGAATACGCTTGGTGTCATTGCTAATGTAATCGTGATCACACCTGAATTCTAGTATAGATAGATTTATTTATGTAGAATTCAGTCGTGTAGTCAAGACACTTTATATCCTGTATTTTTTGGTTCGTAAAAATTCGCCATTTTTTCTGTTTAAAATGATGTATCAAAATTCTGACATAAAGGTACCCTTAAAAGCGCAATATTATAAGAAAAACTTCCACAAGCAAAATTAAACAAAATAAAAAATTAATTTCCCACTTGATAAACAAATTGTGTATGACTAAAAAACTATTTAAACACGCAATTGGCACTGCGAATTCTTCTTAGAGCGTTCCATCGTTATTATAGATCTACGCGCAAAATGTTAAACGATTCGAAGTAAAAACAGAAAACTATCGAGAATAAACTTTTCCAGATTAATTAGTAATACATTCATTTGTCAATTAATGATGCAAGTTTTTCAGCGGGTACCTTAAATGAAGCTCCTTCGTCTACTTACAACTATCCTACATCTACTCTACCCTCAATTTTAGGTGCTTCTGTAAGAGGGAAAATCTTAGCTTACTTCTTCCAACTCCTTTATACATTCGGAAAGTTCAAAATTTGAAGAAGCACCTTCCAAATACTTAAAAAACGGTATTGATATATTGGTATATTGGTATTCCCCAAATTTCTTACCAAATTAGTACAAGGAATAAAAACTTTAGAAAATAGAAATTAATGAAAAATTTACGATATCTAAAGAAAGCAATTCAAGGTCTTTTAGTTCCGAAAGTGAAATCTTGTGATATCGTGAAAACTGCTACGGTACCAAGTCGAAAGCTGATTTAATGTACGAAGTTGAGTCATTGATTTAAGAGGGAAAACTGTTCCTGTATTATTAAAATATGTTAATTATAATAAGACACAATGTTTAGTTGGTATGTGTTCATTTTTTGTTGTAATATATCTACTTCAAAACGAGGTTGCAAATAACGCAATTCTCGTTAAAAATATCCAAATAAAATCCCAGAAAATTGTTCTTATCGGATTAAAAAATCGCGCCCTAAATTAATACTCGTGGCTTTCGAACAAAATTGAGCGGCCGGATCGAAATTAGTTGTCCAAACACCAGGCAGCGAATGTCACGTTTATTATCTTAACTGATACAGCGGCTAATTAGTTGTGTCAGATAAAACTGCGTTATGGCGGAACCACCGTCATATTGCGTCGTTCATTAAACGGTTAGCTTGTTTGACCAATATTAGGAAATAATTCCATTAAAGTTTACCGACATCCGACCGCCGTTATCAGATAATTTTTTTTCCACGAGTCGAAAAACGGATAAAGAATTTCGAACCTTCGCAATTTTATTTATTGTTGCTGGACGACGGGTTAATCCATTTTGCCGACGTTGAAATTTGGCTGTGGAAAACGAAAATTTCACCCGCGGAGGACGGTAAATATGTCCGCCAAAGTTTTGGCGTCGCTTGGCGTTTTGTCGACGCCGCATTTACAATTAACCGCGTCACAAAATTCAGTCACTACAATTGATCATCATAATTAAACAACGAAACGCCTGTAAATATTGAATAAAACACTGTTTGTGTTTATTTATTCAAACTAATGACGTAGCTCAGGGTTCGTTTTGGGTCGTTGGGGTTCACGAGAAGCCAAGAAAAGTCAAGCGGAGTAAAGTACATAAAAATAACAAAAGAAAACCAGTCGAACAATTCTAGGACGTAAACTAAAATAAATGTGGACAAACGGATAATGAACCACACGGTTGGCGCTTCAGCCGCTACTGCTCTGCTACTGGGTTCCCCTTTACGTCCCACTCAGACTTGCACTGACCAGGGCTGTACTCTATAAACTCTTTAACAGGATGTGTCAAAGATAAAGTAAAGTTCATTATCTCATTGGTTTCAACAGTTATGAGGAAATGTTGATGTAAAAGATGTGTGCAACATATTTTGAATTACATGCTACAGGGAGTTCAAAAGAAACGAATATATTCGGATCATTACAAATTGAAAAATCTCAATTTTCTTAAATGGCACACCTTTTTTTTCTTCTAAATGATCTTACAAAAACCGACAGCTCTTGTTAAGTATTTATTTTAACAATTCCAAAATTTACCCTTCTTTCTGTATTCTAAGACTATTGCTATAACATTAGTCCTCCATGTCAAAGTTTTACCCCAAAACTCAGTAAATAAAGTCATAAAATTTATTGTGGTGTTGGTAACTTTAAAAAGAACTAAGTAACGAATGAATGAAAATTTTAACTGAATTAATTGATATGTTAAAGATAGTGTTTATGTGAATACCCCAACAACCCCAGAAGATATGGAACATATGATTCGGAACTCGTGAAAGAGAATAACACCATTTATGCTAAGAGATCAACGGCATAATCGTTTTTTTCAGCTTCAACCACATTTAATATGCAAATTAAGATTGAGATAAAAGCAAATTGATTTTTGAAAAAGTCAATTAATTTAGGTCGCTAAAAAAATATTTAAAAAATTATCACTAAAACCACGATCGAACCAGCTACCTACCTGCTTACATTTTGTTTGATGAGGGTGGAGCTATGGACGGGCATGAACATTGTCTCTGATGACAGATTTCCATATTGGCGAGAGGTAAAGACCTGAGTCGCGGTTAAGATTGTTTGGTTGCTTATAGATTTCCATAGATTATGTTCGTCAACTGCGGATGAGTTGATTTGACTCAATCTTAAGGCTCTTATATGTTCTTTGAGTCTAGTTGATATTTTGTAAAATCATTAAACTCTTCTCAACTACCAAGCACTGTCATAAATGTATCATCGCAGCAACTTCACACGGAAAAGTCAGTTCTCGCAAAAGGTTCCAACTTTGTCCTGGCTCCGCGTATTATCTCAAAAGAGGAAATCATTTCAAACGTCAAAAGTCAATAGTAAAATCAAATAAACTAAATTCTACGGTGGTCATGTTCACAAATGAATATCAGGAAAAGGTTCAAGGTATTCTTTCAGACGGATCCTATCGTCAACTTTAATGTCATCTATGGAACACAACCTTAAATATATTATTAAGGCTTCTTCTCTATCGGAATCCATGAAAAAATCTGTCACCCTTTATGACTCTAAATTCCTCCTCTTTACGGACTCCTAATATTCACAAACCAGAATTACCCCTTCGACGTACTGTTAGCACCATATCAATATTAAAACAATTAAAACGGAAAACTGATAGTTTCCTACTAAATTCCTTTAATTTCATCGAACAACTAAAATCATTCCATTAGATCCACATGATATTCTGGTTAGTTTCGACTAAAGTCCCTATTCTTGAAACTCTCATTTTTATTTCAGATTAATTAATATCCCAGAATCTGGAACCAAACCTTCTCATCTTGATTTGAAAAATACTTGTCTGGAACACAGTTTTCTTAGAATGGCCAAATTGTTTAACAAACGTCATGGGTTCTCCATTATCATCAGTCATCATGAATGTATTTATGGAAACCTTTGAGAAGAAAGCACTCGACACCTTCCATTCCAAAAATTTGAAAACGCTTTGTTGATGGTACTTTTTTTATTTGAAGTCATTGTCAAGAATTCCTAGGAGATTTTCTTAGACATTGAAACTTTATACACCCTAATATACGTTTTAACATTGAATTAGAAACTAATAATAATCTTTCATTCTTAGATATTCTTATCAATAAAAAATCAGCCCTAGCATTACTATCCGGCCCAAAAGTCATCGGTTATCAACTCTATTAAGAATTACAATATCTTGCATCTGCTCTTCTGTCTAATAATTTCCACATTAGAGATATTAGCACATAATCACACAATCACAAAATACACTTCACCACACCCTTTCAAGGACAATAAGTCCGAAAACAATTCCTTCCTTCCTTATCACTTACCACATAACAAAAGTTCCCAAGCAATAAAACATCAAAACCAGATTTACCACTTCTCCAAAAATCTCTCAACATCATCGATTCGTCAAGGACAAAATTCGGTTTGAAATGTCAGGAGTTTACACCATTCCATGCATATGCAGCAAAGAATACATTGGAGAGACAGGACGAAAAATAACAATGCGACTTAAAGAACATGTAAGAGCCTTAAGACTACAGCAAATCAATTCATCAGCAGTTGTCAAACGCAATCAGGAAACAGGACATCAAATTTTATCTTTATCATTTCATCAACATAGGTTGTGAAAAGCAAAGAGCTTAGTCCTTCTGTTTGCCTTAATCCTGCTCTCGTTGTGAATGGCTTTGCAATTTTATTTTGGTGTATTATATAGTTAATATTTTCTTTGTATATATTTTTCAACACTTTTATCATTTTGTTTTCTACCTTCCAAGTAGAATTTTCCACAGTTTGTTAATTGGTACTTTACCAAACGCTTTCTCCATGGCAATGAGACCAAAATATATTTCATTATGTTGATCTATTGCCTCTTCAGGTATTTGTTTTACTGCTAATATGTGATATTGTATACTTCTTTCCTTATATTGAAAGATTCCTGTATTGTATTTTCTATCACCTGTTTTATCTTTCTATCCAGGACTTGTTCATACATTTTCACATAGAAGACTTATTCCTCTGTAATTATTCAATAGAATTTATCCCCTTTCTTAAATAGTGGGGTTATTAAAGATGTCCTTTCAACTTGAGGTATGCATTCTTCGATACATACTTAATTATATAATTTGACAATGATTTGTATTCCACTTTCACCATCGTGTTTGATCATATTGTTTTGCCATTTTTGAATGCCTTTATTACTTGTTGTATTTCTTCTCTTGTTAAATACTCACCATCTTGTTTATTTCATACGTGGGTTCTTCTTGTAATTCATGTCCGTCCATCATTATCTTCTTTTTCTCTTAGTAGTTCCAGCAAAAAATCTCTCCATCTCGGCATCATTTCATTGTCAGTTGTTAACAGCTTTCCATTTTTGTTTTTTATTTTGTCTTTTCTCAGTATTTTGATCGAGCAGTAATACTCTATTACGCAACAGGTGTAGTAAACGGCATTTAACTCACTAGTTTATTTGGCAGGAGCTGAGAGAGTATTTAATAAACGAGTGACTTAGAAAGTTAACCAAACTTGTTGCATACTATACTTTTTCCGCGACAGTTAATTTTTGGGTACATTTTTGCAAAGCAACACTGACGTGACAGTCAAAATTGACAAACGTCAAAATTCGATCGGTGCGGTAAAATCTCCGGAAACATTCGCTTCCTCCCAAACCTGTAGTACGGTAAAATCCCGAAAATGTGTGAAGTGCCTCAGATCCGTAGAATAACAAACTCACGTGGTAAAGTGACGCTTCCCGCACGCTAAATCGGTTTCTCTATTTTTTCGCCGTACTATATCCATTTCTTTTCTCGCTGTTTTATTTGTTCTTTAATCTCTTCTGATCACCAGACTGTTTGTTTTCAAGTGGTGTTTTTTTTACTACTACCACAGATTTCTTTGAAAGTGTCTAGTAATGTGTTTCTGAAGTAATTACATGTTTCTATGTTGGCGTTTTTCATTCCTTCTTCTTGTTTCAAATTTTTCATTTAAAGCAATTGTAGGTCTTTCTGCGATTACTCTGTCACCTAATTCAGATTTTATACTTATAGTTTTTTTTAAGTGTTACTATGGATACTATTAATTGCATGTTCTATCTTTGATACAACCAAATAGTGATCGCTCCCAATTTCTGGTTCTCTTCCCATCTTGTATCAATTTTATGATTTCTGTTAGCTTTGGTTGGTTTTTTATGTTCACTATTGACTATTATATGTTTTGAAGTCTATAAATATACAGGGTGTTTCATTAAAAAAAGGAAACTTTTTGATCTGGCACAGTATACTAATTCCGAAGGCGGAATTGAGTTTTGCAGGAAAAGTTTTCATATTTTCGATAAGTTGTCGACGGTTGCCTGAAAATTTTCAAAATTTTGTTAACGGCATCTTTAGTTTTTAGTTATTCTTAAAGATTAATGTTTTGCCCTTCAAAGTACGCCCCCCCCCCCCAACGTTTTTTATAATCCTCGAAGAAGCAGTTTCTGGTATAGCCTTGACTTGTTCCCGTCACTTTTTCTTTATCTCCTGAATCGTTCTTCTTCCCTTCATGGGCTTCTTGAGTTTTGGGAAGAGGAAAAAGTAGCAGGGGGCAATATCCGCTGAATCTGGTGGCTGAGACATAACTATGGTTCTGTTTTTGACTAAAAAGTTAGACACAAGCAACGCTAGGTGAGCAGCGTGATGAAAAATCCAAGAATTCTTTTCCAACAATTCCGGACGTTTTCTTAGTATTGCTTCCCGCAAAGGTGGGAATACTTTTTATTGACCGTACGACCTTGTAACCGTAAACTCTTGATGTGCTACGCCACATAATCAAAGAAAATGTGCTCTTTTCGGTCTGGCGATTCAGGGTTCTTCCACTGGGACGACTGAGCTTTGGTTTCGACGGCATAACCCTATACCCATGATTCGTCACCAGATATGAACTTTTTGAGCATATCAGGATCATCATTGACGTTTAATAGCTCTTGAGCCATGCTCCATCGATTGTCCTTTTGTTCCAAATTAAGCAGTTTACGAGCAAATTTTGTTGCTCACGTTTTATACCGAAAACTTCGGAAAAAATTGCATGGCACTTGCCAATAGAGATGCCGACGTCTTCAGTCACTTCTCTAACGCTTTCATCAGTTATTGACGGGAATCCAGAGCGAGCTTCGTCATCAGCGTCTTCTCGACCTTCTTGTACCACTTATAAACTTTTTTTTGCTCAAAGTTGATTCACTATATGCCGTTGTCCACATTTCAAGTATTTTGCAGCACCGTATTCTATTTTTTTACACAAAATTTTATGTAAATTGTTTGTTTCATTACTTTCATGTCTAACACTTCTGTCTCACAAAAAAAGGAAACTTGAAAACTGACTGAAACTGTGAACAAATGTTAGGGATATGTGTAGCAACATAACAAAAAAATTCTCAAAGAACGAATGTACGTAGCTTGTCCAATTACAAAAGTCACTTTACTTTTTGAATGCTCTCTGTAAACTGTTGCGAAAACTGCAACTTTTAAGAAATAAAAATATCGGAGATACTCCGAAAAAGTACCTTACATCTATGTACGTTGTACCTTGTGTATTAGGTATGGGTCTATATTAGTTGCGGTGGTAGATTGTATAGTATATTTTTTATTATCCGTACTAATTTTTAGCAAAAATTATATCTGCCTAATTAAAGCTTGCATATTTGACTTTGCAAGGTGAGGCGGCATTCACTTGAAAGCAATTATAGATTACATCTAGTAGTGATTATAAGTGTAAATTAAACAAAGTGAGTTTCACCTTTGTTTATAGACATTGAATTTGTTTTTTAAACGGAAGTAGAAACTTCTCGATAATCAAAAATTCCAAATAGTACGCAGCAAAGGGAAACGATAATACTACAGCGATCGAACAAAAACTAATAGAATATTAATCCTTATTAGTTGACGTCAATGCACTTAACAAACACAAGATAATATAAAACACTGTCCTCGCGAGGCACAAAGGACCGCGTGGCTTTTTGTAAAATATGCGCCTTTATCTTTCAAGATTTGTGTTATCGACGTATAAATTTATTATGTCGATCGACGAATCTGGAATAAATTATCACTGGTTTTGATTTATTAGAGCGAGGCAGTTTTTTTTTCGAGTTTTTCGAAGATGTTGAAAACGCTGTTGTTTTTCTGTGCCCTGCCTATTTTACTGGGCGCCAACGCCGACAGATACGGTAAGTACCGGTTTATTTTTTATATTCGCCAATTCACCAACAAAAACTTTGAATAAAAAATTTGATTAATTTTTGCAATATTATCTTCTATTTACATTATTTTATATTTTTAAACAGAACACTCTATAGATTCGGCAATATTAACCACAATATTTTCTTGATACACCGTCATTATTTCGGTTCTTCAGCTGGATATGTTATGTTCATAGAGCATCTGAGCAACAGATTGTGTTGAAGTTAGAAATCAATTTAATCCAGAAAAATCCAACAATACCCCAATCACTACTGGAGTGGAGTGCCTCGAGGTTCAATTTTATCTTTATTTTTTAGTCTTTATGCAGCAGTTACGAAATATTCAGTGATGCAATAATATGAGGATGATTCCCCAATTTATATTTCTTTTTTTACGGAAGAGTTCAAACGTTCTCTGAAAAACGTGTTTCTTACTATATCCCATTTCGTAAACGCAATACATCATATTCAATTAGCAACTCCGGTGAACCCGATTACCTTAGAAAGCAGTGCAATGTTTTTTGTATGGCATTAGAAAAGTTATCGATGGTCTTCAAGCAGATACGTCCATGGCAGACTTCAAAATGTACGGGTGTTGAGGCAAGAAATTGTTCAAGACTCTATCTTGAATGCGATTCGTCATAAAATGAGAGATAATATTAGAAAATGTTTGGGAAATCATGGTGGATATATAGAAAACACAGCCATTTACTTCATGTTATATATTAATTTTTCAAAGAAACTTCCACAGGCTACTTTAATGCTTTTTACAAAACTTCTGGATTCCTCCTGCGTCGATTTGAAACTGTTTCAGTCAAGCTCTGAAGAAGCCAACAGGATGATTGGCGAAACGTCAGCAATTTCGACTAAGCAAAAATCGACGCAGGAGGAATCCAGAAGTTTTGTAAAAAGAATGTACATATTTTTGAAATCAGGGAAAAAAGATCTTTCGTCATAACAAAAAAAACATAGTTAAATTTATAAATAAAACACTACTGTTTTTCAACTTTGCGATGCGCATTTGCTTTTTTTTTACAAGTCTAAAAGATAATACTGCAAAAATTATACAACATTTGTACTAAAAATTATCCCCTGCTGGAAATTGAAACTCTTCTGGGGAAAATCACCTTTCAGCCATTTTAAAGTCCATCGAGTGGGGATTTCTCGAGTTCTTACGGGACGGAGTTAAACCGGGCTACCTCAAAGAGGCGATCCAACATTTCCAATTGCCCCACTTCTTTAGAGATGAAGAATTTGACAGGCCCGATTACGGCTTGATGAGCCTCATCACAGACGAGGAGACATGTACGCTGTGCGGCATTTTAGTGAACGTCATAATCGAAGAAAGGAAGCTGGGACTCGGCCGAGAGCAATTGGCCGGAGAAGTGGCCGCCATTTGTATAGATTTCGGTATCGAAAACGAAAGAGTGTGCAAAGGAGCAATCGATCTCAATGTGGTAAGTAGGTAAGTCTATTTCAAAAAGGTGTAGAGTACTAAACACTCCGGTATGCTTTGGGACCACAGAGTAAACCAACGGAGACTTTCATTCATACCATTAACGTTATTACAAAATTCTTCTTTTTTTATAGACTACAGGTAGTGCCATACGGGTTTGAGTCAATTTACAATGCTATTCATTTTGTACATATTTTTTTTCACGATAGAAAGTTTTTATGTATTTTAATATAACTTTGAAGACCTTTAAAGTTTTGCAAAAAGTGGAGGAGAACGGACAGTCAATTTCGGTTTGCAAATATGTGTGCCGAGGTTATAACTACTTCGAATATATGACAATTTCTCCTAAATTATCACAATTTGTATATAAAGAGATTTCATACGAAAAAAAGACGGCACACTTAAAATATTGAAAATTTTTAAATTGATCTCTACTATATTTTTTTTAATAGTTTTTGGTTTTTCTAGCAAGAGAATGAGTATATCTTTTTGAGCAACAAAAACAGCGAGTGTTGCCTAACTTCAATTTTTAGCACTGACTTTAATTGTGTCAAAACATAAATTTGACAGTTTACTTCACTTTACTTCACAATTTGATTTCCAGTTAAGATTTGTGTAAATATACAGTGTGTTTATCTATCAAAGATATATTGAAAACCATAAGAGAAATGAAGATGGTTAAATTAGAAAAAAGTTGCAAAATTTAAAAGCTAATAACGTGGTATTGAGGAAATTAAAAAATTGCGAAGCTACGCCAAATAAAAGGAAATTTGTCGATTTCGGTTTTATTTTTTTTATGTGTTATTAAAAAGATGGCGTTGAAAGATTTTAAGTTTCTGAGTGTTCGAAATGTTTTCGGAGCGCGAGCATTGAAGATGCCAAGTTAGATTTTGGCGAAACGTCTGCAGGATTCCAGTCGGAGTTCAACATGATATCCCGGAATATAGTGTCATCACATTTTTCCATCCGTGAATCAATACGTGAAAAAAAAAAAAAAAAAAAAAAAAAATATATATATATATATATATATATATATATATATATATATATATATATATATATATATATATATATATATATATATATATATATATATATATATATATATATATATATATATATATATATATATATATATATATATATATATATATATATATATATATTTGGTACCAATTAGAATCATTGTTTTCTATGCTGTGCAATGCTTGTCTTTAATTATTGACATGGTCCATAAAAAATATTTTTTTGCAGCGCTTGGCACTTTTTGGCACCCAAATTTGTAATTGGCAAGAAGGTAATAGCAAGATATAAGTGACAAAATATTTGTATCTATTTAAAAATTAATTCGATGTACTAAACTGATAAAACATTGAAGCATTTATTTTTAATTGTTGTATTAATTTTATATGCTGTTAATATAATACTTTATGCTGTAATTAAAAATTACATTGACTGTCTAAAACTTCAGCAAGCCTCATACAGATTATATGATCGGATTATAAAAATGAATTTCAGTTTAATACTGATACGTGTTTTGGACTTAGCTTTAATAGAAAGGGTAACCATGTAGAGTTAGTACTGGTCAGAGTTGTAAAAATGCGGGATCTTCGTGTAACCTTTGATATTTAGGCCACATATAAATAATATGATTTTTAGAGTATCCAAATTGGTTGACTTCATGATAAGAAATTGTAAGAATTTTAATTTAAAATGTCTTAATACATTGTATACATCATTTGTCAGAAGTATACTTCAATATTGTTCTTTTGTTTGGAGTCTTTGTTATGAAACTCAAAAATATAACAATGAAAAGATTCAAAATAAGTTTCTACGATTTGTATATCCGTGAAAATGGTGTGCACCCAATGCACATGCAAATCCGCTCAGAGGGTGGTTTCTGGAATGTATAGTCAGTTAGTAAGCTTCAATCTAAACTCTTTGAAATATGCAATTAACTCGTAAATTGTATTGTTATAGTTGGTAGGTTGTTACCACCCTACTCTGTAAATGGAAGTAATTTCGTTGAGTTTTTTTTATAAATAAATACCCGTTGTCAAGCCCGAACGTTTGGCTAGCAATGCTTATATTTTTGTTTACCACATTTTTGGGACTATATAACCTTCATTAATCCACCTTTCAACAAAAATTGCAGATTTTGTGCTGTTCTCTTTGCTAGTACTTCATGCTTCTCAGCTAACAATATTATCAGAAGTACAGCAGGGATCAAAAATAATTTTATTGCACGCAATTTTCTTACGCTTATGATCGAAGCCGAAATTGAGCGGAACTGGACCGAATTTAATATTTTAGTACTTTGCACTCTTCTGAAATAGCCTATATGAGGCCCATTAAAAGTTAATTTATCTCAGCCTGAAACTTCTGTACTTGGGTCCTTGAAAACCGGGAATCTCATTAAAAGTTTGCCGGCCCCTAAAAGGAATCCGTTTTCTGTATTAAACTGCTTTGAATCTCTTTCATGTGTCCGGCCCCTAAAAGGAATCCGTTTTCTGTATTAAACTGCTTTGAATCTCTTTCATGTGTCCGGATAAATATCCAGTTGGTCCCTTGCAGGATATTATCATCCATATAGCCGACAAACATAAAGACTTGGACGGTAAGAGAATATGCGCAATTTTGTTGCAAAGTAACGGTTGTTCGGCGAACAGCACCGATCTGGAATGGTCCGTTGACCTGCCGTCTGGTTACACGAGTAAAAAAAATGTGGGTATTCAAAACTATCCGAAACTATCTTATCGTCGATGTTCTACTAAACCGTAGCGATCAAAATCGGAAGAGAGCTTGAAAATATTGCAATTATCCGACTTGCATTACGACCCGCTATATACGCCTGGTAAATCTAATGAGTGCGGGGAACCGTTATGCTGTCAAAACGATCAAGAAACTGGTGATGTTGAAGCTGGCACCGCGTGTGGTTATTGGTCTGATTACAAGGCAGCGGACGTTCCCGAATATCTGTTTGATGAAGTGCTTAGGCAAGCTCAAACTTCCGTAAGTAACACAATATTATATAGAATAAATCCAACTCTAGTGCTTCTTAATGGTACTGATACCAGTGCTTGTATCGGGAGCTTAGTCGACATTTTATTTTTATAGAATTTTTTTTTGGTTTTTGGTCAGTTAGTTGCCTGACAAGTCGAACGCTGATTGGTGTTCTTTTCTTGCGCTGTTCGTGTTGCATTTTTTGGAGTTTGTGTTTGTGGACTTCTTGCTGCAGCAAACTGCTGAAGCACTGAAAGTCGAGGTACAGGAGGGCCAGTTAAAGAGTTTATCCCTAAATCTTTAATATTGATACAAAAGTTTGAATCCTATAGGGTTTGCTTCAGTAAGAATGATCTTAATTTTTATGTGATTTGTTCAGAGTGTCTCACATTACTATAGGTGTGTCAAATAATATATATATATATATATATATATATATATATATATATATATATATATATATATATATATATATATATATATATATATATATATATATATATATATATATATATATATATATATATATATATATATATATATATATATATATATATATAATAAAATTATTTGACCACCCTATATGTAATTGAGCGACAATTGAAATAATAAAACACTATGTAATCACAAACCAATGCAAAGCGTATGAAACATTAAACACTAAGCACACACTAATGCAAAGCGTAGCAAGTTTTAAACGTGACATTATTTCCACTCCTAGCAAATTCCAACACTGGCCAAAACCAAAAAGGCACCCAATTATCTTCTAATAGATTGAAGAGCTCTTCCATATCCGGTGTCATTACCCAGTCGTCGGGCCACAGCCTTAATTGCTCCTTAGCGGCCTTCGTGAGCAGAGACCTATCAATTCGCCTTATTTGGTAGCGCGATCCATAAAAGGAAAATCTCCCACTTTGAAGTATATGGTATTTCGTCGTTTTTCATTTTCTTTAATGCTTTTTCTGTAGCCACGTACTCAAATTGGTTTGTAAATTCCTGATGGGCTGTAAATCCATACTAATATTTGCAAGTATGCTCTGAATTAATGGTGTAGACCCTTCTATTTCAATCAAAGCCCTAAGCGGTGCCACTTGAATTGATTTTTGTACCGTCATCTTAATAAAAACTTAAATTTATCTTAAAGTGCTAGCCCATTCTGACGTAACTTTAGTTTCAATCCGTGGAAGATTCATGATAGTCCTCAAGTACCTTTCGACTTGTCCGTTCGATCGATGTACATCTGGGGTCCTAAAATGATAATTGTGCCTCATGAATCCAAATGTTCCGGTAGACTTAGATTTTTGAAATTTTTGCCAGCGTCCAAAATAATTTGTTTCGGTGTACCAAATAACGAAATAAATAGCTGGAAAGCAGCAACTCTTGTTTTTTCGGCTTTAACAGTTAATAAGATGCGAATTACATTTATGGGGCCGGTTGGTTTTTGTACGTTAATAATAATGCCTTGAAGAGGACCCGATCGACATTTTTTTTACAGCGCACACAGGATAATGACGGATATATTTGATAACAAAATATCTCATACGCGGGAACCAAAGGTGTCCTTGAATTGAACTTCTTATCAATACCAACATGACATTGTTCGTCACGGAGTATTCGCAATAATCCTAACCTGCTGTAACGAGGAACAAATAGTTTGGCAACAGTGCCGTTGGTTGTGGGTATTAGACAATGAAGAATATTATTTTTTACTATAAATCGAGTTTTATCCAACCTTTGCTCTTTCCAATCATTTAAAAGCTTCTTGACCTTATTAGTCATCTGGTAAGGAGCATCCTTTTTTGTACACAATGTCAAAGCTGGAGTCCTGAATATAGACCCACTAACGAGCTACCCTAGGCAGCATATCTTTTTTTGTAGCAGTTGTTTTAATTGCATTACAATCAGTCACCAAAGTAAAGTGAATCCCTAGTAGATAAAGTACTTCATTGAATTGGCGGCTGCTAACATCTCCAATTCGTAGGACTGATTTTTTCTTAGTACTTGTTTGTCTTTTTACTGTAGTATCCTATAATTCGTACATTCCTATCCAATTTTTGAAATAACTCGCCTCCATATCCAATGGCACTCATCTGTTGGGAGTGCAGGATCAAATACATTGAGAAGTGGTATTGAGGTAAGGTGTTCTATTATGCATTCTTGCCCTTCGCCCCAAGAAAATGGCGAATTATAATGGGTTAGCTTGGTTATACACGTTGTCCTGGTAGCAAATTCTGGGATAAACTTGCGAAAATAACCTGCCAAACCCATCAGCTGTCGGACATGTTTAATATTGGTCAAGTTGGTCTTCTTTTAATGGCAATGGATAACCGTCTCTTATCGTATGCGAGTTCAACTCACTATAGTCACAGCATAACCGGTAAGTACTCTCCGTCTTCCTGAGGAGAATGATCGGACTGGCGAAGGGCGATTCACTTCCTTGAACGATGTTATTGGCTAGTACATCCTTAATGATGTCTTGAACGATTTGTCTTTCAGCTAAGGATAAGCGGTTAGGGCTTCTTTTAACAATTGGTTCATCCTTAAGTCTAATGTGCATGGTGGTGCTGTTAACAAAAGCAACTGCATTTCCACGACTTTGTTGTAACGAGAAAGAGCTTTAATAATTTGGATCGATGTCTGTTAGATACGTCTATTTCAAAGTCAAACGAAGTGGGCAACGAATTCACAACTGTTGCAACCTTGTTCGTGACAATTTTATATATACCGGGATCATCATATGAATTAGATTCAACTAACTAACCATGTTCCCAAAAGTTATCTGGCACAATAAATATCAATGCAAGACGTAAACGAGTGGTTAGAAACATATTTTGCAGGAAGTAGTCCAGTGATCGTAATATAACTTCGTTTTATTTTATTTTCAATTTTACCGATATCTCGTTAATGGCACAAAGCATGTCGATATCGGCTCCGGTATCAACAATACCAGTCATTTGAATTCCGTCAAACGTCACTACTGAACAGGCTATTTGTACCGTTATTACATAAGGTAACATTTTTACGCTTTTCATTTCTCTTCCTTAAAAAGCAGTCACTAGACTCATGTTCCAACTTAGCACAAAAGGAACATTTTGTAGCAGAAGTCGTAGAGGTGCTACGTTTGGAATAGTCTACAGCAAACAAAGTTTGGGGCTTCCGTTCGATTGATTTTCAAAACAAAATCTCTGGATGCGTCAATGCTTACCACACTTATAACATCCCATTGGTCTATTTCGTTTTTGATCACTTCGTAACTCTCTGCTCGCAATCGTTGAAACTCATCAGTGAATTTTTTTTTCGGGTTTACCCTCTTCATTATGACGTTTAAGTACTAATTCTAAATATGCGATAAGTTCCGATATGTTTCCGTGTATAATTATTTCCACAAGGTCAATCTTCTCACAGCGTGCTCGTAGTTTTCGAAGAAGATTAACTTTCTCAAAAACTTTGTTTTGCTAACGGTTGCTATTAAATTCCGCAGCTTCTGAAAGCAATTGCCCTATTTTTTTTAACGGAAATCCCTAGCAAAAACATTTTATCCTCACAATAATTTGTTGACTTGTCGATTCAAATTCATTCTTAATATTACTAATCTTAGTCAACAACCTTTTTGCATCACTTAATTTGGGGCGAAAAATTTACAAGTGTACTTGCTCTGGAGCTGTACTCAAAGATTTGAGTGCTTTAACCAATTTTGCCAGCAGGTCTCGGGTAGCAGGACCAGACTCAGCCATTGTATTATAATAAGTGTGAACGTGCTTCAGTCCCTACTTCTGTCTAATTTGTGCAAATTGTCGTATACAATACGTCGATAATTAATTATCACAATAACCCCAGCAGCACTACTTTACTCGAGCGGTACACGTTGAATATATACGAATTCGACCCACCGACCGAAGGTTGCTGTGAAGGTTGTGTATTTTTTGCAGACAAAATATGACTCAGTTGATTCCGACGACAAAATTTTTGAATTTCCGATACTATATATGCGTCACTAATGTACCTTTATTAGTGAATGCCATCGGTAAGGTTTTTCTTTATATTGTATATTAAATTTTAAAACATTTTTCTGCGCAACATATTTTAAGAAATAATACTTTTTCCATTACAATATTCAATATTGAAATATTACTTTATTTATTAATTTACTGCTACTTCTTTAAAAAAATTTAAACTCTGTATATTCTACGATTTTGATCGATTCCGAGTACTAATTCAATTAACCTTACTTCTGAAAGCGTCTCTAATATTTTTTTATGAAATTGCTATATCCATAATCAATTATTTAAAATACTGCAAAAATTATAGATTATTTTAATTTTTAATAGTAACATTTGACAAACCTTTTTAAAATTAAAATTAATAATTTTATATTCAATTTAATTGATTAATTACATCCCGAATTTTTTGTTGCAATGCAAAAACTTCTATGGGATTATTTTTGTATACTATCTCATTTAAAGTGCCTCACAAAATGAAGTCCAGTGGGTTTAAGTGTGGGCTCATTGCTTGCGAGATGGTGTCATTTTGCCCAATCGATTGTCTAAAATTGCAATTTAAAAATTCACTAATATCAGAGACTTCGATAATAAGAAGCGTCATTTTGTTGCCAAATTAAATTTGGATTTTCTTTTTCTGGAATAGTATTCTGAATAAGGGGCTCAATATTATGGCCCTAAAATTTTCCTCCCTAAAATCTCTCCAAATACCGCACCACATTTGAACCGATCTTCTAATTTGTATATTTGTCTCAAGTTAACAAAGTTTATTTTCAGAGTTTCACTAATGCATATGTTTTCGATTATGTAATGTTAGTGATGTGGTAAATATCGATTCATGATTAAATTAAATTAAAATGATGAATGAAATAATATTTATTGATTTATTTATTTTCTAATGAAGAATTTTTATAATACGATGAATTACAGACCATCGTTGGATTAATCTATTAAAGGTGTATTTAAAAATATAATAAAATATAGGATGATCCATTTTAAAAATATAATTTTATTTCACCACCCAAAAAAACTAAAGAGCATGTCACTATACACAACTTTTATATTCAAACTTTTTTTATAACACTCATAGATTTAGATAGATTTAGGTATAGGCCCCTCTTAAAACGGCGACCCTGTCCACCAACAAATACCTTACTTTTCAATGTGTTGCAATGCTGTAAAGTAATGTTTAGTGATTTAAAAAAAAAACCTGAAAAATGGCGAAACTTCCCATTGAGTGCAAAATTCTTAATATGGTATAAATTCGGGTTATCACTTATATACCACAAAAGTTGTTTGACAAATTGTTAATGCTTTTTAAAGGCACATCTTTTCTGGAAACAACCATATGTAACATATTTATAGTATTTTCTTTAGTACTTCCATTTTATGTGGGTATTTCTAATAAGAAGTTAGATCTTCTGAGGTTTATTTCAAAATGGAAATTTGATAAGAATGCCTTGCAGTTCAGGATGTACCATCCCACCTGCCCCAAAGAGAGAAAGAACTTTGGAAAAATTGATTTTTGCAAAACCGAATTACGTATTGATAATAATACACAATTTTTTGAATTCAGCTAAAGCACAGGTGTTTTAAAATTGCTTTACTGAAATTGTGTAGCCGATGATTCTTATTGGTCCTAATAATTAACGAGAAACAGACTTTTCTTTTTGTCTGTTACTCACATTTTGCACAATTTGAATTGTTTATACTTGCTTCCTAAATAAAATTAAAAACTTATGTAATTAATTGTTAGAATATTGTTCCTAATATAAGTGATATTAAATATTTTCGCTTAAGTTGAAAGCACTTGAGGTAATAATAAAGGTGTATTACATATTGAAACTAGAGGATCTTTGCTCAAAATAAAAATTTAATAAATGGGATCGCAACAATTAACATTTTTAACCAACTCGAGTGACTTTGAAATTCGCATTTTGACTAATTTAACGATCTTTTAGAAAGTATTGGGCTTTTTAATTGAAAATTTTACAGAAACATTTCTTTTTGCTTTTTTCGATTTTTTGTACCGGATGTGTCAACGATAGAGTAAAGTTCATTGCTTTTAACAATTATGATAAATATAAAAGTTGTAAAGATAGTTAGGATGCACATTTTAAAAATTTCTTATAAAGAATGGTTCAAAAAAGCGCGACAAATAAAATATGTATATTTCAAATGAAACCCCATTTTGTTTCGCATTCGTTTTGAAATTATTCAACTTTTTTGTTAATAAACAAAGTTTAAAATATAGTGTTTGATTTCAAAAAAAAAGTATCAGTCACCCTGTATATTTTAAAGTAATTTTAAATTGTGCATTCTAACAATATTTACAACTTTCGTATTTACTATTTTCTCATCACGTTTGAAAACCAATGAGAAAATGGACTTTATTCTGGACTCACCTTGTAAATATAGATAGATAGATTCTTAAAATTAATTAAATAGGTTGTTTCGCTATTGCATTTTTAATGTATAGACTAAAAATTCTACAAAAGGTAAATACTTTCCTAAATGTGAAGAACTAAGTGTGGATTATATTAAAAAATATACGGAGCTAGTGAATCAATCCAATAACTCGGGCATTTTAGAATTTTCAGACAAATTTACCAAAAATACTCGTTATTGTTATAGAATTTCCTCTTTTATGTATGGCTATTCCTGTATGGTTCATAAGAATCTTAAGGCATTAGCTGGTTTGTATATATTCTTCGGACTTAATTAAGGATGTTTTAAATTTAGACTTCAATTTTTTTAAATGCGTAAGTGACACACATTCGTTTTACAAACTTGCGCAAAATCTTTAAAATCCGGGAATACAACAAAAACGCAACCAATTTAAGCAAAAAAATGGTGTCAACAAAAGTAAAAAAGTGTAATCAACAATACACCTTTTTACCATTGACTTGTATTCTACCAATACAAAGTGATCCAACGGTATTGTATTAAAAACTGCATTAGTATCTCCAAAACTGCCAAAACTGAAACGATACAATTCAATACCTGGGGGTTTTTGAACCTGCAGCATTCAAAAATGTTAACAAAAATGTTGTCAGATTTACCATTTGTACGTCACACATCATAATTTTGTTATTTCAAGTAGAGGTAAGCAGAATTATAAATATCTTCGCGAAATATGATATCATTGGTGTCAGCATTTTTGAATTCTGCCTGTTTAAACGCCCCCAGGTTTTCAATTTTATCGTTCCTGATTTGGCAATTTTGAAGATATTAAAGCGTTCCTGTACTTTTTACTAACTCGGTTGTTACTTACCTTTTTAAACCTTGGTAAATTAGTTGAATATGTAATGATACACTGTTTTTAAGAAGGTCTAGCTAAGAACTACAAGAAATATTACTCTGGCAGTTGGATCAATAGATAGTCAATAGTAAAAATTGGCGAATATATAATTTTTAATGTAAAGGTTGGAGTATTAAATTAACACAGATTGCCAGAATTAAAAAAAAACTATTTTGTTATATTATTAAGCCGCCATAAAGTTCTCCTGTTTGTGACAAATATTATTAATACAATCTTACTCCAAGGGGCGTTTTATGTTATGTGCAAAATATTTAAAGTAATTTCATTCTCTAAAATAAAAAATCCGGACCCGGTGCCAAACTGCTATCTAAAATACAACTACTACAACTTATGAAGTTGTCTGGAGAACAGAGTCTTGACTGCGCAAACTGGCAAAGGCATGGAATCTTCCACTCTGACTACTCTACTATCAAACCTAACCATTTTTTTATCTTTCTTTTGTATAACATTGAAAATTTGACGTCGAAACACTCCTTTCCTTTTCCTTCTGTCTGCTCCTGCTGTTTATTTAACAATGCAGATTGCTGCTCTGTTGTGAGAATGTTTCCATATTCGGTAAGCTTTTGACAAACTAAATCATAAGTTGGTTTTGGCCAGCCTGCACTTCTTGGAGAGAGCGATTAGACTTATGAAGTTGTTCGGGGAAGACAATTCTGTGGTGCAAGCCAAAGTTCAATTCTGCTATTCACACTTATAAGCGGATGTCTGCGAGCGGTTCTAAACATTTATATGCAGACGATATGCGTTTTCTTTCCTTACCTTCCAATGAAAAAGTATCTGTCCAAGACAAACCTCTCACCTTCTTCGCATATAATACACACGACACTTATAAATTCCTTTAAAACAAATTTGAAACTGCATTACACCTGCTGTGCATTCTCTCAATTGTTTCAGTTTCTGGAGACATTTTTTATTTATTACATTAGTTATCTTGATGACATTTCATTGGCGTTGAAACGCACTTTATGAATGTGATGTACTATTATTATCATTATATTAAAACCAATTATTCTTTATAGAACCCCGACTATGTTTACTTTACGGGTGACATAGTCAGCCACAGAGTGTGGTCGACCACTCAGATCGACAACACGCGGGACATAAAACTGGTGTACCAAAAATTGAAAGACGCGTTTGACGTACCTATCTATCCGGTCGTGGGAAACCACGAACCTCACCCCATCAATCAGTAAGTTTCGTCGGAAAACAAACCACGTCATAGAAACGATTGGATTTGTTGCTGCCCCTCCCCCCAGCCTTCCCACGAACGCGTCGTTTTTTTTAGGTATTGTTTTACAGAAGACGAATCTTCTTACTCGACGTCGTGGGTGTACGAACTGGTGATTGAGGAGTTTCCGAATTTGCCGCCGGAAGCGAAGGAAACGATCCTGTTGGGGGGTTTCTATACCGTATCTCCGAGGGAAGGCTTCCGGGTTATCGTTCTAAACAACAACATCGCCTATACCGCAAACTGGTAACAATTTCGTTCATTTTAACTCAATAGAAAACCACTGAAAGCGATATATTAGAGAGTGGAAAATTCGGTAGTTAATATCTATAACACAAGCGATAGTTCTCCGGGATAGTCCCAGTTTCTATTTATTGATTGAAGAGTCGGATGTACCTTAGAAAGGCGCTATATAGTACACTATATTATTTTTTAAATATTTTAACTAATAGTATTAACTATATAATACAAATTATGAAACTATAAAAAAGGAAAGTATATCCAAAATTATAGAAATCATGTGAAGCTGGCGTTTATTTTTTATTGTGCAAATTTGTTCTTAAATTTGGGACTTACAGTTATTATTTTGTCCATGCTCCATAATATAACTTTTTGATTTTTTAAAGCAAATTTCACAGCTGATTTAATATACGTTTAATTAATGTGTAATACTTGGGCATAGCTACTACCGGCTTAGCTAATTCCCTGACGTAGGAGAGCGGGAAATTTGAATGTGGGCAGTTATCTTAAAATTATTGAGAAAAGTAGTATACATTAAAAATAAAACAAATGATATATGATAAACAAATATTAAACAATCAAAAGTAAATAATAAGCTGCAATTAATCAGATTGTAGGCTGTATCTAGGCAATTAGTTATTTACGACGGAGTATTTAATTTTAGCAAAGAGGAATAAAAGCGTAAAAAGAAGAGATAAATATGAGAAAGAAATACCATAATCCCATATGGATTAAAAGTACCAATTAAGATCTAGGTGTGTGGTGGAAAAAATGTTTAAAAGCACCTTTTCTTTAATGCTTCGCTTATTATCCTATTTTGAATTTGAAATCATTAAATTGTAACGTGCTTTTTGGATAAAGAGATACCAATAATACCTAGTTACAATAATAAAAATTACCGAATTTGAACTTATAAAGGCATTTTAAAGCAATCAAATGATACAGTCTCGTAGTCGATCGAGAAAGCCGGCTATTTAATATTTTAGAGTAATACTTCAAACGCTACTTTATTGAAAGCCTAACCTGTGTCCTTAGTTTCTCATTTATTACTATACATAAGTTTCTTTCTCAAATTTTCTGAGAATATTTTCAGTTACTACCTGTTTTAAAAATATTTCGGTTTATAAAATGGTTTCCACTAATCTTTCATTTTTCTTTGGTATTAGCTGAAAATACACATATTGTTGTATTTTAAATTATTGAATAACGGAAAAATATGTGGCTCCTGGCTTGTACTGACAAATGCCTATCAATCTTTAATAACATAGAATATACCTGCTGATCTAAACTAAGTGTTCATCATTGGTTATGAGTAGAGATAAAAATTCAATTAGCAAATTAGTAGCACTTTTTCTAGTGATTAGGATGGTGAAAAAAAAACAACTCTAACGTTCGCGGATCATAAACAGAACAAAAAAGATCATACGCAATATTCGCTTAAAATTGAAAATAACCGAATTATCAGCATATGAGTGGTTGCAAAATAAAACTCCATTTTCCTTTAATTGTTTTATTTCCACGTCTTCATTATAAATTTTTTTAGTTTACTTGTTTTAGCAAAAACGGTTTCATTATTTTTTAGGATTCGATAAAGGCGCAGGAAAATTGTTCAAAGAAGGCTGCGCAAAATAATGACAGCCCTGCCAAATAGAAAACTCGTCAAAAAAATAGTTTCATTGTGTTAATTATTAGTATTGTTATATTAATTTTTATTAATTATTTAAATTAATTTTACATAATAAAATACATAAACCTATATTCACAGCGAATTCCACAACATCCACAATTTTTCTGTGCCTTTATCGAATTTTTAGAAATAATGAGACCGTTTTTGCAAAAAGCAGGCGAAACGTTTCTATTATAAGTGAAAACGTGGAAATTGGTTTTCTTGGGTATTTTGAAGCATATCGTGACAATTCTATTCGAGACATAGTTAAAGATCTATCCTCTAATACTATCCAAAAGATATAAAAAAGAAAACACAAATTTTGCCTTTTTAAATTCCGAACAGCTCAGGTGGTTTTGGCAGAAAATACTTTTATTTTGTCATGGTTTGTTTACTTTTGCTGCCGAAACCTAAATAATTTTCAGTATATATATTGTGGACTAACAAATCGCATTTTTTAAATTCTGGAATTTATATTCTAGTCTTAGTCAAGAGAAAATTTATTGCTAGTACATCTTCGAGGTTCACAAATTCGTTTCAGCTTTGACGTGCGATATATTTTATTCTCGTATTGTTGGTCCATATTTTCATCCATATTTACATTGCAATTATTACGGAAATTCTGGATGGTTTCCAGATGAGCTTGACCTCATACGTAGATCGAATCTTCATTTCCAACAAGATCGTGCACCATCTTATAACGTCCGAAGCGCATATCAATTTTTGACAACAATTTTCAACAATTAATGGACACTATTCCTTTTCCTCTTAGGTCACCAGATATAAACCCCACTTGATTTCTACTTGTGGGGTTATTTAGACGACGTTGACACGTTGACGTTTGAAAGGCTGCAATAAGTGAAAAAAGAAACGAGATAGATAGTGGAACAATAGCAAAGGCAATTCGATCAAGAGAAAAACCTGTTCAAAAATGTATTAAATGATTTTTTTTTCATTTTTAATTAATAATTAATTAATTAATTATTATTAAACAATAAAAGCCATCTAGTCTAAATGAGAAATGTGCTAATAATTCGGTTTTAAATTTTAGGCTAATATTGCATATGAGCTTTATTGTTCTGTTGGTGATTTACGAACGTTGGATTAAAAAATATACGGGGTGTTCAATTTAGAAAGAGCAGATTTTCCTAATTTTTTCCTGTTTTCACCACTGGAAAAAAATGCTTAGGGGTGCCTTTTAAGCGAGAACTAGTTCATTTGATTGAAATAAATACACATCTACCAGTTTACTTAAAGAGATAAAAAAATGTTTCAAACAAAAAAATATGCAATTGGATAACAAAACCCTAATCTTTAAATAAGAAACACTAATAATAAAAATAAAAATTATTTAGGACTTCGCCTTTATTTCGAGGTTTTAATTCATTTTACCTCACAGTATAAAAACTAACAATTTTCATTTAAAATTTCGATCAATAAACGCCCAGCTAGCGTAGATAGAGACGGAAACGGTATACGTAAGACGTAACTCAATTTGTTCACTTTTGGGATACCTGAGCTATCTCACAATATAAATGTTACTCCGATTATTCCGTTTTATCCGTCTTTCTATTTTTACTGGTTTTCTCTACGGTCGTAACGTCTGGATTCGGCGAACGCAGTCAGCGAAAATTGAGTCTCCGCTAATGCGAGCTAACGTCCTGGCAACCAAACACCCGTATTCGAACGAAACGAACTTGGCACACGTTATTTGCTTTACATATTTCGAGCAGAAATTATAATTTTTATTGGCCGTGCGCGCAGTTTTATACGTCCGTTTCGTGTTTGGATTTTCCATCGAATAAATCTTTTATTTTTAATAACGGCTTGATTGGCAAACGCTTGACGGTTATTTGCGAGGCACATTTACGAACCGTGATGAAACATAAACTCATAAAATTAATCGGCTATATAGCCTCCGAAAAAAATCGGTAGTTAAGATAGTTAACACCTTACGGCAGTTACAGTTTTAACTACGAACTCCAATATACTGAAGTCACTTGAAAAGTTTCCGTCCTGACTCTCAAGATGGCGGTACTAGTTACTAAAAGATAGTGTTTGTAGTCGCGCATTTCTTGATAGTTACCAAAATTTCAGCCATTTTTGGGGCGTGGTTTTTAGTTGAGAGTCGCTTGAGTGAGTCGACGTGAGTATTTTGGTGAAAATGGAAAAAATTGAGTATGGAGCTGTTACAAAATATTTATTTTTGAACGGAAATACGCCTACGCAAATTAAAGTTGAGTTGGACTCTGTGCATCGTTATTTACCACAGTGAAGTTTTGAGCAGCTGAATTTAAACGTGGTCGTAAGAGCTTATCAGATGATGGACGTTCGGGACGTCCAAACACTGTTACTATCGCCGGTAATATTGCAAAAGTTCATCAAATGGTGAACTGGTGTGAATGGTGTTATGAAAATGTCGGAACAACGTGCTTGTCACATTTTAAATCAAGATTTTTGGGCATGAGAAAGCTGTCCGTTAGATCAAAAACGTGTTCGAATGAGTGTTTCCTACTCTCTGTTAATGTACTGTAAATGAAACTTGGATACATCATTATATGCTCGAATCAAAAATACAGTCAAAACAGTAGACTGCGCAGAGGGAGGAACCGACTTCGAAAAAAGCAAAAACTAGTTTTTCGGCTGGGAAAGTGGTGACCACTGTTTTTCGGGATAGCCACGGAGTCATCTGAATCGATTACCTTAAAAAAGGAAAAACCATTACAGAAGCATACTACGCATCACACGCTGAGGAATGAAATCGCGAAAACACGTTCACAAAAAAATACTAGTTGACCAAGACAACATAAATACCTCAATGAGAGAAGTGTGCTGAGTTACAAGGAGATTATGTGGAAAAATAAAAAAAATGAGAAAAAATGTCTTATGTCATAATGGCTTTCGGAAGTAATTTTGGAAGCAAAATACAGTGAACCGTTAAAGTATGGAACAAATTTATTTAAGAATTAAAAAAGAAATTAAATTTATTTTTTATTGTGCATTTTTTGTGGTAAAAAAAAATGCAAGTTGGGTCAAAAGTAGATGTCGACCTAAGTTTTGGTATACGACATTTGCCGGTGTTATGTTTGCATATTTCAATTTATTTCATTGAATATGTGTGCAATATGTTAAATTTGTTTGTAGGATGAAAAGCTTTAACTAAAACATCATATTCAATTAAAAAGACAGGTCATGATAGGAAAGATTCGTTAGTTAAACCACCATCAAGTAAATACGGATTTCAAAGTGCTGGAACTGTTCCTTCCAAAGTAATACCGATTTTGAGCAAATTATTTTCCAAACATTTATAGTGCCATTACGGACCAACGTGGAATTATGTAGGAGTATTACAACGCTATACTCTGCTTCTTTTAAATTAACAAAATAACGTTATAAACGTTTTTTTTTCTATTTTTTTTAATTTCGCAGAAAACCGAAGTTGTTGCTTTCGAAAAATCGATGAAATCGAATCATGTTATCGAAGTATTTTTAAAAATTTAAAAACCGCATTTGCAGGGTTTGAAGACCAAAAATCATTTCTCAAAAACGCAATATACTATCGAAAAAATTCTTGAACCAAAACACGATCCATACCAAAAAGCTGACGAATTTTTAAAATTTTCAGCAATTTGCAACAATCTAAAAAATGGGTTAATCTTTTAATGAAAATTGGACATAACTAGAAGATTGTATAGCCCACTTAGACAGCTACAATTTTTATAATTAACGTTTTCACAGATTGTACAGTGTGCTCGGGATATTTCGTGCTATATTATAAAATATAGTAGGCATAGTAAATTTGTAGCTACCGACTTCAGATTTGTAGAATTCCACATCCGTTAAAATTTTAGAAACTCGTTGCAATCAAAGGTCTCGAAGTATTTAAAAAAAGATGGTATATTTTGATTTAAAAAAAAATGTTTTCTTTTAAGTAGAGATAGGCTGGAATTTTGGGAATAAAACTTTTTTTTTATACATGTTGTCGATTATATACTGGGTTTGTCAATTATGGAAGAAAATCCATACGACCCTGAAAATTTTTCTTTTCGGGAGTAAATTATAATTTTTATAGTTAGGATTTTCGTCTTATCACACACGCTTCTCGAGATATTTGAAAAAGTCCATGTGAAAGTCGCTATATCTCGTGCTCAGTCTACAGGCGATGACGTCATTTACCATTACGACTTGCTGCATGGTTTTAGAAAACAAGTGTTTTGTCGAAAACCAGTTACTCTAATGAAAAAATTCACATGCCAGGACTCGTAGGAGATCTTTAGTCTTGGCATTTTTTTAAATATGTGCATTGTGTGTGTGTGTGTGTGTAATCTACGAGAAATCTAAAGGATTGCAGTTTTTGTTGGTAAAAGATTAACCGCAAACGAAACATTTGGAAAAGAGGGCATAATTGATTAAAACAGTATCGTAAACTCGGTGTCGAAAGAAAGTGTCAGTTAAGTTTCATGATATAGGGTGATTCAATTCTATTAAACCCATGTAGATATATTTTTTTAATAGCTAACTTTGCATATTCATTTATTCTGGAATTATGAATTTGCTTCCCCATAACATATCATGTCGTATTTGATGCTAAACCCAAGGACCGTACTATAATATTCTTGATCGCGTGATAGAGATTAAACGAAAGGCAGATTGAATTGAACGAAAGCACTCACTCACCTTCTGCCATGTTTGTACTATTGCGGAGAGCTCCTCCTTTTCCTTGAGTTCTAGGTTTATGAGCAAAAGTATAAAAAACAAATTTTATTAAATGAACAGGTAAGTAGCTAGTACCTGTAAGGTTCTTATATAACCACAACTACATTTCTGTCACTATAAAAAGCGAATATGGCGCGTCTAAGTGAACCACACAGAATGGAAATGAGAACTCAAGAAGCACTATGTAATTTATTTAACTCAAACTATCCAGAAAGACCCATTACATCATCCACAGAGAGTAAAATTGCGGGAAAATGTATAGAAACAGGGCATGTCAAAGAAATTATTTAATTAGTTGTTGAAAATGCCTACCATTAACTTCTTGACAAAATGCTAATCAGTTTAAAAACTTTTCCAAAATATTACTAAGGATATTTTCATTAATTTGCCTTATTTCATATCTACTATCCCTGTACACTTTCTGTAAAATCTGTCTCTCTGGCATATCAGGCTGATTTGGATTTGGGAAAGAAAAAATTGTACATATCAGGCTCCAGTAAGATATTGATTGAAGAAATAAACTCCAATTATATTGGTGTTCAAAATTCCTGCCCGAGCATTTATTTTCCGTGGACGTTGTAAATGATTTTCTCTCATTTATCGGGGATTATGTGTACTCCAATACCGACAATTTTGTTTATTTACCGGACCATTTAAATAAATCCTGGCTCCATCACTAAACAGAATCGGATGATGAAAAAATGGATTCAAGTTGCACAGTTTCAGAAAAATGTAACCTTCGGTTGGGAACATTTTTATTCACCTCCTGTATTAATGCATGTATGATGATATTTTTTTTTCATTTAATACACCCAAAGCCGTTCATTATTCGTTTGTAATCGACTAAATAATAAATAAATAACATGTTAAATCTCGTATTCCCATTAGTTTTTGGGCGACCTCTTAGTAGACGATTTTTTAAAAATTTTACTGGTCCTCTTTTTGTCTTCATATTTAATAAAAATTAAAATTTCAATTCTGTGGGATTCATTTACTGATTTTCTTTACTGACAGAAATTTAATGGTGACAATTTCAGAACTTAAATTTTCTATCTTTTGCTCTTTTTGCTCATAAAAAATAAGAGGTATAGGGTATGCTACCTGAATTATGGATGCAATTTCACACAGAATCCGATAATAGATTTAAAAAAATGATGTTCCATTTAAAAAGAGGAACTTGGTATAGACTTCTCTTTTTGACAAACCCTAAATATTTTCTGTATACTATATTATAGGCGTTCATTGTATATATTCGAGAAACTTTGAAAAATTTCTGAAATCACGTTACTGAAACTCATAGTGATTGACCAAATCTATAATGCCATTACGTTTCAATAACCAATAATTCAAACGTTTAGCTGCACGGGTGGCGAAAAAAATTATTTTATATCAGGTTGTTTGTTGCCAAATTTCTTAAAAAGTATTTTTTATCTCCGAAAATGTTCAAGATAGGTACATAAAAATGATTCAGAATGTGTTGCAGAATCTAAAAATGTAATTATATACAGGGTGTTCCATTAAAAAAATAAAGTTTATATACGTTTCGAGTATATCTGGCAACACCGCGTGGCCTAAAAATATTTTACATAGATACCTCATATTCGCTTACATAAGTAACCAACATTTTTGGTTTTTACAGTAAGTTATTCTCTATAAATGTCTAATAGGACACTGGTTTATTAAAACTGAAACAGCAACAGTGTTTTTACGTACCTTAATTAATTTCCCATCATGACGTTGTATTGGAAAATTTTACAATATTAAACAATATGTTACAATTGTAATTTTTGCCATTGAGACTATCTCATGTTGTTTCTGATGTCATATATATGAGTTAATACTATTTTTCGTACCTTAATGTTATGTGCTGTACTGATATCATTCTGTAATGAAGTAAACTTGATGGTGGACTATATACCGAGAGGTAAACGGTATAGAAACGAAATAAAAGGTGTAACAAATTATCCTGGATCAGAGATCGACTCCGATCATAACCCCGCATTTGGAAATCTTGAAATTGAATTGAAACATTCATAATCGAAAGGAAAATCGTATGACTTCTGAATAATGAAAGCCGAATTACAACAAAATAATGATCATTTCCCAATCCACAAATGAATAAAAGAAGCAACTAAAATCAAGACCAATACTCAGCAACAGAGTATTCTAGTCACAGACAATAACAAACAAACTATGGAACTAGAAAAAATCTAATCAATATGGATACACTACATACTAGAATTTTGTGAGCATGACAGAGTAGCTAGAACAAGAACCAAGGAATAGTAATTTTTAAGTCATAGATAAAGCAAGCAATAAAACTGTTAAAAACACGTAAATGACAATATATATGCTGATATGACTATTGTATTTGGAAGCCCTGCTCCTCGCTTACAGCACCAAGATTTTCGGGAAAGTAGTCCAGATGTGAGTGTAAAAAGTGAAGTTTTATGCTCATATTGCATCCCATTTCTATCAACGTCTCTGACATGTTTTCTCCAACGTGTTTCTAATTTGGATATTTTTTATTTCCCAGAAAACCTTTTGAAATGAAGGAAATCCATCAACTTTATCAAAGTCAATCTTTTAGTCAATAGCCTTTATCTTCTATTAACAGCCTTATTTGTAAAATTGTAGTCTGTACCAAGTTTCTTTATTAGATTAGAAATATCGGTGCAAAAAACAATTCCAGATAGGCTATAAATTCTGTCTCGCGCTTCTGGAAGCATGGGATTTTAAAGTCATGTGCCAGTAAATTTTTATTTCGAAGTCTAGATGCTAAAATTTCGGAAAGATCCTTAAGTAAACCTAAATCTCTTACTAAGTCATTAAGTTCTGATTGTAAAAATAACTGTGGTTGATGAGAAACGCCATAAATTACCACCATCACTGAGGGTATCTTCATCTATTTCAGTTTCAAAAAAACTAGTGGTATCTTCTTCTAAATTGGTTGGATTCTCAGGTATTGGTATATATGGATCATGTGGCACTGGCCTAATTGCAGATTTGAGGTTCGGATAATCAATGGTTTTCAAATTTTTATCATTATATCCACGAACATGCAGAAATAGCAACCATTCTGGTGATTTGTTGGCTCTCTCCATATCATACATATTCTAAAGGGTAGGGATCGCCTGACTCTATTATTCCAATGACTTTAACCTTCTTCATATCCCTTACAAACAATATGTGGCTCCCAAGGTTTATCTTGATCGCCAATTTTAAAATAAGAGAAGTATTGTTTTTTAAACAGGGGTGTAATTTTTCGTCTAAATTTCTCGACCACCAAAGAACCACACACAGAGTAAAATATTTTTCCGTTTTCTTGGCATTTTAAAGAATTATTTAACTGCACAATGCTCACTAACTCCACGAAACGACTCCCTACAACAAACGCAATTACACGATAAACTATAAATTTGCGAATCTCAGAAACCGTAGCAATTACAACTTTTTAGAATGTTAGGTAATGTTTACTATATAACAATAAATATAACATTTCAAAAATTAATTTAACGATATTGCGTGATAAAAACAAAGCATTGTTTTTCTATTAGTTTAGTACTCCAAAAATCAAAAAATTTTGGTTGGTCTCGGTTATCAAATCGCGCAAAATGAAAATTAAATTTTTTAGGTGGCTCATAGATTCTTCATACGATCCGTACGAGCAACTTGCCTGGCTTGTAAAAACGCTGAAGGAAGCGGAAGACAATAACGAAAGCGTGCACATATTGTCTCACATACCAAGCGGCAACGGCGCCGTCTTAAAAGTATGGAGTCGGGAATACAACAGGATAGTGGAAAGGTAGCAAGCGGGGATACTTATTATTTGTTGCCATTCAGTTAAGGCCGACTTTCTTCAACTTTCGACACTAACTTAACGGAGTTAGTAAACTGTTTGTCCTTTTTGACTCACAAACGGAACTTTTCTCGACAACAGCGCTCGGCGAATTTGAAATAGTTTCTGCGACATGTTTTGCGTCTATGAAAAGTCCATAAACTGGCTTTTCCTTTCTCGTCTGTAATTTTAGAAGTCTTGCGATCACTAGGGTATGAAAACTGATTTGCGGCACTGCTAGTTAATATATCTGGACGTTCTTTTTTATTTTTTTTTTAAACTTTCACAGGCTACTTATTAATTCAAAGTTTGAACGTTTTGAAATTTATGGTCAGAACAAGCTAGAATGTTAATTTATCAGTTTATCAAATTCTTTTTAATTCTAAACTTCTGATCTAAACTTCTACATGCTCCGCTAATGTTCCTATCAGATTGGCAATAAATTACAAATAAGTTCATAATTCCTTAATTTTTGAAATGATTTTGCTTCATTTTTCTTTTAAAGCTTCACAAATACTTAGTGCGAATGTCAATAGTCAGTCAATCAAGACAAAAGATTGCTTCAAGATTTGTCAATTAGACAATTAGACAAATCTTTATTTTCATCGTCTTTTCATAAAGTTTACTGATAATGAGATAATGTCAATTAAATCTTTGTAAATATCCACATAAAAATATAAAAACACAAGCAATTTAACAAGTTTACAAAAAAATATATTATATTGCAATGTTCAAGTGCAATGTGCAATCAAGAGCTATTATAGCATAGTAGGCATTTTTTACTAAATTGTTGTTTTGATATTCTTTTAAATGCACTACTTTTTTGTAGTTTTTAATCTCAGTAGTCAGTTTATTATAGAATTTAACTGATAGCACTCTCGGTGTATTTGGTATTTTGGCCAGCATGTGTCTAGGCAAGATCAAATTAAAATTTACTAGAAAGCTAAAAAGTTTTTGATTTATTTAAAACCAATCTATTTTCATTGCAAAAAGTTATCAAAGAAAATTATGAATAAGAGCCTCCTCAATATGCTTCCTTGAGGTACGCCATTGTTAACTCAAGCATAGTATGACCTAACCGAGATATCGTTATTTTTTAAATTGGTTTTTTGTTCTCTGCTAGTGAAGTATGATTTTATCCAACAATAAGTAATTCCATGCATCCCGCCTTCGTAGAATTTATCGAGCATTGATTCTAATACTTATCACATTAATAGCTTTGATCAATAACAACAAGGTGAACAAGGTGAAAATTTAAATTCATAATTTTATTAGATTATTATAATTGAATCGGATGCTAAAAGAGTGCGAAAGACTTGGAAAGAAAAATTAAATGAAAATGAGGTTTAACGAAGCTCATCTTGTCTATGCGCAAAACTTTCTTCGAAGTGGCTATGTTGAATGTTACATTTCAAAGACGGCGAGAGATGGGTATGGGGAAACTTGAATAAAATATACAGGAATGTACATGGCGTGCTATTAAAATAACAAATAAACTGTGTTTCTAAAATTCCCTTACAAAATCTTATTTTGCAACACTCTGTGTTTTACATCTAAAATGGTATGCCAGGAAAGAATGCGCGAGCCTTTCCACGGACTGCCTGGAAAAGTTTGATTTTTAAATAGCTTCATAATCTATGAAATTATTTTACATTTCAAAATGTTGGCACGTTTCTATAGAAGCGAGAACACTGCATACTTCAATATATTTTAGACCAATAGAGCACCTCTTTTTATATCACCCTGTAAAATTTAAAATAAATCCTTTGGTCCCCTCACGAGATACCCTCAATATATGCCAACCGGTGTAGTATTACGTAACCTTTTTATCATGAAACATTATACAAAAATACGTTATACTAGAAGTTAATTATTTTTACTATGTTTTACATTTTTCTGAAACAGTGAACAATTTATTAACTTTATTTCAATACATTTTTTATCTATATTATTGTTTATCGGTGGATATAAAATAATATAGCTTCACAAAATGTAATTGATATGTATTACACAACTTCCAGTTACGTAATACTGTACAACGAAATTCTTTAACAATAAATATTGGTTGTTGGTCCTTAATAGTAAATTGAAGTCATTAACGGATAGAAATAGATATAAGCCCTGGCAAATACGCTTATTCTGTCCTAGAGTGACGACTTCTGAATATTTAATTTCATTTACTAATGAACTGCGGAGTACTCAGTGTATCTTGCATTTTATTAGTGACTTAAACGAAATGTACGAGGGTAGGTGAACTAATTGCGACACAAAGCATGAACTTTTGCCTGTCAACCTTTACTATTTTTCTATTTAACTAACTATAGCGTTACTGGATCTTAAAACCACAAAGAATTTAAATAGAAATTAATTTTTAAATGTGCATGCATTTGTTGCCAGAAATTTCCGTTTCCAGTTTTTCCGTTTTTAACTACAAAAAACAGCAAAGCTATGTATTAAAAACTTATGCTTTTTAAAATTTCACTGAAAGTACGGGATGAAGTACTCATCCAAATACTAAAAGCGCAAAGACGGAATCAATTTGTGAGACTTCAATAAATCCCCCAGTTGTCCAAGAGACTTGGAGTCACAAAAATTAAGATTTGTTGATAAACGAAAACGAGATTTCAAAAATTTGATATAGATCTATAAAATATTATATTTCGCCCACATAGGCATCCACACCTCTTTTTGACACAAACGATAACTGTCACAGCGAGAATACATTTAATACCTTTCAATTTTAAATAAAAGACTAATGTTTATGTTAAAAAAAATATAAATTTAGAATACGCGAAACGTGGCAACGTGGTAGCATATTTCATTTTACGTCTATTGAATATGAAAAGTATTTCAAAGCCTCTCGCTATGCCAAAAAATGAAGAAAAACGCCTCCACACAAAACGTCGCATGACAGATCTTGAACTCGTCTTGACACGCACTCTGTGAGTGTGTATCAATATACCGGGTGTTCCGAAATTAGTGGGGGAACGAGTTTTTTATTATTATTTGCGAAATAGGTTGAGAGAATGTTTTCAAATTGAAGCGTTTTAGTAATTTTCGCATGTCGAATCTAATTCTAAAATTGTATATGTCAAGTTTTGGTCAGGCGCGTAACTTTTAAGGAGTACAGATAATATAAACTGGAACAGCCATCATTATTATCAATTATTTAACGGATTCAAGTCAGGCAACCGAGTCGGCCTCCATTACTCCAGAAATGCGAGTATTTATCTCTTGACTTGTCACATCATAAAATTTTGTCCAAAACATCTTGATGGTTGAGGATCGACTGGCAAAATTCTGAACAATTTGGAAAGTCTCCGTCTTAAATTATGTAGTTTTAGAGAATGCCGATAATGTCCTGGCATCAAGGTAATTCTACCATGCTGAATAATAAATATCTATTTCACAAATCTTCAAAATATAGGTAAAACTTTTTTGTTGTCATCGTTTATTTCACTTGTTAATGCTACTTGATGATTTTCCTCAATTCTGTTAGATTTATATGTATCTTGGATAATACTCTCCGATGTGGTTGTCGTCTTTGTGGAAAATCAATATCTGCTAATTATCTGTTCGAAAAATGCCCCGCCACAAAAAAATTTACAAAAACTTCAGCTACAATGTGAGCAAAAACATCATGAATGTCAAACGGGTAACAAAATAACAATCTTATATATTAGGTGGCCAAATATTGGCGCCCCTGTACATTTTATAGCAACATTGTAATAAATTTTTTTGAAGGGGCTGTATGATTAACTCATGTGCCGAGTTTGAATAATTTTAGTAAGCCAATCTTCAGTTATTGAATTAAATGTGATGGCAAAATTGCAAACGGTCAACATAACAAACCCCAGCGAATATTTTCTATGACGCTATTTCCAAAATTTGACGAAATCAAGCTGGACAATAACATATCAAATAAAGGTTGGTTTACACAACAACTTCTTCTAGGTGCGGGTTCAATTTTATTTTGTAATAAGATCAAATTGCTTTCTGTTTTGATGTTATGGTTGATAAAAATAGGCCCATATTATGACGTCCGCAAATTTCCACCATAACATTCATTTTTTGGCTTCCAATTTGAACAAAACGATATTCATTGTTTTGGCTCCACTACCGACGGTTTTTGAATATTTGCTTTGTTGTTGTGTTTTTTTAATGTGCGCAACACTGTGGTTTGCTCTTTATTTTCAGCTGATGAAAGAATCTTCGTACTAATCATTTTATTTTCTTTCACATGCAGTTCAAGTCTCTATTGTCCCTTTCTTCTACTCTATTATCGACATTTTTAAATGAACATTTATACGGTGCCTTTGGACTCGAATACCGCTTGAATATGATTACTTTTTCTTCAATTGAATAACACTTATTTAGCTTTAATTAAAGCGCATATACATACAATCACAAATAAAAATATTGTTGCTGGTAGGAATTTTCGTATCAATTTTCGTGTCAAAATGTATTTAAATTATTAAAAATTTCTAATTTTCCCATCATATTTAATTCAATAATTGAAGATTTGGGTTATTACAATTTAATCAAACTGGGCACGAAAAGTTATATTACAACTTTTATAAATAAGAGCCATAAGTCAATACGATAGAAATACAATACGACTTTTACAGTAAGCTAAATTAAATGGATAGTGGGATACGTGGGACTACGCAGTACTCTTTCTCTTATATTTCTTTCCGCGTTTACTTCAGTTGAAATCATCGAAAATTGCCTCTGAAACCGAGTTTGGGATTTGATGATAAAACGGCCGATTATCAATTAGTCAGCGGCATACTCTGCGGTTTGCACGCAACACTAATGGGCGGCATTTCAGATTCGCGAACACAATAACCGGACAATTTAATGGACACACCCACAGGGATCAATTTATGGTCCACTATAATACTTCGCAACCCGAGCAAGTCATAAACGTAGCCTGGAACGGGGCTTCGATAACAACATTCGATAACGCCAATCCCAGTTTCAAAGTGTATTCGACTGACAGTTCTACGTTGGTAAGCGAAATCCAATTTCGAAATACGCTTCATCAATTATACACGAACATGTAGGAGCTTCTCGACGCAGAGGAATGGACCTTTAACTTGACAAAGGCAAATTTAAATCCGGAAGCGAGTCCGGAATGGTACAAATTGTATTCGTTTAAAGATGCCTTCGGTGTTGATAATCTAGGTCCCGATGAGATTGGGAATTTATTGGTCCGAATGACCAAAGATCACTCCCTCATAAACAACTATCACGTGTAAGTAAGCATCTGTGTACTGCAGGGTACGCCGTGCTTTGCCTACAGTTTTAGGAGTCGCAACGCTGATCCGTCCGTAGCTGTGGAATGCGACAGCAAATGCCAAAAGAAGTATTTGTGTGAAATCTCCGTAAGCGAAGTCGGGGACAGATCTCACTGCGAAAGGCTGGAGGAGCTATACGATCAGAACAACTGATTTTACACTCTAGGATTTTGATTCGTTGTTCATTTTACATTTGTTTGAAAAGTCTATTTCTGGATATCTTACATTTTTGAGGACTCTAGTGAATTATTTTCCCACGAAAATATTAATTAAATTAGTTTTCATTATTTATTTGTGTATTTATTTTAACACTCCTTTTTCCTAGTTTCGCTTCAATATCTCCAGCATTGAAATCCTTTGCCAATCAAATTATTATACATTGATGAAACACCAAGATCACAAAGGGTCAGATGAATAATTCGACACAAGCAACACAAGGTGAGGTTCAAAATTCAATTAAAATGTAACTTCAAAGTTACTTTAATCTCAAAATTAAAATTCTAGAAACATTTGTCAAGGAGCCATTTCGTCCTGAACGTTTAAACTCCCCTCGTTTTTACTATGACTTTGAGTAACATTCTAACTCTAAAATTCTAATTGCAGAAAAGCAGACGTATGAATGAGAACACACAGGTGTTCTATGCACTTCGTGTAAGCATAGCCATATCTTCTGCATGAAGTTCTGTTTGGTTGCAGACAAAAAATATAAAGAAGGTAATGTTAAAATACAGAGTTGAGCAAAGTATGGTCTGAGTGAGGCTCTAAAAGATATGTAATCTGTTTTTGCGTCCTCAATAATTTAATTGTGTGAGTAGCGGAGCCCCAGGAGATCAAGTTATAAAGTAATATTTAATTTCAACCAAACGCTTTCTAGCCTGTATTTCGCGCACCCTGTTTGACAGACGAACAGTAAAGGCATAAATTGTAGCTCTCGAGGCAGCCTAAAAGGGCATTAAAACCAAGCGATGCCGTTTGTCACTGTTTGTCAGTTACGACCTACTATTTACTTCGGAAAATAACAATTTTCCGTTTTTTACTCATAACCACGACACCTGCATTTTTTTTTAGTCAGCTTGCCATGAACCTCACTCGTCTTGTGGTTTAAGAATTTTGTCGATCCGACATACGGTTTTCGGGAAAACATTTTTTTTCAATTTTTCAATTTTGTTTTATTCTTCGGAACTTCCAATCTCGCCCGGTTTCAATCGGTTCCATCTGGGCATGTAACTCTAAATTCCTGCCGTATTTCAACTCAATAGCTCAAAATCTCGAAAACTTACTTCCTGAAAATCCGTTAAGGAAAACAGACATACTTTTTCGAAATTCGATTTCATCCGTTTCGTGGATGGAATGCAGAGAGAGAGATATGGCAGTGATCACGAAAGATAACATAAATCAGCTCATTATGGGCAAAAGCGTGGTCTTTCTGCATTGGTGTAAAAAATGTGTTTGTGAAACTTAAATCCATTAGATATAATTTAGAGCCCATTGATTCACAATCACGTGTCCTTCCTGTGTTATTAATTTATTTATTATTAAGATTTAAATTTCATAAATATATTTTTTCCATTGTTATATTTTCAATCGAACGACCAGTCCATTTTGGCCAATACGATGATGGTAACATCAAGTTAGGTCGAAATTGTTCGTATCAAATAAATATCTATTCAAATAAATACTTACCCCCTTTTTAAAGGATGATCATCAATAAATGTTTGTTTCATACACATAAACTTGTTTCTTGAAATCTCACAAGTATTATTTAAGTGAAATACATATTTATTGGTTTTTAAGAATTGTTGGTTTCTTAAGAATATGTAATTTATGTTGTTATTTGGATGAAACACATTTAGTTTACTTCAGTTTTTTTATTTGGACCGAGGATTTGATCATTTAATATAAATATACCGTTCTGCTCAAAGTGTCGGTATTTTATAGTTTATAAATCCGCAATAAAAGTTAAAACGTATAAATTCTATTAATAACAAAGTACATTAGATTAATTTGTAATATCTTATGGAATAAGCAATGTATTCAGTTATTGTTGGTTTCTTAAGAATATATAATTTATGCTGTTATTTAGATGAAATGCATTTAGTTTACTTCAGTTTTTTTATTTGGACCGAGGATTTGATCATTTAATATAAGTATACAGTTCTGCTCAAAGTGTCGGTATTTTATGGTTTCTAAATCCGCAATAAAAGTTAAAACGTATAAATCCTATTAATAACAAAGTACATTATATTAATTTGTAATATATTATGGAATAAGCAATGTATTCAGTTATTGTTGGTTTCTTAAGAATATGTAATTTATGCTGTTATTTAGATGAAACACATTTAGTTTACTTCAGTTTTTTATTTGGACCGAGGATTTAATCAGTTAATGTAAATATACAGTTCTGCTCAAAGCGTCGGTATTTTATGGTTTCTAAATCCGCAATAAAAGTTAAAACGTATAAATCCTATTAATAACAAAGTACATTATATTAATTTGTAATATATTATGGAATAAGCAATGTATTCAGTTATTGTTGGTTTCTTAAGAATATGTAATTTATGTTGTTATTTGGATGAAACACATTTAGTTTACTTCAGTTTTTTATTTGGACCGAGGATTTGATCATTTAATGTAAATATACAGTTCTGCTCAAAGTGTCGGTATTTTATGGTTTTCAAATCCGCAGTAAAAGTTAAAACGTATAAATTCTATTAATAACAAAGTACATTAGATTAATTTGTAATATCTTATGGAACAAGCAATGTATTCCGTTATTGTTGGTTTCTTAAGAATATGTAATTTATGCTGTTATTTAGATGAAACACATTTAGTTTACTTCAGTTTTTTTATTTGGACCGAGGATTTGATCATTTAATATAAATATACAGTTGTGCTCAATGTGTCGGTATTTTATGGTTTCTAAATCCGCAATAAAAGTTAAAACGTATAAATTCTATTAATAACAAAGTACATTATATTAATTTGTAATATCTTATGGAATAAGCAATGTATTCAGTTATTGTTGGTTTCTTAAGAATATGTAATTTATGCTGTTATTTGGATGAAACACATTTAGTTTACTTCAGTTTTTTTATTTGGACCGAGGATTTGATCATTTAATATAAATATACAGTTCTGCTCAAAGTGTTGGTATTTTATGGTTTCTAAATCCGCAATAAAAGTTAAAATGTATAAATTCTATTAATAACAAAGTACATTAGATTAATTTGTAATATCTTATGGAATAAGCAATATGTTCAGTTGAAATTTAGCAAATGCTTAATAAATAACTCTTTATTAATAATAAACTGAAACCTGAAAAACTAGAAAATGAACTTGTTAACAACTTTGATAGGTAACTTTTTTAAGACAATGCAGTATTTATATTGTAATAATAATAATGTAAAGATAGTTTTGGTTATAATGTTCCGAAATAAGTTTAATTGTTGTAAAAAAAACATAAACCAAAAAAAAGACCCCATTGTATTATGGCAAGCCATGTTAGAGGAGTGGGGGGGGGGGGTCCTTGCGGTATAACTGATTGAGCTATTTGTATTTAAATCTATTTTATTTGCTTTTAATAAATATAATTAAATCAAATAAACGGTTGTTTAATATAATGGACTAAGCCAATCCCATTATTTTCTTATTTGGTTGAAATAAGCAATTACTTAACATAACTAGAAATACAATAAAAATTCAAACCAATGATTGAAAATATTTGAATACATACAATTAATTCTTTAATACCAGCAAAAAATTTTGTTCAAAGGAAATAAAAAAGTTTCAAATAAATATTAGTTGGGATAAATTTTTCAGTCTAAGCTTCATAAAATTTAATTATACATTTGTTGTAACAAACAATTAATTGTTGGTGATTTTTGTTGTGTTTCCATTTCAGATTTTTGGCATAACTTCTTTACAGTTTATATTTAAACAATACTGTTAACCTTTATGGAAATACTTACCAGTTTTCCTATTAAATACTTTCGGCACTTATTTACTTGAGGAAGTGACGCTCTTCATAAGCAGTAAAAACCTTCCCGTTTCGTTACAGTATTAGTATCTGAAATATTTTAGGCAAGTAGATATAAAATGTGCTAATTCAAGTTGCTCAGGTGTTATTTAAGTTATAGCGTTACTAATTTTTCAAAGAAACTTCCACAGGCTACTGTGTGAAGCCAACTGGATCATTGGCTAAACGTCAGCAAGTTCGACTCAGCAAAAACCGACGCAGGAGGAATCCAGAAGTTTTGTAAAAATTCTTATAGCGTTACTGTTTTAAATATTATTTTATTTGTAGAAATTTTTTTCTATACTTTTTATATAACATTGAAATCACTAAAATTTGGAACTGAGGTGGGTTTTACTTGATGAAAATCCATTTAGCACGTTAAATGATGACACAAAGTTTATTTGCTCTATGATACTGTGGTGTCGAAAGTAGAAATGAGAATTTACTCAAAAGATTACCATGTATTTTAACTGGAGTGTACTTAATCTCATAGTTACATAGTCCAAATATTTTGTCCATAACTAAACTGAACATTGATCCAAATCGACCGTCCATTTTACTAATTTACTTACTAATTACTAATTACTAATTAATTATATACAAATATAGAACATCAAATGGAAATATTTGACAACAAGCCTTTTCCCGCTTTCAACCGGTGTCGAGTGCATTCGGATCAAAGTACTAACTGCAAAACGCATTATCTAAACCGAGAGTAATGACATTACTTCTTCAATATGGCGAAACACTCCTTCACTGGAATTATAATTATTTGCATGGAAAATGTATTGAGTTAAAAAGCATCATCACTCATTATGATGTGACGTTAAAATATGCAGAGCGTTTCATATACAATCAACAGTTTACGAGGGCTTCGTTTTCGATATACTTTGTGTTATAAATTAAAAATTTCTAATTTAAATTGTCGCGAATTATCTTAGTCCATCGATGAATTCCTACAGCGGATCAAAAGTTTTCTTCTTGGTTTTGTTATACCGAAACAAGTCGGCTTATTAAGGTACAACTTTTCCTGTAGAAAATTTCGCCCTTCCGGATTACCTGTACGCTTTTATTTCGCCGAAAGCTTTTGAAATCAATTTTGAAACTTTTGTAGGACGATATTTCCGACCATCAAAGGAATGCCAAAAATCGTTGAATAGAATGAATTTAGGGAACCAGGCGAATGGACGTCGTTTGTTTAAGCCGTGAAGTGAATACAGATGAGTGAATAACGTTTTTTTTCGTAGTTTTCCGGCAACTATTGCCATGTTTAAGCGATTTTGCCCTTTTACACAAATTAATAATAACAATAATAAGGAATTTAGTAGCAATAAACATTTTCTTTATTAATGATTTGAAGGTTAAATAATTAAATAAATAGGAGTTTCGCTAACACAAGAAAAAATATAGTTATCACTTGTTAGCAATTGATATAGTTATTAATTAGTTAGCAATTGTTCTGTAACGAACATATGTAAAAAAGTAAAAAATAACGAATAAAAAAAATGACCGTTCATATAGAGTTTTATGGGCTGGAGTAATCAACCTCAAACCTTACATTAATATTGAGCATTCGTCCGAAGAGATTGTTATTATATATATAAACAATCCCGAGCAATAAACTTACATTCATTGTTATCGGCTTGAAGGAACAAGAAAAAAAAGCGGTTCAACGATTAGATAACGCTGAATTGCTTAAAAATAAGGCAGAGGATTTAGGTGTAAACGCGAGTAACAGCAGTTGGCGCAGTTTGTAAAGGTTTTTGTAAGGTAGACGTTAGTCATCGTGTTATAAATGTATGAACCGGTCATTCGCAAAAAGTGCCATGTACCTAAGAAGAAAACAAATATCAATTATATAGGTTTAAAACTCCCGATGCAACAACCAAACCAACGAAAACCCATAACGCAAGGGAAATCATCATCGGAAAAAATATCTTCCTCCGAGTGTGATTCATGCTGATTCAACTGGGAGAATATTAGATGCATCGATCAACTTTTCCCTTTCCCAAGCCTTACTTTTCAGGTAGTCTGTGTGCCTACAATAGTTCGTCCATTTTTTGGGTGAAATCTGAAACAAAGTGTTATGAATACAAGCAAGTGATTCAGCCCATTAACGCAGCATAGTATGTGACCTCACATTGCCAGCATTAATTGTAGAAATACGGTAATAATAAAAATAATAAAAAAGGTAATAAACTGATATTTAACATTTTTAAAAATGTCTACCAAATTTAAATTACATTAGTCGTAAATGTGTGGTTTTTAGCTTGGTACAGAGGCGAAAACCGACGTATGAAGTTTGCGGTGCCAAGGTCTTGAGGAGAACCCAGTGATCACGTCCATGACTGTTATTTTTGTATGGTTATCCAAGTAAGCGTCGATCGGGTGAAAATGCTACAAAAAATTCCGACCTGTTTGTAGAGAATTTTTTGCCAGCTTTTCTAGACGCTCCTTAATATCCAAGTCTCGTCCAAAAATGCTGAATTGAAAATGTCAGTTATGATTGTTCCGTCAGATATTTCCGGTTTGAAATAATTAATAATTTAAATAATAAAAGTGGAGATTCTTTAAAAGAGCACGGAAACCACAGAAAATGTGTTTTGTTACTAGACGATGCTCCTCTTCACCCAAGCGCGGAGTAATTTGAAGGTGGGGAAATAAAAATAATGTTTTTCTTCCTGCTGTAACTTCTCTCATTCTGCTCATAGATCAGGGCGTACTCGTAAATTTAAATAGATGAGGGTGCCGATCTCATCTAAAAAATAAACTTCAAACATGTTGTATATTGGATAGCTTCAGCTTGGAATCAAGTAAAAGATAGTACCCTGAAAAAGTCTTGCTCAAAATTGATTCACCAGGAACATCATCACAACATTACACAGAACAGAAGTTTATGAATGCTTTGACAGTGATGGCATAGACAATGAAATTAACAGAGCAAGAAATAATTAATTAAAAATATTTGCAAAAATGCTGTTGAAATAACCAGTGATGACACTGACAATATACCAATAAAAATATAACATTCGGAAGGACTAAAGGCCTTGGAAAACGAGTTAACTTATGTAGAACAACAAAAATTATCAAACGTTGGAGAGATATTTCGGCCAGAAACAGAAGTACGACTAAACAACTGAATTTAAAAATTACCTTATTGTTAAGACTGTTAATTAAAAAATTGGATATGTACTTTAGATTTTAGGCTACCTTTAATGTGTATTTTATGAATGTACGTAATAACATATTCAAAAAAATTTTGAGTATTAAAAATTGAATACATTATTTGTTCTACGTTCTTTTTAAATGCTACATTGAAAAAAAATGGATTCACCGAAATTTCGATGAGTTGAAATCACTTTGGTCTACATTATTACGGATAGTCGGGACTGTACTGTATTGTGTGCCAGTAAGAACCATCAGATTCAGATTATCAAAACGAAAGGTCGTGCAAATTTCAAAAAAATTAGCAAATCGAGAAAATGCTTAGAATTATTTTGTAGCCGCTGAAATGACCACTAGGGGGTGTAATTGCTATCTTAAATTTTGAAACTCTGTTTCTATAAACGTTTCTAATATTAACCACAGTAAAAGTACTTTAAAGCCGAGGCTAATTGAAATGGTTTTAATTTAATGCTGCTTGCTATATCTCTTAAATCAGTGTGTTTTGCTCGAGAAACGTGGTGTCGTTAAAAAGGGCTTTTTATTGCCATTCCGGTTGGCGTTTTCTGACAATTGCAAAAAATAAATTTTCTCGATAAGGGATGAATGCAACAATATGACTTTTTTACGTCTTAATGTCTTTTTCTAATTTAAAATGTGATTAAAAGAACTTAACGCCAAAAACAACTGAAATTTTGAAAAAAAAAACATCTTTATGGGTTTTATTAATGTCTAATTAACCAGGTCTTCCCAAATAAAAGGCAAATGATATTTGAAATCAGAAAATGTGGAAAACCATTTAAAAAGTGAAATTAGCATGTACGAAGAAACACTGTTTTTGGAATAGGAAACACCTTTCTCCATTACAATTTCTAGGTATTTTCAAAATAACTGTCAATTTTGATAGTTAATGAAAAATTTTTGATAGCAATGATTTTGTTTATTATTTTTGACGTACAAACTATCTCCATGATCAAGACCTGCTATATCATTAATAAAAAAGGTTCCCATATGATGCAAATGGCAAAACCTGCTACGTAAGGACACCTAAATTCCTTGCAACCGTTTCAAACTATAGGCTTAAATTATTAAATTCATGCCTGAAACGTTAGGCGCCCCGCGTGTACCCCAAATGGAACCTGAACGTGATCAAGTTTTAAATCAATTTAAAGTGGGGCGAAATTCCCGTTGTCCTATCGTAAATTAATTTGCCGGTGCCCGTGTTTAATAGGATTCTAATTTGTGTTTCGGCGTATACGAATATCAGTGCTTTTCAGTGCTATAAAATCCCGAATCGGTGATAAATAACTACCGAAATGTAATTGTTTGGCAACGAATTGCTGTAGATGTCACATTTACAGCGACAATTTAAAAAACTTTTTTTATTTAATTTGCGAAATCAATACTGACAAACGAAAATCTCGATTTGTAGAACGCGCGATTTGCAAAATTAACTCTTTTACATTTTTCTCCACTGACGTTAATTTCTATGGTTAATTGAGAGTTAAGGTCCACTATCTGACCCTGACTGGAGATAACGATTTCATTTAAGTTGTGGGTATATATAGTCGGTACGATTTGTGATGGCATGGTCCGCAATAAAATTTCAGACAAAATGAAATAGATTATTAATGTTGCTGTGAGTAGCTCACAGTTGTCACTGTCGGTCCCAAGCCCGGATAAAGGAGGAGGGTTCTTAGGTAAGGTTAGCAACCTGCATAAGGTAAAACACTCACATGCTCAAAGCACCGGTAATACAGCCTCGGAACCAGGATTGATTTCACAGATAACGACCCACGCGCGAAAAAGGACAAGGAACAAACTTTATATGAAGCAGCAACAAATAAGAATTGCATGCTGGAATATAAAAACACTCTATTCGAAAGATCATGAACTAATTCCCGAACTCAACAAACATAAAATAGACATATGTGCACTTTCCGAAACAAAAAAGAAAGGTAAAGGAACAACAAAACTAAATAACTACATTTTAATATACTCAGGCGTACCAAAAGAGCAAAGAACAACATCAGGCGTTGGAGTTGCTATAAATGATAAATACGAACAGAATATAGAAAGCATATAATACGTGTGCAACAGAATCCTGAGACCAACCCATTCACATTATATCAGTGTATGCACCCGACATTAATAAACCTGAAGAGATATCAATGGACTTCTACGAAAATCTACAGTCAGCGATAGACAAAATACCAACACATGAAAAGATAATTCTGTTAGGGGATTCAAATGCAAGAATTGGAAACGAGGTAGTGGATGGAATGAAACAAAAATATAACGAGAATATAACTAATAGAAACGGCGAAATTTTGACCGAATTCTGTGGACAGAATGAACTGAGAATAAACAACACATATTTTCCCCATAAAGAACAACACAAATACACCTTCTATGACAATAGAAACAATAAATCAATAATCGATTACATCATCACCAACCGAAGTTTCTTACTTCAACAAATATTAGACATAGGAGTATTATCTTCAGCCAACATCGGAACAGATCACAAACTTGTGCTAGGAAAGATACGATTAGGTACGCCGCTATCCAAAAAAAGACTATCGATAAGAACTGAAAAATTCAATATAGAATCCCTCAATCACGAAAGCACTAAACAAATTTACTCAAACAGATGCCAAACACATGTCACTCTTAACCCCATAGTACAGTTTGATACTCCTAACACAGCTTGGAACAAACCGAAAGAAAACATTTGCAAAGGTGCTAAGGAAGCTCTAGGAACACGCACTGTTTCACACAATAGGAGACCGAACATTAAACCCTGGTTTACATTAGAAGTCAAGAACATTACAATGGAAAAGAAGGAAAAATACTTACAATACAAGAAATCTCCAACACCGGAGAACCGAAATATCTACACCGAAATGAGGAACAGGACTAATAACAGAGTACGAGAAATTAAAGAAGAATATTGGCAGCGATTTAGTAACGAAATAGACGCGGATATGTACGGAGCACAAAAACGCATTTGGAAGATGTTGAGGGGTCTGAAACGAAAAACAAATGAAACAATACAACTAAGAACAATTGCAGAAGATACGTGGGAAAAATATTTCAGAGACCTATACGCAGAAACAGATGAACCAATGGAAGCACAAGGGACAAGCCAAAGAGATAATATAGAAGATCGCGCGCAAATTACCTACAAGCAAGTAGAAGAGACAATAAAGAAACTTAAAAAATAGAAAATCTCCTAATCAAGATAAAATACCAAACGAACTAATAAAAACGCGGGCACAGCTATCATAGAGGAATATACAAAACTGTTTAACATTATATTACTATATAACAAAATACCAGAGGAATGGAAACAAAGTATAACAATATCCATTTTTAAAAAGGGAGATAAAACCGACCCAGCAAACTATCGAAGGATAACATTACTGAGCACCTCGCTAAAACTCTGGATTCCTGGAAAAAGAAGTAAGGAAACAAGCCAATAAAGCTGCCGCAATATCAGGACATCTTAAATATCCCATATGGAAAAACAAACATTTGAGTGCAGAATGTAAGTCAAGAATATACAAAACCTGCGTACGACCAGTGATGACATATGGTGCGGAAACCAGAGCTGAAACATCAGTCACAAAGAGAATCCTACGAACTACTGAAATGAAGACCTTAAGAATGATAACTGGATACACATTGAGGGACAGACGGAGAAATGTAGACATAAGATAAATGTGCCAAACAAATGACGTTGTCAGATGGATAAGGCAGAGAAGAAGAGAATGGAACTGTTATGTATTCATTTAACGTGAAATGAAACTCGACCACGACATTGCAACCATTTACTCACAACTCCGTACAATACGCGGCCCGGCAGGTAACTGCCGTGGATCGCCCTAGAAAAACGTACCGCATCACGGTTTACAAAAAAACCTAATCTAAACTGCGATATAACAAACTCGCATATAGAACACCTTCCCCCTATAATATACTGAAACTAACTTAACTCTAGTGGTGTTTATGTACACTTGCATTTAGATATGAGTGTCACGTTTACTGGGTGACTTGTAAACGATCTGGAGGGTTAATCTTACTACGTCTACGAAGCACACGCGCACCGTAGTCACTTGGGACTTCATTGACGCTGGGGTGAGATAACGTCTTCACTTTCTGAGTCCGATGTTTCGCTATCGCTAGACCTAAGTGACGTTACATTATTACTTGATCTGTTTCTTGTTACGTTGGAAGATGGAGTCATCGAGGAGTTTTTTTTATTTGGAGCTGTCATGGAGTTTTCCTTGCTGGGGCAAGACTTGTCGTTACAATGATACTTTTTTAACTGACTTGAATGTCTTTTCCATGTGACTCCACCGACCAACTCAACCACGTAAGTTCTTCGGCCAAGTATATCTCGAACTACCCCTTGACACCACCTGCTTTTATCCGTGTTTAGACTGTAGTCCCGGGTCCATACTTTCTCCCCAATTGAAAATGACAGTTCCCCTTTCTTTTTGAGCTTAAGTTCTATTTTGTTTTGTTTTTCTTTTACAATATTTTCGGTCGAAGGTAAAATTAAATCAAGTCTAGTGCGTAAAAAGCGACCAAAAAGCATTTTTGCCGGACATTCTTGGGTCGTAGTGTGCGGTGTATTGCGGTATTGAAAAAGAAAAGTATCTAAAATAAGTTGTAAATCGGTCACCCCATCCGCATATCCTTTGCGTAACGCTCTTTTTGCAATTTTGACGCCTGATTCGGCCAGCCCATTCGTTTCCGGATGATATGGAGCACCCGCTTTGTGAATGATCCCCAAACTTGCCAAAAAATTTTGAAATTCCTCGGACATAAAAGTCTGACCGTTATCGGTGGAAACTTCTTTTGGGAGACCAAAACGAGCAAATAGAGCTCTGAAGATTTTTATGGTTTGCGCAGAAGACATGTTTGAGACTATGAAACATTCTAGCCATTTTGAAGTGGCATCTTCGATTACTAAAAATGTTTTATTTAAAAATGGTCCGAAAAAGTCAGCGTGAACACGAGTCCATGGTTCTTTAGGAGTATCCCACATAATTAAAGAAGGTTTCGCGGAGTTTTCCGAATAAAGTGCACATGTTTTGCATGAACGCGCGATTTTCTCGATAGAATCGTCGATTTTTGGCCACCAAACATATGAACGCGCCAAGGCTTTCATTTTAACGATTCCGGTATGAGTTAAATGTAATTCCCCCAAAATACTGTCATAGAAGACTGGAGGCACAATTAGACGGTAACCCCACATTAAACAACCATGTTCTACAGAAATTCCATGTTTTTTAAGAAAATAAGGTTTAAAATCGGTAGAGGGGCAAGTTCGTGGGCAACCGTTTCGAACATAAAATAGAATTTTGCTCAAAACGACATCTTTTGAGGTTTGTTCTTTAATCTTTTGGAAATTAACTGGGAATTTTGAATTTTCGATGTAATTTAAATATAAAATTTGATCTTGTTTCCCCGAGTCGAATAGTAACGGATTGTTGGCATGGTGAAACATATTTTTAGTGTTTCCCCCTAACCGAGATAGGAAATCTGAGTAGTGTTGTTTGGTATTGACATACTTAATTTCGAAACGGAATGAAGATAGAATGTATGCCCATCTTTGTAGGCGGTTGGCTGCAAAAACTGGCAACCCTTTTTTGTCGCCCAGTATTGCCAAAAGAGGTTTATGGTCTGTGTACAGTGTGAACTTGATGCCGTAAAGGTATTGGAAGAACTTTTTGACCCCGAATATTATTGCTAGAGCCTTTTTTTCGAATTGGGAATAGGAGAGTTCGTTTTTATTTAGCAACCTTGAAGCGAACGCGATGGGTCGCTCAGTTCCGTCTGTGTAGGTATGACTAATTATTGCCCCTAAACCTATACTGCTGGCATCTACCAATAATTTCATTGGTAATTTTGGGTCAAAATGGGCCAGCACAGATGGAGATACTAACATATCCTTGATTTTATCGAAGCTATTTTGGCAAGCCGGTGTCCATTCCCAAGGGATGTTTTTTTTAATAAACTGTATAAAGGATAAAGGGCGGACGACGCGTTCGGTAAGAATTTAACGTAATAATTGACGCCCCCGAGAAATGACTTAGGTTCTGTGATATTGGTTTTGACCACTGCTTCGACCCTCTCATCGGTTTTGTGCAAGCCGAACCTGTCAATTAAATGACCCATGTAAGTCAAAGATTCTCGCATGAAACTACATTTTTCTTTTTTTAATTGGAAGCCACATTCCGATAATTTTTGAAAGACTTGTTCTAATCGCTCCAAATGGTCAAGATCGTTTCTCCTTGTCACCAGAATGTCATCTAGGAATGATATAACGCCAGGAATATTAAATAATTGCTCCATGATTATTTGGAAGATGGAGGGCGCGCAGTGTATGCCGAAAGGCAATTTTTGATAAGAAAACAACCCCTTATGTGTGGAGATGGTAACCAACTCTTTCGACTGATCGTCGAGCAAAATTTGCTGATACGCTTCTGAAAGGTCGATTTTTGAAAATTTAATTCCCCCCTCTAGTTGGCTAAATAAGTATTCAATTCTTGGAAGAGGAAACTGTTGAAATTCCAATTGGGGGTTCAAGGTCACCTTAAAATCGCCGCAGATCCTTATACCGCCGTTTTTTTTTTTAATATTGGGACGATAGGTGTTGCCCACTTTGAAAATTCTGTGGGCACTAGCACCTTGTTTTTGACTAGCCGGTCCAGTTCTTGCTCAATTTTCGGTTTTAATGCTATTGGAACCGACGGAGGCTTAAAAAATTTCGGGGTGGCGTTTTCTTTTAATTTTGAAGTGACCTTGAACTTATTGAATGTACCTAGCGTACTGATGAATATTGGTTCGAATTTTTTTAATAAATTTTGCAACTTGGCGTCCGAATTTACATATAATAAACTGGTATTGCTATCGACTGATTTACAAGAGCCGATATTTAGCATTTTCAGACCATTGCGACCTAATAAGGGTGGCCCACCGTTCTTAATTACATATGTTTTTAGGTTGTAATTTTGACAATCATATGTTATTTTTAAGTTTACAAAACCCAAAGGTTGAAAAGATACACCGACATAATCTTTCAAACGCAAATCATTACTGATTAACGGAAACTTTTGAAAATGTTTGTTATACATTTTTTTTGAGATTACCGCGTGGGCGAAACCGGAGTCCACTTCAAAATTAAATTGCATTTTATCTATCTCTAATTTAATTAAAATAGGTTTTTCGTTACTTATTGAACTGCCATGGACATTTTCTGTTTTCATATGAAACATATTTTGTACGGGCGTCTGGGTGATGTTCGTGGGACCGTGCAAGGGTTTATCACTGATAATGAAGCACGGATCGTAGCTATCGTCCAAACCTTCGAGCGCGTTGTCTTTTAGAAAATTTTGACCCACGTTATTCTGCTTACACAAGGGTGCTAAATGTCCTTTTACTCCGCATTTATGACAAAAACAATGGCGGTAGGCACACTCGGACGATTTGTGGTTAGAACGGCCACAAACTGAACAAGAATGGAAACTTGATGTTTTCGATCTTAGGTCCTTGAATTTGACTTACCCCTGCTCCGACGAAAAATACCTGGTTTTTGATTGTTATAAAACAGCTCTTCTGGTTCTCTCTTGATTTCTGTGGATGTATCTTTCGACGCGCGTTTTTCGTGGTCAAAAAATGCAGAATCCTTTGCCAATGCGATTTTTTCCATAAACCGGAAGGTGCACTTGCTACTTTGAGGATTTTCCTCAAATAAGCGGTCACTAAAACGCACATCATTTAAGCCAACCGTGAATATATCCCTCATTAATCGGTCGAGAGTGATAGAGGCATCAAACCCACAAAAACTTGCTAAATTTTTTACGCGAACCGCCCAATCACACACTTTTTCAATTGGCTCCTTTTTTGCTGTGTAAAATTTTGATCTTTCCGAAAAATACGAACGCACGGGAGAAAAATGCTTTAATAACAACTTGTCTAACTCTTCAAACTTCAGCTCCGGCGGCGTTTTCGGCACGCACAAATTTCGTAACAAAACGTAACATTCTTCGTTTAATGTGTTTAGAAGTGTTGCCCGTTTTTTATCTCATTCGTTATCTCATTCGCGACGAAAAACTGTTGAAGTCTCTCGGAAAAAAATTGGATAATCTGACTTTTCCGAGTCAAATGAACCGAGGTTCCCGAGAAAAGTCGACATTTTAAATAATATTTTAGTTCGAGTGCTGACTGCGCCACTGTTATGTAATCATTTAACGTGAGATGAAACTCGACCACGACATTGCAACCGTTTACTCACAACTCCGTACAATACGCGGCCCGGCAGGTAACTGCCGTGGATCGCCCTAGAAAAACGTACCGCATCACGGTTTACAAAAAAACCTAAACTAAACTGCGATATAAAAAACTCGCATATAGAACAGGAACCAACATGTCAGTAGAATGGGCCCCGACAGAATGGCCATAATAATTCGCAACAACGTACCCCATGGCAGAAGACCTACTGGACGACCACCTAAACGTTGGCGAGATAGTTGGCAGTCAACCTCGCAAGAGTTGCTTAGACGAGGAGGAAACCGGAACTAAACACGCGATACGCCTTCTAAAAGAGGAAGAAGAAGAAATAAATATCAGACTCCATAAAATATAATTTGTCTGGAGTAAGTAGGCGAGTAAACCATATTTAGTTTGTATTTATGACGAAACGTTTTCATCATCAGAGCCCAATATTGGAACTGCTACTACCAGAAAATGATTTTTCGTTAACATTAATCACAAGTGGTGGTACCGTTATATCAAGCGTATTCTCTTTTTCCCATTATTCTTTTATTATATTTTCTGTATGTGTTAAAACTGATCTAATTTTCTTTGGTTATTGTTCGTCTCTAGCAAAGAGTATAAGATAAAGCTCCATTAGTGGCAATGTGCGGTTCAATTCAATTTAAAGTTTGAAGTGTAAAAAAAAAATCATGTCTGTAGTATTTTCAGTGTGACGCATTAGTGACGCATTACTTTAAACCGCCATGACAGTACTTTAGTACTTGAACGCAAATATTAGATGGCATTCGTAACAGTACACGCGACCGTCCCCTCTATGTTATACTTTTTGGTTTCTAGCATACGGCAAGTCTGTTTTGTTATTTTTGTGAATTTCTAACAAGGCACATTTTAGACAGTTTTTTATAATGGAAACTACTGTAATTATCCGGTAATTGGTGTTCTCTCTGTACGACACCGGGGCATAATAGACAGAGGTAGAACACTGGCAGGTAAATGAGTGGGTTTTGCCACCCAAATGACGTAACCCGAAAAATTCCAGAAATAGGATTAATACCGGCATATAATACACGTAAAATACATGAGTAGCTCGATGGAAGTAACTCGCAACAAGCCAAATATTACTAACTTAATGTTTAAAAGGAACTGGGCTGCTTTAATACTATTTTCAAATCTTGCTTGCTGACGTTTCGCCAATCATTCTGTTGGCTTCTTCAGAGCTTTACTGGAACTGGTTTGCAGTCTACTTTTTACCTGCTTATATCCTGTTTAAGGAGGTTCGCGGATCGTATTGCTTTATTTTTTAAAGACTTCTATGTATTCTAGGATTTTTCTATGGGAGAACAATTGATTACATACATTGACGATTATGTGCGGCAAATGTTGATGCGTTTATTTGTCTTAAGTCCTAAATTTCTTTCATGCTCTTTTATACTAGCCTTAGCTTCTGCATTTTTGATTTGAAAAAATGCTGAAGGACAACGATTTTGTTTGCAAGGGAGATACATTTTGACTATTTAGTTAGGAAAGGCGAATTCATTTATATGTCGGCAACGGTAGGTTCTAGGGGAAAAATTCTTAAACTAAACTCAATGATTCTTTAAAAATGTACAGGATGCATCGGTAATTTGTAAAAACTAAAAAAAGTGTTATCTTTAAATAAAAATTACTCATAACTAGAATTGTACGTATAAATCTCACCCCTTAACAATTTCAAAATAGCCATAAACCAAAAAAATCAACTTGTTTTGGCGACTTTTATCTTTTTTTTAATACTTGTCTACAAGGGCATAGTGGATCCTTTAATTTACGCCCTGTATAATATACAATACAAGAACATCGATGTAAATTTCGTTCGGTCTATTTGTTCACTTTATCTTTATGTTACGATAAATCTATATCTGGTACGCAAAAACGTTTAAACAATATTTGCCACTCGATTGATTAATGCGTTTGTTTTCAATTTATTGCGGTATATTATTATATTGCGGGCGAAAATACAAATCCGGAACCCCAAACTTTTGGGGGTGAATCGAAATATGCAATCGGAACGGGACACGCAGGGTGATTTGCGTTCACGCTACCCCCACATCGGAGTTCCGATTTACGACGGGCCGTAACAAAGGTGCAGTGCTAGAGTGGTCGTTAGGTCACTGTGTCAAAGACCTCTGCAGGTAGGCCGTCGACATTTTAGTCGATATTAAGGGATATTATGCACGTACTTTTGGAAGGAAGCGAGCGCCCCAGAAACGGAGCTTCGACCCCATTAATAACCGATTTGTTGCCGTTATTTTGAATACGGTTTCGGTCGTACAAGCTAGAAGCGAATGTATCGACAACGAAGTCATTCCGGGAAAAAAGATTTTACTGATTTAGGAACTTATTTTATTTTGATTTAAGCAAATTGACAACAATATTGGTATACCCTGTCTCAATCTTTATCGTGCTGACTTTTATATGCAATTATGGACGTAATCTGCCGATGTCGCTAAGATTCGAGTCCGGTAGGTATTAAAGGACAGAACATTAGGGGTGAACCCTTAATGGTTTTGAAAATTTTTTTTTGTTTATTTAGGTGGGTATAAATTCACAGCTAGGATATCTATACATAATTACATTTTTGTCCTAAGTGTCAAAATCTACTTCTGTTTTACTGGGACTTAAAGTAGAAGTAACATTTTCTGCTTTGATTTGATTTTACTTGGTTCCACAAATGCTCTATGGGGTTAAACATGCAATGGTATGGAGGAAGACGTAAAACAGTATGCTCATCCTGTTAAGTCAAATTATCGCAAACACACGTTTTTTTAATTGCATATGAATTTAGGACTTCCATGACTTGCGCTTTTTTGTAACTGAATTCAACATAATTATCATTTTCTAACAAATATTCTTCAATCTCAGTTTTTGAACTTGATGAGGCTGGTGCTTTGCCTAGCAGACGGCTGTGGTAGCGTAATACTGTTATTGGGAATACTTTATAAAACATTGTTTAGAACCAATTTTCAAAAAGCTCAGCACTTGAATCCTCCTGATAATTCAAGCTACAATCATTAATATTCTTTGCAAACAACAGACAAATCCGTCTTCTGACCCAGCGTGTGTGTTATGGTGATGCATTTTCCTTTTTTTTTAGTTTTGAGTGGAATTAACCCACCCTTTGGATACAGTGTCATATGTATCGAACTATGTTTCATCAAAGTTAACTATGGATCTGTTGTCCATATCTTTTAATTTTTTATGGTAATTAAATCTCCAAGTGTGTTGTTCCATTATATTTGCCTGTTGTCTATTTTTTGGGATACTTAAATCCCATTTTACAAACAACTCTGTGAAGGGTGGCATGACTTTTATTTATATTAGTTTCATCTTCTTCTAACTTCTTCTTCAGTTTATCCAAGATAGGAACAACTTCGCGTTCGTTCTTATTAGGTCTTGGTAGCTAATGTATATACGGTGAGTTTGAAAATCACTACCTTTATTCCTTTTCTTCAAATCTCCACTATTAATAATATCCCTTATCGAAGACATTGGCGTAGGTAGGTTTCTTTTAAAGCTTCGAGTTGAAGCTTCGATTAAAGTTTCATACACATTTTTCACAACCTGTTTTGTATCAAGCGATAACTGTTATGTTCTCGTAAAATAACTTTTTCAAAAACGATTAATCAACACTGCCACAAATGCCAACATTGTCACTCAAGTAAGAATATTTTTTTTGTTAATGGCTTTACCCAATAACAATACGTAATAATATCTTTAATGCTTTAATGGAGTAGGTCAGCTAATACGATAAAGATTGACACATGCAAAACCCCAAAAGATACATATGCTTTGTCAAAAAGACCTAGATATAAATACAATATGTAATATAAGAAAATATGTAATAACTGTTGATAGTAGAACGCTGATTGATCATATAGTTGTACCGAAAACCTTGGAACCAGACTGTTTTTCCTGAGATTTGGTTCTGATCATTTTCTGATTTACATTGATTTCAGTTTAAATAATTTTGATCCAGATTTACCACAGCATACACCCTAATAACCTGCTGAGTATGCAAAACATATTACGATGGCAAATATCCGTAGCGGGCGGTCAGATGGAAATATTTATGTTGGAATCTTGTAAACTTGTATTTCAAAAATAAAGTTATTTTTTAAAAATCTACAACCACGGTTTAGTGAGTTAATTGGAGCAGTCGGAACAGATTTTCAGAAATCTATATGTATCGAACGTATTCGATTTGTTTCATTTTAATCGAATTAACCGAAAAAAAAAAAAGAAACTGTTGTGAGACTAATGGAACTGTTTGAAGTAGTGCGGAGTTTTTCCGAAAATCGAAAATCTTTCAAGCTATCGAAGATTTGCGGATTACAATCTTCACAAGGACCAGACATTTGACAGGAACCAGAGTTGACCTATTGATCGTAATTTTAATCGTAATTTACAATTTAATGAAAAGTGTTTCATTTCATTTGCGAATTAGGCAATTTAGGTTTAAGTAGACCTTCAGCTGACTCTGTTTCAAATCCAGAAACATTATTTACAAATCAGACCAACCATTCAACTCATAACTTTTCTCGCAACAACAAAATGGCTTATTTTAAACTTTTTTAAAACATTCAAATTGCGTACCAAATTTTGACGGCAAGCCAAATGATTTGAATGGTTATTTAGCAACATATCAATCGTTAATCGATCATGTTTACGATATAACATTTTTCAAAATACATATATACTAAATTCCTTAGTCGGTAAACTTACTGGACAAACCAAACTTAGGTGTTTACACTCAAACTGATGACGAACAACAACTTGAAAACGAAAATTTTCGGGAAATGCTCGACTATTGCACAAAAATTAAATCCTAATAATATAATAAAAGATCCTTTTATAGTATCTAGTGAATTTCACAAATCACATCAATACGCTGCAACGATCCTAGCTTCCAAAATTCTCAAATTACCCGAACCACACTCTTTGAAATTTTATTTATTCAATTTTCCGAACGAAGAAGACTGAAGAAGAAAATCCGACAATTGAACTACCCTTCACCCAGTATAGTTAACTCTAAGGGAGGAGGAGCTGTGTTACCATACACCCTGACAACCTGCTGAGTGTACAAGAGTCGCCACGGTAGGAAAGATGCGCAGCAAGCAGTGAGTTGGAAATATTTCATGTTGTAAGCTTTTAAACTTGTATTTCGAAAATACGGTCTAGTTAGTTAATTAATTTCAAGTACGCTACCTCACCACAGCATTAGTTTTGGTTAATTCTTGCTCCTATGGACAGGTTCAGGATCAAATTAAAAAACGAGGCATTTCAAAATGCATGCGGTTAAACTTCAGTGAAAGGCACTATACGTAATTCAAACAAATAAGGAATCAAACTAATATTGTAAATAATGCTGAAAAAAAAACCTATTACAAATTTTTGATTAACTGGTTTCAAGATAACTCTCGTCGCTTGTGGCGTGAACTAGCCCTTTGTGGTGTGTTCCACAGAAAAAAGAGTGGCATTCCTGATAATTTAAACATGCCTGATCTTAGTTTTTTAAAATTTTCCCAAAATAATACGACTGTTAATAATTGTGTAATATATTTTCACAATAATCAAAAGGTTGAGTTCAACAATCTCCTACACTTTCATACAGTGGATAGTATTTTACCAATATTATTAATAGCTGTTTGTTAGAAATGTTTTTTCGGGATCAGCGGAAGATCGCAAAAGTGATATTTTGTCTGTCAACAAGACAAGACCAGTAATTGTTTTGCCCGTAGTGTCGAAGGTTTTGGTTAGTTTTGGTCAGATAAGGGAACAGTTAGATGTCTACAAGCTACTTCCAGAAACTCAGTCAGGATTTCGAAAAGGATACAGTTGCACAACTACACTATTAGGTGTTACAGATGAGATCCTGAGGGATGACAATAAGTGTGTACTGCACTGATTCTGTTGGATTTCTCCAGGGCCTTCGACCAGTTTAATCATGATATTTAGCTTTATGAAGGCAATATTTGACTTCTCAATATCAGTTTGCTGAAACAGAGAAAAGTTCTGTTCTTTCAGATTCCTTAGAATTTTGCTTGGCATGCTTCTATGCAGAAAATCATGAACAAGCGGCTGTCAGAATAAATAAAGATTAACAAAACGAAGCGAACAGCTTCCCAAATCAACACCAACTAGAAGTAAATGTCTAACATTATCTCACTCATGACAATGTTAAAGAGAAACGGGCTTAGAGAGTTCCTTGTCTGTGTGGGAGCTGCCTATTGTAAAGAAGATATAATATATCGTTGAGCTGGACTCGATCGAATGCTTTTTGCGTTATTTGCTTTATTTGCTCTAAATCCTTGCTGTTCATCTGATAAAGTGATTAAGTTATTGATTTTATTTGATATGATATTCATTGTTAATTTTAAAGTTGTATTAAGCAGATTCATTCCTCTGTACTTCGAAGGAAGTTTTCTATTCTCCTTTTTAAACATAAGAATCGTAGTAGTTATTCGCCATTCGTCCGGAATTTTGTGATGTAGGAGAATCTTTCGAATCAGAATTGTTAGTTGTGCTGTAAGTTTTTCTCTACCGTGTTTGAGTAGTTCATTTGCCGCACTGTCTGAGCCGGGGCTTTGCCTGTACTTTGGATTTGAAAGCGATAGCCGTACATGGTGTGTTATTTCTGATATGTTCGTTTTAATTAAATCATTATCTGCTCCATATAGAACTGTAAGATATACTACCCAGATTTGTTAAGTAATTTGATTTGTTTCGATATGTTCCTTCAGTTCTTTTTCATATTTGTTATTGAATCCCGTAGTATTCACTTTCCATCCGTTTTGAAAACTCTTCCTAGTACCTTTATTTCTCCAACCAGTTGCGATGTTTCTTTACGAGTTATCGTATAATGTTTGTGTTATTCTGCGGCCCTTAGTGGTACCCTACCTTCTTTTGTTTGCATACTTCCTTAACTTCTAAGCAGAACCATGAGACTTTATTTGGAGCAGCACTCGTGATATATTTTTTCATTTTCCCAGCTAGTGTTAATATTTTCCCGTTTAGTTATTGTTGTCTTCCACTTTCCACAGTTTTTTTTGGTATAGTTGTTTTACCAATGGGTTCCACAGCGACTGTTTACCGTATTGGGTTCTTGCCTTTTTAAGGTGTAATTTTAATTCTTATCTTTGCAGTGGCATACTATGGTCACTATCTACATCAGCCGAATTTAGGGTTCTGACGTCGAGGATCTGGCTTGGGTGTATCCGTCTCTTGGTGACTATGTAATATATTGTTGACGTTTCACCTCTAGTTTTTAAGAAGGTGAATTTATATTGAAAGTTATGGTTGAAAAAGGTATTATTGATTCGTAGTTCATTGAGAGATCAGAGGTTCATCATTATCTGTCCATTATCAGTGATGATGATCAAGTGGCAAGAATAATTAATTTTTGATTGATTGCGATAAGTTCCTGATTTTCAAAAAACTAATAATTAAGTTATCTGCGTCATTTTATTATAATAAGGGGTTTCTATTTTTTTTTTCATTTATAAATGGAAAAGTTTATAGGAAAAAAATGAAACAATTACTTAATAAGTAAAGTTAACACCTTTCATAGGGTTTAAAAACTTTGAAAACTTCCAATGTTGTTTTTTTTTTAAATTACAATCATGATAAATTATGTCAAGTCAAGTAAAACTTTTAAATGTGTTATATTAAATTTTAACAGAAATGTTTTTGTGCAAATAATAGTATTTATACAATGTTTGCTTTGCCATAATTGATGTATTTTTATTTTAAAAAATCCATCTATTAGATCCCAGAGGAGTGCAGAGTAAATTTAATTCAAACCTTAAACCAAACTTTTAATTTGGTTTTGATTAGTTTTGATTACTTTATTTTAAAAAAAATAATTAAAGAGCATTTTGACGAATTGTTAGAAATTAAGACACATTTTATGGGAAGTGTAGTTATTGTGAAGCATTGTGCAGAACTACGATGCATTGTGGTGCAATATAATACAATATGGTTGCATTGGAGGCAATTAGAGTGACTAGGATGCATTATATGAGAATTCTGTTGGTATTGGGGAATACAATACAATACAATGTACATGAAATGATAGTGTTATCACACCTCGCTTTCACACCCAACCACAATACCATATGATGGTGTGAAGTTAACATGTGTATAGTAAAATGATAGCATAACCTTTTTTTACAGAATTTCTTGGTTACCACAACATAAAAGAGTAACTTAATCTTTATGTCAGTAACTGAATTGATGTGACTCTCCGAAGATAAGTTTATGGTCTAGAATTTTACTACTTTACTCTGCTGAATAGAGGTTATAAAACTACTCTTGTTCTGTTGTCTATAAGAGAAAATTACTGACTTTGTTTTAGTTCCTCCAAATATTAGGATCGCCAACTATAAGGCAAACCCCTCACTCCACATTTAATTAATTTTCGATTTACGATTTCATGATGAACCATTTCAGATGCAGTAATTTTATGATGTGAAGTATGATTTTCATCCAGTTTCTGAACGATGACATCTACTATGTTTACGATACCATCCTGTGTGGACTTACGTTTTTGAAAATCGAATTGGACCTCAAATAAATTGTTGAACTGTCATTAAAACCATCAGACACGGCTAGTTACTGGATTACACAGGCCAGTAAAGATTTTCTGATTTGGTATTTTTCATAATTTCAAAGTTATTTAAATTAATATAAAAACAATGTTTTTTGTTTCTATCACGCAACATTTTTGAATTAATTAATGTCATATTCATTGTTTAAAAAAATAAGACCATAATATTCCAAAAATTGAATTTGCTACGCCACTAGCGTACATTTTGCATAAGTTAACAGATAATTAGCGGGGAATCCTCCAAAGGAAAATATAGTTTCTGGTAAATATGTGGTCAAAACATTGCCGAGTCCGGTAGTGGCGGTATATCTTGAACAATGCCGGTTTATCTTTATTGTTGTAGGCAATGGTTTCGTAATGTTAGCGAGCGTTCTGCAGTTAAATTTCTTTTAAAAATACAAAGACTTTGTAAAAATATTACACAATACATACGCTTTGTTATATATGTAGTTCTTTTGTGGTCGAAAAATTTTGACATAAAATTACATGCCTGTAAGAAACACAATACTACGCTCATTATAAAGTAAAAACTAGTGACAAATTTTGGGCACCGCATATTGTTTGTAAGGTATGTGTAAAAGCTTTAAGATATTTAAATAATGGAACCAGGCGATCCGTACCTGTTTTAATATCTATGATAGGAAATACACCATTTCTGCCCGTGCAATGTTCATGGATGTAATACCAAAAATTTGAAAACATTGTGTATCCGAACTTCAAGCCTGCAATTAGGCCAGTGTCACCTGTCCCGGTTGTCCTAATCTCGAGAATCTAGCCAATTTAGAAGAACATACCATCAGCTTTTCTGAACCTGAAATAGATGAAGATAGTGATGTTGGTAATATATGAAGTGTTTCTCAGCAACCACAGTTATTTTCACAATCAGAACTTAATGACTTATTGAGAGACTTAGGTTTACCTAAGAATCTTTCCGAAATTTTAGCATCTGCGAAATAAAAATTTACCGGTACAAGACTTTAAAATCTCATATTTCATAAAGCGCAAGGCCGAATGTTTAGGCAACAGAGTGGTTCACTTGTTTTTAGAAACTTGGTACCGCCTACAAAACTGTTCTTTTGCACAACAGAAATGTTCTTGCTTCTATACCTGTTGCTCATTCTGTGCAAATGAAAGAATGCTACTGGAAGCTCTGGCATTACTGCTTGAGAAAATTACATATATTTACCTCAGCAGTCAGTATAAACGAAGTAGAAACAGATAGCAACTTTGAATGAAAATGAACTGACCCAAAAACGAGTTCACTCCCAGATCAAAAAATATGTTTCACGATAGTCTTATTGATCCACGAAAAATTTTCCTACTACCGTTGCATATTAAATTAGGGCTCTGCTTCATGAGCACGTTGAGCTTTAAATAAAGATGTAAGCCTGTATGAAATACCTTTGTCGAAATAACTTAATGGAAGATTAAGACTTTGTTAATACCATGATGGAATCTGAAAAGGTTAAATTTCTGTTTTCAAACTGTTGTAAAAAGTTACCCTTTTGAACAATTTCACTGGTTCATCCAGGAGTTTTTCTGGTGGCCTTTTAATTTTTAAAATATTTTTAGCCCCTAAAGAAAAAGCCTTTTCTATAATACCATTAAATTCCGGCAACTATTCTTTTAATTATTATTAATAATAATTAATATTATGGCCAGAGGCATACGTTTCAGCATCACTTTCAAAATTGCTAAAAATGTTATTTGAAGAAAGTTAAATAAATCATAATAAAAAAATTCATTGTACATACTGTACATAAAAAACGATTTTCAACAACTTTTGAAAACAACAACTTCAGAAAAAATAAAATGTAAATGCCTCAAAAGTGATATTATTATATGTTATTGGGTGCGACCAAAGCATATCGGTAGGTTTTTTTTCTTGTAACACGTTACTCGTGCTGTCTTGCAAAAATGGACCCAAAAATTAGTGGTCATAGAAAAAGTATAGTATGCGTCACGGGGGAGAAAGTAGAACCCTGTTGAGCTCTCATCCGCTTGCAACTACCAACATCTTTGGTTTCAACTGTGTTCAAGTTACTTTTAGTTTTATAGCGGTTACGACGAATTCCAAAATTATTTTAGGTTTTATCGCAAATTTTGAGTTGTTAAATTGATCAAGCGTGCTAAATGTGTCATTTTAGGACGTCAGTTTTGTTACCAACGGCTTCGAGCCACATCGGACATTTCCGGGATATTACTCACGGGTTTGGGAACGATCAGATATTAGCCGGGGGTTGAATTTTGACGTTTGAAAATTCTGACGATCAGATCAGTTAATGTATTCGTGTTGTTTTGCAAAAATGTACTCAAAAATTAACGGTCATGGAAAAAGTATGACTCAAATGCGATTAACCATACTTATCGCATAACATAATATAATAAGACTTTTTATTCTTTATAACATTACTACACTCATTTGTGTTCTAAAACTTTTAGGAATAGTAAATAAATAAATAAAAAAATAAAAATGACTTCACCCGGCGAAGGGCAGTAGAGCTGTTAAGTATTTAAAAAAAATCATAAATCAACTTACAGTGAGGCAAATTTTATAACAAATATCACAAACAAATATCACAAACAAATAAGTAAATCATCTAACAATAATAATGACAGTAGTTTAACAATAACAATAAACGTGGGGAAAACTAAAAAACTAAAAAACAAAAATTAAATTAGTATAACAATAATTAAAGCAATGAAATTGACAAGGCTAAACTAATTTAATAAAACTACATAAATATAACTTACTACAGCGGTCGCCAACCTACCGGTAGCTCGCGAAGGCAATTCTGGTAGTTCTCGCAACGATTTTAATTTTAAAAATACAAATTGCAAAAATCAGAGAAGCTTCAGAATTCCACAAAAAAAGCTAATTGTCATAATATTCTGCGTGGGTAGCTCATTGTTTATTCCAAAATTAACGAGCCGAAGAGGTTGGCGACCACTGACTTACTATATAGTTTCATTTAACAATTTCTTTTTAAAATTTTGTTTAAAAGACGCTTTAAATGAGTTTCCGAGCAGGTTGATGATATGATATGATACCATTTTGGTATCTCATAAGGATTGTTAAAACGTGTACAACGATTATGAACAGTACTCCAGGTCTTAATTTTTTCCATTAAATATTTCGGGTATCCAGTTTTGAGCATCTTATGTAAAATGGAGGCTAGGTAAAGTTTTTGTTAATAGGCGAAATTAAGCCAACGTAACTCTTTCAGGTTTTCACTTAGGGGGTCTTTGGGTTTTAGATTGAGTCTGAAACGAATACATGAGTTTCGCACTTTTTGTAGTTTGCCTTTAGTGGCCAAACTGGGACCAAATACAAAAATGCAATAGTATATGTAACACAAGACCAACGCTTTATACGATGATTTTTTTAACTTCCTGTTATTGCCGCCGACCTCTTATTATCAATCTCCACTATCTGTGATCTTTTTTCTAAATAATTACGAATTAATTCGATCTTTTGGGCTTAAATCCACAATAAAAGAGTTTCGCACAGACCAGGAAGTCACTAAGGGTGTCAAAAGCCTTGATACAGTTCAGTAATACTAAAGCTGTCGTTTTTCTCTTATCAGCAGCCAGCGGAACAACATCGAGAACTTTTAACAGCGCTGTTGCGGTGCTGATCACCTTAAAATTGAATGAAATATTTGTATGTAAATTAAGATTTTAAACTCTTTTGAAAGCGTTAACAACAAACTGATGGGTCTAAGATCAGATACATTCTTTGGAGCAATAACCTTAGCTAAAGTCAATTTTCCATAGCGCAGGAAATACTCTTTTCTCAATGCATGAATTAAAACTGCTTGTTAACGATTGTTGGATAACACTGTCTAAGCATCTCAAGAGATATTCTATCATTTCCTGAAGCATTGAGACCGACATAGCTCTATTATCGATAAATCAACCAATTTTTTGGCGAAGAATTAAATAATAAAAAATTTTTTAAGTAAATTAGTCCAACGTAAGTGAAATATAACACCAGAACGCAAAACTCAATTCCCGTAGCACAGGCTTAAATAAATCATTAGCAAAAATTAAATAAAACAAATTTCGGACGTTCTTGGAGATTGGTACACCAATTTTCTACGGTTGATAGTTAAACGCGCGTTAGTGAGTGAAACGGCCATAAATTCGGGCCATAAATTTTATTGTCCGTAACATTTATGCCGAACTGCCCAAATCTACAATTTAATTTTAATTAAACCAGTCGTCCCGCGGTTAATAATTTCTTTGGCAATGACAGAATTACAGTTATAATGTTTTGCGTCGTGAGTTAATGGCTTCATATCAGTGCTCGTAAAAAAATAATACTGTAAAACAGAAAATTACCTAAGAATATGAGAAACTCTAATTCTTCTTTCAGGATAATAATAATAATGATAATACCAATAGTAATAACATTAATTAATACTAATAATAACTATAGAAGCTACATTATTGATCCCATACGAATAGCGCGTGGAATATTCCAGGGGGCTATATATATAAGCTATATCCCGTTGCTCTTTTGCCTAGCACTCAACCCATTGAGCAATATGCTCAAAGAAAGCGATTTCGGATGCACACTCACGAAACAACCAGCTATAAAGACTTAATATTTACTTTTTATGGCTGATCTAAAATTGTATGGAAAGAGCAAAGATGAATTGCAGTCGGAACTTGAACTAGTGAAAACATTTACAAACGACACCCGGATGGAATTCGGAATAGAGAAGTACAAATTCATCCATTTCAAGCGGGGTGAGATGCAGGCAGAGGAGGGCATGAGATTCATGGACGGATCTGAGTTTAACCCTTTGATGGAAGGTGAATCCTATAGATATTTAGGAATAAATCAACGTTCGGTGTTATAAAGTGGAGTCAATCTGAGTTGGAGGCAGTGGACCAGGAGGTAAGGGTTCTAATGACAAAGGCACCGAACTCACCATTAAAAATCCTCAACAAGCAGAGTATACCTGCCAAGAAGAATGATAGGCAGAGGAGTATTGAACCTCTAACAACTCCATTCGAACCTGCTAAGAAAACTAACTACTTACCTCACAAACAGCGCCGATAGACTTCACACAGAAAAACATCGATTAAAGACATGGAAGAAGAATAGAAAAACAAAGGTCTACATGGAAGGTATGCTAAGGCGCCAAATGATGCTAAAGGCAACAAACAACTGTCCACATTATATCTTACCTAAACTGAAGGTTTCTATACAGGACCAAGTAGTTGCCACGCGAAACTACAGAAAATACGTACTAAAACAAGCGGTGCCAAACGAAAACTGTAGAATGCGTGGAAGCTGTCCTGAAACGATTCAGCATTTAATATTGGCGTGTTGTTATCTAGCGGTAAAAGATTACCTTAAGCGGCATAATCAGGTTGCAGGGATTATCCATCAGCATATATGCAACAACAAAAAGCTGATACTGAACTCCCGTACTACAAATACTTACCGCCAAATGTCATCGAAAACGAAATGTACAATGTTTATTGGGACACAAGCATAATAACTGATCGGAAGGTAAGACACAATGGACCAGAGGGGGTTTCTGATTGATATGAGCATCTCATTGGACGAAAATATAGCTAAGGTATGGACCGATAAAATTACTAAATATCAAGATCTAACATAAGAGCTAAAAGGCATATACCAACTTGCAAAAATATCCATAATTCAAATCATAATTTCTGCAAACGGAATTGTGGAAAAGAACCTGCCCAACTGTTTACAACTTTTGGGCATAGAAAACCACAAAAAAATTACCACGCTGGTGCAGAAAGCGACAATACTGGGCACGTGCACCATAGTCCTAAGGGTGATGGCACATGGAGGAGTTGTTGAAGAGTAAAGTAGTAATAATAATAATAATAATAATAATAATAATAATAATAATAATAATAATAAGTAAGGTTCTAAATCTGTTAATAACATTTTTATAGCGTACTTAAAGAATTGCAATTGCTTTTACATTATTTGGTAATTTATTATACAATCAAAGGTACATGTACCAGCGACTCTTCTCAGTTAAGGTTAAACGGTGAATTCGGTAATTTACATTTAAGGTTCTGGTATTACATCTGTAAAATATCTGCAGCTCGAAGTCCTTCCTATTTTTAAAAAAGAATATCAATGCTTCATAGATTTATCAAGATTATACGGTCAAAATGCCTTCCACCTCGAATGCCCCTCTACAACTCTCTCTAAGTAGCATTTTTTTTAAAGGTGCGACGAGACCTTTTTTGTAGGAAAATTTTCTGCAGTTGATCATTACCTCCCCCCTTCCCAATAAAAAAAATTCCATACTTCATGCGTGACTGAAAGTTTGCAAAATAGATAATGTTTAAGTTTTCATATTCATCTAGTTTGCAACAATTCTACAACAAAGTCAATTTAATTTATTTAGCAAATAATCAATATCTTCAGACCAATCAAGAAATTTGTTAATTTGTAAATCTAAGAATTTAGTGCTCTTCAAAATATTCATATTTTCCGTATCTCTCCTTATGCCTAGTGCTATTTCACCTATAACACATTTAGTTATAAAAATGGGTCAATTTGTTTTTTCTTAGTTTAATATTAATTTATTTCCTAGAAATCATAATAAGCCCTTGCAAATTATCGTTTTTATCAGTAACCTCGGTAAGATTGGTTCTACCTACAAGCAGGTTGGTATCATCCGCATAGCATTATTCTTCTGATTTTGTTACAAAATAAAAGTCATTCACAAAAAGGATAAATAAAATTGAGATATGCCCAAACAATTTTTCTTAATAATAAGTACAACCATTTTGGGTTATTTGTACTTGTTGTTTCGTTCCCAATAAGTCTGATTCAAACAATTTTAGCATTTTATCTTTTATACTGTATAAATCCAATTTTGTGAGCGATAAATCCTTATGTTCCTATCGAATGCATTAGAAAGCACGTGTCTAAAGCTATTCTTCCTCCCTCCAAGTGCTTCAAAATTGTTTTTATAAATTGAAATATCCTGCGTCGGTTTTTGCTGAGTCGAACTTGCTGACGTTTCGCCAATTATCCTGTTCGCTTCTTCAGAGTTTATCTGAAACTGGAAGAAGCCAACAGGATGATTGGCGAAACGTCAGCAAATTCGACTCAGCAAAAACCAGGAGGAATCCAGAAGTTTTGTAAAAAGTATTACAGTATCCTGTGGAAGTTTCTTTGAAAAATTAACAGGACATCAAGTGCGAATGCAAAAAATTAGAAGATCACCTACTGAAACTGGTAAGATTTCTCTATACACTGACCTTTTTGTTACGGTGTAGAGACCATAACGTTATCCCCAATTTTCTTAAAATATCCCATTACATCAAAACCTCATTAGCTTGAAAAATTCTTCGAAAATCTAGTTTCACTTTACTTTGAGAAAGAATTTATCATAGCCGTAAGGAAATAGACCAAATCAATAAGGCACTTCCTGAAACTCTCAATCTTCTTCTTTAATCTTCTGTTCTCACCTGAATCGAGAAATGATTATCGGGAACATATATTTCTTATAGCGGTTAAATTTTTGAACAAACGTAGGGAACAGCTATGAGTTCTCCACTATCACAAGTCATCGCGAATATATTTATGGAAGCCTTTAAGAAGAAAGCTCTCGACACCATTCATCTAAAACCAAAATTATGGAAAGACTACGTCGATGATACTTTTATTATTTGGATTCATGGTCAAGAAAATCTAGTAGATTTTCTTAGTCATTTAAACTCTCTACACCCTAACATACGTTTACCATTGAGTTGGAAACTAATAATAAGCTTCCATCCTTAGATGTTTTTATCAATAGAAAATCAGACCTAACATTGGGTCATTGTATTTACAGAAAACCTATGCACACAGACCGATACCGTAAGGCACGGTCACATATTTTGAAACTCCTTAATTTTCAGATTTTCCTTTTTCTTGTATGCCAATTTATAATTTATTTTGCTGATCTTTTGCAAAACTTTCCACAATTATAGCGCCGCTTTTGGGTTGCTTGAGACTTTAAAACATTTTCCAGCATTCATATCATTTATCTCGCTTTTAAACTGTTTAAGAGCTTCTTTTGGATCTGTGAAATTTTCGACACGAATAATCGTTGCATGTGCTCTTAATAGTTGTAGGCGCTACCCACGATTCACTTCTTTCATTACTAGCACTGCTGATATCTATACTATTGTAGATTTTATTTATGATAGTTGTCAGCCCGTCTGCATGTTTTTTTTTTTATTTTAATTTTTGCCATTTTACCCACCAGGTCATTTAAAACTAACTATCTTTTGAACTTCACATTCTCGTTTTCTATACAAGCATAGTTAAACACTACTACCGTAAGAATTTTATGTATGTTATTACAACTGTTTGATTTGCCAATTGATTAACTGTATTTTTCTACTCCCGTTTGTAAAATACCTAATTACGCAGCGATCTAGCGTGCGGGAAGCGTCACTTTATCACGTCAATTTCGTTTCGGACATTTCCGGGATTTTACCGCACGGGTTTGGGAGCAATCGGATGTTTTCGGAGATATTTCCCACGCTTTGAATTTTGACGTTTGTCAATTCTGAAAGTCATATCAGTGAATGTATTCGTGTTTTGCGAAAATGTACGCAAAAACTAGCGGTCGTAGAAAAAGTATAGTATGCAACACGTTCGGTAAACTTTTTATAATCACTCGCTCACTTGTTGCATATTATACTATTAAATTGTCAAAGATCTGCTGAACGAATTTTTCGGAGAAATTCAGTTATGCAGATCTGATTTCATGTTCATTAGGTTATTCCAATTACATATTCGAATCAAACTTGATGAAGCATTTTATCCGATCCGATAATTGGCAAGATCTACAAAAAAAAGTTTCATACAAAAATTTCTAGTAATAACTTAAACTTCTTAAGTACAGTTGATACTCTATATAACGAAATTGAAGGGACTGCTTTTTTTTCGTTATAAAGAGTTATAGGCACTTGAAAAATAACAATTTGCATATGTGTTTTGCAAAATTTCATTATTTTTAAAACACATTTTAACATCTACTTAGGAACATTTTATATAAATATTTAAGAACTACATTTAATGTTCCCCATGATACATAAAAAAGTCTCTAGCAGCTTAACTGAATCTAGGGCTTGTTGAATGGTTGGTGGTAGACCCAGGCCCAAGCCCAGGCCTTGGTGCTATTCCCCACGGTTTTTTGCTTGTTGTAATATGACTTCTTCTGTCAAGCCCGCTGTTGTAGGCCAATCCTGATCTATCACCATAAAATCTTGAAAACGTATTTGTTGTTTGAAACTGCTTTATCCACTCGCTTAGTGGCTGGATTATCTTCCAAGTCCTGTTCGCATTCTGCCTGTTGTGTGTCTGTGGAGTGTTGAATAGTTTCTGCTGTTATCTCTCTCCAAGCTTTATTAATAAAGTTGACTGCATCTAGCATATTAATGGAAAAATAGGTCCAGAGAGTGGTACATTTTTAAGACATTATTTGACCAGTTAACAACACTAGATATGTCTTCGTTGATCATATCCATAGCCATCAAATAGTTCCCTGGTGAAAAATATATATGTAATTGATTATCATCTACCCAGTCAGTTTATACGTGTAACAAATATAAAGGAGAGGTCCTAAAATTGCTACTCTGGATGTAATATCTCTAGAATGCGAAAAATGACGTTTATATTTGACTCTTTCGGTTCTTCCTGACAAAAAGCTCTGAACAAGATTAAAAGGAGTGCTAGATAAGCCTATGGATTCTACAGTTGCTATTAGAAGACGGTGGTTGATCATATCAAAAGCTCTTGTAAAGTATAATAATACAACCGATCTAAGTTGTATTCGAGTGGCTGCTTCACATATATTATTCTAAAGTTTGCTGACTAATATGTAATGTTGTTAGGTTGTCGATAAAAAAATCACTTATTGAATTGTCACTAGATAAATGTAACGGTATTGAGTCGTCTTGGAATCATTGACCATCATACTATTTGAATATCTAAATGAAATAATTTGATAATCGAAAATCAAAAGCATAAAATTCGTATTTTATTCTTTTATAATTATTTATTTTAAACCTGATGGTTTAAATATAAAAATTCAAATTCAAATATTCAAATTTGAGAAAACTAAATTAACATATTCTACGTTCAACATAAATCCTAGTTTTGGAAAGTTATAAACATATGTCGAGAAATGCCCTCTGAGTCACAGGAATGAAAAAGAATGAACCTGAAAATGATTCTTATTAATATTTTCAAAACAGATTGAGCGAAAGTTTTAAAATTTTACCATTTGCATAATTTTGGTCTGCTGAATCCTATTTCAAAATAATAAACGGCAAATTTTGGTCGGGGGCGTATTTTTCGAGGGATACAGATAACAAAAACTGCATTAAATTTTTGCGGCTTGACTTTAAGACTTTCTTATTATTAAATCAAATTAACTGTGTTCTACTACGAGAAAAAAGCCACACCTAATGGTATCGCTAGACAGGACCATTTTCGAGGAAAATGGATTTTAAGAATGCGAGTATGAGTATCTCGAAGCGATTGTTCTCAATTTGATTTCGGGTAACATTAATTCGCCTTATTATCCCACAGATAATAATCTAGTGGGTTTAACTCAGTTGGGCCTATCCACTTAATTTTTCAAAGCAAGTTTTTCTCCTGCCAGGGGTTGTTCATAAATCGAACTTGCCGTCGTTTCACCGATCATCATGTTCGCTTCTTCAGAGCTTAACAAACATAACCAAAACTAACCAGTTTCAGAAACTATTCGCAAATTGAGCTGGGGTTCCATCTCATTGAAAGAACATCTAATTTTAAGTAAGTAAATTTAAGTAAGCTTTAATATTTAGTCTATTTGCCAAAATAAGTGGGCCTGTTATACCTGCCCAGATATTGAATTAGACGCAGCTAAAAGAGGGGCATGAACATTTTCTTAGATTTCCATATTGGTGAAAGACAGAGTCGCCGTTAAAATTGTTTGGTTGTTTAGAGATTTCTATGGATATTTCCCTGGTAGAAGAATTGATCACATTGATTAATTTTTAATTTGATCGAATGAGATTTAATGTCCGGTTTCATTATTGTTTTCGGCAACTGCTTATGAATTTATTGGTCATAGTCGTATATTTTTTGTTCTGTTTCTCTGGTTAGTTTTGACATAGCACTTTCAGACATATTGCAATTCGCGAATCTAAAATCAAACCTTTTCAATCGAATTTAAAAATGCTTATCTGGATCATATTTTTTTGTAACGGTCAAATTTATGAACAGGACCAGCTGTGAGATCTCCAGCATGGTTGGCGCAATGTCAGCTAGTTCGATTTATCAACCACCTACGCAGATAGAATGCAGAATATTTGTAAATAGTCTTACATTAGTTTGTGAAAGTTTATTTTAAAAAAAATTCTTCAGAAATCTTTAATTGTATATTACTCAACAAGTTTGATAAGCCCCATATTGGTTTATTTGGCACGAGCGGAGCGAGTGCTTAATAAATAAGTGACTGAAGAAGTTGCATACCAATGGGTGTTTTTTTTTTCGATATATAGAACTTTAAATTGGCATTACCGTTCAAGATGGAGACCGATTTAACAGCTATCAAGTGATTTATTCTCAGTTTGGTTTGGCAATTCATCATGAACAGACTCACGCCTGAACAACGCTTGCAAATAGTGCAATTTTATTTCGAAAATAATGGTTCTGTGTGGAATACGTATCGCGCTGTAGGTCCATTTTATCGTTGACAAAATCGTTCATCAGAGCAGTTAATTCGATTAACCATGGAACGTTTTCGCACCACGTTTACTGTTATTGATAACTCGCATCCCCAGAGACGCCATACGGTGAGTACAGAAGAAGCTATTGCTGCTGTAGAGCGTAGCATTGAGGAAGACCCGAATGAGTCCATCCGCCATCGAGCACAGGAAATGGATGTGTGTCCATCCACTTTATGGAAAATTTTGCTGAAGGATCTTGGTTTACGTGCTTACAAAATCCAACTCGCGCAAGAATTGAAGCCAAACGATCATCAAGTAAGTCGTAGATTCGTCCAATGGGCCCAAAACGAGATTGCCGTTGTTCCCGATTTTCATAAGCGAATTTTGTTTAGCGATGAAGCGCACTTCTGGTTGAATGGTTACGTCAACAAACAAAACTGCCGCATTTGGAGCGAAGCTAATCCTCAACTGTATGTCGAAACACCGTTACATCCAGAGAAGCTGACTGTTTGGTGCGCTTTATGGGCTGGTGGAATCATTGGTCCGTACTTCAAAAACGATGATGGTCAGAACGTTACAGTCAATGGTGATCGGTATGGAGCTATGATTACTAACTCTTTCATTCCTGAATTGAATAACCATGATGTCCAGGAGATGTGGTTTCAACAAGACGGCGCAACATGTCACACAGCTCGTGCCACAATCGATTTATTGAAAGACACGTTTGGTGACCACCTAATTTCACGTTTCGGACCTGTGAATTGGCCTCCAAGATCTTGTGATTTAACACCGCTAGAGTACTTTCTGTGGGGCTATGTAAAGTCATTGGTCTATGCGGATAAGCCACAAACGCTTGACCATTTGGAAGACAACATTCGCCGTGTTATTGCCGATATACTGCCACAAATGTTGGAAAAAGTCATCGAAAATTGGACGTCCAGATTGGACTACATCCGCGCCAGCCGTGGCGGTCATATGCCAGAAATCATATTTAAAATGTAATGCCACAAGATTATCTTTCGGATAAATAAAATTCATGTCAATCGAATAATCCATCGTTGTTTTATTGCAACATAAAGTTCTATACATCTAAAAAAAACACCTCTTATATGCATACCTTGACCATCAAAATTGACAAACCAAAGTCCTGCATTAGACAACCATTTATATTGAATATTTCTATAATATAAATATTTATATTCGATATTTTTAATATTTCATAGTATTTAGCAGAAACTATCGGAAGAAAGTAAGTAAGTAAGTAAAGTAAATCTAAATATGTACACAAAAATTAAAAAAAGATTCAGATGTTACTGCGAAGCTATAAATACCCAACGAAAATACAAAAATAACCAAAACTATAATACTAACCAAACCCAAAATATGTTAGTTAAAAAAGTTAAAGAAACACAACATTTTCTAAAACAAAACCCTGACATCATAACATTAAAACCTGATAAGACTAACAAAACAGTCATAATGGACCCTACCGACTACGAGAATAAAATAAACTTCTGTCAGATAGGACCACATATAGACAATTAAAAAACGATCAAACATATTACAAAAAAATAACAACGACATAATAAATCGACGGAAAAAGCTCTCCTAATCTCGCCGCAAACTGCAAAAAACTTAAAAATTAATAATGCTATCGCCCCAAGAATCTACGGCTTACCAAAACTGCATAAACAAAATACCCCGTTAAGACCTATTTGTCTCTTACACTCAGTCCCCTGTCGAAAAATTATCAAAATTCCTAAAAAACAACTTAAAAAACATAGTGAATGATAATGAATACTATATTAAAGATTCGTGGCAGTTTAAAGAAAAAATTAACAGAATCACTCTACGACATGACCACATTTTAGCATCTCTATATGTAGTGTCCCTCTACATAAACATTCCTATCGCTTTGGCTATAGATATAATAAATAAAAAATGGTTCATGATCAAACTTCACACAGACATTCCACTAGACGAATTCGTGGAAGCCACAAAATTCAACGTATTTCATATATAATAATAAATATTACAAGCAGATTGGCGGTTGTGCCATGGGTGCTTCTATTTCGAGTGTAATTGCTCAACTTATTCTCGAAGACCTAGAAAAAAAGGTTATTGACAAAATGACTATTAAATTACCCTGTTTCTATCGATATGTCTAGCAATACCGAAAGATAAGGGCGACCTCATTCTGAATAGTTTTAACTCATATCACACAAAAATAAAATTTACAAAGAATATGAAAAAGATGACAAAATTAACTTCTTCGACATGACACTAATACGCAAAGAAAACAAAATCAGAACGATGTGGTACATAAAATATACATGGTCTGGACGATACCTTCATTTCCACCCCCAACACCCAAATCACAAAAAAAGACTGTTATTGTCGGGTTGGCTGACAGAACCATAAATCTATCGGATCCAGAGTACAGAAAATAAGCTATATATAAGGCTAAGTACACACTAAAACTAATTACTAACTAATTACCCAATTGCCTTAATTAACTCTATTTTTAAAAAAAGGATTCATAAATTCTACAACAAGATTTCTGTTAAGGAAAACACACAACCATCAAAAAGAGAATATTGTTCGTTGCCATACATACCAAATTTATCAGAAAAAATCTCGAATGTGTTTAAGGGAAGCTCAGTAACAATCTGCCACAAGGGTCAAAATTTGTTAAATAGGAATTTCAGTAAACTAAAAACACCAATACCTAAAGATAAAAAAAGTCACATTGTGTATCAAATATCGTGCAACGACTGTGACTCAGTGTACATTGGATAGACTAGTCAACTATTGAAGAACCGCATCAATGGCCATAAGTATGACAAAAAAACCAAAACAGCCATCAGCAGCCATATAACGGAGAAAACACATACTTTTAACTTCGATAACACAAAAATTCTTGCTACAGAACCAAACACACAAAAAAGGGAAATAATTGAGATGATACATATTTAAAGAAATACAAATTCCATAAACGCGAAAACCGACATAAAATATCTGAGTGAAAAATATTTCCAATTGTTAAAGTAACCCATTTTAATGCTCAGACGCTCCACCGTGTATCAGTAGGTCTTAAACTTAACACAAACGTACACTCTAAAAAATAAATAAATAAAAATTAAGAGGGGAAAAAAAGGCTTCAGATACAATGAATGTTTATTTTCCACTTCTATTTTTGTTTCGTACGCCAAAGCAAGAACGTTATCGGTTTTTGCAATGATGTATGTTATGGTATTTTTCCACAAACAGCGCTAATAATACACATTTTGAAAAAATTAATTCATTTGTGAGTATGGCTAATATATGTAATTTGTTTTTGTAATATTTTGTAATGTTTAAATTCATATATGTCTACTGTTTTAAGATACTTAGTGTTACACGTTTTATTTTTTTGATAGCGAACTAATTTTTGGTATGATCGCGCTTTTTTGTCCTTTGTTTTTGCAGTTTTTGAGAAAGACCTGGGTTGCCGGTCGAAACGTCAATGACAATTACAGTGTTTTAAAATTATTCGTGTGTGGACCAAACCCTAAGAAACAATCTATAATATATATATATATATATATATATATATATATATATATATATATATATATATATATATATATATATATATATATATATATATATATATATATATATATATATATATATATATATATATATAATGTATTGTGTTCTTGGACCGTTGTTTATATGTTAAAATCAAAACTTTTTTTTGGGTATATATTATGGTCCGTTACGTAAAACAAAAGAGGAAAGTTTCTAATTCATAATAAATTTATTTAACGTTTCGACCGGCGTATTCGGTCTTTTTCAAAAATATCTAAAAAATTGACAGTTTTATACAAGGCAACGAGAACACGAACAATAAAACTAACCCTTATGTTCAAATCGACTTTGAATAAAAACATTTAGATACAACACACGACGGCACTATTTAAAATTGTAGAAATAAAACTGTAGACATAAAATCGTAAAACAGAAATATAAACGGTGTACATATTGACAATAACAATTTGTATGCACGTGTCTGCGAATCTATCGTGCGGACTGAGATGTCAATTGGCATGCGATGCAGAACAACGAAAGTACGTTTTTTCCCGGCGATTTTATTTATTTACTTCATTTTTTACTTTAGATTTAATTTTGTAACAGCTACCCTTATTTATTTAGTTTTTAGATTATATTTTATATTTAAATCAGAATGGTATAGTAAATTTTACTAAGGCTTTTTGTGTCGGTTTTAAAGTTTATGGATTTTTTGTTTTTTTTTTTTAAATTTATATCGATTCGTAGAGTTCTCTTTTTTTAGTATTAGGCTCTGTTTTCAGTATCTTTAAATTTTGAAAATCGAATGAATGTTTAGTTTCACTACAGTGTGTATGAATAGCTGTTTTGTTGGTTTTGTCAAATTTGTGCCCATTCACTCTATTGTTGAGATACTGACTCGTTTGTCCAATGTACACACTATCGCAACCAGAACATTTAATTTCATATACTATGTTTCTTCTTTTTTCATCTGATATTTTTGCTTTAATTTTAGAGAAAATTTGTTTTTGCAAATTGTGACACTTATGACCTATTTTGACTTCACGTTCCTTTAGAATACCTTGGATGGTTTCGGATAGGCCTGCAATGTATGGTAACGGTGTATATTTTGTTTTATTGTTTTGAAATTTGTGGTTATGTTGAAGACCGTTGTAGAATTTATGAATTCTTTTTTTAAAAATTTTGTCTACTAAATTTTGCTGGTAACAGTTTTGTTTAAGTGGGTGCCTGGCTTTTCCTAACGCTTCCTTTTCAAAATTCAGGATCGGACAGCATAATTGCCCTATATACCAGACCTATTACAACAGATTTTTTTTTGGGCGATGAGGTGGTTCGATTCAATTTCGTTATGTCGATGACTGTATTACTGCGGTCCCAAAAAACAAAATCAAATCATTACAAGACTCTTTAAATAAATTTAACCATAAATTATAATTTAAAGTCGAAATAGAAAAACAAAACAAAATAAATTTCGTAGATTTGACCTTGCACCGCAGTAAAAATAATATAAAATCGAGTTGGTATACTAAAGAAAGCAAATCTACTAGGTACCTACATTTTGAAACGAAGCACCCCATCGCCCAAAAAAAATCTGTTGTAATAGGTCTGGCAGATAGGGCAATTATGCTGTCCGATCCTGAATTTAGAAAGGAAGCGTTAGAAAAATCCAGGCACGCACTTAAACAAAACTGTTACCCGCAAAATCTGTAGACAACATTTAAAAAAAAAAGAATTTATAAATTCTACAACGGTCTTCAACAAACAACAAATTTCAAAACAATAAGACAAAATATATACCGTTACCATACATTGCAGGCCTATCCGAAACCATCCAAGGTATTCTAAAGGAACATGACATCAAAATAGGTCATAAGGGTCATAGTTTGCAAAAACAATTTTTCTCTAAAATTAAAACAAAACTTCCAGATGAAAAAAGAAGTAAAATAGTGTATGAAATTCCATGTTGGGGTTGGGATAGTGTGTACATTAGGCAAACAAGTCAGTATCTCAAAAATATAATGAATAGGCACAAATTTGACAAAACCAACAAAACAGCTATTCATACACACTGTAGTGAAACTAAACATTCATTCGATTTTCAAAATGTAAAGATCCTGAAAACAGAGCCTAATACTAAAAAAAGAGAACTCTACGAATCGATAAAAATTCAAAACAAACAAAAAACCCATAAAATTTAAAACAGATACAAAAGGCTTTAGTAAAATTTACCATACAATTCTGATTTAAATAAAAAATATAATCTAAAAACCAAATAAATAACGGCTGTTACAAAATTAAATCTAAAGTAAAAAATGGAATAAATAAATAACATCGTCGGGAAAAAACGTACTTTCGTAGTTCTGCTTCGCATGCCAATTGAGATCTCAGTCCGCACGATAGATTCGCAGACACTCGCATACAAATTGTTATTGTCAATATTTACACCATTTATATTTCTGTTTTACAATTTCATATCTACAGTTTTATTTCCTTTTTATACTTTATTATCTTGTTTTACGTAACGGACCATAATATACACCCAAGAAAAAAGTCTAACCATAACTAACCAAGAGATTGTATTCTAACTTAATCGTTACGAATAACACCGTGCTTATATGAATTTTTACTAGATAGATGAAGTTTCTTGAACCTTCTCGTGTTTTTTTTTTCAAATTTTTTTGGGTATTCGGTCTCTCGAAAACAAATAATATAATTCTTCTACATATTTATTCATGTTAAGATCGTAATTTCGATCTTTTTCAAAATACAAAATTTTGTATAATTGACATATATAACAATTAATGACATTTGACATTGCGTTAATATATTACATATTTAAAATAAACATAATTTGTCAGCAAATATTTTATGCGGATTGGAATGGTATGCAAAGCAAATACGGATGTTTTTTATTAGCAAATATATTCGGCAATTTAATTTTGTTAGTTCAAAATTGAATGATATATTTTGTTAAGGCATTTAGAACCGGTTTTGTAATTAATTGATTTTTTGTTTTTTTTTATTTCTATACTTTCATAAAGTTCTCTTTTTTTGGTGTTAGGTTCTGTTAGTAGGACTTTAACTTTTTGAAAATTAAATGTGTGTTTGGTGTTGTCACAATGGGTATGAAGATCTGTTTTATTTTTTTGTCATACTTATTTCCGATGATTTTTTTTAAATACTGGCTGTTATGGTTTCAAGAAAAGCTCAATTTTGAACGTCGTTTTTTTCAGTAAGTTTGTGTTTGCATAAGTTCCAAATGTGGAACACTGAAACTAGTTTAAGTGAACACAAGAAACTTACATATTATTATTTTTTTTGTGAAACTTTCCCTTCTTTACCGCGCCGTATAGCAAACTAGTACCAAACGAAGTAATTTAAAATGTTACACCAATAGTTGAGGGTAGATTCGTTTAGAATTCGTCTCTGGTTTTGAAGCCTTAAAGAACAGAAAGCTCTAGGATCTGTTTTCCATTTAGTGAAGCGGAAGGGGACGAAGTTGAATTGGGCATCTGACTGAAAGCAATTTATTTAGCGAATTTGTAACGGAACCTGTGATGTAGCAAAATTTTCTTTCGTTAAAAAGAAAAGAAGGCAAATTGCAGCACAAATTGGAAATTTAAGAATTTTTCTAATTTTACCGGAACAGATGCGAGTGAGAGAGATACTCCGATGTTAATTTGGTCCATTAACCCGCATTCATATTAATTTTAAATAGAACTGTTGCTTATTGGGGAGAGTATTAAAATATAAATTTGCAATGATACGAATCATTAAACAGGGTGGACAACTTATAGCTTATATCGTAAAAATCTATGGGTTTCCAAATTAGGATCACACTAATTTGCAGATAATAGAAAAACGAGTTGCTTTACTACAGTGATTTATTAAAATAATAAATAAAATAATAATTATATATGACCATAATTATATGGATGGTAAAAAATTGAGATATTAATTATTATAAGATCAAGTAAATAAAAACATATGAAATTAAGAATAATATGAAAATAGACAAATTGTTACAAATATTATTATTTAAAAAAAACGCTACTGACAATCCAAGGTTATTTGCAAATTTTAGTTTTCATCTTTCGAGTGGTCCAGAGAAATAATAAGGTGTCCTGCAGTGTTTTCTTGTATGTTATGTTATCTTATGATATTGAAAAAAGTTTTTTCGGTATAGTATATGAAACTAACTGAATCCTAACTCTCTTTTCGCACCTAATGTATTGGACACTATGGTAAGCTTTCTGGGGCAAGCTCGGTGAGCAGGGTTCCTCAAGGTTCGCTTTTGGAGCCCTTGTTGTTTATTGCTATGTTTTTGTTGTTATGTGGTATGTTCGCGGATGGTTCACGCCACGCGGAGGAAACTCAAACGTTTATTATTGCAACAGATTAGCGGCTCTGTAAGCGAAATTGTGTCAAGTTACCCAGTGCTACTCGGTGAAACTTCCGCAGGCTACGTAATACTATTTACAAATCTTCTGGATTCCTCCTGTGTCAGTTTTATATAAATTGAGCTTCCTGGCATTTCGCATGGAATCCAGAAGATTTGTGAGTAATACTTTTAACTGATAAAATGAGAAAGATATAATTATAAAGATTTTAAAAAATATATTATAAAACATTTTTTTCTCACGTTGTTTTTACAACCTGGAAGAATATGTAAGGTTCGATTTTAATATGCAACAAACGTCATAATCTGAATATTTTTAAATATCTGTTTATAGTGCCTGTAGATTTTTTCTTTCTTTCCAATTTATATACTTTTTATTTTTGACTTGCTGTAATGTACTTGCAAAATTGTACGTAGTCAAAAAAATTCTATTCGGTTCTATTCTATTTGCATCACACATTCTCTCTTCTATTTCAATCATATGTTCGACGCACTTACTCCATTTTTTACACATGAAAAAATTATGATAATTTGTGAAGTAAATTATTGTCTGAAAACTCTGTTCATGCAATAAAAATTAAAACCATACCAGAATTTCGGAAATTAGTGCGTATTTATTATAAAACATCTTCATCATCAGAGCCAAAATTGGAAGTGACCCGTCTTTCAGCTTCTCATTACACTAAGCAAAACCAACCAAAACTAACACACTCTAGTTGAGATCATTCAGAATAAAAAACTTTGAAGCCCCAGTTTATCTGATTTTGTTTGAGATTGGTACTATTAAAATTCCAATAACCTCTCACTTACAATAATTATCTGAAAGAAAAATTATAAACGAAAATATAATTAACACCATGGCTGTAAGTTCATTTCAAAGTTTATTACTCTTCTGTTTTAATGTTTGTATTTGGTTGTGGATGATCCATCTAAACAATAATTTTACGCACCTTGTAAATTTTTTATCAGCCAACGAAACAAAAACAATGTAACTTAACTTCATGATAATACTAGTTCGTTGCATTCGAGAAATAATAAATTCAACTACATATAATCATAATATTATGCTATCTAGCATTACTACTTTAGAAATTGTCCATTCTATATTTATCCCCCTGTATATTTCTGTCGTCAGAACTGTTTCGCGTGGAATTCTCTTTTCAACGGTAGACCAGAAATTGACGTTTATTATCAAAATGGTGGCGAACGTAGCATTTTCCTTAAACTCCATACTGCCTTAATATAACTTAATTTGTTTCACTTTTTTGGAAATTAGGATTAATTTTCAAGGCACAATTACTGTTTCGTCCGCGCGGAAACGGACTTTGGCCGCAGCTGGCACAGCAAGAAGTCGCAAAAAATTACTCAAGACGGGATCAAAAGATTTTTGATTACTTAACTTAATCACGCGTATGACCTGATGCGTTCAATGGCACTTTTTGAACCACACGATGAGAGTGACCGATTTAGCGCTTCATCGTGATTTTTAGTGGAGCATGCGCCTAAGGGCGCTGGCGGGTATAGATGGCCAGTTAAGCTCAAGGCTTTAATACCGCGGAGAAAGGAAGAAGAATAACTTCTTGGTGCTGTACTCGCAACCAATAAATAAGTTATAGGTTCATATATATAAATTCATAAAAACCTGAAAAAATAATAAAATGAAAACTAAACATACCGCCCACCAGAATGCAGTAGGTATTTTCCCTTAAAAAACAAAAAATGGTTCCAAAAAAATCATACCCATGTTTACCTACAATTTATAGGTTAAAAAAAAATGAAAATTCAGAATTATGCTAACAATTATTACTAATAGAAGTGCTAACATCTTGTATTCTTTAAGCGAAAAATGTGCTTGCCACGCTATTGGTTTGGTAGAGGGCAGAGTTTTACGACAGGTCTCTTAAAGACACCAATCGCAGTACGAACCTTGACCAATCTGACAATGCCATCAGGGCCAGGATACACCTCGGCTATACGCGCAAGACGCCAGTCAAGGACTGGAGTGTTTTCCTCCTTTAAGACCACCAGTGTCCCCACATCAAGATTGGGGCGATTGTCGCACCATTTATTACGTTGGTTGGGACTTGTGAGATGTTCATTATGCCATCGACGCCAGAAGTGCTGCTGCATTTGCAAGATTAGCTGCCAACGGTCTAGTCTCAACGCGTTTGAAGAAGTCATATCAGGGTTAGGAAGTGTCGATACTGGAGCCAACATCAAAAAATGGCCTGGAGTAATACAGCTCATGTCATTGGGATCGTTACTGACAGCGCATATGGGTCTACAGTTAACAATTGATTCTATTTGAACAAAAACTGTATTGCGTACTTCGTAGGTCATGATGCCGTCACCTACTATACGGACTAGATGTTTTTTGACGCTTTTGACGCCGGCTTCCCACAAGCCTCCGAAGTGCGGACTAGAGGGACGATTAAATGACTCTCTTCGCTAGCTGCCTCAGACATGATATTGGCTATGTATTTTGACGCAGAAATAAAATTCGTTCCGCAGTCGCTGTGGAGAGCAGAAAGTTTTCCTCGGCACGCAATCATGCGTTGCAATGCGGCTAAAAATGCATCAGTTGATAAATCCGAAACTAACTCAAGATGGATAGCACAAACTGAATAGCAGATGAAAAGACAAAGATATGCTTTTAGAGTCTTAGCACCTCGTAGTTTTGCTATGGTAATTTGAAAAGAACCTGCCATATCGACGCCAACACACTGAAATGGCTTGAGTTGTGTGATGCGATAAGAGGGCAGATTACCCATACGGGGAATGTACGGTTTAGGGTTTGCTCGAAAACAGCAGTAACATTGAGACAAATTCCGCCTGATGACTCGTTTCGAACCAATAATCCAAAAATGTTGTAACAACAAATAGGACAAAGTTTGAAAACCTGCATGCAGGTATTTATTGTGATAATAACAGACTATCATATCTGTCAGTCAGGGTGTTTTTGCTCATATGGAAGCATGAACGTAATTAGCCTTCCGCCCACCCTGAGAATACTCTGTCAATTACAAGACACAACTTGCGCATAGGTTTGGAGCAAGGTAGACCTTTGGAAACAAGATCAAATTCCTGTCGAAAACATTGCTATTCGAACAAAGACAAGTAATGAGTTATGTAATTCAATTTCATTCATCACTGATGTATCAACAGACTGACGTTTTATTTTCAGATCTATGAAACGCAAAACAAAAGTGATAATACGAAAAATTTTCAGAGAAAATCTGTCCAATAAATCCGAAAAAGGAAAGAATTTTTGTGGAAACGTTGACTAAACATACTTTTTTGATTCCTCCTTCCGAATATCTGGTGAGTCGAGAGTAGAAGTTGGATTGTTCGGTCATTGGTCAGACGAACGACGTAGCCACTCTGGGCCGTGCCACCACATAGAGTTCTTCAATAGCTCTTCCGGTAACATACTACGTGATGCAATATCACCTGGGTTGAGTTGTTTTGGGACAAATCTCCAAGAAGATGGAGGAAGAATGTTCTGAATTTGAGATACGCGATTTGCGATGTAGGTTTTCCATTTATATCGAGGCGCTCTTAACCAACCGAGAGCTACTATGGAGTCAGACCATCAGAAAATATATATATATATATATATATATATATATATATATATATATATATATATATATATATATATATATATATATATATATATATATATATATATATATATATATATATATATATATATATATATATATATATATATATATATATATATATATATATATATATATATATATATATATATATATATATATATATATATATATATATATATATATATATATATATATATATATATATATATATATATATATATATATATATATATATATATATATATATATATATATATATATATATATATATATATATATATATATATATATATATATATATATATATATATATATATATATATATGACACTATAGTCCGGGATATCATCCGTTCGCTCGTTGAACTCCGACTGGAATCCTGCATCCGACTGGAATCCTGCATCCGACTGGAATCCTGCAAATCCTGCATCCGACTGGAATCCTGCAGACGTTTCGCCAAAATCTCACTTGGCATCTTCAATGCTCGCGCTCCGAAAACACTTCGAACACTGGGAGGTTATCGGCGGTGCGTGCGGTATTTATACTCTGCGCCGGAGATGGTAACGGTGCTGCTTGTGCGTGGGGGGAGGTGGCTCCGCCCCCTGAATTGTCGCGTTGTTAATTTCGCCCGATCGTAGTTGCGATGTCCCCGTTGGCTGCTGCGTATCGCTCTGCTGTTTGATTATCGTTCTCCACGTGTTGGATAAATGCAAAGCGTCGTCTCTCGTATTGAGGTGTCCCGACTTTTCTATTTCAATGGCCTCTCGTATAATCCTAGTCCTAAAATCAGGAATATTGGCTATTTGTTTGCAAGTGCCGAAATCAATTTTATGGCCTGTCTGATGTTGGTGCTGAAACAAAGCAGATGTTGTTTGTTTGTTTCTTATGGCTAAACGATGTTCCTCGAGCCTGGCTGAAATCCTTCTGTTGGTCTGTCCCACATACGTCAGGCTGCACGATCCGCATGCTACACTGTATACTCCTTGGTTTTCCAGAGTAATTTTTTGTTTTGGGTTTCTTAGTATTGCTCCGATGGTATGGTCAGGTTTATATGCCGTTGATATGTCGTGTTTCCGTAATATTCGGCCGATTTTGTCAGTAACCCCCTTGATGTATGGCAGGACAGCGATCGATCTTCGTTGGGTCTCGTCCTGCACTCTCTGTTGCGGCTGTTGTTGTTTACTGATTGCCTTGCTGATGGTATGCCTTTGGTATCCGTTTTGTCGAAGACAGGTACTAATTTTCTTCAGTTCTTTATCTCTGTTCCTCTCGTTTGTGAGCCTGAAGGACCGAGCAATTAATGTATTTGCCACTGCCTGTATCTGTGATGGGTGGTGATGAGATTTAGTGTTCAGATATCTATTAGTGTGTGTTGGTTTTCTATAGACAGTGTGTTCCAAGTGTCCATCTTCGGTCCTTGTGATGTGCACATCTAAAAAGGGCAGACTGTTATCCTCTTCAAGTTCTATTGTAAATTGAATCCTTGGGTGAATGGAATTCAGATGATCTAGGAATTTCAAAAGCTCCTCCTTGCCAAAAGGCCATACAACAAATACGTCATCAACGTATCTTGTCCATAGTTTTGGCTTCAGATTTGCCTTCTCTATTGCTTTCTTTTCGAAGTAAATCATGAAGAGGTTGGCAATCACAGGTGAGAGAGATGATCCCATTGCTGCTCCATCTATTTGTCGGTAAATTTTCCCGTTGTGCATAAAGTAAGCGTTTTTCAGGCAATGTCTTGACAGATCCATTATGTATGGCGGAAGATCTTCGTTTTCTTCTATAAGCAAGAGTGCCTCTTCTACTGGAATACTCGGGTAGAGGGATTTGACATCGAAACTTGCCATAATGTCGTCCTTGTCCATCCTGAGAGAACCTAAAATCTGAGTGAAATGTTCTGAGTTTTTAACATAGGAATCTGCCTTTTCCACTATAGGCTGAAGTGCACTGGCCAGATGTTTTTCCAGCTTGCATAATGGTGAGTTAAAGGCGCTTACGATTGGACGCAGGGGAACCCCGTCCTTATGGATCTTTGGGAGCCCATAGAATTTTGGGCAACGACTCGATTTTTCCCTCGGAATAAGTTTCTTCTTTGTATCCTCGTTTATTGGTGAATCGAGAATTTTGGACATAGTTGTTTTTTCCAAATATGTCGTGGGATCTCTGGTGACTAGTTTGTATATTGGGTCGTTCAAAATATCCTCCAATTTTGCATTATAATCCGACGTATTCATGACGACAGTGGCATTTCCTTTGTCTGCTGGCATTATTAGAATGTTTTCGTTTTTGTTTAGATTCCTTAAGGCTTGCATTTCTTCTCTGCTTAAGTTTGGTTGCGGTGGTTTTGACTGTCTTAAGACTATGGCGACATTTTGCCTAATTAACTCCGCATATATATATATATATATATATATATATATATATATATATATATATATATATATATATATATATACCATTATGAAAACTAAACAATTATCTTTTTTCCAAAATACAAAATTTTTGTTTATCTTAAATTACTTATCTTCTTCAAGTAGCGTTTTTTCTAATTTTTTTCATAATGTTACTTCTTTATTGTCCTGGGTGAAACAAGTATATGTATGGGTTTTTCATAACGTTCTTTCAAAATTGATATCAACAAAAACAATAAATAATTTAAAAAAAATTATTTCTTATCAAATTATTTCTCTGTATTTTTTTTCTATATATCTGAACATGCTTTTTAACGGCACAAGTTCGACAAATAATTCCCTGTATTCTATGTGATTACTTAATTTCAAATTTGAGATTTTCATTAAAATAATTTTACTGATTTTTTTCAAGAATACAAGAATGAATTTGCACTTATAAACAAGGCCATGCCTTTTTACCTCTGTGAAATGTCCAAATATCAAATAGAAAAAGATCTTTCTCTATGGGTATCCCAGTCAAACTGATGAAAACTGATCATTAAGAGCTAGGTACACCTCTTACCAAGTAACCGCTGTATAATAAATTTTCCCTTGTTTTTGTTTCAGTTCTCAGAATGGATGGATCATGACGAAGGCAGTCCTAACCCAGGTAAATCTTTAAATATACGTATTCTTATGGTTAATATTAAGAATATCGGATCAATCTGATAAAGGTTATGTAAAGGTTAAAGCGAAATAGGATGAACACCGTCCCTTCGAGATCAAGTGATTAAGGAAATCTTCAGGCTACAAAGAAACCCATGACGTGACGTCGCATTCTTTCGTTTCATGACTCACGGTAAATTATCGAGTTTCAAGTACAGAGTTGGACTTTTTAGGAATGTTTTCATTAAGCTGTTCGAATTGATTTTTATTCCGTATTCAATCATTTTTAAATTTACCCAACTTTGTTAAGTGTAGCTTATTTACTTGCGCTCCTATAAGTTGCGCCTTTATTAAAATTGTTTTTTTAAAGAAACGACAAATACCAACCGCATAACTCTTTGAATTAAATCAAGATTCCATGAACCAAATACCGTAATATTAATGAATAATAATTTCGCACACTTTATCCTGGACGTTGGTGCTAAAGGTGTTAGTTTCATCCTAATTTTCTCCAAAAATGATAAGGCACTGAAAGCAATAAAAAGCCCATATTTAACAATTTCCATTGAATTGTGCCTGGGAGTGTATGCCCACTAAGCAATCCAGACTAGCCTATGATGGGAGCTCTTGCTACGGTTATACCTGAAGGATTCAGAAGATGTTGCAGTTGAACATCCACGAATAGCCTTAGAAATAATGGAGACATTTTTTTTTTACTCGAAAGCACATAAGAAAATGTATTGCGTATTGATTTGAAGTTTTTATATTACTTACTACTATTATTATTTAAATTCAATAAAATCAACAGTCGACATATGTTCATCAAAATTTGTCAAAAAAATCGTCTCTCATCGATTATTAAGAATTAACTTAAGAATCTAACCTCGCAATTAGAAATGTTGATATGTGCCGCGCATTCTTAATGACAATTTGATTGGATGTAACTTTTTGGGTGTAGAAGATTTCAATGTGTGTGTGTGTGTGTGTGTGTGTGTGTGTGTGTGTGTGTGTGTGTGCGTGTGTGTGTGTGTGTGTGTATATGCGTATGTGTGTGGTGACATGTATAACGAAACACTAACAATTTTCAATAGAATACGTTGTTCTGATTACAATTGTATAACACACTCCATATTTTATTTCAGGCAGAAAAAAAGGACATTTTCACAAAATCTCCTACAGTGGAGTGTATGAGGGGGTGTAAACTATGTAAACATTTTATTTAAATAATGTAACTTAAACAATAAAAACTCAAAAAATAATTTTTATAGCAAGAATTGCAATTGAATGCTTTAAGATATAATCATGAATTTATGCTTCTGATATCTGTATTAGGGTACTTCACCAATATGGAATTAAAACTCTTGCCATGATGCCGTGGAACGTCGCCAATGAATTTACAGGGGCAATCAATGAGTTAAGAGACAATTAAAGTTTACGAAAAATGTATTCAACAAGATGATGGTTAACTACAGCAAGATTTAGAACAATATATAATTTAATCCATTTACATTATTGCAGATATAAAAATTTCATTTGGAAGTTGTAATAAAACAAAAACCAACTATTTTGATCCTACTTTTGACAATATCTCGAAGACAAATCGAATAAAATTTAAATTGTATTATAAAATTGTAATCAGAATAATAGGTTCTATTGAATGTCGATAAATTAGAATGATATCCCAAAAAATTATTAGTGTTTCGTGTTTCATATTACTTAAGAAAAAGATTTCCTGCAAACCCTAGATTTCGTTTTTTTTTTAACTTGATATCGTTAAAAATAAAATAGTTACAGAGCCAATCAAAATCTTACGAGAAAAATAAATCCAAGAACTGAAATTCCATATCCTAATAAGTTTTGAACCAAATGTTTGGGAAAATAGTAGAAATATGTACTTTGATACACATACTTAGCAAAGAAACGAATAACATTATATTTGTTACAACCAATTTGGCCATCCCTTTAAAAAAAGAGAAGCACGGAAGATAAAACAAAATCAACTGCAAAAAAAATAATTTCTGTTCTATGATATAATAATGATGTAACTGATAATAATGTATGCCATGTGCCGTTATTAAAAAAAAACTTCCATAATTATTTCTTCTAATAATATTGGTGGCCTAGCCCACTGACATAACAATATCCAAATTGGTTAAGAGCGTCGTCTATCCACACGGTACAAAAATTTAATAAAAATTAATCGATACGGTTCTGTCGAATTGTCGTTGAAAGCGTGTTGGTTGTGGCAACTTTACCGGATTCAGCGAGATTGTTTAGTCCAGTTTATCGCCTCAAATCGCCATGATTACTTGACCTTTTGTTAACGCAGTTCTTAAATTATTTATTTGTGCAAGCGCGTAAACAAAATGTTTTCAGTTCCTAATTAGTGATAATATTAGTGTTGTTTTGCTGCTGTGATGTGTACCAAACGGTTTAGAGCACGCGCTGTCCTTGCTGTGATTTTTGTTGTCATATTAAGCCATGCGGAATGCGGGAGAAGTAAGTATTGCCACCTGTTTTTATTATAGCGCCCACAATATTACAATATGTAGCGACAAAGTAAGCGGTTTCGTTATCCACTGTGCCGTAAATTGCTGAAGGCGGACACTTGAAAGATGAGAACTTATTTTATAATGCTTAAATATCAATATTTTCCTTCATATGGAATTATTTTCTGTTGCCATTAATCAACTTAATAAAAACAATAATAACAACAATAATATTACTATGCCTAGTTTCTTAATGCGAGGAAGAAGTTAAATGTAAATTTGCAATGGTGGGGGTCAGTAAATAGGGTGGACAAACCGTTAATCTCAGATAAATTGCAATTATAGTTTCCAATGTTCGACACATTTCATTTTTCACAATCCACGCGCCTTTATTCCCTCTTGCAGTAGGGTTTTAACGTCCCTCAGTTTAGTAATAGTAGATAGATAGATAGTGTGGCTCCTAAAGAGAGTTTTCCGAGATAGATCAATACCAATTTCTTCTGTTTCATACTTTTCTGCTGATGTTTTCTCATTCTTTTTTATTGCCTGTATTCTTTTGCCAATTTATCACTTCTTGTCTTCGCAAATCCTCTTTAACTTCCTCAACCATCTTGATCTGGCACCTCTCCTTGTTCTTTTCGCCCCTGTGTTTCACTGTTATATTGACAATATCGTTGTTGTTTTCCATACATGCCACACTTTACTCGTATTAATTTTATCCTTCTTACTATATATCCCTCTCATTCGGCTCTTCCAGTACCTCATTATTGGTTCTTATCCTGTAATTGTCATAGTTTCTGTTGCATCCAGTAAAGTTGATCGTATTCATTATTTTCGTGTTCTCTTCATTCAGTTGCAGTTACGTTTTCTGTCCTTCCTTCACAATTTCGTTTAACATATTCTTCTTCTTCTATTATTTGCCCCCCTTTTGTTCTAATTGTTAACTTATCTGTGTCTTAGTGTATGCTTCAAGGGCAGATTAAATCACATCTCTGGCAAAGAATCTCCCTATCTGAGACCTGGTATCAAATTCGTAGGTGTCTCCCCGTTTTGTTTTGATACTAAATGATGTTCTTTTCATGGTCGTGGTAATCAGTCTTCTCAATTTTGGAGTTATTTCCATGTCTTTTGGTGCTTGTAAATGTTGTTTTCTTTTAATTGAGTCAAATCCCTGCTGGAAATCTATGAAGAGCATCATATGTTCATATATTTTTCTATAATTTGTTTTAAACTGTGTATCGCACCGTTGATTTTCCCTGTATAAAACCACACTGGCATTGCCCAATCTTTTTTGTATGAGTGTAGATAAAATTTTGTAGGCTGTATTTATAAGTGTAATTTTTACTATGTAGTTGATCTCCTTTTTTATCAACTGTCAAGACTTGTTCGTGTAGCTTTTCTCTGCCATATTTTAACGGCTTCACCATTATGACTATTGTTAATTATTTCTTTAATTTCTTTAATCGTCTTCAGCATGTCTTACTGAAATTGCTTCTTATTTAAAGGAATGGTGTGGATATTTTTTTGCATCTTCGTTAGTGGTAGCTGTCCTTATGCATGACTACAACAGACCGAAACCATTTTTTCCATTTTCTTCGCCCATGGGTGCAATGACATCATCCTTTTTGATTTTAGACATTAGTTAGGTAGGTATTTCTTTTTTAAGTAAAACGAGTTTGTTATTCCTGTGATGGCAGGCTTTTCGTCCGGACCTATTACAGTTTCTACTACGCCTATGGAGTACGGTTAAGATTAATGGTTTTACGGTTCAATAATAATTTATAACTATCTCGTACTAAGAAACAGAGCATAAAAAAACTTTACAAGGAAAATACATCAACAGGGTGAGCCAATATTTGAGTCAATATTTGGTTTAAATAGTGCCTTACATTTTTTTTCTTCTTTTACTTATTCAAAGCTCCTGTGTTGACGAAGAAGCAAGACACGCGGAACACTTAATTTAAATTTGTTACATTATTATTAAAATACCGAATGTTTATATTACTGTCAATTTACAATGTAAAATATCTCAAAAGATACAATTCTCATCAAAAATACACAAGCAAGAAAAAATATACAAATTTAGTGGTTTATTAAACGAAAAAATTCTTAAGATCAAAGGCATAAATCAAGAAAATTGGTCGGTCGGTGTGCTCTTCCTTTTTCCGTTAGTGTGCCGTGTTTATTTACAAAATTCAAGCGAAAAATATACCCCAACAGGACAATTGTGTCCTAGCTTCGCTTCTCTATATCTATATATCTTCGCTCCTATTATACCTGTTGCAAAGGTTGAATAGGGAAAATTTTTCGATTTCTGGCGATGTCTCACAAGTTCACAAAATATTTTCCCAAATTTTTTCGATCTAAGGAGGTCTCTCTCTGATTTTGACTTTAAGTAATTTAAAGTATCAAAGTTGTGTTTTGATAGGTAGTACGTTTTCTCTCATTAAAATCATTAACCTAACAAACGCATTGTTGTAAGCGCTATTCCGTATTCGAATGAAGAAGAATTTGACAAGTTAGTGTTGTACTTGCAATAACACAGAAGCGCCAACATAACCTCAGTTCGGTATTTGGAAAAATCGTAGTTAATTTAATTAAATAAGAAACCTTTGAACAACCTAGAATCCGATACATTGAAAATAAAAATCGCCACGGAAACATTTTACAAGCTCAACGAAAATCCGAGTGAATCGGTAAAAACTGTAAAATTGACCTGCCAAACTCAACGGTAGAGAGAGTGTTAAATAAGGATAAATACCATCTATACAAACTGACAATAGTCCAACGACTTGAGGAAACTAATTTTTCTTTTTTTGCTTTTCTGAGTGTGGCATTCTAGAAAGTGTAATGAAAGTCCCAAATTTGTAAATCATATAAATCACGAATTTTGGAGTTAATAACCACAATGCTCAGCATTGGTCTGTGGTAAACCTTCACGAAGTGGCAGATTTGGAATTAACTTTTGGTGTAGGATAATTGGTAATTTAACTTAGCTTTTTAATTGAACACGATCATTTTACGAAATAGACATATAGGGCCGTATTTGACTACAGCTTGAATAGAAAAGATGTACCCAGAACTTTTACGAAAGCAGTTGTGTCAGCTTTACAACTTATTCTAACGGAAGACGAGTTTAGCTAAAATTAGTTGTTAAGAATCTTTAATGCTCTTTGAGCCTAGATGATATTTCCTCCTCTTGCCATCTCAAACCGCATTTCATCTTTGACGGATCGAAGATGTTGAGAGATTTTTGGGCAAGTGGTAAATCTGGTTTTGACGTTATATTTTTAAATAATTTCTGATATGTGCTCAGTGATGTTTTGACTGTAAGGATATTAGGGTTTTCGGAATTATTGTCTTTGGAAGGTTGTTGTGCAGTGTATTTTATGATGGAAATTATTGTAGATGGAAGGTTTCGAGAGCTTTCTTATCAAAGGCTCCCATAAATATATTCGCGATGACTGGTGATAGTAGAGAACCGTTAAAGAAAAATATTTTTCAGACAAGCAAGACGAAGCTTTGTAAATAGTATTACAGTAGCCTCTGGAAGTTTTTTTAAAAATTATCAAAAGGTTTTTTGCAAACTATTTACCTTGCATACATGATACCATATTCAGCACTTGTTTTATCATTTTCAACAAATATGGGCAGCATAACGAGCATGAGCACATAAAACCGCTGCACACAGAGTGCACTACTGTTATTCATACTAGTGGCGTAAGCAAATATTTTATAACTTACCGTCCTATCACTAGGACGTCAGGGTTGTCAGATAACAAAAGACAATTGAGACTTGTCATGCACGCCATCTTACTCCTCTTACAAAAGTATCACAATAATGTCACATTTTGGCAACTATCAGTTTAACTTTTTTGGAATTACTGGCGAAAAACGAAATCCGTCATTTCAGTTTTTCGGCGATATCTGCCAAAGTAATTGACCGATCGTAAATCGAAATCCTGCACTAAGTTTCCTCTAAATCTTTTTCCACTAACATTTGCTGTAGGTATAATAGGGACCGAGATCTCTGTATAGAGAAGCGAATTTGGGACACATTGTATATCCAACACCCTGATATTTTAGAAGCCGGGCGCGAAGTTTCTTTAGTTTCGTAGAAAGAAGGTCTTTCATGGGTTGACCAACCTTTTTGACTCACCCTGTATCTCATAAAGAAATACCAAATATTAATCAACATAAGATTTGTTTTTCCAAAAAACCAAAGCAGCTCTACCCGCCCTGTAAACAACTTTCCGGTATTAATAAATTCGCGTAGTACTTTCTCTATTTAAACTTTTTTTTCTGTCCGTCGGCAATTTTAGCAGCTCTGCATATTTTCGGTGCCTCATTTTGATTTTTCCGGTAATTAATGAATTGCTTTACTCACTGACCCGTCACATAACTTTTAAACCACTGCGAGCTTCAATTAATGCAATCGTAAATGAATGTCAGATTTCGAAGTCCTCGTTCATTCTAGCTCGTGGCGGAAGCAGACCTTCTTCGAGCTGGGGATCATCGTCACACAGCAGGCCGTCTACGAGCTGGTCGTCACACAACAGACCATCTCCGAGTTCTTACGGTCACCCTGCCTCGCTGAGTTACCCGTCTTCCCATTATAATCATCCCGCACCTTCCCATCCAGCATCACCACCGCGCCAACCAGCAACATCCTCTACCAACACCAGACCGATAGGATGGAATGTTGGGACTCACCCAGTCGGACCTCCACCCAAAATCGAGAAACCAGTGGGATTGGCCTCAAGTGCCCCGAATTACGGATTTAAACCTGCTGGAAGTCAAACCTCTGGTGCGGGGTCTCACGCGCAATCAATCAACGTAAAACCCGTTGCTTCGGCGCCTCACGATACCAGCGGCGGATCGAACCCACCAAGTTACGGGTTCAAACCGGCTGTTACGGGAAATGGCGACCACAATGTTGGATTCAAAGCTGGGAACCCGGGACACGACAACCCTCACGGCACCGCAGCTAAACCTAGCGCTCCGGTCGGACCACCAGCAAACGTCAAACCAGTTGGAAACGCACTACCACCTGGAGCACCTTATGCAGGTAACGTTTGCAGACTATCGAGGTATGAGCATTTGCGTCAGAGCAAAATCAAATATCTCGTTTTTAATAATAATAATAATAATAATAGTGTTTAGTGAGACATTTTAAATTATTGCCTAAGATTTAGACAAAATTACTTAATGAAAATACAAACTAATATAGCTACTAACCTCAAACGGCGAAGTTTACCTTAAGATCATGATCTCAGCTACTCAACATTAACCGAATATTACAATAATAATGAAACACAAAGCTTTAATAATAAGAGTCTAGAAATTCGTTATTGTTAAAATATTAATTTGTTTAGGACAACGACTTTTGCAATTCCAATGGACCTTAAAGTTTTTCCTAAATACTAGCACTGAGCTGGATTCAAAATATTTATTATAATTATTATAAAGCTTAGTGGCATTATAGCTAAATCAGCGTTCAAATTTACAAGAATTATGCCGGGGCATATATAGAAAGTTTTTCGTCCTTAGAGGCGAATTGTGAATTTCATACTAAAACACTTACAGGGACGTTGGTAAATATTATTTCGTAACCTTAAATACGGCAATTGCGACTAAAAATTGAAACAGGTAGCATTTTACCGCAATTTTTTTTCTGATATACGATCAAACTTTCTCGGCCCATAAAGGAGTCGGGCACAGCTATACTGGAGTTTTTGTAATCTAGTTTTATCGGCAACGGTTAAGAGCGTTTAATATAATGGAAGACAGTATATGCATTTAGAAAGGATTCATGCGTCAGAGAGTTTTTTTCGTACTTTGACATTAATAACTACAAACATAAATTAGAAATCGGACCACTATAGCTCAATTGACCATCCATTTTTTGCTTCATTTGTAATTTTAAGATCTTCATTTTCCAATTGAATTGTAATATGATCAGAAAAAAAAATTATAGCTTTTAGGGGGAGCAAATAGCATAATTTGTTTTTTTTACAATTTAGCGTAAGATTGTGTTTTTTACTAGATTGAGAAAGATTTTTAAAATCCAAACTAAAATTAGCTTCGATGTTATCAAAATTAATTGAGTTACATGTGTGTAACAGCTAGGTGTCATCAGCATATGAATGAATTGATCTTCCTTTTTCATTTGGCCATGGGGTTGCAGTTTCGATAAAGTACGCAGAGTGTCCCAAAAAATAAGGTTGGCTAGTCTTCTAGTCCTAACCTAAATTAACTTTAAAATATAAAATTTTGCAAATATTATTGTAAAAAAAAAGTTTTGAAATTTTCTGTTAGGAAATTTAAAGTCAATTTCAGAATAAATTAGACCAAAATTATTCATTGTGTACTCGGCAAAGCTTTATTTGTGTTTTGAAATGCAAAATATTTAATATATAATATGCAATATATAAAATACACAAGTAGATCAATGTCAATCAAAGTAGGCACTGTTTAAGAGACCTTACAGCACTATAGAAGGATTTTTCGATTAAGAAAGTTTTTATTTTTGATTTGAAAGTTTATTAATCTATTTCTTTGGTACTATTTGGTAGCATAGTGAAGAGTTTTGGAGCAAAATAGTTTAGGCAATATCTAGTTTTTCCCAATCTGAAAAAACCTCAAAAAAAGGTTTGTAATTTTTTCAACTCAAGATATCTAGAAAAACAATTGAGAGAAAATTTATAAAAACAAGGCATGTCTATGAAATTATTTTATTAGATTTTGAAAATGCCCACCATTAAGTTTTTGACAATATTCTAATAGGTTTAAAAACCCTTCCAAAAACATTACTCGGGATATTTTCATTAATTTTCCTTATTTCGTATTTAATTCTAAATTTGAAATCATATGAAATTTTCGATTTTAAATATCCCGAGAGCAAAAAATCCAGTGGGGTAATAACTGGAAATCTTACAGGCCATCTATCAATCCACCGCCCGGGAAATACCGTATTTAAATATTCGCGCACTTGTCTAGCAAAAGAAGCACCATCCTGTTGAAAGCAAATTTGTCGCTTTGCCATGTCAAGTTCATTTTGATTTAGAAAAGAAACTCCAAGAGTAGGTATTAAGAAGTTTTGAAGAAATCGTTAATATCTGATTCCAGTAAAATTTTGATCGAAGAAATAAGGTCCTATAATTTTGTTATTCTAAATCCCTGCCGAAATATTCATATTTTATGGTTGTTTGTACTCAATACCATTAAAACGATGAAGAAATAATTTCACGAAACTGTAGTCTGCTGTTCGTTGACTAACTCAACACTCACTCACTATTTCAAGCTATTTCAGAAGATGCGCGATGAGGATTATCCTCCGTTTCCAACAAAATGTTTAATCTTGTGTTCTCATTAGTTTTTGTAGATCTTATAATAGGTATTCCTGGATATTTTGCTTTAAACAAATGGCAGACTCCTTTTCGAGTTCTCCGTTTGTCTTCATTTTCACTTTCTTTATTGACAAAAATTTAATTGTAACAATTTAAGAGCTTTATTGGTACTAGACTTACCTATTCATTTCAAAATTAAATTTCTGTTTTTTATTCTTTTAGTCCATCAAAATAAATATTAGTTAATTTAACTATCGGATGAATATTATTCCTAGCGTTCTCTAATGAATGTATTCTTAAAAAAAAACATTTATTTAGTGCGAAATTTGTAAACGATTTTTAAGACATGTAAACCTTACAATTAAATACCAAGAAAACACAAAAAAAGTTACCTAAAAATGTAAAATTATTTACAAATTTCTTTTATCAGTGATTTCTTTAACGGTAATCACTCGGAAGATGAATCTGAATTTTTTGGAGTAAAGCACTCATCGCACACCATATTTTCGTGAGATAAGCAAAAATGTGTCTTACATTTCTTACAATCATGATCTGTAAACCTACTTAAAACAGTTTCGCTAGTGCATATTGAGCAAGGACGTTTTTTTGGATGGAGACCTTCTCCTTCCTGCGAAGGAGGGAGAAATCGTTTCAGTCTATTTTGAAGTTCTGTAGTTCAACCCAAACGAAATATTCTTCAAGACATTGGTCTCAAATTGTTACCAAGATAAATAATATGAGAGTTAATGCCACTAACATTCAACATCGTTGAAAATACGGCCATTGTCTAGCGTATTTCGGAAGCCATGGAATGTAGCACACATTTTGTCCAGAGTGGCAACACCCGCTTTCGTTGAGTTATGGAACATTATAATCTCGGGTTTTTTTTCTTCTAGGGACTCAAGATGAATGGAATTGTCGTTATCAAGCGTTGACACGAGAATCACATTCTTGTTTTTTGCTGGGACATACGATACTAAGGTCTTCACTTCACTAAATCCATATAGCCTGCCAAATTGTTTTCTTGCTTTAGTGGCAATAAGTTGTGGCGTTAATTCCCTTTTGTTAGTTCGAGCCGGTCAACAAAGTCCATATCAGTAAACCAGTTGTCAACGGCGATGTTGCGGCCAGACCCAAATAAAGACTCAGCCATCCTGTACACTACTGCTGTTGACTTGTTGCTGATAGAAAATGGCCCTTCTGGTTGACGTTCTGAATATATTTCAATATTATAACCGTAATTCATTCTTGAATCAACAAGGGCAAAACATTTTATGCCATATTTGTTAGGTTTTGTTGGTATGCACTGCCGAAAAGGACATTTCTCTTGAAAACCTGGGAGCATTTTTTCTGGGAATATAACTCTTCTGGCTGTTTTGTACGAATTCATTAAAAATGTTGCGAGCTGAAGCAAGTCGATCTTCTTTGTTCCTTTCTGCTCTTGTAATTCGGTCGTCAAAACGAAGATACCGTATTAGAGTCTTAAACTGTTTTATAACTATCTCAAGACCAAACTTTTCAATACCATCACCGTCCCTTTCCCAAGTTTCTCAAAACTTTGCCGATTCCCTCCATAAGCACTTGCTAGATAAAAGATCTTATTTTGATCACATCAGTAGGCTTTATGTATCTCTCTCTAGAAAAATTATTTCTAATGGTGTCCTTGTACTGATTGGTATACCTGACTGTCATGTATAACATTTCGTCGGTAAATAGATTGTTTCAACTGTCAACAGCAGTTTTGGAAAACCTCTCATTAATTTTTACTCCTGGCTTCTCTTGGACGAGTCAATAAAAAACCTTCAGTGTTTGTAGTTATAGTCTGTATCAAGTTTCTTTATTAGATTAAGAATATCGGTGCAATAAGCAAGTAAGCCACTATGTTTAAAGTAGCTTATAAATTCAGTCTCGCATTTCCCGAAATATCAGATTTTAACATCTCGTGCTTGTAAATTTTTATTACGAAATCTAGATGCTAAAATTTGTAAAAGATCCTTTAGTGTGAAATACTGAGAAACACTCCACATATCACCAACATGACTTAGACTATATTTATCTTGTTCTTCAACGGGCTCAATGTTTTTCAGATCTACGTCTAAATTTCTTCGCCACAAAGTCTTGGTAATTTAAAAAAAAATTTAACTGCACAATGCTAACTAACCTCATGAAACGACTACCTGCCTTTGGGGTAAAAATTTCAATTTTTAGAATGTTATGTATGTAACAAAAATGTTGCGCGATAGAAACACGAAACATTGTTTTTCTATTAGTTTACTCCCTATAACTCCAAAGATATGAAAAATGCCAAGTCACAAAATCTTTGTTAGAATTTGCAAACAATCCACGTCTTGTCAAGATACAAAATTTTGCTCTGCTCTTATTATTCCGTCATAGACGAATAATCTATCTACCTAATAATCTATTTACTTATTTATTAATATGGGATCAAAATTAACTCCGAATTTCCTAACTTATTATACTACACTTTTCTAAAATATCCTATATTGTTCTTTGAGATGAGTTGATATCAGTAATTAATCCGGCAACGTATATCTTTTTTTTTTTCAGTACATCCACCACCGTACAATCCGCACGGCCAGCCCCCACCAGCGTATAATCCTAACCACGATCCTGCAGGATACGGCTCTCCGGCAGCTTACAATCCTGCTGGATACGGGCCACCACCTGCTTACAATCCTGCCGCATACGGACCACCACCGGCGTACAGTCCTGCCGGATACGGACATTCGCCGGCATATGGATCTTACGGCCACCCAAACTACCCACAAGCTGGTGGCTATCACCCTAACGCTGGTTACGCACAACCGGGTGGCGGTGGTGTTACGATTATTAACAATAACAACAACAACAACTACCATGGAGGGGGTTTGGGAGGGGGCTACGGCGGTGGTTTTGGCTACCCGAGCTATCACTATTCCTCAAGCGACGTCGGTAGCGGTGCTTTAGGTTTTTTCCTGGGGTATTCCTTGGCCAAAGTGACGACTCCCACTTTTCACTACTCTTCCGGAGGTTACGACGGATACCTACCGAGATACGACCACTACACCGTGCACCATTATTATCACAATCGAGATTCCATTCCGGCGCAAAGTACCATCCAACCAAACGCGATTGTGGGTTGCGTGGGAAATAGCGGTAGCATTTGTCCCCCAGGTACCACGTCGTTGTGCACCAACAACGGAGCGATATTATGCGTCGCTAGCGCAACAACTACGGTACCATGTTCCGGTCAGAACAATCAAAATTGCATAGAAACAAACATACCCTGCATCAACGGTACCGGAAATTGTGAAACGGGGAAAAACCAAACGGTAACAATCCCTTGCGTGTCGAACGCGAAGGTCTTAGGCAACATCACCTACGTCAACAACACTATTATCGTCAACAACACCACTATTATTAATAACAACGTGACGTATAATGGAACGATTCAATCGAGTAACTCAACTCTAAGCAGTTCAACCAACAGCACCGAGGGAGTGACCTTCAGTCCATTGCCGGTGAATGGGAATAATATGAGTGATACTGTACAAGTCAAGACTAAGAGAGAAGCCAATCTTCCAGTTCACGATTTCTGTGTGACCGTGCTCGCTCTGCCAGCAGAAAGAAAGCCTAGTGAAGCCGAAATGGTTGTTTCCAAAGGGACTAATATTTTCACAAAATTCTTAGTGAAAGCCTTAGGCATTGAGTGACGTAGCGTTCAAAAAGTCAAGTCTACATTCACTGTACAAACATTATAAATTTGTTGTGTATTGATGACTTAGTTTACAGCAACTCCGTATGTTACTAAATAAAAATTGTTGTTGTATGATTATGGGTTTTCCTTTTAAATATATAATTAAATAGATGTATTCGCAATATATGTACAGGGTGGGCAAATAAGTGAGGTAAGCGGCTGATCTCCCAAACCATGGTGCTGAAAAAGATGTTTCTCTAAATAATGCTTTATTATAGATTGACAAAAGAATATGACCACTCCGATCCTTGTAAAATTCTGGATTTTTTGGTTTTGATTTTATGGTTTATTTTATTAATTGTAAAGTAATAGTTAACCTCAACACATTTGAGACCTTTAAAGGAGGGAACATTGCTTATAGATTATAGAAGATCAAAGCATAGGCACGCTTTTTGAACTTTGTCTAAACATGATATCAGCAAAATTGAAATAAAATTAAACCGGTATATCTGCTGATGTGATGTTCCTATTGATATATGATGACATTTAAATTTAAGTTATCCGCTGAAATTAGTTTCAAATTACGAACCTTGTTAGATTTTTTTTTAATTTAAAGTTATGCTGAATTTTATCTCTGTCACTGCGAAAAAGTATCTGGTTTATGCTTGCCACAGGTCGTTGGTAGCTATTTGAATCAAAAGCATAATATAATTAAGTATTATATGCGATAAACCGCACAGACCGAAAGACAAGAGCAAAACGTAGGTACGCTTTTTGATTTTTTTCTAAACACGATATCAACAAAATTGAAATGTTCTTATTTTTATGTGATGAGATTATCCGCCAAAATTAGTTACAAATTACGATCGTCCTTCGAACATTTTCAATCTTCATTTTTCTGTTTGAAATTTAAAGTTATGTTGAATTTTATCTTTGTCACTGCCCAAAAGTATCTGGTTTATGTCTTTAACTGCTTCGTGGTCGTTATTTGATTCAAAAGCATAATATAAGTAATTGCCGTATGCGTTTCAATACACAGAACAAAATACAAGAGCCTTTTGGCCCCAAGATGGAGCCCCAAGGAACTCCATTCAAAACCATTTCGTGTGTGGAAGTTCTTTATTCATTTGCACAAATTGAAACTGCTGATGTAAATAATTTTTAAATTGTCTCTTAGTATTTAAACCAATCGCCCGTTTAACTTAGATTTCAAACTTAAGCATTATAAATACTCTTAGAAACATTTCCGAAGTTCGAAATTCAACAAACGAAAGGATGACGGATCGGATTTTTCCGGTACCCGTCGGAGTTTTGAGAAATCGTGAGTTAAAGAAAAATGTGAAACTGGACGTATAAACTTCGAATCGCATCCTTTTAAATTTAATATATTTCGATTTGCGTTACGCGCGTAACATTCAAGAGCGGAATTTTCACGACATAAACCCAACCGGATTATTTTTAGATACGTGCAATTTAAACTTTAGGTGTATTATTCTAACATAAGTTTTATAAACAAAAAGGCAGCTCTCAAACAAATTTGCCGGCGAATATTTCAGTACGCTTTCAGCGGTTCTCGCCTGGCTTGAGTGGTTTTACATAAAGAAGTGGGGAGGGAGTAAATAAAAGGGAGTTATGAGTGTTTCGTGTTACCTGAGTGTAAGCGCCGATGAAGGATGACGAAGGAAGCCAGGACCCGCAGGATATTTCCTGAAAGTTAGTTTGGAGCCGCTAAATGCGTTTTGGTATCTGTAATAAAGCGGAAAAACTATCAAGAAGAAAAAGTGTAATAGATTTTGATTTTGATAAAATTTATTTATAGATAAATAATATGATTTGATGATTGAATAATATTCTTTGTTCAAAAATGAAACTTTCTGTTCCTTGCATTTTTTTTGCATCGACCTTTGCTTTCAAGATAAAAATTAAGAAATCTCAAAGAAATTTTAAAACTTGATTTTGTTCTAAAATAAAAAAAATGTGTTAAATTTTAATAATTCAAAATCTTTTTGAACCTTCATATCATCATGATACTCATTTTTTGAAAAAAAAATCTTAGTATCGCAGAAAAATTTTTGTAAAGTCATTTTTTTTTTCGCTGACCACAGTTCTGAAAGAAAAATTGAGTTGAATTTAGTATATTTTGTAGCTAAAAAACTAACCAAAACTGTCCTATTAAATAAAGTCCACTAAATATAAAATTTTAATGTGACTTTAGTAATATTTGATTGTCAAATTTCGAAAAGTATAGAATTTTTTTATTTAATATTAATACACATTAAAAAAACATGCATAAAGAAAACTAATTTTTTTATGGACATCCCTAACTAAACATATTTTTTTTTAGTTTCGCACCTTTTGAGGAGTTCTTCCCATTTTAAAAGTGTTAATAAAAATTGCTTACCTACCCTTTGCCTCATATGGCGGTTACATCGCAAAATTGCTCAGATCCATAGAAAATTTGGTCCATAGTTGTAGAATAACTATCACCATATAACTATCATCATATATCAACCAAGCGAATAGATGAATAGGGATTAAAAAAAATTTTTTTATACAATTTTAATGAACCTTTCGTATTCAAACAATAATGTGTAAAGAAAAAACCAAAAACCGTTCCCAATGTTCCAAATTATAAATAGTTCATTCAATTTTTTTTAGTATAACTTTGAAGATTTGCACGTCTCTATGCAAGAGCGGAAGGCCATGGCTACAGCTACTGAGGTGGCTTTACTTGATGAAAATCCATTTATCAAAATAAATAAGAAATAAAAGTTCAAATGTTCACGACATTATATATTTTCACATGACAATTGTTTCGACAACTTTATCAAATAAAACAAATAATTAAAATATTAAATTCAGGTTTTGGTTTTCCAGTTATAGAATACATCTTTTTGAGCAATAAAAAGCGCTGTGTTTGGCAAACTCCAGAAACACCATATCGTAGTCTCGAGCCAACATTCGAAAAATAAACCGCAATCAATTTTAGAATTCATTTTAATTTGTTCAAAACATAACTTTAACGGTTTACTTTTAATATTAGGTATTCAAAGTGCGTTTTCAAAAGCTAAGGTTTTTATTAACATATAGGTAATGAAGTTTTATATTATCGCTAATTTATTTACCCTCTCATGTTTGGTTAGGTGAAATAAATTAGGTGGAAGGTTAATATAATTATTAGAGCCAATATATTGACGGAGCCATCAACAAAACCATATTTTCTTTCCTGTGGATAACTCAAACTTCGAACCATTTGATGTGGTGTTGTTTGGTCCATATATGTCCCGCCATTTCTGAACTGTGGATTTCACCCCCCATTTTGCGTTGCCTATATTCTTTGACTCTAACGTATAAAGGTCGTTTTGTTTCTCCGATCACGACAGTCACAGGCTTGATTGTTTCTCCATCACTCTCAACTTTCACAGGCTCTTTGTTAGATACACTCTTTCTCTTGAGTCGATGTTTCTGGCTTTGTTCTTGTAATTATGCTCCTTAATGCCGTACCGACTTGTATACAGTCTTAACCTTGTACTGTTTTGCTGATCTTTTCTGAGATTCCCGTATGGGATCGTCTGCTGCATTATGCTGTTGGTCTCTGTTTACAATTTAATAATATTTTGGTTAGTTAATACATTTTTGGTCTTGGTATGGTCGGTTCAAAGATATAAGAAAGTGACCAATTGCTTTTGAATGGGATTATCCAATGCAACAAGATTATTACCTAAAGTTGCGGAATTTAAATTCAGCTAAAATTGTGGTCCGTAATAGAAAATAATTTTATACCTGCCTGTGTTTAATATTCTTTGGTTTGGAATACTACTTAGTTTAAGTTTATTAGTAATCATTCTTATTTCGTGTGTAATACAGCGTGTGTTGAATCGTGTGCGAATTATGCAAAATATGTGCGAGTCTAGCGTATCTCAGGAGATGCTCCCTCCCAAATGTAGAAAACACTATTCTATTGAGAATAAGGAAGTTATAAACAATGTTTATTTGACTCTCATTGAACGTGGTGCCAGCAAGCAAACATCGTTAGAAGAAACGGCCACATTGATGAAACTTCCAACATCATCATCTCATGGAAAATTGTGAATAATCCTATTTCAGCGAGGAAAAAAAGAAGCGATGCTGACATTTTTTCGAGTATAGATGAAAGTGATCAAGATATAATACGGCGTAAAATTTACCAGTTATACGAGGAACAAAGCGTTCCTACATTAGATATCTTAATTAGGAGGCTTGAAAAAGATGGGTTTTAGATTTGAAAATATTGACAAAAGGCAAGTTTTAATGGATTTTTTTAGAATTCGGAAATGGCGACTGGAATATATAGAAAAAATTAGGATTTACAGAGAACAACAAAGGCCAATTATTTACTTGGGTGAAACCTGGTTCGACACTTATGTTACCCCCGAAAAGGGTTGGGTCGATTCAACTGATAAGTGTAAAACCAACGCGCCATCAAAAAGAGGTAAAAGAATAACTATTTTGCATGCTGGCTCTAAATATGGTTGGATTCCAATTGGACCTTCTCTGCCTGCTAAAAATATTAAAGATTCTTCTTTGGATTACTATGAAGACATCACCGCTGATTTATTTGAAAGTTGGTTTAAAAACAAACTAGTTTCAAACATTGCTCCTAATAGCGTAATTGCAATGGACAATGCAAGTTATCACAGTAGACAGTTGATTAAAACCCCTTCCTCTTGTGGCACAAAAGCAACAATCCAAAACTACATATATAATAGCGATATTTATTTGCACGAAGACTATACCAACAAGCAATTAATTGAGGTTCTACAAAGCTTGGACCTACAAAAGGAATACGTCTGTGATAATTATGCAAAAAATCTACATATTTAATCCTACTGAACATATTTGGCACCAACTGAAATCTGCCATTCGTCGTAACAATGTTTTTCCCCGTGTTAACTCCAATGTCCTCAAACTTATAGAAACCGAAGTTTTTAACATCCCTCCACAAAGTTGGGCAAATTCGGTTAAACATATAGAAAAAGCAGAACAATCGTATATCGATATTGCAAATAATATAGAACAAATAATAATTAGAACAGACGATGATAGCGATAGTGATACTGATATATTATGTGAATAATTTTAAGTAATTTAAGTAGGTAATAAAAATAATTTGTAATTTTATTTTAGATTTAAACATAAATACATACATAAATAAATAAATATTGTTTAGTATATTTCTTAACAAAACCCCAAATAATTAAATTCTAAGCAAAGTACGGACCTGTTCGGCCATATTTCATTCTTACAGCTTGCCCGAGTCACTTTCTTATATCTATGAACAGACTTTAGCTATTATGAAGCAAATCCCTTCTAATACTGCTTAATTCTACATCAAGTGATACTTTGTCACTGCCTATTGTGATTGCGCTTTTGCAGAGTGTTTGGATGATTCTTAGTTTGGTTGCTTTAGGCCGGTATGTGTAGGTTTCCAATGTACAGAGGTGCCGATGGAGCCATTATTTCTACTTATTAGAACAGCTAGAAAGTATAGACGGTCATTCTTCTCTTTCTCGATGGTTAATTTAATGCAAAGTGGCAAAAAATTAAGATGATTGGGAAAGGAATCTAGCTATTTATCGGAGCCAGACCTTAGGTTTAATAACTGCCGCTTCTGTAGCATGATTTTCAAAGCATTCCATGGAATCAAAGTAAGCAACGATATTACGGAATAACTATTTTTGGTTGGGCTTTTTAGAACTGCCGCTGTCATCCCATTGCAATATGAAACTACTCTCTGAACTATTGCTTCCGAATTCAAATATACATCTCTGTGCATATCGAGTGAAATAAATCGTAATTTAGGCAGAAAGTCGGTCGGAACGCGTAAACAGACAATTTATCCAGATACATTTTATAAATGCTTTTACATTGAGCTTTTTCAAATACACATGCGCCTGTGTGGACTATAGCGAAAATTGCAGAACCATGCTGTCACTGCGTGCTTAACATGCAAGTTCGATAGTGGTATTTTGCCTATATAAAGGATTTTATAACATCATTCATCATTGGCGCTGTTTTTCATAATTTAAGTTGTATTTTTATGCCATTGAGGTTTTCTAAATTCCTAACGTCTTAGCTTTTGAGAGCCGTCAAATTAAAAAATAATGAAATTTGCTATATTAACCGCCATTTTTGTCTTAGAACCTCCACATATTTTGCCAGACACTGATACGTCGCTGAGTTCTCTTAAAATATTAACCGTTTTTCAAATCTCTATTATTTTATTAATTAAATGCTTCATTTTTTCAGCCTCGTGTCAATATTTCTTCTTTAAACCATTCATTGCTTTAATCGTCAAAACTTGCACCATTGCAATTGTATCCTTAAAATAAATAAAAGCAATAAAATTAAACATCTACGAAACTATGAAAAAAATCTTGAAACTTTTCATTCAAGCTATGTATGCGCAAGATTTAAAATCTCGTTTTAAACGAAAGACCTTGCTGCATCCAACCAACGTGGGCATTGACAGATCGTCAATAAATATGAAAAGATGTACATGTCCCATTAAATATTCAGACAAAAATGAATTAAATGTTTAGATATCGATATTTAGAAAAAAAAGGCACAAATTGCATGTTAGTTTCTGAAATTTAGAGGCATGTGCTTCTCTCTGTAAATACCATCTAGTAGCTATTTGACTGCAAAAAAAAGAAAACTGTAATTGGAACTTGGATTTTTACTCAAAAGTATGTCTTGAAAGTGATTTAAAACAAGTGATGCTCTGGCATAGCTTACAACTAATTCAAATATATATAAAATCAGATGTGAGCCTTGTACAGCAATTTCAAAATATTTACATAAAGCGCCACAAAATACTGTTACTGTTACACTAACCTAATACCAAGAATATGTTCTTATACCTTAACCAAAAAGTTTAACATTTTACCTACCAGAAGTTGGCAATAAATTATAAAATAATATGGTTCTGTGCTTGTTGTATTGTTATAACCCCGGATAAAGTTTCTCTTTAACTCATTCTATGGTTAATACTTCTTAAATGTTTAAATATTTAAAAAATAATATAGTGTAATATACACGGTTCTAATAAATTGTACAGAAATTATCGGTACGGATTAACTAACCAGATCGTGGACAATTTTTAAAAATGACTTTAATTCGGAATTAGAAGTTTACAAGATTACAACATTAATATTTTTAACTTACTGTCCGCTGCGCATCTGACCTATCGCTATTGTTGTGAGTCTTGTTCACTCAGCAGGTTCTCAGGGTGTATAGTAACATAACGCCCTTTAGAGTTTTCTACACCTAGTAAGGAGTAGTTAACCTTCTTTCATTTTCTTCAATATGAAACATCCCCTGGTGATCAAGTACTTATACGCCACATAAACAAGCATCAAGCATCAATGCAACTTCCTCAGGTCACTGTAATACTATTCTCAAATCTTCTGGATCCTCCTACGCGTCGGTTGTTGTTGAATAGAACTTACTCTCGTCTCGTCAATCATCCTGTTCGCTCCTTCAGAACTCGTTTAACTTAATCTTTTGTAGATGAAAACATAAATTAAGGATAGACATATTCGAAGATGTATAATCAAAATCTGAAAAGATAACAGGTTGATTTTTAGTAATTTCTTTCTTGTAGTTTACAATAGTTGCCTAGTCGAATTTCCTTTGAGATCCGGTTGGCAAAGTTAGCAAGTAACTCCCTTCTAAATTCTGATGCTCTTCTTGGCATTCACAGCTTAACTTTACTAGCTTGCCTTTAGGCTAATTCAATAGCCATTTATTGAAATTGTCTAGTCGGAAATAGGTTTTGATGATTGAACTACCTGAACTTCACAAGACCCTTCCCAGTTCTTTAACATTTTCTTGCCGACATAGGTACATTGACGTCATTATTTCTTTGCAGGGACTTTTGTGGTATATGTACTGTAATTGGTTATGATTAAATATTTATTACGCGTTATAATATCTTTAAAGAGGCTCCCATGTTTAATAGGGACAGAATAAAAATGAAAATATTCAAAATTATTTGGAATTATTATTGGAATACGCAATAAATAAGTTATTCTCTTATGTAGAATGAGCTATCAATAGATCAATTTTTCAAAATGTATTATAGTTTCCAAACTAATAGGCAAGGGCACTTCTATTTAAACCAACACACTAAAAAGGTCACTTAACTTAATAATACTAGAATTCAATATTCTTAATTTGTAAAACGTTATTGAATTTTGAACATCTTGCAATGTCAATTTAATTATTTCTTGAACACTTATAATTCCTTTAAAAATATCTTTAATAAAGTACATATACAAGACTAACCCGTTTTAATTTTCTTTTGGCTATAATGTTTGTCGAGATTGAGTTTTGATTTCTAATATTCCTTACTAACTTATTTTGATTTAATTCAAGATTTTTCTCCATCAGATGTGTCCAAATTACCAGTTATTGACTTAAACACATAACCTGAAATATTTACTTATCCACACTTATTTCTAGTTCTTGAAGGATCGGAAATAATTTCACTCTTTCCGTAATAAATTTCACAATTTCTAAATAGTCGGCATAATACTCCAGGTGTTTTATTACTGGGTTTATTGTGGTATTAAATCGCAAACTCAATTTATTAATTTTGATTACTATCGCATTCAGGTTGTAGTAATACATAAGGGTGTATGTGTCTTCATTCATTTTTGCCTGCCCTGGTTTAAATGGTAAAATTCGGGGGTTGTCGTCTAGTTGTCAAATCGTGATATTGTCTTCGTCTCCGACAACTGTACAGAGTCAGCTTCAGGTCTACTTAAACGCAAATTGTCTAATTAGCAAATTAATCGTCGACACTTCTCATTAAATTAACAATTACCCTTACATTAAGATCGACTCTTGTCATGCTTCTCTATAAGGATTCGACTTCTGGAGGAGATTTGGTTCCTATCAAATGTCTGATCTTTGCGAAGATCGGCGATGCTGATCCTATCCTCCGTTGATTGGCTAGTTGATTGTAATCCACAGATCTTTGATAGATTGGAAGATTTTCGATTTTCGGAAAAACTGCACACTGCTCAAAAAAGGTCCACTATCGATCCAACAGTTCTTTTCTTTCGAGTTAATTCTATTGACACGAAACAAATCAAATACATGCTAATACATAAAGATACATATTGATTGCCGAAAATCCGTAACGACTTCGCCAATTAAGTTATATATATATATATATATATATATATATATATATATATATATATATATATATATATATATATATATATATATATATATATATATATATATATATATATATATATATATATATATATATATATATATATATATATATATATATATATATATATATATATATATATATATATATATATATATATATATATATATATATATATATATATATATTCTCACGTATTGATTCACGGATGGAAAAATGTGATGACACTATATTCCGGGATATCATCCGTTCGCTCGTTGAACTCCGACTGGAATCCTGCATCCGACTGGAATCCTGCAAATCTTGCATCCGACTGGAATCCTGCAGACGTTTCGCCAAAATCTCACTTCGAACACAGTGTTCGAAGTGTTTTCGGAGCGCGAGCATTGAAGATGCCAAGTGAGATTTTGGCGAAACGTCTGCAGGATTCCAGTCGGATGCAAGATTTGCAGGATTCCAGTCGGATGCAGGATTCCAGTCGGAGTTCAACGAGCGAACGGATGATATCCCGGAATATAGTGTCATATATATATATATATATATATATATATATATATATATATATATATATATATATATATATATATATATATATATATATATATATATATATATATATATATATATATATATATATATATATATATATATATATATATATATATATATATATATATATATATATATATATATATATATGTTGCAACTTTTGCACACGTACTTAGAGTGTATAGTAATTTAACTCGCGTAGAATATTGCCAAATATTAGATATTATAAAGTCGTTTGTTGGCAATTAAATAAATTCAAAGACCCCCAAAAGTCGACTTAGAAATTTATATTCATTTGGAAATCACCTTGTCTTTTTCATTCATTATTATTGTTATTATTATTATAACAAAGGTTTTTGGAAATAACTGCCTAATATTTTATAATTGACGACGCGCAATAAATTTAAAATATAATTAACTCAAGCTTGCTTAAATTTTAATTATTTATTATTTTAATTTAATTTACTCTTAAATTGCCCCTTAATCCGGTCGGTTAAACAAATTTAGTTATTAATTTGGATCGTTAATAATACGGGACGGTAAAAAAATAACAATTATAATAAAATTTATAAAACCGTCAAAAATATATATTGTTTAAATGGATAAGATTATTTGAATTTTATTTTTATTTATGGAGAATGTCATAAAGTTGTAATCGAAATATGCGACACGTTTGCGATTCGTTATGCCCAAAAAACAGAAACCATCACCACCTAGAGTTAAGATTATAGAAAATGTTGAAAATTTTGTATAGTTTGTACCGAAACAAATTTATTGATAACAATGAAAATATTGAAATAGCCATTACGGGTTATGTTGTTACATATATTGCGTAAACATAAATTTCATCCATAAGCATTTTCCACATCAGCACAACCTATCTTAAATACTTTTTTTGTTTAGAATTTTTCATGTAATCCAAAATAGCAAGAATATACAGGGGGTCTAAATATTGCGTCAAAAGTATCAAACGATCTCGTTTATTATTTCTTTTAGAGAAAAATGTTGCTATTTTCAAATGTACAGACGGTGATTCATAAATATGTGGGAAATCAAATTGATTTATTTTTAAACGGAACGCCTTATATATTGTGGCATTAGCAGATATTACTTTTTATACTCAGTCGCCCAACGTGGGGTTATTACAATCTATGTCTAGCGTTTTCGGATTTATGGTCTCAAAAATGCCGTGTGTTTAATACCCTATATTTTTTACGCCGTTTCCGACAGCTGTAATTTTATTATACCAATAATTTTATAATGTGGTACAGTCATTTATCCTATCCGTTATCGTACTTAGTTCGAATCGATTATACAGGGTGAGGCAAAATGAAAACTATTCGTTTTCGTGAAAAAATCCAATGGAACATTTTGTATCTTATACTTCCATTAATTGTTCCATTAATTTGTGCTAATAATTATCTTTCAATTTTATTAACTCAGTATTTTTAAGAACAAAATACTGAAAATTTTCAAACAATGCGAAAATATCACAAAAGATTGAGAACAAAAATAAAATTACCTGAACGTGAAAGTTCTACATAGACGAGTTAAGTATGATTATTTCAGATAATAGCAGGACACTTTTTTTTTCACAAAATTAAGAAATGACCTATATTTTTATTTTTCTTGGTTTATTGCGATATTTCTTCACAATTTGACAAATTTTCGGAGTTTTGGTTAGTATATATAAGTGTATACAATACTAAGTTTAAGTATAGGAATGCTCAATGAAATTGAAAGGAGTAATTAATGGAAGTATAATATAAAAGGTGTTCCATTGGATTTTTCCACGAAAATTAATATTTTTCATTTTGACTCACCTAGTATAAACGATTCGCACTAACTTCAAGACAAGTATAAGACAAATGATTGGACTAATTTACAAAATTACAGCTGTTGCAAATGGCGTTAATAATATAGAGTGTTAAGCACAAAGAATTTTTGATGAAAAAACGACATAAACCGAAAACACTCGGTATAGACCATAATCTTGAGTGAATGGGTTTTAAAGGTAAATATAAAATAATTTTATATTGCAACTTTTAGTCTTATCAATAACTTTTGTATTTAGCATTTTTTTCTAAAACAAATTATAAATGAGATATATTACTTTGACACCCTGTATAGGTATTCCCTATAAAATAAGAAAGTTGATACCGACTTTGCATTTGCCAAAATTAGTTTAATTTCAAATTTAGAAATTTGTGATATTTATTTAATTTTTCTATATAAGATCAACGAAGTCCTCGGTAGGACACACTCTATAGTCCATAATCAAGGATACAGACGTTTTCGCTGTAATTCTGCAGTGCACCATAGTAATTTTTAGATTATTTTATACAAAATTTTGTTAAAAATAAATAAATAAAATACATCTCACCAGGTCAAAATCGTTAAGGTGTTCCAAAACAAAATTAATTAAAAACGTTAAAGTAGGGGGGAAAATTCGGCCAGCCACTCGATACTTTCCCGGACGAACCAAATTGATTTTCAGTTAACGGGAGCTGCTTTTAACATTTTTTATTTTCGCCCGTTGGCCCGAAATTAACACGTTTTAAATTGCGTTCGGCCAGGTACGACGTTCTCAATGAAATTGATTGCATAAGTAAAAAACAGGATAAACTCTGTCTTTCGTAAACTCGCACTGACGAAGTGTTGAAATTAGCATTTGTGTAAAGTCGGTTCCAGTCCATAAATCAGAGATAGACTCAAACTTAAAAACCGCGAGAAAGGGGCCCCGTACTTCTAGGGGGAGCTTCGCCCCCGCCCTGCACAGACCTAGAATTCCTCCGTCGTTTGTGGAGCTGTTGCGCTTATAGGTGGTGCTCAAGAAATCATCCAACAATGCAGTTAGTATTTGCTCAAAAAAACTAACTAAAGTTTGTTCATGAAAAAAAAAATAGTGAAGAAGACAATTTCATCTTTAAACGATCACTTCGTATGGAAATTGTTTACAGTCGAGAGTGTCTTCAATATTCTACGTATTATTTTAATATACATTTTTTGTTGCACAAGTCAAACCAAAATTATACTTTTTACATCTAATACGCGTCAAATATTATAGTCACAAATTAAAGGACCTGAACTGCCTCTCACAAAAAATTTGAAACTTAAAACCATGTTATTAAGAGGTAAAAAAAACGACATTAAGAAGTTAGTAAAAGAAAAAACAGAGATACTATAAGAATAAAATTCCATCATCAGGAAACACAACAAAAACTTGTAGTTCATCAAATAACATACAAAGAAGGTCACCAAGAAAATACGGTTTAATGCTATCAAATTAATTGGAGACTCTTCAGAAAATCGGTCGCTGTAATAGTTTGCAAGATTTGAATATTGCCATCCAAGGTCGTTTTAAATTTTGCCCTTACACAGCTCATGCTGTTGTAGAGCGTAGCATTGAGGAAGACCCGAATGAGTTCATCCGCCATCGAGCACAGGAATTGGATCTGTGTCCATCCACTATATGAAAGATTTTGCGGAAGGATTTTAGTTTACGTGCTTACAAAATCCAACTCGTGCAAGAATTGAAGCCAAACGATCATCAAGTACGGCGTAGATTCGTCGAATGGGCCCAAAACGAGATTGCCGTTGTTCCCGATTTTCATAAGCGAATTTTGTTTAGCAATGAAGCGCACTTCTGGTTGAATGAATAAACAAAACTGCCGCATTTGGGGCGAAGCTAATCCTCAAGTGTATGTCGAAACTCCGTTACATCCAGAAAAACTGACTGTTTGGTGCGATTTATGGGCTGGTGGAATCATTGGTCTGTACTTCTTCAAAAACGATGATGGCCAGAACGTTGCAATCAATGGTGATCGGTATAGAGCTATAATTACTAACTCTTTCATTCCTGAATTGAATAACCATGATGTCCAGGAGATGTGTCTTCAACAAGACGGCGCAACATGTCACACAGCTCGTGTCACAATCGATTTATTGAAAGGCACGTTTAGTGACCGCCTAATTTCACGTTTTGGACCTGTGAATTGGCCTCCAAGATCTTGTGATTTAACACCGCTAGACTACTTTCTGTGGGGCTATGTAAAGTCATTGGTCTATGCGGATAAGTCACAAACGCTTGACCATTTGGAAGACAACATTCACCGTGTTATTGCCGATATACGGCCACAAATGTTGGAAAAAGTCATCGAAAATTGGACGTCCAGATTGGAATACATCCGCGCCAGCCGTGGCGGTCATATGCCAGAAATCATATTTAAAATGTAATTCCACAAGATTATCTTTCGGATAAATAAAATTCATGTCAATCGAATAATCCATCGTTGTTTTATTGCAACTTAAAGTTTTATACATCGAAAAAAACACCCTTTACAATAAGGTTCTAACTGGATTAACAACTGTTTAATTTTCGTCTTCAACAAACGTTGACTCTCAATCCGTTTAATATGCAGTGGTAACTTATTGTAAAGCTTAACACACATAGTCCGGGCCTGTTTCAGCAATTTGAAGGCGGTGTATCGGGTAGTTAAAACTGTCCGCCCTGGTTTCTCTATAACTATTTCTTAAATGGTGAAGAAGGTTTAAATTTCTACGTAAAACATTATACCTTCAAAGATGTACAAGGCGTGCACCGTCAGAATTCCCATCGCTCTAACGAAATTTCGACACGATTGAATTCTTCCATTTTCATTAAAACTCTAATTGTTCTTTTCTGTGATACGAATATATCTTGTGTTTTATTGTGACGCCCCCAGAATATTATTCCATATTTAAGTACAGATTCGAAGTTTGCAAAATAAACTATTTTTAAGGTTTTATTATCTAAATACTTGCCAAGAACTCTAATTCCATAACATATTGAGTTTAATTTGTTTAGTAAGTGATTTATATGAAATGTCCAGTTAAAAAATTGCCATCAACGAAAACGCCCAAAAACTTGACACTTTCCGAAACGTCGAATGAATTCTCCGCGATTTCTAGTTTTGTTATATTTTCTAATTTTGATTTTTTTGTTTTGAAGATTATCATGTTCGTTTTATTTGTATTAAGAATTAGTTTATTTTGATTAAACCATTGTTTTACCTGTACGAAAAAACTACCGCAATCGCTTAACAATTCTGCCATGCTTTTGGTGCCAGTTATCAAATTTGTGTCGGCCGCATAATTAACTATTGTGTGACAGGGGTGTTCTGCTTCAATATACAGATCATTTATGAAAATGACAAACAAAAGTGGCCCTAAAATACTACCCTGGACGATTTCATATGAGTTAGTTAGAATGTCGGATTTACTGGGTTCATCATTTTTAGTAACTGTCACTACCTGCATTAGCCCATTCCGGTAGGATTGTAACCACTTCAGTGCATTACCCCTAACCCCATATCTTTCCAATTTCTTTAACAATAAATCTCTGTCCAGACAGTCATAGGCCTTGGTTAGATCCAAAATATCCCCGTTGGTACTTCTCTTTTTTCAAAAAATTGCAACACTATTTTAATAAATTGGAAGATTGCTGTTTGAGTCGATTTTCCTTTTAAAACCCCATGTTGATTATTGTGTAGTAACCTACAATTTGTTAGGAAGTTAATTAGGGGTTTATACGTAGCCAGCTCAAAGAGTTTGGAGAATCCAGGCAATAAACCCTTCTTAAATAATGGTTTCACTAGTGATTTTTTCAACCCGTCTATATCTTTTAACTCATTTACAAAATTTTTAATAATATTAGTTGGTATTTCGTATATGCCACTGCTATGTTTATTTTTTATTTCAGAACCTAGCTGACGAATATCTTTAGGAGTGACAGGTTTTAGGTACATTGACTGGTTATTAGGTATTACACTGAATTGGTACGGATTTTGTTTTATGTTTTTAAGAATATTTGGGACTATTGATGTTAGATTTTTATTATATTTGTTAGCTATACATACATACATTTCATTTTATTATCAGATTTCATAACTTGGTCTTGATAGCTATTTGTTTGAATATATTTTAGCTTACTGTCGTATTCTTTTTTTGTATGCTTGTAAGCATCTTTATATTTATTATTATTGTTACTTACGGTTAAGAGAATGTCTAGCCTTTTTTTAATTTCCTGTAATTCCGGATTTGTTTTAGCTTTTTTGAAGCTATGTGATATTAGTCTAAAAGGGAATTTCATATTAAAAATAATTTTATACATACTTATAAATATTGACCACTGCTTATTTACATCTTTTTTGTTACATTCGCATAACACAGTCCAGTCTTGGCTTTTTAGTTCACACAGAAAATCATCCCTCCCTCCCTGTGAGAAAACACGTGTATACACCGGGAGCTCAGGAGTTTTTGACTGTGTTTCAAAAATATTTTTTTGTGCCGCGTGATCAGGAATGTAATATTCTAATACAATTGTTTTAACCGAATCTGACTTAGTAAAGATATTGTCAATAAAACTTCCTGAAGTAGAAGTTATTCGAGTATTTTGAAACACAGTCCGAGATAAATCGAAATAATTCATCAATGTTACGAACTCAGTCCAAACTTTATTATTTTGCAGAGTTTCAATGTTAAAATCACCAGTCACAAAAATACGTTTATTTTCGTTAAATATTGGAGATATTACCTGGTCTATTTTACCAAAAAATGTTTTTATATCTCCGGAGGGTGGTCTGTACACTGCACATGCACATATATCGCTACACCGCCATGTTTCCTGTCGACAAAATATAGACGCCAGCTTAAAGTTTTTAACTCCCAATTGCTTTATTTCATGTTCTGCTTTCCAGTGTCCAGTATTACATAAAGCTCTACATTCGGGATGTTCTTCTAGCATAATGTTCATTCTGTTAGTTGCATTCCCTAGTTTCTGAACATTTTGGTGAGTTATACTGCACAATGTTAAACTTTTTATCTTTTTGTTTCTATCAGTTACACCAGTAGGTGTGTGGTTAGCTTTCAGTTTTATAAAAAATTATTAGAGTAGTTAATTTTATTTTTGTAGAAAGCTAATTTTCTCTGATATACAGGGCAATTAAGGTCTCTTGCCGAATGGTGACTGTCTTCCCTTTTGAATTTCATTTTTAAACAGTTTGGACATATCAGTTCGGGCCAGACGCAATCCTTTCCAGCGTGTTCACCACCACATTGGTGACAGCATGGTTTTGGCTTGCAGTATCTTGCTACGTATTCGAATCCAGAGCAGTTAAAACGCAAGGCTAAATTTACATGTTCTTGAATGTACACTTTGACGAGATCAAAATTGACTACCCTTTTTTTTAAAAACCGTTTTGCAATATCAGGTTGTGCTTGCAAAATCCAGTTCTCTTTGACTGGATTCCGACAATCCTTTTTAGCAATTATTTTTATATTATTAATAATATTTATGCACGATAGTTCAGTTTCAATGTCTTGGTTAAGTGTAATTAGTTCCTAGAGGAATTCTCTGTCCGAGAATCCTTTTTGAATCCCTGTAATAACAAACATTGGATTATGGCAAGCAATTTCTTTCACGTTCATATTGGTTTTATTTTCCAATGCTAGTTTTAATTTTTCGCGTTGAGACTCATTACAATTTAAAACCAATATTGCTCCACTTTTCAAATATCTTACGTTCTTACAAGCCCCTCCGTTTCTTTGAAAGTGAGTTCCTTTTTTAGTATTTTGGCTGTTTCTTTTGGATCTGATACGTTATGCACTCTAATTACTGTCTCTAACTTTTTTGTTGTTTCCTTGTTTGTTAATAGACCTGGCATTTGCTTTTCTTGTTCGGGTTGCAAGACTGTAGCATATGTCCTACTGGGAATATTGTCACATTTTTTTGGTCTGTTACAATTTCTCCTTTTTCTTTATTACCAAGTCTGTACGCCATAAGGCTAATAATTATTTGTATATTAATCTGTGCTTTTCTGACTAATTCTCGGTCGTCCTTAGAAAATATGGGATCTCCATTTTCTGTCTCTTTACTAGTTGCCGACCTTAGATTCTCTATATGTTCGTAAACTCCCAATATAAGTGCTATTATTTGTATATTATTTCTGTATGTTTTGGGTAAATTGATTTCATTGTTTTTTAAACTCAATTTCTACTTCTGGACTTCCATCCGATCGTGGCCTTTTATTTTTATTATTTTCTATATTTTCTGAATTTTCGCTTTGATTTTTGACAATGTTAGGGCCTTTGTCCAAAGGTGGCGTCCGCATTATTTTATTTTTTAGCGTGAATATTTCATCATAATCCATAATGTCTTCGTCGTTCGATTGTCCGGCCTTTTTATTCATTTTATCTGAACCATGGCTTTTATCTGATGATTTTATCCCAGATTGTTTTTGTTGCTCGCATAAACTTTTATTTATTTCACTTGTAATATTAAAATCGTCGAGAGAAAAACAACGTATTTTTTCTTGCTCAATCAATGGTATTCACCACTATGTTCACCCATCACACTTTTTGTATTGTTTTTATTTTGTAAAATACTATAAATACGATTTATTTCGGAGTATCAAAGAACACGTCCGCAGTGCACCCATTTGGCAATATAACTTGAATAAAAAACTAGTAGTTTGTTATTTGATCACTCTCTTTACCTAAATCCATCTAAAACTACGCTTGTGATATTTCATCACAAAAGAATATAAATATATTAAAAATTAAATTTAAAAACAACCTCCCATTACTTTGGAATAATTTGCCAAATAATATAAAGAAGTCAACGCTTTTTTAATCATAATGTAGAACATTAATTACAAATTGTATGTTACGGCCCGCTAATATTTTTTTGTTTTAGGTTAGTATTATGAATGACTTTTTCTGTACAATGTATTGTCTTGAATTCTATTGTATTGCAAACGGCATTCTTCTCCCATGGATTCGATTTGGGACTCACTTATCTTGAAATTCGCCAATATACTTTATTTGCTTTTGCCACAACTGTGTTTCTACAACAATAACTGAAAATATCAAAAAATAAATATTACATTAGTTAAATGAATAGTAATCAGCTGTACTTGAATATGTCGAAAGCTCATCTGATATGCTTTGTTCTTTGTCCAAAAAACTATAACATTTGCTGCTAGAAAAGTAGACCAATTATATGAATAAATATACTGTATAGCTGTAAGCAAATTTTATTCTAATTTTACATATTTTTTATTTAAATAATATGTATTTATTGGCTTACAAACGCGACAGGTCTAATACAATCTAAGTATAGCGCGACCTTCGACAGCACACCTCTGACCCATACACACGGGAGTATATATAACATAGTTTAAAAAATAAAACTAGGTTACTTGCTAATAACATATCAACAGCAGTGTTTTGCACAGTTGAGATATAGCTACATTAAAATAGAAAACGCATTCTGATTATTACTAACTAGTATACACATTACATTGATTGGTGCGGTACTATAATTGTTAGTTTGGGGCTTTCTAGTTCTGTAAACTGGAATATTACTATTACTATTTTTCTATGAACTATTTTGTATAGATAAATTATTTATAAAATATTTCTTTTGTTTTGTCAAACTATCTCCGAAATTTATTCTGTACTTTTTCAACAGCATACTTATGTACTTTTTAACATGGACTACATATTACGCTGGCGTATTGCAAAATGCTTCTGATATATGCTATATATAGCTGCTTAATACAGTCTAAATTTGTAAAGCCGCTACAGTGTCTTACAACGAACCTGTCCATTTTTTTGTTATACAATTTACATGTGTTTTAATCGATAAACTATTAACGATTGTTAAATTCTTTTCCTCACTGAAGCTTAAAACCCAGCACTTAAAATATTAAATTTCAATTTATTTCGGAATTCCATTCAAATGTTCTTGAAGCATTATACAGCCATTCTCGTTCCTGACTAGACGATACGATAAACAGTAGTAGCCCCTGATTAGAGCCCTGAGGAAAACCATATATATATATATATATATATATATATATATATATATATATATATATATATATATATATATATATATATATATATATATATATATATATATATATATATATATACCTATAAATGATTGGGAAGTATAACTCCGCAAAACCAATGTTGTTTTGATGTTAGGCAGATATGATTGAAAAAACTTAACCAATCTAAGGTGAAATCCGAATTCATTAAATAAATTTTCCAATGAACTTTATCAAAAGCCTTAGCAAAGTCGGTGTATTATATCAACGTGCTTTGTTATCTAAGATTTTTGCAATATATATGTCATACAAGTTAGAAACAGTTGACCCATTTTTGAGAAAACCACGGGAAATCTTTTGTGACTCCGAGTTGTATACTTTTTTATATGTTTAATATGTGATAGTTCATTTACATTCCTCTCTATTTGTTTTTTTATTTAAATCTTTGCCAACAAGAAATAAGAAAATTTCATTTCTTGGGCAATCAGGTACTTTATCATTCAACAAATTAAATTAAATTAAATATATTTTTTGTTGTTTCAGAGAGCGGGTTAGAAAATGAAGAAGAGGAAAAGACGGAAGGGGAGATGCCTCTGAACAGGCTGAAGGATGCAGATACGTACATAGAAATGCCACGGACCGAAGGCGTTTCATCTACAAACTTTTTAGAAAAGCCTCCCATTGATAAAAAAGTAAAGGTGAGTTAACAATTTCAACTCGGCACCAGACCGTTCGGTTTATAGTAAAGGTATTGTGTGTATAGAAATGTCAAACCCGATCTAACCATAGAACTTAACAAACTATCAAAATTTGCTTTGCAGTAAATATTTTTTATTTCTTTTTTAATATTTTAATATGTTGCGGATAATTTGATTATCCAGGGCAGTATCAATAATTTAACAAATTTGCGATTCTTTATGGTAATTGCTCACATTGACCGATCAATATAGATAGTGCTATTACAACATTTTTGGTAGCTTGGGCTTGCCAAATTTCCAGAACGTTTTCAATGTTTTTTTGTATTTATTGTTGTGTACCTTACGTTGAGTTTGGACTTTTGTTTGTTAAGTGTTGGTGATTTTTCCATAAAAAAAGAACTGCAGGAACAGTTGTTAACAGTTGACGTAAGTGATATCAAGCATCGTTTCACCCAACGCTTGGATGGAATAGCCACGATACTCGGAGTTAGTAGAAAAAGTTCAAAATTCCAAAAGTATAGTGGTTAATAGAAAACCCGTGGATTATCAACGTTTACGTAGGTTGGACGTAATGTCTATTGGAGAGAAGCAAAATTTAATAGTTCCCGTAGAGGAAGGTAAAAGCAGACACCGTATAGGAAATGAGTTTAATTCCAAAGATAAAAATATGACGATTGAAATGATTTAATTGATATGGTGATGAAGCGTATAAGTTCATAGTTAAAAGCAGAAGAGCAGGAGAAGTGCCTTTTTGGAGCGCCCAGTATTCTGCAAGGTCATAATGGGAGAGCTACTATTAAGAAGCTAACCAGCACATGATTTAGATAGTAACAAAATTCAAAACTCTGTGGATTATGAAGGTTCCAACATATTAAAATATAGGATGATTTTAGCAAGCAATCAAACACTTTGAAAAAATAGTTCAACATTAAATTTAAAATACATTGATACGCTTGAAAGGGTGACACAGATAAATTACCTACCACACATAGAATACTAAATCAACTTTATGCTAGAAACTAATTTAACATATGCAACGAAAAGTTTATTTGTGCCGAAGAAATTTAAGTGTCAAAGAATGTGCATGAATATCATCCAAGCCAAATTTCTAGTCGATGGGATTGTTTAACTTTATGTATACAGAGAGTATTTTTAGAGTTAAAGTTATTACAAAAAAAAGTCCACAATTCTTGTATAAGGCTAACATTCGGAATTCGGCGAAGGCAAAGAGTTTCCTACGAGCTTGACGGGTTGGGATTGCTTACCATTGTGCGGTGCTTTGCATGCGGTATATCTGTATTCCAAAATAATTAGGCCAAAATGTCCTCCCTATCTTTATGAACAACTAATATAAATGAATAAATAAATAAAACCTTATTTTAAGCCTGGCGAAGGTCAGCTGAGCTGTTAACTTAACCGAGTATGTAACAAGACAATGCAAACTTCATTTAGTATACCAATTTTACATACAAGATATGAATCCAGCAATAAATCGAAAAAAAAAAACGATAAAAACACAATATTAAAATAAAGAGAACTGATTAAGTTTCTAGTAAGAGGTATTTCTTTAAATGAAATTTAAAAGCGCAATGTGTGATTGGCTGATCTGAGGATATTTATTAAGTAGTCTAACAGATGTAATGAGAAGTAGCTTTCAGTCATGGACTCCTTATTTTACGTATTTCATACTGAAAATTGAAGCAGGTTCTACGGAAATGGATGCGATTTCCACAAGACAGTTTTTCCAACAAATATGAGGGGCATTCAGTTCTAAGTAGTCCGTGAAAAAAACATGTAAAATTTAATTCTATTCGGCTCGATATATTTAATCATTTTAATTCGTGAAGTTTAGGACTTATATGATCTCTTCGTTTAAGGTTATAAATAAATCGAATACAGTAATTGTGTACTTTTTGTAATTTATATTTTGTCGGAAAATCCTATCGGGTTCCATAGAAAAAAATACAGTAATTTAGATATATTTATAGATGTTGCGGAGATTATTATTATTATTATTATTATAAGTCTTTTGGAGAATTTTGGAAACCTCTGTACGAAATCTGACTTCATTATCAATTACCAAAGCAACCCGCCATATCTTCTGTATAAATAATGCAGAAAAGAGCTCCTAATAATATATAATAATATATGGCTTGATGTTCATAACATAAATATTCGTATACAATGTTTGTTAAAAATACCTGTTCATAAAAAAGAATTTTTGAAAAAGTGCTTCTCCTATCAGATTTAAAAAAACTCAAATCTTAGAGTTTGTATTTATTAGAGCACTTTCCACCTGGGTGACATTTCTAGTTCAATAGCATTTTTTTATTACGAAACTTTATGGCCACTTTAACAATCCCATCGACTAGAAATTTGGCTTGGATGATATTCATGCACATTCTTTGACACTTAAATTTCTTCGGCACAAATAAACTTTTCGTTGCATATGTTAAATTAGTTTCTAGCATAAATATTAAATTCAGAAGACCTAAGTTTTTGCATGAATTTGCATTCTGGGTTTCATACGTTCCGTTAAATCTTCTCAAATGTCATCATTACAGAATGACAGGGCTATAGAATTGGATGCATTATGAAATATACTATAAACGATGGGACCGAGAATACTTCCTTCTTTCCTTCCGCACGGGTTTGGGAGCAATCTGCTTGAGAAAATCATATACCAGAATTATAGTTCGATGATTTGTATTGACTGTAAAATTTTGGGATTTCTACTGGGTTATATGGAGTACCCCTGCCCTGTTCCTTGGGTGAGTTGGACAGTAGAAACAGAGACCAACCTTAGGTGAAAAGGAACTTACCAAAAAGGTAACTCCAGGATCAAAAAATATTCTCACGATAGTTTTATTGATCCACAAAAAATTCTCGTACCACCGTTGCATATTTAATTAGGACTGATGAAGCAGTACGTTAAAGCTTTAAATAAAGATGGAGCATGTTTTAAATGCCTATGTGGAAAATTTCCCGCTCTCTCATATGCAAAATTAAAGGAAGCAATTTTTTCAGGTAATGACAATCTATTCTGTTAATGTGCACTGGTTATATTTTTGATACTATATAACCTTCGTTAAACCACGTTTCATAAAGATAAAATATTCCTTTCTGGTCTCTCCGGTGCTGTCTTAGCTTTCATAGCTTTCCCGTAAAAGTCCTTTACTGTTATGCTTTTTCCTGACAAAATCCATATTTCTTTAAAGTACTCCATAAAAGTTTTCTAGTTTTCAACAGAACGAGTGTCGAGCTCTATTAAAATCTTATCTGGAGTGGGTATTGGGACTAACTTTTGACATTCGTGGCCTTCCCCATTATGATGCGTTTCTATTTTTCCATAATTTTTTTTAGTTAATTTTGAAAAATACTGGTCCAAACTGTTTTAAATCAAAAATATGCAGGGTGTCCGCAAATTAATGGTCCAACAGTATATTCTACGTCCAGAATTATTCCTAGTTTTCTATGCAAATAAATGTCGAGAAACCTACTAAATTATTTCTTATTAATATTTCCGCCTCAACCTGATTCTAAAATTTCCGTAATAACTTTTTGTGGGTTGACTTTTACATTTTTTCTTATAAGATCGGAAAAGTTATTTTCCATTTCAAGAAAAGGCTACACCAGATCGATATTGCCATGTTTGCAAGCAAAATAAATTTCAAAAATACGCTTTTTAATTAATCAAAAATTGAAAAGCAAGCCTTAAAACCTGATTAATAGGTTTGTTGATTTTCATTTGAAAAAATAAAATATCAATCACAAGTAAATCTAATTGATTCAATTCCGTATTGAACGGCTACCAATGAAAACAACACTAATTTACATTAAGTTCTCAAACACATTTCCATTATTTCGAATACGTAGTCGCTATTTTATTTCAGTATTTTGAGATGCACGAAGCATGTCAAAACGATTGTTAATAATTTGATTTCTAGCATCATTAATTCACTTTAGTAAATCTTCTCTGTCAAATATAGAGTTACACACATTACCCCACAGATCTAGTGGGTTTAGGTCAAGTGACCGAACTGGCCAATTTACTGGACCATCTCGACTTATCCGCTTGTTTTCAAAATTTTCATCTAACCAGTTTCTATTCAAAATGACCTGCTGAAAGAACATGGCCAAATGAGTAGGGGAATATTCTCTAAAAATTCGGCCCGATTATTTAAAGAAATTAATTTATTTGTATTAATTAAATTATTTTGGAAGTTTGTTCTTCGAACAACCCGCATATTGTCATTATTCCAGTAGTGTGCGCTGTAACTCTTAAAAGTGTGAAAATGTTGCCTTGTAAGACCATAAAATTTTGTCCAAAATTTCATGATGATTGTGTATCCATTGGCAAAATTCTAAAAGATTTGAAAATTCATTGGGTCTTAAATTCTGTACTTTTAGATGGTGGTAACACGGTCCTCCTTGTAATTTGGGCCAGTCTACCAAATTGAAAATTAATTTACCTATGTCACAAAATGGGCAAAACTTTAATTTAAATGTTGATATGAAGAAATTGAAACATCATTCAGTAATGTAAAATTATTTTAGGAACATTGTTGAAATTTGCTATATGAAGATTTTTGTCAGTTCTCTTTAGTGTTCTCTTGTAATCAAAATTTCCCTTGCGCCTGAGGTCCACTAAACGATTCTACAGCGGTACCCAATAACAGTAAATGAAATTTTCTCTGTTTTGAAAATGCTTAAAAAACCAAATTTTAAAAAAATAGCAGACAGCAACAAGAAAATAAGGTAAATGTCAATCCAAAAGTTATCCCACAAAAAAGTTGTTGCAGTTGTTGTAGTTTTGTTACAAGGATCCTTCAAAAATTAATTAATTAATTATATTTGACAGATTCAGCCTGCCAAAATTACTGAAAGGCTCAGATGATAAAACTTTCTCTTAACCTGTTTCAGACATAATAAAAACTATTCTTTCTTCTTTTAGGGTATGTGGCTCCTTTAGAGGCGTTTCTCCACGTTTATATATTATACAGGATGTCCAAATAGTATTTCATTCCATTCTAATTTATTATTTGTTTTGGAAAAAATATTAAATACAAAAGTTATAGATTAGACCAAAAGAAACTATTTAAAATTATTTTCAAATATACAAGAAGATTCATAAATATTTGGGAGAAAAAGCTTTTTTTTTAATGGAACATCACGTATATAATTGCAGCAGTCATGGTCTAGACCTAGTGTTTTCGGAATTTTGACCCTGTGTTTTTAACGCCATTTCGGAGAGCTGTAATTTTATTATGCGAACAATTTTGTAATGTAGTACAGGCATTTATGCTTTTTATTATATTAAAGGCCAGATGTATAAAATTTCCACCACCACAAAAGAGGGCATAAAACAGAGGATAAGAAGCAAAATGTTAGTCATGAAATGCTAGCAAATACTGCCCAATCGTTTCGACTAATAAGTAAAGTGTGACTTATTTAAACTTTTTTTTTTAATTTACAGTTTTTTCGTAGTTCTTTTTTTTTTCTGGAACTATTAGTAATGTTAATATTGTATTTTCAATATTATCCCAAGCGTAAAATACTGTTTAAATTGTTTCTTCAAATTTGCACAGTTCATAATTTTTGATTAAATCTCTGATTTAATAAATTATTTACTCATTACATTGTGTATAAACATTTGCTATTATATGGAAGAATTATATTTCTTATTATATTATGTTATATTTATTCTGTTCTCAAACTTTTGTGATATTTTCGTAGGGTTCAAAAATTTTCAGTATTTCGCTCGTCAAAATGTGTATACCTCAAAAAATACTATGTTTAATAAAATAACAAAACAAACAAACATAACAAAAACACTCAGTATAGACCATAACAAACCTACAATGGGCAATTAAGTGTAAAAGGAAGTATCTAATAATGGCATATTATACATGGTGTTCCATTTACCACATATTTATGAGCAAACCTATTTATTTTCAACTGTTTCTTTTAGTCTCATCTATAGCTTTTGTATTTAACATCTTGCGCTAGGACAAATATTTGGACATCCTATATAGAATACTAGGAATATATTATTATTAATTATCATTAATATTTAATTAAATAGTTATTATCAACTTTGCAAACATATTTATTCTCTTGCGAAATTCTGTGCGATTCAGGATAAGGTTTGCTATTCAATTTAAAGTTTATAAAATGTTGAAATTAAACAATATTGCGCTTATTATCTGATTAAAGAACTTCTTGCGGAAGAGTCTCGATCTCAAAGCAATAAATTACCCCTCACAAATAGGGTAAGGAAATGCTTCGGCGTAATGATGACTAGTTGGATACACGCAGTCGTCATTCTCTTGTAGCTGTAACTTAACGGCCCTTATCACAGTTCTCGAGCTATCGAAGTGTAACCCGGAAGTTTCATTTAACAAAGGAACAGTTTTTGGCCAATGCCCATTTGTGCACTTTACAGTTTCCGCGGACCTTCGCGTTGATTAAAACAAAGCTTTCAGCTTTCTACCAGCTCCGACGAACTTGTCACCGTTTTAAGCGCCCTTAAAATATTAGCGAAACTTTAACACTTAATTACGACGCGAAATATGTTTGGTCTTAGATTATATATAAGATGTTTCAAAATTTTAGGGATATATTTTTCACATCGAAATAAACCTTCTTTTCCTCCATAAGCGTAGTGTGGCGAGCATACTAATTGATAATATAAATAATATATCCGATCTACAGCGCGAGCTAAATTTCAAGATTAAGAAGTAAGAAATATATTCACTACACATAAAAAAACTTAAAAATAATATACAAAATGTTACTAAGCATTCTAGTGTTTTTTCCAATAGTTTCGTTAATAATTTTAAATTTGTCACAGACCAAAAAGTAGTTATAATTTTTTTGCCGATGTCAGTGGCGCAAAAAATTCAGGACAAGACTGCCAAACAAATTATTTTCTTATGGGAACTCATCTAACACATTGTAGTAAATATTGGTTTTGATTACATCTCGAAAATTAATACATGCAAATTACTTTTTAGTACGTCACTGGATTTTACGTAAAAAGTCAATAAACTTGGGCCTTTGCAGGTTTTGTGTCTACAGGATCAACTGAGTGATAAGAGATAATAAAAATTGCAATGTTTTGAGAAGTATCACGCATCTAGTTACATTAAAACTCACGAACTTATTAAACAAAATACTAAAAGAGAGAAAGTGAGAAAACGACACATATTGTAGGTTTTGGTATGTTACTATTTAGCCAATACCCTACAATATCACCGCAAAAATGTTACACATGGTTCTAAATAGGAGTTGTTAATTTCCCTTTTTACTATATCACTGCTTTCCTTATTACTCAAACCAATACCTTTCTCTATATATATTTCCACACTATCGGGGAAAACATCAGTGTTGTACTCAAATTTGTAGAATAAGGGGATATGGAATGTCATTAAAGATAATCAACCGTTTCTGGTTACATACACAAATTTACGTGGAAAGAATCAACCAGACAAATTGCTTCACTAGTAAATTATGTTATACAGCGACAGTTTTCCAAAATAGATGCTCTAGAAGTGGAAGTTTATCGTTGGCCAGAATGCGACTCAGATCACCATTAAGAGATGGCAATACCAATACGTCAAGCAACATTTTTGGAATATTTCGAGAACGCAAATTTAACTTGGAAGGTTTCTACAGCGAATCTGTTTGGTACTTATATAAACTATTGACAAGTGAAGAATAAAACGTAAAAGATCTATACAACGAGTTAAACATGTATATTCACGCAGCTACAAAAGAGGTTCTATTGAACAATGATTTAAAAGTATAAGTACGGAATGGTACACGGCTGAACGTGGCATACTAAGACTAATATCAAAAAAAGATTGAAACATAGACATATATGAAGTTAAAGTGAGAAATTAAATCAAAGAAGTAAAAAAAAATGCAGAAAGACTAATTAAACATGTGAGTTACTCAGTAATTCAATAATCATTCAATCAGCTGTGTATTTAAAAAAATCGATAAATAGAAATGCCAAAGCTACAGAGGAAGTAAAAGCTATCTTGAACCTATATAAAAATGCCCAGAGTGCAGTAAAAGTTGGCAAGAAGAGATCAAATCGTTTCTGGATTAACAAAGGTCTGAAGCAAGGCTGTAGCTTATGTCCTACACTTTTTAAAATATTCATTCACGAAACGTTGCAGAACTGGAGCTGAAAAAAAGATAAGAATAGATGAGTAATGTCTCGCTAGCTGTATTTTGCTAACTACCAAGGTTAAAAAGCTAAAGACCCAATATGAAGATCTGAAAGTGGGAGAAAAAGACGAAAAGGAACATATAAAATACTTTAATTGAAGAACGCACAACAAAAGAGCATATTAAAAATTGAATACAGCCAGGAAAGGAAGCAAACCAAATCTTCAATTGTCGATTATCCACCGAAAGTGGTCTAACAAGTTGACACACAGATAAAAATATATAGAACTGTAGTTGAACCTATCTTGACATACGGCGCAGAACGACATGAAAAGCAGCATAGATACAGCAGAAATTTACTTTCTTTGAAAAGACATCTCTTATGGCATGGGCTTCTACTGAGAACGAAGGATGAAAAGCTTCATGAAGATGAAATTCAAAATATTGTGAGAGACAGAGCAATCGATGAGCATGACTGAAACTACAATATAAATTAGATTAGCAGATCCGTAAATTTAAATACCGTGATAAAGTATAAAAAACAAAAAACCAAATAAAAATACAAACGAAGTAAAAAAAAGTATAAAAGCAATATAAGTCGTAATGAAGACTTATTGTCTCTCGATATTTTTAATTTTAGTTGTGGTCTCAGTTAGTTAAGATTGTTGTGAATATCGACAAGCTGTTGATACACCCACACACAGGGTAATAGCATGATACGGAACTTTTTAAATCATGGTTAACAATGATCTGGGTAGCCGGTAATGTAAAAATTGCGGGAAAAACGTGCCAGCAAATTGCACCGTAGCTGAAATGAGCCGTCGCAAGACAAAAAGATCTGCACCAAGTTTGCATTTTAATTTGTTGATGTGTTTTGTTCAACTTAGTCTGTGATTATAATAACAAGTAAGCCTATCATCACTTACTGATCAGTTGCTTAAGTTGGTTAGGTGCTGGGTTCTGTCAAGGTTCAGTTTTAGGCTATTTGCCGATTTTTCGAGTTGCTCGTACACACTTGAATGGGGAGATGAATAAATTAATATCATTAATGTGGAGGACAAGTAACAACTGAACCCTGAGGGATCCCAAATTCTACGTTGTTGAGGGTTGAAACCACACTCTGATAAGAGACACACTGTTTTCGAAATTTTAAGTAAGATACGATGAGCTTCAAATCCGTATTTAAAATTCGCAATTGCGAGAAGGCGTAGGATCCGATGGAAGTTTGTTCACAAGAAAAAGGGCTGTAATAAACAAAATACGTGATACTGATCTACAAATATTCCTAGACAAATAGCTCAAATAAAACCCCCAAATGAATCAGCCGGTGAATGTTTGGTGTGATGTCATACACACAAACTTTGGTTCCGCAGCACATATTAATATGGCACCAAGATGTCGTGTGGGTCAAACACATTCTTTCAAAATATGAAATATCCATTGGGCTAGCATGGAGCAAGTATCAGTTGACACTAATGTTTTTTTTCTTGGGGCACATAGAAAATCAGGTGCTCAAAACTCATTGTAATAATTTCGTGGAATTTCGGCAAAGAATTACAATAGCTATCACAACAAATTAAAGCTTAAGTTCTTATCTTGTCTTATCATGTTAAAAAATCATTTATTTTTGTCAATATCTCGAAAGCGAATGAAATTCAGTCATACATAGTTGTAAGCGATTACCTGTTCTGTCTTGTCTGGATTATTTCTCGAAGTATATGAACCACCGCCAGGGACGAAAGACCACTTTTTGAACGACAATTCTTGTCGGACATCTGGTTCAGGAACTTTAATGAAAGAGAGTAGGGAATACACAATAGAATTGGCAGAAGGAATATACAAGGAGTTAAATATAACAGTTGCTTGGGTTAATTTGGACTTTTCATTGATTATATTTCATGTATACAGGGTGACTCGTTTACAAAACTTACATTTTTCAATGAAAACAATATTGCAGTGTTGTATACTTCGCGCACGATCAGTTTTCTCATTTTTTTCAAGTGCAAAACCTCGTGTACTATGTTATATTTAGTTCTAATAATAATAAATAATAATAATAATGATAATAATAATAATGATAATAATAATAATGATAATAATAATAATGATAATAATAATAATAATAATAATAATAATAATAATAATAATAATAACAAATGGTAACCCTACAGGTTCTAAGTGTCAATGCAATATTTTTATGAACAGAAATTTTCCAAAAAACATCCAGTTTTTTTTTAAAGGGAATTTAAATTTTCAGCGATATCTGTAATTGCTGTGCAATACTCAACATTTAGTTTGTGATTCAATAGCAGCGGAAAAACAGACAAATTGAAGTTGACAGCAAGTCCGATATAGTCCTGCCATAGAAAGCTATCAAAATGCACAATATAGGAAATGGATCAACAGAGTGATTCGCCTAAGGAGCCCAAAGCTAACTTCACTGGACATTTTTTATGGAGTACTCTTAAGAATCTAGTGTATAAAAATAAAACAGACCCTGCCCACGAAATTAGAGACGAAGTACGTGAAGTTATACACTATCTACGAGTGTCTTATCTAAATGAAACTGAGAGCCTCAGACTTAGACTTAAAGCACCTCTTCTTAAATAATTTTTGTTAATTTGTTTAGGTTAGCAAATTTCTTTTATATAGCGTTTGTAGCTAAGCGTTGTAAGATATTGTTAGATAATCTATAATAGACATTTTTACAATTTTTAAGTTTCATTTTACGAGAAAACTGGTAATGCGCGAAGTATCGCCAAGCTGTGAGATTTTTTGCATTGAAACCTACAAATTTTGCATACTTTGCATGTTTTTATGACCAAAGAGAATTTGAAGGAATATGTGATAAGATGTAAACGAATTTCACACATAACATAAATTAACCAATACGGGCGGATCCTTATTGCGAACGATTGAAAAAGCGACGGGCGTGGGCAGTAGCTAATTAATCGACGACGCAACTTCTTGATGAAACGTAATAAAAATATTCATTTGTCCGTCGTGACCGACGACAATTTCGCTGAAACGTTAAGTAATAAAAAATCTAATAAAGCTGCCGGAGATCCCTCGCAATATAATAAATTAAAGTGACCTCAAAGAGCTCCGTCCTCGCGGGGTTCTAACGTTACGTAATGCCGCGTTATTTCTCGCACGTATATGGGGTTTTATCCACGTGACGCAATCATATCATAACTGGTTCGTCTCCGTCGACCGTCAACCTCCAACGCAGCTTTTTTTACCAAAAACAAATTAATAAAGTAGAAGATTAAAAGTCCAGAGCGTTCTGATATATTTTGAGGCCTGCAGCGTTCTTATATTTTAAATTACAAAAGAACACGAAGTACGATTGTAAGAAATCTGCTAAATTTGATTATCAACTTTGAGAATTTAAAATTTCTTTTCTTATTCCTCTATTATTTTACAAATTAAGATTTTAAATTTTTATTCAAGTTTTTTACCTGGAATACAAAAGTTGAATGACATTCGAGCGCCATTTAAATTAAGCAAGATTTCGGCCATGTTTTTTTGCAGAAGGCCATCACTGTACTAAATATAATATCAGAGCAATCGGCTTTGAGTTGAAAAATTATTTGCTTTCCGGAATAAATAAAAACATTTCATTTAATTGAATGTGAATTGTATTGCTTGTATCGAGTTTGTTATGGAATTAAAGGTTTCTGGGTTAATTTACACTAAATATCACTTAGTGATATATACAAAATGTTCGAGAACATGTAACAACTTTCTTATATTAAATTTAGTTTAAACTTAAAAGTTGAAAGTTTGCTTTATATTTTTCTGAAAACATTTTGGTGAGTTTCTGGATTTATTATACCAATTTTCAGTAAAAAAATATTTAAATAAATATGTCAAAAAGGATCAGTCATTCAGCAGAAATAAGGTAGTATTTGTTTCGTCAATGAAATAGAACAGCGGAGTAATTGCTAATGAATGATGAGTTGACTTTGGAAACAAGAACATTTAAGTGTATGCTAAAATCATTTAATAATTTTCCTTTGTATTTTATTGAGAATTTGTCAATCTAACTTGAATAATTTAAATTGCAATGGTGAAACGGAAATTAGGAAATGACATAATATACTATAGAGTCATGGAACAAAAATAATTTCATAGGTCTTCCAGGAACTATTAGCAAAACATTCCATCAAAACTTTTTAATATGGAGAGGGTAGTCTGAAGTTGTAGGCTGCCTTTTCTTGGTAGTTTGCAGGGCCAATTTACTGGCTAAAGGAAGATCCTAATATTTTTTTTAAAGAACTTCCACAGGCTACTTTATTACTATTTATGGATTCCACCTGCGCCGGTTGTTGTTGAATCACACATGCTGACATTTTGAACTGAACTGAATTGAACAGTTTCAGTTAAGCTAATGATTGGCGAAACGTCAGCAGAAAAATTTTTCTTCGAGATGTCATGTTACCATTTGCAGAGGATCACGTGCCCTTAATATGGAAGTATCAACAGGATAATGATCGAAAACATGCTTCTCGCGAAGGGAAACAGTTTTTTTTTTATAAGAATGCTGTTGATTTAGTTTCGTCGTCTTCCCAATCTCCAGATCTCAATGTGATTGGCAATCTTTGGAGTCACCTTAAAAATGAAATTGCAAGCATGAAACAAAAAACAAGCAAAAACTTTGGGAAATAACTGAAGCATAATGGGAACGAATACCAGTACAATTTTCTCAAATGCAATGAAGTTAGTAAATCTAAAGGTCACAAATCTTAGTATTAGATATTTATTTAAAAATGTTTGTGTGTAATTTAATCATTTTGAAAAGCTCAATTTTTGTTTCCAGATATTATTTTTTCATTCATTTCATTCATTTGTCAAATATTTTAATGATTGCAATGTTAGATTTGATTTATTTTTAATTTTTTCCATTGCTAATTATATGTTTTACTTTTACTCAAGAGCGAAGTACCTTTAAATTTAACACTATCGAAAAAAGTTATTAAACAAAGTTTATCAGAACTAAAAACTACGTTCAAATATGGAATCACATCCATTTTCATTTAAAAAATTAGTTAGGTGCTTTATGGTATACATTTATTATTTTACAAATAAAAACTTACATACAAATAATAATTTGTGCAACTAATGAAATTTTAATTCTATAAATAAACAGAAACTTCATTTTCACTCAGTCGACTAATGTCTAGTTCATTGCACAAATTGAACATATTGACAAATATGTGTAATACATTCCAGATCATTTCTAAACAAATTTCCTGGCATTTTCTTAAAAGAATTCTTTCTGATATGTTTTGAATGATATGTCGAACGTATCTATTGATTTTTACCAATGAAAGCCTATTATATATTTGCGACTCATTTCCTTATAGAGCAAACATGAGGAAACCAAACATAAAAAAATTTAACGTAAACGTTGTTAAAAGAATTTCTTTCAAATGTTTATTATTATAAGAATTTATTTTATTATTGTCATTGTTATTCTAATTCAAAAATTTTAATACACGTTAATAAAAAGAAATATATAGGAACAAACACTAATGGTACATATAATTAAATCAGATTCCTAGCAGTTGCTTGACATTACATATTACATAACATATAATTTGTGTTTTAATTTTCTAGTATTCGTTTCTTCGTCCGTTTTTGTCCATCGGAATTTTTTAAAATATTTTATTACAATTTCGAAATCTATAATTTCTTCAAAAATTAAAACATTTCTCATTTGGGAAAAATCACGTTCCATAAAGAAATCGACCCCAAATAGATAACAAAGACCTTCAGTTGGAAAAATCGATGAATGTTTAATATATATAAAATTCAAAATATGTCAGAAACGGTATGAAGATGTCTGGAAAGTTGCGAGCAATTAAACAATGTTTTAATGTACAGGGTGCGTTATTTAAAATAAGAGCGTTTGTGCAAAAGAGGAATATGCTCTTTTTTACAGGTTAATCATAAAATATTTTAAATATCAAAATACACCACAATATAGATATTTTCGAAACTAACTAAAACTAAAATATTTCTATGCCTAATTATCACCTATTTTATTTGATCACACCTTTAGTAATTGTGACGTATTTGTCAAAATAATAAAAATGTTTACTATAGAATAGAGAACAGTAATGTAAAATAACGAGAGGGCAGCAATTGTTATGGCTAAGTTTGTGAAAAGTGTCAAGGGAGTACCCAAATATTTCACTATGCAGAAGTTTAGTTCAGAAGTTAGTAAGTATGGTTAGACAAACTGGACCAGGTCAAAAAAAAAGGCAAACCTTAATTCTAAAGTAATTATAAATTTATAAAAAGAATAATTTTTCTCAGAATTTGAACATATCTACTGTCTATAATACCATCTAATTTTAAAAGTACAAATGAATCTAAACTACTTTTGCTATTAATCTAACAAACAAGCCACCCTTTATAGAATTTTACCAAAAGATAATACTTCGAAAATATGTTAATTGCTTCATTTTGCTGAACATTCTATCGCGAAAGAAAATGGACTAGAATTTAAAATTTTTCGATACTAACACCACACCATCGATCATATTCGAAGTTTTCACTTTGAGCCCGTCGTTTGTGTACGAAAGAGTGATTTATCTTATCCATAAAAGACATCCACCTTTCGTATAAAAAGCGGATGTAATTATTTACATTCCAAAAAAGAATAACACATCTAAAATCTACCACAAAATTCTGAAAGTTATATGTACTGGGTATCGTCACTTTTATGGGGTACCTCGGTTAATTTTTTGTATAGAAAGTTGAGGTTTACGCGACACTGTGCTATTTTTTTGTGAAATTAAAGATGCCGCCAACAGAATTATTGGTTAATTTTTGAGATACAGGGTGAAATCCGAAACTATCGATTTTGGGAACACCCCCGTGTTTCCGTTGTCGGAGAGTTGAAGAGTTTAAAAAACTTTCAAATACGATTTTTTCCATAGAATCTAGTGGTGTAGTTTGTTTTTTACTTGCTCTAACCGTTTTTTAGTTTTGAAGCAAACGTACATTTTTTTAAACACCCAATATTATATTTTTTACTTTAATTGGAAATTAAATAAATAAAATTAGAAATCATTAGGGCTTTTATGAAATATGAAGTTGTTTTGAAAATTAAGCTCAAAATTATTTTTTTTTTAATTTTTACTTTATTTATTTGTAGCAGTAGGCCATAGTAAATTAACTAAATCAACTAAAAATAAGATACATTTAAGCACTTATCACTTTTTTATGTTTTTTAAAATAACAATATCTTATTAATATGGTAAATATTATGTTATTATAATATTAGTAAATCGTTGGCTATGACTCGTCTATGAAAAACAAAAAAACAAATGTGTCAAAAACTTACGACACTGTCAGTTTTTAATTAAATTTTTATTACCTATCCATTTGTTCTTTCTGTGTTTGTTTAATTTTAATTAATTTTCTATAATAATGGCAGCGTATGAAATTTCTGAAAAATATGTTGTTTACAATGCAACGAAAATGCCCAAAAAGATTTGGAATGACATTACCACAGGTAACGCTTTTAAAGGGATAGTCAGCATAATTATTATATCATATAAATATGTTTTCTTTATATTAGATACCCAGAGAGACAACAACCGTTTACAGACATATTTGCTCCTCTAAGAATAAGTCTAGTTAGACACTGATCCTTTATTCAGTCACGTCCTAAAACTTATTCGAAGGAAAATAGGGAGCAAAGGGAAACAAATGTATTAGGTTACATAGAATCAACGTCGCTATCATCTTTCAAACACATACAACAAGTAGTAGGGGTACCCGAATCAATTACCCCAAGAATTTTGAAAAAGCATAAATACCGCCCATATAACTTTAGCAATATTAATTATTTGCGTCCTGGCGATGCCAAGCGTAGTATGCAGTTTTGCCACTGGTATTTGCAACAAATGCGAATCAACGATTCTTGTGGGAGGCTTGTAATATGTTGTTACTTTTTAAGTTCGGTAATTTTTAATCGCAATTTCACGAGACAGAAATCCAGAAATAATTTTAGAAAGGGCCCAACAAGGACGCTTTGGGGTTGGGTATCGTGTTTTATATAATATTCAATAGCCCGTAAGTAAATGTATGACATAATGAAAGTTCCAAATATCAGATGTTTACATTAAATTTTCTTTAATTAAAAGTGGATACAGTAAAATTTAACTCACTTTTTAACTCACTCGTTTATTAAAAACTCGTGAGTCAAATGGCGTTTATCGCACTTGTTGCATAATATACTATTACCGAACGTGTTGCATACTATACTTTTTCTGCGACCCTTAGTTTTAAGGTACATTTTCGCAAAACAACCAGAATACATTAACTGACAAACGTCAAAATTCAAAGCGTGGGAAATATGTCTGAAAAACATCCGATTGGTCCCAAATCCGTGCGGTAAAATCGCGGAAATATCCGAATTGGCTCGGACTCGTGGGAAACGAAACTGACGTGGTAAAGTGCCGCTTCCCGCACACTAGATCGGTGGGCAATTAGGTATTTTACATACGGGAGTAGAAAAAAATATTTTAAACTATAATTTTATATCTTGTTTGTTCAACAAAGTAAACAATACATCCACTCAAACAACATCAACATCATGTCAAAATGTTGAAACACATACTCAAAATTAGACACGTGGTTAAAATAGTAAAAACTATAGTACTATAGTGAGGGTCCAAATATCAGTGCAAAATAAAACTAAATTAAAATTATCCTTCTTTTCATGTCAAGATAGTATATGTCTTATGTATCTTATTAATATCTTTTGGAGGGTACAATTAAATGAGACAAAAGAAAAACAAACTGCAATTGAAGTGACATTGCTTAAAAGTCGACTATCAACATCAACACAAACAAAGGCTCAAATTTGCAAAGCCAAAAGTCCTTAACTTCGCACTATTTTGATGATACAATATGATTCAGACTATATAGATTTATCTATTTGTTTATTCCAAAAAGTAAACAACACACAACCACAAACGGAAACGTCAAAATGTTTTTAAAAAAACTGAAAATCAGAAACTTGGCTGAGAAAATTGGAAAAGCAAAAAATTTCGCACCGTAGCAATTATTTATTAAGTATTAATTAAAATTATTAAGCATTAATCATATTAAGTAAACCACCGGGGTGAAAAACAGTTTGGGCCTCTCGGCCATCACAAGCACAGTCGGTAAAAATCATATCTGTCACATCGGAGCGCTTAGTTGCCCCATTATTATATGACCGATATAACCCCATATACAACCACACCGACAGTGATAAATTGCAGGAATTCCCTACGCAAAGAGATCACGTTTCATTCTCCCAAGCACACCCAATTAGTTTTATTGGATGCAAAGTATTACGGAGCGCTGTGTTACCCGAGCTGATGAACAAACAATTTTTTTCCTAGGCCATCGATCGATGTAATGGATTTGCGTCAAGTGGGTTACCGACTTAACACCATGCAACAATCCTTCAGCGAGCCTCGCAGTGCTAAAAACTTTTTTTTATTTATAGACAACTGCGTTTTATTTTAAGCCTAATCAATTTAAAAGCTTATTGGATATGATGGATATAGTTGCGTGTCTAATTTCGCCGACCAATATATCTGCGAAAGTTATGCAGCCCCTGGGGTTGAATAGGCGACTCATTGTCATGACCTTACCGGATATTGTTCGGCAGACTTCTTCTGAATGGATGAACGAAATTTGGAATACTTCTAAAAAACAACTATAGGTCATGGATTTCCTGAGGCGGCAGATGAAAAACTTGCCAAAACCATCACTTAATTATTCCATTCTGCTATTCCAGCAAGGAAATCCGAGGGCAATAATTGCCGGTTTTGTTCGTAATGAAGTTCGTAATAATATTTTTCGCTTCGAATTGCTTCAGCCACAAAGAAAATGTCCATAAAAAATGGCAGAGTCTTAATAACTTCCGGCTACGACTGTTGAGCCAAAGAATTGAACAAGAAATATTCATGCTCAATAGAGATTATCCAGACTTTAATTTGGTTGCGATTCATCATAAAAAGAGAGCCATTAATTCAATTTACATTTCCATTATTGTCCGTTTGATTATCGTTGTTTTATTTTTTTGTTGTTGATATTATGTTCTTTAGAACTTTTATTATTATTGGTTAATTAACACTGATTAAAATAAAAAAAAATAATTACTTTAAGCTTTTCTTACTCTGAGTAACCCATTTACTAAACAGAAGGTTTCAATTTGCGGAACACCTGGCCAACTTGATTAACATCTGTTTAGTTAACCAAAATTTAAACCTGTTTTGGTCTAGTAGAGTAGATAAACCAAGAGAGCTCCGACGAGCATAACTTCAAACCTTACAATCGATCTCCGGGCCCAAGATGCTTGTAAAGGGTACTCCGTCCATATTCGATGCCCCATGTATTTCTAGGAGTGTTTCGTCCTCAGCGGGGCCCTGTATGTAAGTGAATGACAATTGAAATAATACAAAAAAATTAAATACTCTTTTACTAGGAACCATTTTTGTCTTTAAACTTTTTTTATAACACTCACCGGCCACCCTGTGGCTGGTTTTTCCATGATTAAAATAAAATTCTTTCCTTTTAACGAGCATCCTACCGAACGTTATTTTCAGTATTGGTGAATAGATAATAGGCTAACCCCATAAACTAACCGACCCGATAGAAAATAATAAAAATGGCTCAAGCATTGGTTGATCACTCTGCAGACTCTTTGAATGCCCAATGAAGTTTTATTACTTTAAATCCCTCTGAAATAGGCTTTAGTCAAAACTAAACTTTAGCATTTGCAATAGCATAGCTGAGCTATTGTACGGCAAATTTGCATTTGGATAACTCAAAGTTGGTTATAAGAAAATTCAGATAATTACAATTTTTAAAACGGATGTGACAAATAATGTTTCTTAATAATAGTTAGTTTTACTCTTCTTCAACACCTCAAATAATTACTTCAAAATTACCTGTTCATAGATATAAGAAAGTGACCAATTGCTTTTGAATGGAATTATCCAAGGGTGGTCATTAACATTTAATGCAACAATATTATTACCTAAAGTTCCGGAATTTAAATTCAGGTAAAATTGTGGTCCTTAACAGAAAATAATTGTATAACTACCCGTGTTTAATATTCTTTGGTTTGGTATACTACTTAATTTAAGTTTATTAGTAATCATTCTTATTTCGTGTGTAATACAGCGTGTGTTGAATCGTGTGCGAATTATGCAAAATATGTGCGAGTCTAGTGTATCTCAGGAGATGCTCCCGCCCAAATGTAGAAAACGCTATTCTATTGAAACTAAGGAAGTTATAAACAATGTTTATTTGACTCTCGTTGAATGTGGTGCCAGCAAGCAAGCATCTTTAGAAGAAACGGCACATTGACGAAAATTCCAACATCAACTGTATGGAAAATTGTGAATAACAACACATGGGTTTTAGATTTAAAAAAATTGACAAAAGGCAAGTTTTAATGGAATCTTTTCGACACTTATGACACTGGTTCGACACTTATGATACCCCGGAAAAGGGCTGGGTTGACTCAACTGATAAGTGAAAAACAAATGCGCCATCAAAAAGAGGTAAAAGAATAACTATTTTGCATGCTGGCTCTAAAAATGGTTGGATTCCAAATGAACTTTCTCTGTCTGCGAGAAATATTAAAGATTCTTCTCTGGATTACCATGAAGATACCACCGCTGATTTATTTGAAAGTTAGTTTAAAAACAAATTAGTTCCAAACATTCCTCCTAATAGCGTAATTATAATGGACAATGCAAGTTATCACAGTAGACATGTGACACAAAAGCAACAATCCAAAACTACATGTATAATAACGACATTTATTTTCACTAAGATTATACCAAAAAGCAATTGATTGAGGTTCTACAAAGCTGAACCTATAAAAGCAATACGTCTGTGATAATTATGCAAAATATCTAGGGCACATAGTTTCCTTACCACTGTATATTAAATCCCATTAAACATGTTTGGCACCAAGTGAAATCTGCCATTCGCCGTAACAATGTTTTTCCCCGTGTTATCTCCAATGTCCTCAAACTTATAGAAACCGAAGTTTTTAACATCCCTCCACAAAGTTGGGCAAATTCTGTTAAACATATAGAAAAAGCAGAACAATCGTATATCCATATTGCAAATAATATAGAATAAATAATAATTAGAACAGGCGATGATAGCGATAGTGATACTGATATATTATGTAAATAATTTTAAGTAATTTAAGTAGGTAATAAAATAATTTGTAATTTTATTTTAGATTTAAACATAAACACATACATAAATAAATAAATATTGTTTAGTATCTTTCCTAACAAAACCCCAAATAATTAAATTCTAAACAAAGTACGGACCTGTTCGGCCATACTTCATTCTTACAGCTTGCTCGGGTCTTCTTAATTCATATCAGTTAGTCACTTTCTTATATCTATGAACAGATTTTAATTTCAAATGGGCAAATCAATAATGTACCGAGGAGAAATATGAGCTTTATTTTCTTAGATTAAAAAGTAATTTAGAGATGAAAAACGGGGAATAAATATAATAATAAAAATAGATAAATGGGTCAGAATAATTATATATTAAGTAGTAATAAAAATTATAAAAAATGGGGAAAATAAATAATAAAAAAAATATTAACAATTAGGTTAGATAGATGTTGCCATTGTTACAACTAAGTCACTAAGTTCCGCTTATTGTAGTGAAAAATTTGAAAAGTAAGAAATTACGTGCATAGAAAAATGTTATCAATGTTCTCAATTTTGCCATCAATAATTAGTTTACCGATATATGGCGATCCCTGCGATAGCAAAAATTAAGAAGAAAATATAGTATTTAGTGCTGTATAACTAAAAATTCAAATCGTTTGAGTGGTGTAAATACGAAATATTTTTTAACCTACAGGCAGTTATTGAAACCTTGTTTTAATAAAGAAATCAGAAACATTTCCAAGAAATCTAATCATTAAGTGAGGTTTTCGCAAATATTGAATGTAAACGATAGACTTCCAGTGACAGTAAAGTGCAAAATATAATTAAAAGTCTTGCAAATCAATAAAGTCACCAAAAGTAGGTGGTAAAGTTGATTTTTATTTTGCTGAAATATTTCATATTCATTGATTGAAACGTCACTTGCTTGGAGTCGGTGTGAATTTTCAGGGTGACTTTTTCGCTAAAACTTACTGCCGTTTAATTTGGTGTACCATCGTCCTCATCTCCAGCAGAAATTTTGAATAACGCATAATTTCCTTTTATCATGCATAATATGGTTTTCGTTGTGCATACGTTAGCTTGTCGAGAATTTGCGCCCTTTGTATTTCATAGTCCGTTAGCAAATAGCGGAACCGAAATATTTGCATATCTTTACAGCGGTTTCGCCAGTTTTACGGAGAATATAGGCACATGTTCCAGCTCAAAACATGATGAAAAATGAAAATTTATCATCATTCGTTTACTATGATTATAACTTCAAATTGACATAATTTTTGAAGGATTGGCAAAAGTTAGTATAAATAGGACTACGTTGTAGACCCTAAAAGTATAAGGAAGAAGACGTAAAACACTAAATATATGAATATTCGAAAACTTCAGGATAAATTAGATGAAGTTACAGTGTTTTGTTCTGTTCATTCGCAGCAAGGCGGTACAATTACTTAGTTACCTTGAACTACTATTTCATTTTGAACCTAATAATAGATTAAAATTTTTACCCTAAACCCTAAAACATTAATCAGTCATGTGCTAGTGGATAGTCCAGTAGCAAATGTACACTAACCGTCAGTAACAAAACTATATCAAATAATGAGCAGTTCGAGGTGTTATTGAACGTAATCTCCAAAATCTATAAACCAAAAACTTGTTTAACATAAAGATAACAAATAGAAATATAGCCATGGAAAAAATTTATATGTTATTAAAGAACTTTTCAATATAATGACCGAACGAAATAAGTTGTACAAGAAGAAAATGTTTTCGGAAATACTAAAAATAAAGTAACAAATAGAATAAAGACTTCGACAAATCTATATTTCAGGCATAAATGAAATTAATGTCAATGTGTCAATATTGGTTAAGTAAGTGAGCCAATATTGTTAACATTCGGAATAGGTATTTTTTGGAGGTGGGTAGAAAAATACCGTATACGTGAATACTGAAGTCGAAAGATTGACACCTTATTCAGCAAGAAAAATTTAAATTTGATAAAATTCTTTGTGAAAATAGTTTACATATTGAGTTAACAATTGAGCTAGGGGTTAGAGATATTACTTTTAATTTGAGAAAAGAAAATCAGCACATGATCAAATGAACTTTAAACTAGTCCAAGTCCAATTTATAAGTCCGGTTTAGAAAATTGAGTAGGTAATCATGGACCAATTAGTATTGTGTGTGGTGATTTTTCGAAAATAATTTAAAGTTATACCAAATGAATTAGAAAGCTATAGGTTTGGGGTACTACACAACTCAGCATTTAGCATTGAGGCTGTACTCCGTGTAACAAATAAAAGATTACCACAGAAAAAATCAAATGTATACTTTTCAAACAAAAAGAAAAGAAGTGAATTGTACCAAAACTAATAAAAATCAATAACGCAGAACTTGAACGAGTCAATAAGATGAGAATTTGAATTGGAATTAAAATATGCTGTCAGCGTATTGTTCAGATGTCGACCTAATGTACCTAACGCTCTAGAATGAGTGACTACAATTTATTTTTTTACCAATGCCGCTATATGGGAAAATTGTGGTGAAACTAATTCTAAAATTATGCAAATCATGCAAACCAAAATGTGTTAAGTTCTCTTTTCATATGACAGACACAGGAGTACCGGTGTGAAGTTAGCAACTAAAAGAAAAAAAGAAAGAGCCGAACAACCAGTGGCGGCGGAGATTTCTAAACCAGTTTAAAAAGTAACTGATTTAAATTAAATAGATCTCTCGAGTAAAAATATTCTCTTGCACTCCCGTATAGGGTGAAAAAAAAACGTTTTAAAGTAGAAAAAAAATATTTAAAACTTTTTGTTGAAGTGCTATTATTTATTTTTTTTGGTTATCTAAAAAAGTATGACATCTGTCTAAACTATTTGAAATTGTTACCGGACGATAGTTCTGGCGACTGCCCTTTTGGAAAACTGGCATAACCACCTAGAAAAGATTGATTCACCAAGAATGTTAGCGCAAAAGACTTTTTGTTTTTTAATTTATTTTTATTGAAGAGCTCCTCCTCCATAAAAGGCGCCATGTAAAAAATCTGATCATTTATATCCCTAATAACACTAAGAAAAATCTTTTTGTTATTCAACTAGCCATATTTTTGGGAGCATCTATAAAATAATTTTTTGAATACAGATGCCACAATATTAGACTCATTCTCAATTTTGTTCCTCTGCTTATTAATTAAATTAAAAATTTTATAAATAGAATATAATTAAATAAAAATTGAGGGAACATATAGTGATTGTTTTGAAGTACAAGATACTATCGTAAAATTTACTAATCAAAGAGTAAAAGAAATTAAATAAATAAACATGATGCAAACTAACAATAGATAATTTTTTCACGGATTCGACAAATGTAATAAATTTGTTTGCGCTCAGCTCAGTAAGTAGAACAACCTGCAACTAGTGCCCAAAAGATGAGGATGGGTTCATAAATATTAAAATAATTATAGTTATATATAATTCAAGGCATTTTTGAAAACTGTTTTCAGTCAAGCTCTGAAGAAGCCAACAGGATGATTGGCGAAACGTCAGGAATTTCAACTAACCAAACACCGACGCAGGAGGAATCCAGAAGTTTTGTAAAAAGCATTGCAGTAGTCTGTGGAAGTTTCTTTAAAAAATATTCTAGCAGTGTTTATAGTTCTAAAAGTGATATCACCTTACCACGAACCTGTATGTTCAACCCGTCTATTCATATTGATAGCTTTACGAGGGTAGAGTTAAACTTACAGCTGGTGTGTCCAGAATGCTGAAGTTGGCTAGGGTGTGTCCTGTTCGAAAGAGCGACTCCACTAATGTTTTTATTGAAAATTATCGGCCAATGAAGATTCTATCAACCTTTGCTAAAGCCTTTGAAAAACTGTGCTCGTCTGGTTCGTCATATTAAATTTCATATTTCGCCTAATCAACACGGCTTCATAGCAGGACTGATAAAATTAAATGTGACTTTCTACTATTTGGTGATGACTATAAAATTTAAAGGTTCAACACTAGGTCCCTCATGTTTGCAAGTGGTGTGAGCCAAATAATCTTTTCCATAACATCTTAAAGTGCATAATCTGGCCATGCATCCGAAATCTTCTAACTTTCTTATTTTTGCGATTCACAGCCTTCATTTGTTCAACACATAGATATTATAGTGGATTATTTTCTTAAATTACTTGGATTTATTTCTCGTAACTGCTCAGCATTATTATTCGCTTATCTAAGCTTGAAAATGCTCCATTAATCTGGGTACCAATTTATTTAACTCCTATTCGATCTCTTGAGTATGTTGAAAGACGTTTGGTAAAGTTTCTTGCTTTTAGGGTGCATGGAGTCTACCCAGAGAGGGGTGTTGCTGAAATCGTGCGAAACAGGTTTTTTATTCAAGCCTTGGATCATAGGCGGTTTACGGCTGGTTTAATATTTTTAATGCATGAGCGTATTGACTCAATGAACTTACTTGACTAGATTAATTTTCGGGTTCCGCGAGCAAATACTCTAACATTCGGGGTCAGTTTATTGCGTAGATCAATTAATTATGCTCGGATTACAATTCACTTATTTAGTACAGTACATATTTTTAATGATCGCTTGCCTAGATTAATATTAATAGCTAGCAAACATTACAGAAGTCTTAACATTCATATAACTGCCTAATTTATATGTTATTGTAATTTTCTTTTTCTCTTTTTTTTCCTTAAATTCATGTTTTTTATGAAAATTTTATTATTATTTCAGTTAGGTGAAGGTTAAATAATGAATTTTTCAAAACATAAATTCATCGATCTTTTACCATCGCGAATCAAATTAATTGACCCTAAGTAATTTTGCAAATTTTATGATAAACGAACTTATTCATAGAGAGAGAATTTCAAAACCAATTCCAGGGCACTGAAACCCCTGGATTCCCTCCAAGACAATGCTTAAAATAATATCGTCACGATTTCTTCCACAGAGACACAGTATCCACGGCATGATGGAAGAGGAGAACGTCATCAGGCCCCACCAGGAGATCGCGCAACTCTCCCTCGACGAGAAAAAGTTCCTGCTGGCAGTCGAAAGGGGAGACGTCGCTTCCACCAGGCGGTAAGCAATTGTTTTATGTTCGTACGCCGTATCGTCACATATCGGAAACTAAATCGACTTATGTGTTTCACGCGGCGACGATCGTCTCTTGTTTGTTTCTCCGTCAATTAGGCCGTCGAGAGGTGTTCGTAAACAGAAAACAAATGCTTCGCGACAAATTTTCGTTGCCCCTTATCCTTTTTCAGTTTATGAAGCTGCTTATTACTTGTTAATACTCATTCGGAATAAAATCGATGCATGTTCTGCACTTGTATATTCAATATAATCCAAATTTGGCTCCTTAATTATTCGTGTAGAAAAAGAAACAATAGGGTAACTTCATAAACATAAAAGCCATATTTTTTTCACAAAATTAGATTTATAGCCTCTAATCATATATGAATCGTTTCTACTTTCCAATAATGTAAAAAGTACATGAAAATAATAACTCACGTTGGCATAATAAAAAAATAAAAAAAAAACGATCTAAGCTCCTTTTTTACGCATCGCAAGCACACAAGTGCAGCCCTCGTACAACTACCTTATACGTCCGATGCATTTGATCCAATCGTCTTGATTTTCGTGGGTTTATAATTATCTCCGTACCCCACACATTAATTTTCATAATCACCATCATCGCCGACTCAAGTAAAATTTCCGTTTCAGCTTCTGAAGATGAAGAATCAACTATTTGATTGTGCTTAATAGATGGCTTTGGCATTTTTGCATCTTTCTTCTCTTTCTTACTACGTTCCTTTGCTGCTTTCTTTTTCTGCCAGATCTCTTTCGCGTTTAATATTCTCTTCTGAAGTTGCGACGGCTGATTAGATAGTTTCAAGTATTTTTTTTTAATGTCTAAAGTTGTTGGCAAATCGACATCGCCTGGTGAATTGTTCGTAGCTTCTCTAGTTTACATAAGGAATATATGCATGCTTCGGGACTACGTTGGGGTCTAGAGGATAGATTCCATTAGTAGTCCATTAGTAGTCTTTGACCGTGCTTCTCCCAAAAACTTTCCAAATTGTAGCATGTTGATAGATCTGGTTGTGTTTGGCTTGAATAAATGTGTTGCATGCTGAGTAGTGATATGACTTCAGTGCTTTAAAAAAGGGTGTAAAAACCAGTCCCTCAAGCTTTCGACAAATGAATTATGTTTCTAGCTATAAATGAAAAATTGAGGTGTTTACGTATGCTGATTTTTCCGACATAGTAACTGTAGAACCTTCATATTCACTTTTTTTGTTTTTGCTTTTGAAGAAATATAGTGAAGAGATGCCAGTCCGGTCAGCATTAAAACATACCATTAAAGAAATTGTTTCTCCTTTTCTCCTGATGTCAACGTCGTCCCATTTTTGGACCCTTTAATTGGAGGCCGGTTTCATCCATTGCTAAGCTTGTTAATTAAACCCTTTTCTTTAAGCGTTTATTCAACATCATTAAAATATTCAAAAACATGTGCTCCTAGCTCCAGCAAGAGAAAATTCTTCGGCCACATCGTTATGCCCTTAAAGAAAACAATACAACGAATATAGACCAGCTTCCATTTTTTTGCTATTTCTCAATTTTCGGTTTCCTCTCGCGTGCCAAAAGTGTCCAAAAAAGCAAATTAACACCGACTATCCTGCTTCGCACGACTTCAATGACAGATGAGAGTTTTTCCTCCGATTACGATCGTCGAGAAACACTACCGTCAAACGGGGCTACTTTCACACCTTTTCAGAACATTTTTCAATATAACGTCGTTATTTATCAACCTAACGATATGAAATAAATTAGATCTTAACCAATCTGGTCTGCTGATTTGAATGCTGCACGCCAAATTGCACTAAAAATAATAGAAAAAAAAATTAAATTTAGAAATTGGTATGTACAAGTTACCCGGAGTTCGGTTCTAATAAACGAATTTTAAAGCATCGCAACATCAAGAAAGCTGAATGACATTAATTATATTACAGTTTTAAAATTAAAAAACAAGAAAACATCCTAATCTACGTTTTACAGTCAAAAACAGTAACAGAAAAATACCATGGTATGTATAGGAACTAAAGGTTAAACATACCCCAAACTAAGTTTCGGTTTCAGGGTTAAAGGTTCTATCCTCATCGCAATTGTCAGAATAGTTTCTCCAGCTCTGAGTCTGCCCACACATAAAATGGATCAGTGCTTTCTGAATTACGAAGTCCGCAGATCCACTTCTTGCATCGAACAAATTGAATCTAGTCGCACCCCATATTTTGAATTTAAATCGCTCATACTTTTCAAACTTGCGTTTGTTATACTAATAGGAGGACGCACCCTTAGGTTGATTAATTTTGCCTGTGACCTTTTCTGGTGGTATTTCTAGTGACTCTGGCCGGCTGTCAGAAAAGCAAGACATGCTTCATTTTGGATTTGCTCACTGAAAATCACTTGGTCTTCCATAGTCATCTAACTTTCAACTTCTTTCCATTTTTTCTTTTTTTGGTGGCTTGTTCTCCTCATTACTTTAAAAAACTCGACCAATGATGAATCAAGAACTCGTTCAGTTTCTTCCAAGTTTTCATTGAATCCTCCATGAATCTTCCTTCCTTAAGACTTCATCAATATTTATTACGTAAAGTTCGGTGGTTCTAAATCCTGGTTTTAAATTTGCCTCTACAGTCTCTGAAACTTTGTTCCAGAGAAGTGAAAGTAAGGTTGGGAAGTGTTCTTTGTGTAAAGTTCCAGGATATCTGCTCTCCTTTTGCCATTTTTCCAATATTTCGCGCCACTCCCGCTTAAAGGGTTCAAATTCAGCCACATCTAGGGGCTGCATCAAAAGTGTGGCGTTGACTGGAAAAAGGCACACATAAATATTATTTTCTAGCGCTGCTTTCATGACTTGTGGTGAAAAATGGCTAGCCAAGTTATCCCCAACTGTAACTTTTCGTGTTTCTGGTTCCATGGTAGCTATTATAAACAGTGCTAAGCGGTATCAGAATACACCAGTTGCCAGAAAAATTGGAGCCTCTAAATACTACAATAGGAGACAGGGGAGCTTCAGGTTCATTGCCACAGACCATTATGCTGACACAGGACCGAGAATACTTTTGTACTGATTCTACCCTACGGAAGTTCCTGGGAACAATAACTTGATCATCAACACCATGATCATCAACAATATTAGTTTCGTCGTAATTGTATAAGCTTTTATTATCAACATCACTTAATGTTTTCTTTATTTCTTAGTTTCTTTTTTAATATTTGTTTCAATGCACGTGGAAAGATTTTGTTTCTTAATAAATTTTTTGACAAAATCGGGTAAAGGATAATTATTTTTGAATTCACGCTGTTTATCCAAGATTTTTTTTACCACGGCAAGTACTTTTCTCAGATCTTCACTCGAATAGTTGCGGTAACTCCGCGTTCGCGGAACTTTTTCGTAATGTCTTACCATTTTTAATTACTTAGTACTTGTAACGTTTGAAACTGATATTAAAATAAAGTAAAAGAAAGGATAATAAAAAAAGTGTTATAAACTGTCTGAGAAAAATAGCAAACTGCGTCATCTCAAACGCCGCGCCATCTAACCCGAAGATACCCTAACTTACGGTAACTTGAACTAAAAGCAGAACGAAGTCAATATGTAAAACAAGAACACAGAACACAGAAGGCAAAATAAAAGTGGCTAACCGATAAAATCCTTCACTTTATAAAAACAGAAAAACTTTCAAAAATAAAAGCGAGCGTTACAAGGCAATCCAAATACGACATAAAATCAGAGTTGCAAAAGAAATTTTTTATAAAACAAAGTGTAAAGAAATGGAAAAATTACACACACTACAAAAACTAAATCGAGCCAATACATCATCACATACGACAAAATAATGATATATACAGAAGAAAAACTAACAGCGTGGAAAAATAATGAGGAGGAACCCTTCAAGGATCATAGACAAAAAGCTGACCTTGAACGTATCGATGAGCGTCCTGAAATAACAAAGGAAGACTTACATGGACTGAATACCCTGAAGATCAAAAAAGTGTCGGGCCCAGATGATCTACCAACCGAAATTCTTAAACTTATAGAGGAAGAGAGTATTCACGTCATTGTCGATTTGTTAGGGATAATACCATAAGAATGACTGACACCAACCTTTATAACGCCACCAAACAATGTAATTTATGTCTGTTTTGGCTATTTGTTGGTCGTTAAATAATAAAAAAAATGAACAAATAAATACATTTTCCCACAGAAAGATATACTTGTCAATTCGTCAGTCATTCCTGTCTCAATTTATTACATCCAGTAATGAACTAGATAAAGATGTCATGCTATGAAGTAACTACAAAATTGCTCTTACAGTTCAGTAAAGATTTATAACTCTCAACACAACACCGACAAAGTGAATGCAAATTTTTCTTCACATAAACTTAAAACATTTGAAATTTTCAATGAAGGGGCATATCGAGAAACGCCAAACTGACAACTAACAAGGTTTATGTTTAATAGCTTTTCCATGTGGAGCATAGCAGGAAGGTTCGAGTTTTTAAACGCAAAAGTTTGCTTCGGCTATCCGCACAAAAATTTCGTCTGACTCTTCGTTGCTCTTATCTTGTAGCCAAGTTAGCCGTTATCGACAAATCGATTTATGTGTCGTTATGTTTAAAGAAACAGCGATTCTATTTCGCCTGTATCTTCCGTTAGAATTACTGGAGTATTGCCACATTATTTGGCACTGTTGTAATTCCGTTTTGGCAACTGAAACAATGCATTCCAGCGATGCCCTGCGAAACGCGCCTGTTTAGGTCGACGTTTAAGATTCAAGAATTCTTAAAGGGCATCTATGAATAAAAAAAATTGTAATAATCTCATGCGAAAAGTTAAACTCATATACTACCTACTTATATTAAAAAATACGCACATGAGAGACAATATTTACCTGAAGTAGTATACTGAGCGGATCCTTTATTACAGAACCTGTAAAAATTGTAAAAACAACTTAAAGACAAAACTTGATTTGGTTAGTTTTAGTTTTCACAAGAAAAATATCACAAAAAATAAACAATCACAATAAAAACAAATCTGGCGGTCGACATTAAAGTATTAAATCAAACTAATTATTAAACTATGAGGAGATCTGTGTTAGTTTTTCCTTTATATTTATATTCAAGGATAGAATAGAAGCAGTGAAGTACTAGGTAATCTTTAACTCTTTTTTTTAAAGATGTGTAATCTAATGATCTTATGTTGACACGCAGAAGATTATATATGTCAAAATGAAGACTATTGTTGATATACACCCTGAATCTATGACAAGGTTATAACAATTATGATTAACGGAATTTTTTGGTATTCATGCATGATTTTCATGAATATGAAGCAGCTGTTGATACAACCAAACATATGCATAATGTTGCATAATGTGTAAACCATGGCTGACAATGATCACGATAGCCAATTCTAGTGTTTAATACTTGTTTTTGCAATTTAAAAATAACACACAAAAGCGTTAATGCAATAGAGCATGATATACTATAATAAGGTACTTATCATCAATCAATTCTCTTAGTCATCTCAGACAATAGCTTTGCTTTCAATTCACCAACATTTGCCGACTAATTTCGTCTGTCATCCAAAAGAACACCAATTAGTTTAGCTAAACTACCATTCATAATAGGTTTATTAGTTGAAATCGTCAAGGTTCAGGTTTAAGGCGTAATTTTTAAACTAATTGTTTGCTAAATATTTTAGACTAACCCTATTCACACTCAAATCTTGAACGTTTTTCACAAAGCTTGTGTCGGGTGCATCATCGCAGTATATTACGAAGTTTAGCTCTGAAGCAAGTTGTATTTAACAAAAATGTTGTAAATAGTACCTATATTTTAATGTTTAGTCTTTTCTTCTAAGGCTCAGGTCTTATATAGTAAACGAGAATTAATTTCACTCCTAACAGTATATAATAGCATTTCGACGGGCTAACAAAAAAAAAACATAAGTAAAGTTAAAGAGATTTTGTCGCCACCCGTTTTTCACCGGATGCAGCTCCTCGAATAGTGAAAAAATAATTATCACAAAACGGAAAAGGCGGAGTATTAGCTACAAAAAAAAGTCTAGGCCGTAAGTTAACAACAAGCCTCTATTGTTATTAAACAAAATCTCCAAAAAAAAGGGAAAATGCAAAATTAAGAGTTTGGTGTTATATAAAACATAACCTTCCAAATAAACGGTTATAAATAATCCGTTCAGCTTCGCGGTCTTGAGTGCTCAATCCTTACATAAGCCGGCCGCATAACAGGCATGTAATACACACTTATAATAAGCACTTAAATCTGATCAATTAATGGTGCGATCCGAGTTATCAAAATCCAAAATGAATTTAATTCTCTTATTTTATTCAGATCATTGCTGACGTTCTAGCATCAATGCACAACTTTGGTTTTCGTTTGGTTAATTTGTTTGTATATTTGCTACTTTATATTCTAGTCATCCCTTGTAAAAAAAATCAATAATTTTTAAAGTAGCCAGGCCTTCCTACACTGACGACATTTGATTTTTTGTTGTGAACTGTAAACCAATTATTTTGAGGCACTTTTTTGAATTTCTTATGTCAGTTGGAAATATCTGGCACCCAAATTAGCCTAACTTAATTTTGTTCTAACCAACTTCTATAATTCAGTCAAGCGACGGCTTTGAACCTACTTTTGGTGTAGATAATTGATGCATTGAAAGCAGTTTATAATACCATATAAATTAAATGTTTTCTTAAAATCTGTTACTAGAAATTAGAGTAACGGTATTAGTGGATATTCCTGATGACAAATTTACCACTTTTTCCCATTAAACTATCTTTTCTCATTTGAATAAACCGCATTTGGATTTTTTCAGCGGATAGCCTCAGCGGAATTTAACCCGAAACCCGTGTCATTGCGTTTATACGCAAATTGCAGTGTGCTTTGTGGGAAATCGTGTTATCAAATTTAATTTTAATTAAACTGCTGAGTCTCCCAAACAGGCTTCATATTGAAGCAATATAAGCATTTCCACAACGAATGCAAGAAGCAAAAAGGTTTACTAAAAAACACGGAATTGCTAATGAACCTGAATATTAATACTCATACTTATTCAGCTAACTTTCCGCTTTTCGAAAACAGACCACGAGTTCCAGGAAGGATAACGAGGTACAATGTTGAGAAAACAGTGGTTCCTAGAAGTGAAGAAAAAAAATATTAATTGAACTTTTTAGACATCCTAAAAAATAGGTATCGGCGTTTCGCAGGAAAGATACACATAAAATAAATAAACTAATAGTAATAATTGAGCAAATAGAAAGACGTACATAGTATGAATAATTTACAGTGTAAATTATTTAAATATTTGATAATAATAACACTTCACGCCGGTGTGTAGAATAGGTATTGTTTAGTAACTTAAGAGACTGATCCAATGAATTATACAGTGCCCACGTGAATGATGGAACCCCCCCTTTTATTTTTGGTACCCTTTTACATGGCAGGGTAAAATTTGGCACGTACGTATATAATTAAAATGTCTAATTGTTAACATAAAAATAATATCTTAAAATGTCAAAATTACAGAGGGCGCAATTCTAAGTATTTTTTTTAAATAGTAAAATGGGGTCATGTAATACTTCTTTTTAAAGATCTTTTCAGGTTCTATTTGCATTCCAATTTTGAAAATTTTTGATTCTTCAGCTTTTGCAAAGCAGTCAAATGAATGTTTGCAAATTTTTCATTACTTTTCTATTACTTAACCGTAGGTTAAATTAAAAAAATAAGTAGTTTCATCATTTTATCAACTATTGTGCATATTGACAATGAAAAACTCGTTTCTAACATTACGCAAAACAAAAAAAAACACAAGATGCAATTGATACTCACTTACAAAATAACGAACTTAAAACTAGCGGTAGAAGATCGATTAAATACTAAATAGAAACGAATATGAAAAACTAATAAAACTCGAATTACTTTGGAATAAATATTTGAAAAAACAGTTTAAATGGACTTGACGCACTGACAAAATGATTAAATTTTTTGACATTGACTAGTGAAAGTAATATAACATTACCTGGCACTCGCTAATGTTGTATTCGCAGGCAACCTTACAATAATAATAATAATTATTATTATATAAAAAGAATTCTTGCTGTCACATTGACAGTTTGAGATATTTTTTTTTATGTCAGAATTCCAAATTTCACATCATACAAGGGTACAAAAATTAAAAGGGGTCCCTTCATTTACGCGGGCACTGTATGTTTTAGCCATGTCACATAGTAAGTATCTTTCAGGAATTCCAGAGTTTTAACGTGGAGGCATAAGCAGACTTCTACTCTTGAATTTAAATTAAGCCCCTAGTTTATGACTAACAGGTCTGCCGCGGAAAATCCCGAAAATGAATCTTCAATAGTATTTCTCCATTTTCTTGTATTCATTCTGAAGCAGGCTCTGTGAGACAGAGACCATAGATGATGTGACAGTAGTTAAAAGAAGATAAACCCGTCGAATCGCAGAGGCTTTTTTTAATATATTGTGTGACGTGACCAATAAATTTTAGTTTATTGTCGAGCATAAGACAAAACCCAAGGTTTTTTTGCCGCCGCGTTCAGAGAAATGCATGCATTAGATACTCTCATTTCAACTAGTTGAGACAACATTCACGGACCTACCAACCAATATTGCTATGGGTTTTTTTTTTTGCTTTAGATGGAAGAATGTTCTAGGGACACTCTATTAATGATTTCGGGATCATTATTTATAATTTAACAGACTTTTATCTACCCGAAATGAGTAGAAAACTTGTGTATCATCTGTATCTGTATCAAATTTTGAAACGAGGAAGAATATATACATTATTAAATTAGTCTCAGAATGCAGCCTTGAGGCACCCCAGATATTATATCGCCTCATTCTTTTCCATTTAAAACTACTTCTGGTGTACGACCTTTTAAGTAGTTCCCCCAAGGTATAAAATGCCTTGAGTATTGTGCGAAATAAACTATCAGTGATGTTTATAACAGCAGTTGTACAACCATGACGTTTCATGAAGCTTGACTAACTTGCAGGAATTATACTATTTCTATGAAAATGATCAGTTAGTTGCTTTTTAATATCATTTTCCAGAATGTTGCCCATCTTGACGTTTAAAACTCGGTTTCTAAATAGAAAACTTGCTGACGTTTCGCCAATCACCCTTTTATCGTCTTCGAAGCTTAACTGGAAATGGCTCGTATTCTACTCTGTATCTGCTCATATATTGTTTGAGGGGGAGTTAAAGGGTGGTGTTAAACATTATAATGGATGACTAATTGCCATATTGGTGTAAGATAAAGACCTGTGTCGCGGTTAAAATTGTTTGGTTACTGATAGATTTCTGTAGATTTTGGAATTGATTGATTTCGAAGAATTCATTCCATGAAAGAATATTAGTTTTATAGAATAAAATTTTATGTCCGGTTTCGTGATTGTGCAAGTGCTGATAAGTTTATTTCTCTTAGTCTTAAGGCTCCTTAATATTCTTTAAGCCTAATTGATATTTTTCGTTCTCTCTCCAATGTATTCTTTGAAAAAATAGTAAATCTGGATTTGACGTTATATTTCTTAAGAACCTTCGATATGAAGTGATGTTTTGAATGCAGTAGCAAGTGTCAGATAACTTTCGAACTCATTGACTTTAGAATGGAATGGAATGCCCAATATCTTTAATACGGAAATTATTAGGGAGAAGATCAGATTAATTCTGGGTTCAGTGACTTAGGCTGAGATACCTTTATAGCTCTGTCAACAAGAGAATTGAAAACCGATGATTTCTTCGACAGTTCCACATTTTCACAAACTTAGCCGTTTTCAATTATTTAATATTATCACTTCTCTTCTATCAATAATTAACCAAAGCTAGTCAATTTTATTAATCATTGTATTATTTAATTGAAAAAATGCGTATTGAAATAATCAGTATTTTTCTTAGTCTCTAACGACTGAACTTCTATAATGAAATACGAAGAGTTTTTTTTTTTAAATTTTTTAATATATTTTTTTAATTAATAATAAATTTAAGCAAATTGAAACTGTAAGCATTGAAGAAAGGAACTTTGACAAGCATTAGACAATGACAAGGAAAATTTGGCTATATAAAAAACGAATTATTTCTCTGGAGATAGATGTTTAATTCTTTTCTAAATGGTTTTCCATATTTTACTACTTAAATAGTTAATGAAACCAGTTCGTTGGAGCAAAAAGTGATATGATAATACTAAATATCTGAAAACAGCTAAGCATCGGTGGTATTGAAAAAAAAGTAATAAACATGAAAATAACATGTTATATTTATTTTAAATATCATTTGGCATCTTAAATAATATTGTAGTGTTTTATTTGGTAGCTTGGAGATAGCAGATATTAATAACAACTTGCAAATTGCTGTACTATATTTGGGATAAAGATATTGAGAAGCGGTTTTCATTGAGTTGTAGAACATTTATTTTACTATGACATGAAAATAGTCACATTATCATCAAATTTTTGTGTCATTTAGATAAGAAATTTTTTGAACTCTGCACTACTTTCCTTGCAGAAATAGAGCAAATAGCATTAAACAAAAAACATTTCAATTTACCTCAGCTTTAAAATATTAGAGACTTTAGCTATGGTTAACATTAGTTTCTTTTTTTAATTTCTAAGAGCGTCCGTTTGCCTAATGGCGTACCTCGTTGCCCTTAGGATCTGGGTGATTGTGTGAGCTCGATGTCTGCTGTGAGATTCAGCCCTTGTAGAAGGTCTGTGAGGGAGAATTTTGTTCAAATCCTTAAATCTCAAGTTTTCGGCTCCTAGTTTTAAGAATCTGATTCTTATCACTGCCAGGCAATTGCACTCTGTGCTTCGTGTTTGAGATTGTATATCTATATCAATAAGAGAATTTTTAGATTTAATATACTTACTATTAGTAGGGTGTCAGTTGTGCGTTTCTTCGTGGGGTAATCGACTCCAGTAGGATTAGGTTTCCTTTTCTATTTCTATTCAGGATTTGATTGGCCCATCAAATCTCCGTGTCTCCGCTCTCATCCTTGCTGGGAGTTCTTTTACAGTCTTGAATGCGCTATGAGGTTTTTGTAGCGCATTATTTTCTGCACAACTTGGATATTTTCCAGTGGCCTTCCCCATATCTCAATCGCCCCCACATCCGCTTGAGATATGCTGGCGTATGTAGAAAGACCGATCGATAATTTCGTCATTCCTTACTCTCTATAAATGCCGACCCTCATGCATTCATGCGTTCTGGAGCTTTCAGTGAACCAATGATGTCCTGTCTCCACGAGGGCAGTCGTACTGGGACACCACAAATGTAAACTTTCACTGAGGGTTTAGCATTTTGAAAAGACCAAAATTTATTAAATTTGCCGTGTGTCAGCTTATCTGCCAGACTTTTTCTAGAATATCTATGGCAAAAATAATTTCAGTTGCCAAGAAATCAAGGAAACAATTCTGAAAGAAATTAATCCTAAAAAGATACCAAAGATACCGGAATATAAACTCATCACAGGCAGGATTCGCCAAAAGCTAACTGAAAAAGGAATAAAAGCAATTAAACAAATATGTAATGCCATTTGGTACGATTCAGATATTTGCTCTAAAGGGTAAAAATCCACCAAATCTGGGTTCAATAAGCCGTATTTCAATATAATCAAAACTATTCGAAAAATTTATATTAAAGCAAATTGAAGCCATACTAGCTTTCAAAAATATTATACCGCATCATCAGTTTGGCTGAGTATACTGATATTCACTAAATTAACACCGGAGTACCTCAAGGAAGTGTAGTCACCTCCGCTTACCAATCACAAATCAAACCACAGTCTCCGCTTTCGCTGATCATACAGCAATACTAGCTTCTCACCAAAACCCAGAAACAGCAACCAGGAATCTGTAAAATAATAAAAATAAGAAAAAAATGGAAAATAAAAGAGTTAATAAAAAAATATTGATAGAAGAAAATATCTTAGACTATGATTTTTTTTCCTGTAAGTTCTTTTTTTTTTTTGGAGCTCTGCAGCGCTGTGGCCCATGTGCACCAACCACCCCTGATCTATGATATGGTGGCTTCAAGAAACTATAAATTAATAAAAGACATATTATTACCGATTGAAATAAAGCTCAGATGTTGCATTTCTATTTTTTCTATTCCCTTCTGTAAAATACTAACAATGATTTAGGGTGCGGAAAGTGTCGTTTTACCACTTGAGTTTCGCTACCTAATTACCAAACAAAAGGGCTGACCTTCTATTGATCAGAATACCTAAGAATGGGAGAATATTATTAGTTTGCATTTCAATGGTAAAACGTGTGTTGAGGTGTATAGCGTTTAAATAACCAATAGCTGTTCCTCACGTTTGTTCATAAATTTCAACATTACAATAAAAATATGTTCAAGACAAGAATATTTCAATTAAGATTTAGTTCCAGATTATCGTTTTATATTACATAATGTCGAGAGTTTCAGGAATAGGAGCTTTAGAAATGAGGGATTCTACGTCGACACTAACGACAATAGCGTTTGCTTTTTACAAAATTTCTGGATTCCTCCTGCGTCGGTTTTTGCTTAGTCGAAATTGCTGACGTTTCGCCAATCATCCTGTTGACTTCTTCAGAGCTTGGCTGAAACTGGCTCGTATTTTACTCTGTACCTGCTTATATTGCTTAAGCGGCGGGGGTGGGGAGGTCACTAATGAGTGGTATAAACACAGTCTGGGATGACTGATTCCCAAATTGGTGACAGGTAGAGACTTGAGTTACGATTAAGTTTTCCCTACAAGGGGTTTTAATAAGGAATCTAGATATTTTGCTAGAGAATATGTTGGAGAACCCAATGGTGCTGGCAATAGGTCGAAGGGGTAATCCTGGTTTGCGAATCTTTGGAAGTCCGTAGAGACGAGGAATTTTAGGGTCGTGAAGGGTAACAGATTTTTTCACGGAGTCTGATAGAGAAGAAGCCTTAATAATAGATTTAAAGTTGCGATCCATAGATGGCGTAGGATCTTTTTTAAGTTGACGATATGATCCGTCTGTAAGAATATCTTGAATCTTTTCCTGATATTCATTTGTGTCCATACCATACCATACCGTAGCATTTCCTTTATCTGCTTTTAGGATCACGATGTCTGGATTAGATTTTAGAGATTTTAAGGCGATGCGTTCAGACTTTCCAATATTGGATTTAAGTGGTTTTGATTTTTTAAGGATTTTTGCGGTTTCAAATCGAATTTCATTAGCTGTTTGAGATGGCAGTTTGTTTAGGATAGACTCGACATTTGAAATGATTTCCTCTTTTGGGATAATACGTGGCGCAAGGACGAAGTTGGAACCTTTTGAAAGAACTAATTTTTCAGTTTCCGAAAGTTGGTGCGATGATAAATTTATTACAGTGTTTGGTAGTTTAGAAGAGTTTGTGGGTTTTCCTAGTGTTGACTTTAGTTTTTCAAATTTCTGAATGTGATTTTGGATAGTAGATAAATGAAGATTTAAAGCTTTGAAAGGGTATCGAACTCGAATGGGGACAAAATAGGAGAAATTTCAAGGTGTAGAGACAAAAGAGCCTTATTGATTTGGTCTATTTCCTTACGGGTATGGTGAATTCTTTCTCGAAGTAAAGCGAAACTAGATTTTCGAAGAATTTTATAAGCGGATCAGGTTGTGATGTGATGGGATATTTTAAGAAAATTGGGGATAACGTTATGGTCTCTACAACTTAACAAAAATGTCAGTGTACAAAGTAATCTTACCACTTTTAGTCGGTGATCTTCTAACTTACTGCATTTGTGTTTGATGTCCTCTCCATAAAGGCCTGTTAATTTTTCAAAGAAACTTCCACAGGCTTTTTACAAAACTTCTGGATTCCTCCTGCGTCGGTTTTTGCTTAGTCGAAATTGCTGACGTTTCGCCAATCATCCTGTTGTCTTCTTCAGAGCTTGACTGAAACTGGCTCGTATTTTACTCTGCACCTGACTGACTGATTCCCAAATTGGTGACAGGTAGAGACCTGAGGCGCGATTAAGATTTTTAGGTTGTTTATAGATTTCTACAGACTCTCGGATTTTTCGTTGGTAGAAGAACGGATTACATGCAAGAATTTTAGTTTTATCAGATTTACCACTTGTCCAAAAATCTCTCAACATCTGCGGTCCGTCAAAGACAAAATTCCATTTGCGACGCCAGGAGTTTACAGCATTCTATGCATATGCGGCAAAGAATACATTGGAGAGACCGTACGAAAAATATCTACTAGGCTCAAAGAACACGAAAGAGCATTATGACTAAGACAAATAAACTCATCAGCTGTTGCCGAACACACTCATGCAACCGGGCATAAAATTTTATTTTATTTATTATTATTTATTTCACTTTATAAAACGGATTTTGCATGTTATATATTCATAAAGAAAATCACACGTGATGTATGAGATTTTGTAGCTATTGATCCACAAACAACTTTTAATCGAAAGACCCTTAGTCTTTAAAATTATTAAAATTGAAAATATAATATACTGGTTCACGCCTGTATATTTTAGAAGCATTAATTTTCTAGGTGCCAGGGCGGCAAAAGTGTGTCATATACATTTAAATAAATAATCATTTTTTAATATATTAAAATGGTAACATAGTTTAATTCTAGTACTTATTGATATGTTTATTTCTTATAGTCCACAGTAAGATTAATGGTACATGCATTATTCTTTAACTTTGAGAAAAAAAATGAGAAAAGAACAATATTAAAGTCTCTATTTACTGCTCATGCGTCAAGTAATAATCATGCTATAGGAAATAATGTAATAAAACTGTCAATATGAGCATTTTTTATAACGGTTCTTCAAAAAAATTACAAAGATGTAAACGCTATGCCACTCAGTAAGAATGCTGTTAGCAGAAGAATAGATGATATAAAATAAAAGTTTTATACTATTTACAAATCTTCAGGATTCCTTCTGCGCCGGTTGTTTATAATTCAAACTTGCCTGAATACATTGTCACATCACCATCCGACCCAAAAATTGTCGTTTATCAACTCGCTTTTTTACAGAGCCTTAAAACTATCTCAACTATCACTGAACTAAGTCACTGAACCCAGAATTAAAAAAGCTTTCAACAGTTTTATTGACCCCACAAATGTGAAGCAACTGATACCGGATTTGCTTATTGTCAATCATCTGAATATTCCATCGGCTGATTTCAAAGAAAGATCTAACTACATTGGAAGCTAATGTAAAATCTCTGTGGAGTATGCACAAAGCGCAAGGATCCCGCTGAAATTCATTTGCAATTTAAAGTTCATTTTTTTCATTAGTAAACGCGATGCCACTCAGTAAGAATGCTGTTAGCAGAAGAATAGATGAAATAAAATAAAAGTCTTATACTACTTACAAATCTATTTTACATCATGGTGGTTGTATATGAACAGCATAATTGGATTGGAAGCATACCGTAAATCAAGTTATGAAACTGGCAACGTAGTGTTCTATCCGGCAATACTGGTGGCGTTGGGATTGGAAGGGCGAAGGAGGGACATGCGATCCTCCTTTAATAAACGTTTGAACTCGCCCAAGTTTAATTATGTGTTTTAAAGACGAGTGATATCAATTTCGAGCAACATTGTACTATCTGATTTTGCTTCAGAATTGGAAAGAAGAGAGCAAAATGCTTTCGTGTTCAAAAGCCGATGAAAATGTCCAGAAAAATAAGGAACTCTCGTGCATTCAGCTCCAGAAAATCCAGGATCTCTCGTGCATTCAGCTCATCAGTTGTCGGTCAGAATTACCTGGCAAGAATGGGATTAGACTTGCTTCATCGTTCATTGCGTTTTCACCAATGAATGAGAGATAAGAAACATCTGGGGCTCCAGAAAAACTTTCCGTAAGATCAAAAGGACAGCGGAAGGGAAAAGTGCCTTGACTTTTTAGATTTGATTGGAAATTACTGAAAAAGCAATGATTTATTTTTTTCGATATCAACAAAGAGTTTCTACCTCAAGGCGAAACAGTCAATCAATAATTTAACAAGGAGGTTCCTGTGAGGCTAGATATCATGAACAAAACAACAAAAAAATCAGTCTCATTACTTAACTTACACACCACATATATTTCAAAGAAATTTAGATCACATAAATATTCCTCAATTTCGGAGTCATTTTACTTTCACCAAAACTGGTACAAGTGTGCCTTCTATGCAGCAATAAAATAGCTAACACACAAACCTCGACACAAATGAGAAAAAAAGACAAAGAACTCCCTACTTATCGATAAAAAAAAACAGAATAAAAAAGAATAAAACATAAAGCAACACCTCACTGATCATTTTTGGCAAAGGATCTTAGGAGTCCGATTAATTATCGAAAAGTATTTTGTATTCTTTTTCGCAAAGATAACAAAGATTTACGGTTATGCCGAAAACAAAGAGATTGCGCTTCGGACGATTCAGTTGAGTTCACTTTCCATTGGGACAATAAAACGTTAAATAAAACAGGAAAGCCCTTTACTGCTCCTCTGCTTTGTGCCGCGTTGACGACTGTCTTTGTAACATTGAGTGCAAGAAGTTTGCTCTCTTTTAACTGATTTCGTTTAAACGATTTACGGTTACGTATCTGGAAAACTACCGTTTCGTACGAAATACCCGTTTAATTAGTTGTGAATGAAGGATTATTAATTTGCTCGCCGACCCTTCTGTGGTTTATCTCAACGCTTTTATTATATAAGTGGGACGTCAGCGACCGTCGATTCGAGAAATCTATTTGGATCAGTCGAACGATAATTCACAAGCAAATGGGGCCGAGTATAAGGATCGCGTCGCTTTCGGCGAATTTCGGTCATAATTGCATCCACCATTACGGCTCCGATATGCGACCTGTATAAAGGGCACTTTGGAATGCAAATTCCCTAGTGCAAATTGATAATGTGAAAATCTGAAGGAAAATTCTTACTGAAAAAAATAAAATCAAACAGGATGTTAATAATAATAGAAAAAAGGTAAATAGCTTTCCTGAAAGCCGATAACGGTTCTAGTTGTTCCACAACAAAATCCACGTCTTTAAACAGGATATTTCTAATCTCATTGTGAAGAAGACATTCAAACAGTACTGTATAAATCAACGATAGGGTTAAGTTCATTACCTCATTGGTTTTAAAAGTTATGATATTTTTTTTGTAATAATAATACATATTTAAACTTAATGGTTTTTGAAATATTTTATTTTTTATAAAAAAAATACTGGTTTGCGCACTTGCAAAAAATTACGATAGCGAATGAAAAATCTCCATTTTCTTAAAGGACACACCATATGTTATATTATTATTTTTCGTCAAAAGATCTAAAAAAATACAACTTTTGTTATGTATGTAATGTAATGTATGTAATACTGTAATTTTATTTGTAATACTATCTTACAGATCTTACAAAAACTTCTAATAAGTATATCATAGATCTGTTTTTAATACTTTCCGATTCATTTTAACTTTCCCAAAATTTACCCTTCTTTCTGTCTGGCCATGACAAAATGACATTGCCAAATTTCTATCTGACAAATGAGCAAATAAATTTCCAAAATTTGTTTTTAGCATGCGAATGTGTGGTGTTTAAAAAACTCTTTAAAGTTATTTTTTTCGCAAACCACAAAAAGGGGCTAGATATTTAAACTTTTTTCAGAATGATTTACCTCAACTTCTTCGAGAAGTTGATAACATTGAGACAGAACAAATGTGGTTTCAGCAAAATATTAAAAATACTTAATAGAAGATGTAGGACTGTAAGATCTTCGAGAAAAAATATTAGTATATATGATATGCCATTTAAAAAAGGAGAAAGGATCCGAATATCCCTTATTTTGAACACCCTGTATTACTTAATTCAAATTTCATTGCCAATTCGTCACACGTTTTTGAAAGGCCCTCAATACTTGAATAGTAAAAAGGATTTTGTTTTTTGAGAATGTATTTTTTATTAGTTAGAATCGCCAAGTACAACGAGATCATTAGCAGCATAGAGCGGAATAAGAAGTTCGTTGTTGGCGTTGATGGACAGACCACGCGCACTGTGTTGCTTAAAGAAATCAAGAATTTCTGCCAGGAATATAAAAAAAAGATATAGACTCAGAGACTCCCCTTGAAACATTGATACAGTTAGAATTGACACCAGACACAGTCGAAAGCTCTACGAAAATTAACAAAGATGGCATAAACCTTTCTGCCTTTTAGGCACAGGTGCAATTGTATAATACAATTGGTATAATTGGTATAATGCTGACAGCAGACTCCCATGTCAGAAGACTCGCCAGGAGTTTGTTCGTAAATACCTTCATTACCGTATTCAATAAAACATTTGGTCGGTAATTGTTAGGGTGATTTCTGTCTCCAGTTTTATGAACCATCGAAAAAACAATGTCGCATCAGCTCGAGGTTAGGTAAAATAATATATTAGAACACAGGGAGCTAAGTTGTAGGAGCCCGTTTTGTGGCAACAAGTTGTTAAGAAAATCAGTCCAAGGACTTATTACTTTTTGATCTTCTGATTCAATTTCGTATAGCGATATATCTGCCTCAAGGATGCGGTCACGTTGCCCAAAAATGGCTCGCAGCTAATTCGAGGGGGATTGTTTCCTATCAAAAATGATTCCCAAAGAGTTTCAGAAAAGTTACCGAAGAGCAAATTTTGATATGACTTTGAATAAAGCACGAAAAGAGTTTTTTAATTAATAATAGACAAAAATGCATCAAATTTACGATTTTCGCTGATAAGTTTTTTACACATACCCACATACAAAATAAGTTTGCCTTAGTCGATCTGAAAATAAGGCAGTCTTTATAGCTATAAAGCTTTTAAGTCCGCATTTAGCTCATTCTTGAGTGTATAACCCTCACAACCATACCAGGGCATGCTTTAACTAGCTTTTTTTGAATATGAAATTGTCCGAAGCAGGCCACTTGTCGCAACTGCTGAGGATATAGCCGCTCTAATGTTCTCCTACATTATTACAAGATATTATTTACAGTGTTCCGTAAACTTCTAAAAGTACAGTTAGTTCTGGTTAGTTTAGACCAGTACTCGTGGACATTCTAGATCTACGGTAAATCTAAATGTCTGGGAAAGGCAAATATATATATATATATATATATATATATATATATATATATATATATATATATATATATATATATATATATATATATATATATATATACTGCCGGTAAAGAACAACTAGGAGATCCAAATTATATTTAATTTTGCAACCGGGGTAAATTTATACGGAATCAAATAGACACTTTAAGAAAGACTAAAATACAAAAAGAAAATTCTGAAACTCTTAGCACCATCAAAATAAAATGGCGGAATGGTGAAGCATTTAGGTTTTAGAGGCTGTGGAAACTAAATAAAATAAAAAATAAACAAAGTTAGGCGGCCATTTTATAAACTCACTTACACTCCTGGTAACGCAATGAAAGTATACATGTTTTTTTTTTATATAAATAATTGCCTATAACATCTTACAAAGTTTTAGCTGTTATTTTTTGACATTTTCAAGCCCAGAATCTGATGGTTTGAACGAAATTATGAAAATATGAGAAAAATGCGAGACAGACAGAGTCTTGATATGAGCTGCTAATACTATTATTTATTTATATTTTGCTGTTTTGTTATTTTACTGAATTGATCGCGGTGCACTTCCTAGGAAATTTCTGGTAAACTTACACCTTGACCACAATCGCCTCTAATTTTTCGATGTTCGGGTGAGGTCCTTTGCGTTTCTGACGGCATTGAAATTAGACTTATAGAAAACAATGTTCCACAACACTTATAAAATTGCATCACTGCAAATATTTCTTTCTAAAAGAAAGATATTTTAAAATCAAAATTTAACCGCAGCATGCTGCAGAGAGCGGAAGATACGAGCTACATCAACATCAACTGCGTCGATCCCCTTGGCAGAAGTGCCTTGCTGATGGCCATCGACAACGAAAACTTAGAAATGGTAGAACTGCTGATAGAATACAAAGTAGAGACTAAGGACGCACTGCTGCACGCCATCTCGGAAGAGTTTGTGGAAGCCGTAGAAGTTTTGTTGGACCACGAGGAGACGATCCATAAAAAGGGAGAACCGCACGTAAGATCATGTTTCTTGGAAGTCTGTCAAGTCGAATCCTTGATATTATTTTCAAAAGCCTTTTTTAAAAACACCGACCAATTAAATAATTGAATTTGCGCGTTTTAAATTAAAGTTGGCGTTTCAGTAAAATAAGATTTATCTTGTCTCGAATAAAGCCGTTCGACAAAATTGAATTTCTCCGGTTTATTTGTCCTTGAGACGGTCTTCAGCGAGCCGACGTAGAATACAAAATTAATAGCTAAAATAATACTTGTTACATAGCGTTATTCGATATTAAACAATTTCTGATTTTGCACATGGCCTTCACAATCTCACCCATGATTTCCGATGCAAAAGTTTCGTGATTTTGTGTTGACCATTAAGCATTTTTGATCGAACGCGTCAAAAAACTTGGAAAATGTCAAATTTTGATGTTTTTTTACCAAGCGCCCTGGGTACAGGATGATTCACGTTGAGTAGCCTGTTTGAAGTTCTAGAGAACTAACATATTTTAAAATTATTTTGCATGTCCGGAGTTGCCAAACCGACCGAAAACGAATGGCAACATTGGAATCTCATCGAGAACACCATACATATTATTATTTTTATACATTTGTGGATTATTCATAAAATTTATATTTTTATATATTACTTCCTATACCTAATTTGAACTATTTTCGAGTCATTGATGGTTAAAAAGTGTCCGTTTTCCAAATTTCACAGGCTACAAAGTCTAGACGGCTCTGAGTAGAGCAAATCGGTTAGCACATTCCCTATCTTAGTTTTTTTATAAGCTAATGACGCCAATTAAAAATTTGACAGGAGTTGTCAATTTTGACAGGAGCTGTGAAATATGAATATTCCATCATCAAACCGTTTTGCTCTACTTTCAGCGGTTTGCATGTTATAGCTTGTCAAAAATGAAAAACGCCCACTTACCTACTGCCAATATCTAGAAAACAGTTGGAAGTAGGTATAGGAAGTACCACAAACGATTTACCAGGTTGAAGAATATCTAAATATGTACTATGATGGGTGTCCCGTTTAAAATTCCAATATTGCCATTAGTTTCCAGTAGATATGGCAACTGCGCATTGTCATAAATGTTTTAAAAATATAGTTTATCACTTCTTATGGCCGTGCACTAATCTTGAACAAGGTCACTTTTTTAGTTCTCCAGAACTTTTGATATTCAACGCGAATCACCCTATATTTTCACGATGTTTCAAAACAAATGCGGAAAAGTTAATCATTTAAAAAAATATATTTAATTTTTTAAATTAAAACACTAACATAAGGGTTAAAATTTCTTTAATGTATGTAATAAAAACGCAATCAATCACAACGAAAAAGTTAATGACACCGAGGAACATTTAAATTTTTTAATTACCTTTTTTATTTATTTATTAGATCGACTTACAGACCAATTACTAAGTAACAAGTTGCAATTGCCTTAAGAAATTAACCTATACTGCTTGAAATACGCCTAAAAAGTTTATTCCATCAGCAAGAAATGCAGGTAACATACTGGATTGTAACAGTTTTACAAACCACGCTTTTGTATCACTAATTATATCAATTTTCCTTTGGTATATTGTCATGACTCTAAAATTATCATTGTCACAGTCTAGACTATTTATGAAGTTAAAAAGATACAGTGGTATAGCTCTTCGATTGTGCAACTTTTTGCAAAATAGCTGGCAAAGTTAAAGAATTATCTATTTACAACCATTTTCAGTCTCTAGTTCTCTGTATATGTTCATGTCCCCATACAGCAAGATATTTGAATATCGAAAAGCTTTGCTTTATATCATTTATGAATAATATTTTTTATTACCTTTTCAAGGTGCTTAAGTAAACGTGAAATCTTAAGTTTTCATTTCCTACATATCCTCCTGGATTTATACTTTTGAATAATTGAGATTGGAATGCCTGTCTATTTAAATCCGCAATTGCCTGTCTTATTCTTTCTTCTAAAATTTAGATGGTGCTTCGTCTATTATACTAAATGTTGGTCTGTACATTGCGCAATAAAAAGTGGAGATATATTGTGCTTTTTGGTTGTCGTAAAAGAATTTGTTGACTGGCAGGACATTGTGAGGAGGTTCTCAGTCCTTTTTTCATTTTAGATTTACATTTGAATAGACAAATAGTTTTGGTTAGTTCTAAAATCTTTTGTGTTCTCTTCATTAATGCTTTTCTGTTGAAGATTCCTATTCCTGCAATTAAACTTCTTTGGATTTCCTGACAAAAGTACAATCACTTAATTTTTGAAAGCTTTTTTTGAATTTTGGGCAACGATTTGCTGAAAATAGTTTTTGCATCAGGAAATAAAAAGGCGAATATTTATAAAGCTTCTTTCCGTTGTTCCGAATTCCGCTTAAGTGTCCTCCTTTTATTCAAAGATATTTATTTTTGTCTGGCGAATAAGATAATCTCCTATCCATGATAATCGTTGCCAGCTCTAGATGTACTTCGCAGTTTAAATAAAATCGTTGGAATAACCTATCTCGCACAGTCTCGTAAATAATAATTGTATTGGATTCGAGTTGCCATTGCTTGCTTATTTGTTACGATTGCTTTCATCATGGGTATTTTAAATTTTGAACAGTTATATTTCCAATAATTATAGATAAAATGAGTATATGTGCATTTAAAATCAGAAAAAGAGACCTATTAGAATATAGGGGGCGGGGGGTTCCACTGAAAAAAACTGTCAAAATTTGACAAATTCTTAGGTTCAATAAAAACTACGAAACTTTGGTATTTGTCATTTTTTTCGTCTCTCAAAGGCTTTAAAATAGGAAAAGCCTCTACGTATTATACAGGTTGGTCTGTAATATACGCGTCAGACAGTAACCGTAGATTCTAGCCATCAAATTGTAGCCAAAATTGCTTTAACAAAATGTTGCTCGTTTAAAAGATAACAAATGACTTGTTAAAGTTAGATTTTCAATTTAATATTTATTTTTTAGTTTTTGACAGCTACCACCATAGGATGACTGATCCTATACTGAGAAATTCTCCCGTTTCAACTTAATTGATGTAAAGATATAATGCTCGGCAGCCTGCGGTTCGATTATAATTCGTAATATTTTCTATATATGGAACGTCCGTTTTAATTACTTTGTAAAATTTGTGAATCATTATGCCTCCGACTTTTCTCAAATTTCTTAATATAAAAACAACAGAAAAAAATTTACTTTAATTTAACATTTGTTGTTATTGGAAGGAGTAGGTTTCACATATCTAAATTGCGCAGTTTTTTTTTAGTCAAAGCATGCTGTTAATGGCTGTTGAAGTCCTAGTGCAATTTAATTTTATAGCATATTTTAGCGGATTATTGATGTTAAACAAGAATACCTTGTTTTCTTAAAAATAATCAATTTATCAGATTTCTAACCAAAGTTCCCAAAAAGTTTCATGGAAAGACGTGTAACTAGCTCCCCTATTTACACCACAAAAACTTCTTTTTGGCAAATTTGGTGTTTATTGTCTTAATAAGTTTTTGGTTTAATGGAGAAAAGAAAAAAATTTAAAAAATAAAATCAATAAAGAAATCAGCCAAGAGAAAATGCTGGAAATTATTTTTAAGTTTCTGAAATGGCCAAATCTATTTTGTTAGATGACTTTTACTCTTTCAAACAGGAAAATGGGGGGGGGGGTGCTACAACATTTCGGGAAATAAATATCAATAACTCCAAAATGACTTAATGGACTTTAGTAAAGTTGGAATGGTTAAAAAGATGCAATCAAACTTGGTATGAGAGAGATGCCACAAAATGGCGTATTTTGACATAAAGGAAAAAACAATTATTTTCTAAAAGAAAATAAAAGCAATGATATGATTTTTTTAAGTCATCAAATAGTCAAACAAGAACCCAACAACTCAGTGAAAACCGCATCTCAGTATCTTTATCCTAACCTAAAATATGAACAAAAGAATTTAGAACTCAACGGAAGTTGTGATATCCTTATCTGTTTTCAAATATTGGGTATAATCACTTTTTTTTATAAAAACTTAGCTTTAGTAACTCATTTCTCACGTTTTAAGTAGTAAGTAGAAGACCACTTTGTTTCCGTGTCCTGCTAGATTTCCAGACCTCACTGTCCAGGAGTTTTACCTTTAGGGTAGAATCAAAGGTTTTATTTATCAAACTGGCCCTATCACCCCTGAAAATATGGTTGATTGTATCCGAAATGCTGAAATTAGTACGGACCTATTAAAGGGCGGAATGCACTTTTATAAAAACCTTTGATTTTTCTTTCAATCGATTTTGTTGTGTTTTATCATTATCAATGTTTAGTTTACATAAAGTTCTAATTTGTTAATTTATAAGCGTTGCGTTCGATTAGGATAAAGATATTGGAATGCGGTTTTCACTGTGTTGTTGGCTCTTATTTGACTATCTGATAACGTAAAAAAATTCATATCGTTTATCTTTTTTTATAAAATAATGTTTTTTACTGCTTTTTTAGAAAATGCCATCTGGTTGGTAGCAGGGTATTAATTGCAGGTCATTTCCGAAACTCAAAAATATTTTTCTTTTTAATTTTTAAGGAACATCCTTTTCCCGAATTCTGTATCTCGTTTTCCTTAATGGGACACAGGGTATATTGACGTCTAGAGTCTACGGTTACTCTGGCTCAATTATTACGCAATGTACGAAATGTGGAATTTTATGTTAATAGTCGCTCAAATTTACTTTTGTCAGTCACTTCGTTCAGCTGTCAAGTTTTTTGTTAAAACGTATTCTAGTCTTCCCTAGTGGGTAAGAAAATTATATCGAACAATTCTCCTCACAACCCATAAAGATTTTACTTTTCCGCGGCGACTTGTTTGCGTATCATTCGAAACGACAACCGTAGCAGACGTCTTTATTTACGTCACCAGCAACTTGAACGTTCGCTACAGTAAACATCATTATCAATACTGACAACCTGCAAAATAAGTTTTAATATCCTCTTCGAAAGTTGTTTCGGTGAACGATCGTTGTCGAGCCTCATTCACCAACGCGCACCTTCGAATTCTTAAATTAAGCATGCTTTTGGATAATTTCGAGGTATCGAAAGATTGCAGAAATTTTTCTAGACAATAATGCGAGTAATATTTCTTGTTGGTAGAGCTGGGAAGCGCTGCCTCCAGACACTGCCACATTCACGCCAGATATTACTCCTCTGATTTTGTCCGCCCATAGAGATAACTACGAGATTATTAAGATATTGTTAGATAGGGGAGCCACCCTTCCGATGCCGCACGATGTCAGGTGAGTTTTAGAGTTGCAGAGCGTCTAGCGTTTGCATGGTTGAAGCAAGTTGGAAAACATCATAAGAAAATTTTACTCCAGTTTACAATCCTGCTAGTTGTTAATTACGGATTTATTTTACATTACTTAATTAGGTGGTAACATTTTGTTTGTCTTCGTAACTTCAGCTTACTGTTTTAGAGTTTTTTAAATTCAAAACAATTTATTTCCCTTTAGATGCGTGACAATTGACAATCACACAAATAAACGAGGTTTAAAAAGCATTGTTCTAAGGAGTCGCTTCTGCAATTGAAATACTTCGTCAATTACCCGCACATACAAGTACTACGGTTCATATCAAATCATATCATATGCAAAATATGACATGATATGATATAACTAATTATAGCAAGTGAAGAATTCACAGTCAGCATAAAAGAAATGTGTACATAAATGTGTCTTTTAATTCAACGATAGAGTAGAAGCAGTAAACTAGTAGGTTCTCCTTAACATTCGTGCCATCTACATTTAAATCAGAAGAATATTATGCAGGGTGTCAAATTTTGATCAAGGGCGTAACTTTTAAAAGGTATAGGTAACAAAAACTACAAGAACTTATTGGTGGATTGGCTTTTAGTTTTTTTTTTCTGATAAAATCGGATAAATTGTGTTCTTTTTCAAATGAATTCCACAGGGGACTCTAATACTATTTCCAAATCTTCTGGATATCTCCTGCGTCGGTTGTTGATGAACTAAATTTGCTGAAGTTACGTGAATTATTCTGTTGGCTGCTTCAGAACTAAACTGAAATTAAAAAAGTGGCATGAACATTAAGCTTGTGCAGAATCACATCCAAAAATTTAAAAAACTAAGTCCATTACTAGGGAAACAATCAACCTCCTCTCAAATAACAAACACAATTGTATTATCTTACCAACTTTCTGAGAGAGAAAAATTAGTTCTTGCGAAAGGTTCCAACCTCGTCCTTTCCCCACGTATTATCCCAAAAGACGAAATCATTTCAAATGTCTAGTATATCCTAAATAAACTGCCACCTCGAAAAGCTAATGAAATTTGATTTGAAACCGCAAAAATCATTTAAAAATCTAATTCTGGCATCGTGATTTTAAAAGCAGATAAATTAAATGCTCCGGTAATCATGAACTCAAGTGAACAAACGTCAGGAACAGCTAGCGGTTGTTCATTATCACCAGTCCTCGCGAATATATTTATGGAAGCCTTTGAAATGATACGTTTGTTATTTGGCCTCATAGTCCAGAAACCATAGAAGATTTTCTTAGCTATTGAAATTCTATACACCCTAACGTACGTTTTACTATTGAATTGAAAACTAATAATAATCTCCCATTCTTAGATATTTTTATCAATAGAAAATCAAACTAACATTGTGTCATTCGGTTTACAGAAAACTTATGCACACAGACCAATACCTTAATGCATTGTCATATCACTAACCGGCCCAGTCGGTTAACAACTCTCTTGTTAACAAAGCCGTAAAACTATCTCAGCCCGAGTCACCACACCAAAAGTAACACACTTTATATCTGCTCTACTCTCTAATTTCGAAATTAGAGATGTTAATCGTTCCATCAAAAAATACACTTCAGCACAACCTTCCAAAGACAAAGATTCCGAAAGCAACCCCACATTTGTCACCGTTGTCTTGCCTTTTACATTCAACACATCACTGACCACTTATCAAAAGTTATAAAGAAATATAATTTTAAAACCAAATTTACCACTTGTCCAAAAATCTCTCAACATCTTCGATGCGTTAAAGAGAAAATTCATTTTGAGATAGCAGGAGTTTACAGCATTTCATGCATCTGCGGCAAAGAATACATTGAAAAGACCGAACCAAAAATATCAAGTAGACTTCAAGAAAATTAAAATAGCCTTAAGACTACGACAAACAAAACCGAACATTAAATTTTATTCGATAAAACTAAAATTCTTGCATGTAATCAATTCTTCTACTAACGACACCTTCGAGAATCTATAGAAATCAATAAGCAACGAAACAATCTTAACCAGTCATCCGAGACAACGTTCATGCCCCTCCTATATCTGTTTAAATTTTAAACCTGTGTAACCTGTCTACTTTTACAAATGTGTTTCGTGACTTTGAGTGTTTTATACAAATATGTATTTGTTGATTTTGTTTTGACTTGCTACACATACAGTTTATATTCTGTGGTTAAATAAACAAAGCTAAACCTAACCCTAAACCTAAATCTACTCAATTACAACCGTCGCTCGTGATAGCGTCGGGTACAGCCAGGCGTGAGGGTGTTCCGCTAGAACGCCAACATATATAGCTTCCTTAAACTTCTGCACTTCTCAATGAGGTTTCTTGTGGACAACCCGAGCTTAGGACCATATGTGTTGTTAGGTTTATTGTGTGTTTCCTATATTCTTCAATTCTAATGTCTTATACATCTTTTTGTTTGTCCGATTTCTCCGATATATGACTCCTCATAGTCACACTCAGACACACAGAGAGAGAGAGAGAGAGAGAGAGAGAGAGAGAGAGAGAGAGAGAGAGAGAGAGAGAGAGAGAGAGAGAGAGAGAGAGAGAGAGAGAGAGAGAGAGTGAGAGAGAGGGGGAGATCCACCTAACATCGTTCTGCTGTTGCTTCCCGTTTACAATTTGATATTTTTTTGTCAATACATTTTTGAGTGTATCCATTATTGATAGTGCTTAATTTTATATCGAGTGATTCGTCTCTGCATATTGTGATTACTCATTCAAAGAGTGTTTGGATGATTCCTAGTTTGGTTGCTTCAAAATTTAATAATTTAAATATTAAATAATTTAAAGGGTACTTTCTTCCCGTTATTGCAGTTTTTGTTGCCTGTACCGCTAAAATGTTGCGCCCCTGATGAAAATTTGATCAGATTTTTCATGTGTCTCCAGTAGGGGGCGTTTTCGACATATATAGAAATATGTTTTGCTGTTACAGTTTGGCCCACTATGAATCACATTATATAAATGAAAATGGCGACTAATGCCAACAGATATTTTCAATTTAAGACAACATTTTAGAATATTAATGCCAAATCTGCCCTGATAATTTTGATTATCGAAATTTTTAGAAATATACGCAAGATTTTTATGAATACGAATAAGCTGTTTGGAAAACACGGACAGCAAAGCAGTAGCTACAGTTTACTTTCTTTTTGTTCTTAAAATTATATGATACTTTTCACATGCAACTGTTTACACGTCTATTGCAATACAAATTGATTATTATTTATTATTTAGTTAAGGGTATACATAAATCAAATGCTCTTCCAAATCAGCTCAAAAACTCGTTAAAATTATAACACGCACGGCTCCCAACGGGCAGCTTAATTTCTTCTTTCAAAACGTGTTAGGAAATTTCATATATATGGCGAGTCGATAGTGATTTATTGGGGCACGGTATTTTCTAAGTAAAATTTTAAATTAATTTCAATTCTCTGCTCATAAAGGGAGCACTAGTGATCGATATTTATATATAATTTTAATAACTTCTCCGAGGAAGAAGGTTTTTTAATTTTTTCTTGAGAATTAAGCAGTTATTCTATTGCATTATAAATAGTAGGTGTAAATTACATCTAAAATAATCTAATAAATATTTGAAGCAGTTTATTTTAGAATCATTCTTAAACTTTAATTTTTGGTAATCCTATACTTTACTTTACTTACTTTAATAACGTAATAACGTAAATACTGTAAATTAATTTTGAGTTTCAAAATGGCCACCAGGAACTGCAATTGCTATCTAAAACTTGAAAACTCGGTTTTTGCAAAAATTTCTAACGTTAACCGTAGTTAAAATGTGTACTGTTTCAAAGCTCAGACCAATTAAAACCTTTTGGATATTCTCGGAGTCGCTAAAAATGACTTTTCCTAGGCTAGACTATGACTGACGCGATTGCTGCTAGGTGGTGTTTTCTGATCCAACAACCCAGTCAAAATCCCATCTCAATATCTTTATCTTACCCTCAAATATGAATAAAACAACGCTCCAGAAAAAGTAGGATTTTGAGAAAAAAATTGACTTTGCTGGAAGTTATTATTAATATCTAATTATCTCCAAAGTGACGAATACTAACTCGATCACTAACCAATTGTTGGAGACAAACAAATTTTATTAACTATGGACGTTTGTTTGAATGGTAAAATGAGGAGAGTTGAAAAAATAAATAAAACATGAAAATTCATTCTGTTTTTTTATCTGACCATCTTTCGTGTCATTAGTTGGTACTTACCAAATTCTCTTGCTTGCCTGCCGTTTTCATTAGTTTACATTAGTTAAATATTAATTAGAAATTAAACGATACGTTAACGATAAACGATAACGAATGAAAATACTAATAATTTCAATACATACTTAAATAATTCAATAATTAATAAAATTGGTTAGCTGTTAACAGTTGCTTAGTTTTGTTAAGTTAACTAAAACAAAAAATTAATTAAAGAATATATTAAAATACTAAATTGTAAAGTCACAATAACTTTGCGTTTTATTAAGTAAAGTCGAGATAATTAGACATTAATAACAACCCGTAGGCTTGACCAATTTCCCAAAATCCAACATTTTTGTAGTGTTAATTTGTTTCGTTCATATCTTAAAACTTTTTGGAACTATGAATTAATTGTTTATGAATATATGAAGAATGGATGCGATAGAACTAGTATTTTCAACACGTAAAACTAACTTAAGAAATATGAAGCGTAATTCTAATTCATACTATTTTAAAGCGCAATGCACAAAAATAAAGATTTTCAAAACTCCATTGCAAAAAAAAACTAAAATCAATAATTTCTTTTTCCTCTGAACATGTTAAAATAAAAAAAATTAAAAGATAAAAACAATGATTGCTAGTCCCTGTTGGGGTTTATCTCTGTTTAATGTTCCATCAACCTCCTGTCTTACACAAGCCATATTCATCATAGCTTTGAATACCACCATCGGCCTTCTTCTTGTATTTCTAGCTACATCATAAGTGACATATAATTTATCTCAGAGGTCTACTTTGGTTTGCGTTTTTTCATTAGTTGATTCATCAGTTTGATCATCATAGTGCAATCAAGATATATGAATAACATTCCAATACACCTTAGACCCATACGAAATAATGATAGTATTCTTTTGAAATCCGCATAATAAAGAATGAACACAGAGCGAGGTCATGTCTTGGAAAATGCTCACTTTTATTTTTCTTTATATAGCCAACGTACGCAATTGTATGCTCCCAGACCATTTGTTCACTAAACCCACACTTCGTCGCACGTTAGATTTCAGCAGTATAAATACACTAGGTGGATCGTTGGGTAGATCATAAGTACCTGATGGCTGTTTGCTGACATAAACTTGTAGATTAGCTACATAGAAAATAGCAAGGCCTACCAGGGAAAATATTTTTATTCCATACTTATTCGGTTTACTAAGAGTATATTGCATGTCGCAAACATCTTAATTGTGGAATTCTCTGCTACGGTATATGCTTTTTTACAGTCTTCAACAAAATCTCACTTTCATCTCTATAGTATCCAATGAGAGATTATACGATCATGAGACATATCACTAACTAAAATTGCGAGTCCTGTTCCATCCCATAAATCCTTAGCATTTAATAGGTCCCGTGAGATATTTTAAAACTAAAAGTAGGCGAAGAACCATTTGAAAATGCTTTTCAGTTTGTTCTTGAATGAATTGTGTGGAGTCCTTTTACACAAGGAAAGTTTCTTACGGGCTATAGGTTTAATAGTAATAATCTTTAGGTCTCATAGCAGCTGTAGAATATTTATTAGGTGTATCTTGTTTCCTGACTACTCCAAATGTCGCAGTTCCTAACAAAATAACCATCCGATTTACGCGGTGATGTTTCGTACGTACCGTATAAATGTGTTCCTTTCGCATTTGTTTTGCAGATGCGGTTGCGACGAATGTGTCACGTCTCGGATGGAGGATTCTCTTCGACACTCGAGGAGTCGCATAAATGCATACCGAGCGCTGGCGTCGCCGTCCTTAATAGCGCTCTCCTCCAAAGACCCCATCCTCACCGCGTTCGAACTTTCATGGGAATTACGCAGGTGCGATCCACACTCTGAAAACGAGCGTATTTTATATTTCCAGTTTAGGCGCCGATGCGAAGCCGTTTACTGGATATAATTGGTTCTTCAAATTTTTATTATCTTCACGCTGAGAGAAAATGTAGTACCTACTTAAGGAATGGATTTTGATGAAATATGTGTAAATAGCCCTATTGCGTTAACAGATTATTATTGTTTAATTTATTTGTTTACCTTCATTTCATTACTAGTGGATTATATTCGACTCCCACCATTAGGATCTCGGTGACGGTAAAAGATACAGCGTGACTTAAATTATTATTATTATTAAATTATTTTTGTTACTTCCGGAAATATTGCGGAAAAACTGAACCTTTCTGTTTTCGTTTTTATTTTTTTTGTCTTTATTTTCAAACTTATCAAAAATCTGTAAATACATTGTCATTGGAGCTCAAAAATCCCTTAAGACGTTTCGTTTTTCTCTAACCATCAACTTTATTTTTTCTTATTGTAGCCATAATGGATTTTTGCAGTGCAGAAATAGCCCGTATTATTACTTTTTTATGGATGTATTACAAATTGTATTTGTATTGCGTCAAATTCCAAATATTGAACAAAAACTTGTATAAATACTTGTAGTAAGTATGTATTGTTAGTTATCAATTTTCAAATCTGTCTATGATATTTTGATATCTAGTGCGTTACTGTGTCATTAAAAATGAACTTTACCAATGAAGAAATACGAGATGTGGTAAAACTTTATTATAAGAACAATAGAAACGGTGTCAAGACATCGGAAATGTATTTGAACATGTATCCTGAAGTACGACAACCTCATCGAACTTTGTTTAAATTATTGGACAGAAATCTCAATGAATTTGCTTAGTTTCATAAACTAAGACAAAAGTATGGAGACAGAGTTAACGAAGAAACTAAAGAAAATTTGCTTAATGAGGTAAGATTAAGGAGAAATTATTTCATTCTTTTCAATAAAAATTGGCATTGAGCCCGATAACATCCACACGCCGAGTTTATTCTGATGTAGGGGCTTCTTCTCATACGAGTGCGTAGAGACACAATTACAATTATGTAATTGGCTACAAAGGAGACCTGATTTTCCAGCTTTTCTAGAAAATGTGTTTTGGACAGATGAAAGCACATTTACAAATTGTGGAATATTTAATCTAAACAATAAACATATCTAGAGCACTAATAAGTTCGATTTAGTCTTCATGTGTGGGCAAGTATTTATAAAGACAAAATTTTGGATAATCATTTCCTTAACAGCACTCTGAATGGAGAACCATATTATCAGTTTTTGATATCAACGCCTAAAGACTATTTGGATGATTTACCTTTGATCCTCTACAACAGCATGTGGATGGCGCCGGGATCGGCGATCAGATATCTGATCATCTTTCGACAAGGTTTGGGGGCAGATGGATTGGGAATAATGCACCACGGTACACTTAAAACAAGAATTTACGGACGGGGTGAATACTAAAATATAAAAGTGCTCCAAATTAACATAATCGGAGAAATTATACAATACATCGCGCAGTGCCTACAGAGAAGAGTAACACTGTGTTTTCAGAATCTCGGACAGTATTTTGAGCATAACCATTATTATACTGAGCTTTTTGAAATTATCCTGAAGTTTCTCATTAACTATACATTCATATTTTTGTGTTTGTTTATCAAACGAAGCAAACTCAGTCAGATTTCTATGCAATAATTTAAAATATAAACAGGATACATGTTCAAATACATTTCCGATGCCTTGACATCATTTCTATAGTTCTATAATTCGGGCTATTTGAGAAAACCGAAACGTCGTAAGGGATTTTTGACCTTTCCATAAGATGATGCGTAAAAAGTTCGAATGAAAATAAATGTATTTACAGATTTTTGTTATGTTTTAAAATAAAAAATAAAATAAAAACCAAAACTGGAAGTTCCACGTTTTCTGCCATATTTCCGTAAGTAACAAAAATAACCTCTATATCAAATCGAAACATTATTGAACTCATCGATGTACAACTTTGATCCAATTTAAGGCACCCTGTATCTCTCACCTTATGGGGATGGTCGACCTTGAAAAATCCGATATATTACACCCGAATGCTGACTGCTTCGCGTTTACCATTTATAACCTCGAATTGTCAGAGAAGGGTGGCTGTTCTGGCTGTTATCGGCTTAGACCAGAGAACTCGATTTAATAGGAAATTGCACCGACGCACAGTGTTTCAAATGACAATACTACGCGACCAAAATTTTGTGCGTGCAAAATTTCGCACTGGATGGTTACAGTTAACAGAAAAATAATTAATTTGAAAAGGGATTAACTTCGTGGCAAATTTAAATTACGCTTTTCATATTCCGTCACTACAGGCGCGCTACAAATTTTTGAACTAGTAATTGCCCATTTTTTGGCTTCACAAAATACTTATACAGTAAAACGTGGAAACTTTTTTTATTCGTTTTTTTCCCCAGCGCTTTTTAAAAACATGTAATTGACTAGATATGTTATCTCAGATAGACACATATTTTGACATTTTAAAAAATATATCTTCTTTCCATCTTAATTTTATCCCCTTTAACATAGTTCAATCATTATTACTTGAAACTGATTTCCACCAGCTGACATTGTTTCCATAAATTACGGAGTTTTCTTTAAGCATTTACTAGAATTCAGTGACCAGCTAAAAATATATGAAAACCATGTAACTTTTTTATAAATTCAATTCAGCTTTTATACTTTCCAAATGTACAAAAATTACGGAATATATTTAAAATTAAGTATAAATATTTACATTTGTTGATTCGCTTCCTTAAAATTCTATTTTATATTGAATAGAAGAAGTCCCGTATTAGTCGAAAATAAAAATGAAAGCTAATGGAAATCAGGTTCGACAGTTTGTTTTAAATTTACCCTTACATAATTATAACAGTAAAAATTTGTAACGGTAAATAAATTTAGAATAGAATAGAAAATTAGAAAGATATATCTCGTTTTACAAAAGTTTATCTGGACAGATATGCATTTTCAGCTTTAGCTCGAATCTTACAAATTATATCATTTGCAATACATCTTAGTACGCCACTGTATTCTACGCAAGAAGATGTATGGGACTCCGTTTTTACCATCTCATTACGATTACGTTTCTGTTTCGAAAATGGGTCTCTGTTTTACTGAAATCGACCACAGTATTCCAAAAACCGCATCCCTCTATTTCAAATAATAAGTGAGATTCCCCTCCATAATGCCGAAAAATGGACACATTGCACTTTTAAGCAATCATTTTTTAAGTAAAAATTTAATTTTTATTCATTTAATTTTATCATACCTCAAAATTAGTATAAAATAATTTAACCCTGAAAAAATGTCAAATTTTAGAAACAATTGCAATTTACAGTTTATTATAAATAAATATGAATAAACGCTAATTAATTATTTAAGATGATCTGATATTTGGAATCAAAACAAAATGTTTCCATAATAATATTTTTTTTAAAATACCTTTGAAGGGCACCAAATTACCCTTACCATTTGTGAAACATTTACCATTATCATTAGATTATCAGATTAATCTGTTCATTTTATTACTATGAATTTTCTGTGAATATTTTTAATATTAGCTAGTTTTCATTTTTTTGTAAATTCGGCCAGCAAAAACGTTATTGCTTTAGAGAAACTGCACATTTTCCGATATGTAAGCGCAATTTATGTACGTCTCAAAGGTGCGGTGAGATCGGTTGCGAGAAAAATAATGCTTCTAGACACTTATCCGCGTATGAGACCGTTACCAAAGAAAAACGAACCTGTGCAGTTAGAACTTTGCTTTGTTCAGATCCATATATCTCGCAATCATGTTGACCGTTGAAGCGGGCTCAACAGTGTCGTGATTTTTAATTCTGTTGTTTTTATTAAAACTATTGAATTGTTTAATAATAGTAATAATAATAATAATAATAATAATAATAATAATGATAATAATAGTAATAATAATAATAATAATAAAAATAATAATAATAATAATAATAATAATAATAATAATAATAACTCTTTATTTTCTAACAGATTCTCTGCCAGATTTGCATAAAACTAAATTAAAAATGCTTCTTCATTAACAATCTTCTTAAATAAGTCCAGACTGGCGTTGAATGGATATGCGTCAGTTTCACTCTCAAGATCATTGAAATTTGCCTGAGAAAGTGGGCCCCTCGTTCCAGCATTGGCAGACGTAGTTGGTTGACGAAAGCGAATATTATGTCGTGCATAAGACAGCACACGAAAATTGAGTTGCTGTAGTACCTCTGCACAATCGATGAGGCCATTGCATAGTTTATATATAAATACTACCCAGAACGCCCACCCTCCCATACTCCAAGGACAAAAAGTTAAATCGCTTGAGCAGTTCTGTATGGTCGCAATCCAGGTGTGGAATCCAACCATCCAACTTTAGGAATTTTCTAATCCTTTCCAATTTATTAATGTGCACTTCATAAATGAGAGACCAAATTATAGAAGCCTAACCAAATTTAGACTTAACTAGGCAATCATATAACCTCTTTAGACAATCTTTTGTAGTGCGGAAAATGAAACGGAGGTTCCTGTTTGCTTACTCGGCTATGCTCTCAGTGTGCATGTCAAAATTAAAATCCTTATCAACATCCACCCCAAGGTCATTGACCATCCTACTGTCCACCAGAGAAGTACCATCAATATAATACGGGCAGAAAATTATGACATTTTTGAATATCAAGCAGAAGGCCATTCTCCAGGGAATGTGACTTGAAATATTAGAGTCAATTAATAAAGAGAGAAAAGAGAAGCGGCACTAGATAACTACACTGGTTGCGGTAAATTTAAAAGACTTGAAACCATTATGCTAGACGAATAGTGAATGGTCTGATAAGCATGTCCTGAAAAACACACTCAGATTATCCTCAAGACCAATTGAAGACATCTTAGTCAACAAAATCCCGTGACCCATTCGGTCAAAGGCTTTTGGAGAAATCTATGTAGATTCATCGAGATCCATCGACTTATAGTTTGTTATTTAGGCTATTTTGAACATATTGAAAAAAACAGAAAAGATTTGTAACTGCCGTTCTAAGCGTGTAAAAACCACGCTTTTCACCTCAGGAAATAAGGATTCGTACATTTTCCTAATAATATAGGGGGGAGGTTTTATTTAGAATACCATACTCAAGATATCTTGATAGCCAACGGTTACGTTACATAACTAAATAACTGCTAAGTTCCTATTTACTTTTAATATTTCCCATACACTTCGATAGCAATATTAAAATCTGTCTTCATCCAAATACAAAAATTTTCATCATTACAAGATTTTTAAGAATGAAAAAAATGAAAATTTAAAATTCCATCCCCAAAAAAATGGTACGTCAATATATTCTTAGGAAGTTAAAAGTTTCCTTAGCGTCGAATGTTTTCACAAAGTCCCCTGCTTATATCTAAATTAAGTATCTCAATCTTCTCATGGCACTAATTACGTCATTGATTACCGCGCCTTAAACTACCAGTTCCAATCTGGCCGAGGGAGATGGAGAGAAAGGGAGAGATGATGATAATAAAGCGGTAATTATGAATTACAGGCTAAGTTTCATGGAGCACGAGTTCCGGGGCGAATACCAAGAGCTTAGGAAACAATGTCAGGACTTTGCAACCGCTTTACTGGACCACACGAGGAGCTCTTACGAGCTGGAGGTGCTCCTCAATCACGATCCTACTGGTCCGGCCTTCGAGCACGGCGATCGGATGCACCTCAATAGACTGAAACTTGCCATCAAGCTTCGACAGAAAAAGGTAACAGAATGATCGGCACACTTTTGCTATACTGTTTTCTTGGCTTTTTTATCCGTATAGAAAAATATTTATCTTACGAATTACGAACTAACATTTTTTGTTTTACCACGGTACCCGTTACATTTCGATTACTTATGTTATAAAACCTCAGAACCTATTAATTTTTCGGGAGACATTTTCGGTATTCTTATATAACCTTTATTGCACTTAATTGAAGAATCTTATAAAAGTAACGCTGTAACGCTTTGACGCTGAAAGTAAAATTCAAATAGATGGTTGCATATTATGTGCGATCCTGATAAATGAAAAATTAATCTAGAGTTCAAAATAAAAATGGTATTCAAGGAAAAAATAATTAATAAATAACACAACAAACAACAAATCTCACTCTGCGCAGAGTCGCCTGGTAAACACAATCATTCTCGATAAGGTACTATCGATCTTTTCGGTATTTCGATCGATTTATTAATATTTGTGTTTTATTAGAAGTTGACCGAAAAAATGAAAGGTACAGTTGTGCATTTTCTGTGTACTGGTGTAGGTTACAAAATCGCAAACAAGATCTTATGTGACAAATACAGATGGTAAATAGAAGAGGCCCAAGGAGCGAACCTTGTGGAACACCACACGTAACTGGCTCCGTAGACAACACAGTATCGTTAAATTCGACATATTTAAGTCTGTCATTGAGATAATTGCATAAGAGACATATAGCTCCCTCTGAAAAACCAATATGATGTATAATTGCAAGTAACAAGGCGCAGGCTTTAGAATAATCAAGGAATGTTAGGACCGTCGCCTGATCTTTATCAGCGAATTATGTCATCTCTTTTAGTAATGTGGTCGCACAACCAAACCCTTGCCTAAAACCCGATGGATTTAAAAGAAGTATTCTGTATTTTTGAAGATACCCTCTAATCTGATAATTCATTATTTTTTCAATGACTTTTGATAATGCTCGTCGGAAAGGGGAGAGTTCTAGTGTAAAATTCAAATGGCATTTCAAAACATGTTTTATAATTATTTCTTAATGAAATGGTTTTTTCTACCGAAAAACTGAACCAATGGGGTGATTTATTTTTGGTTTTTACATCCTTTTAAGAAAAAGTCATTTAGAATTAAAACTTTTTAGTTGACATCCCTTACTGAAATTATATCCTCAAAAGGTGATACCGATAAGGAATTATCCAACAAGTCCCTGTCAAAATTCTTAAAATTTCTTACCTTTACTATCTTACATGATTTAGTTATATCCCTTATTACGCAATAAGTTAAAGAATGATCGGATATGTCTGAGATGTCTAAAGTTCCGCACTGAAAATTGTTTTTTTCTCTGGATATAAGGATCATATCCAGCGAGGGGAAGGTTTTATCTATAATTCACTTATTGACCTATTGATTAGGTTAGTTTTCTAAAAGCATATTCCGTTCGTTCCAGTAATATTGAAAACTTTTACAACACTGGTTTAGGTGACTTATGGGAATATTACTCTTCCAGTAAAAACTAAGGTTATTTTAGAACCGTGCGCAAATATTCAGTTGTTGTATTTTTTATGGAAAGAATTGTGCGAAGTTCTTAGGTGTCCTGGTAGCTAGAGAGTATTTATTAGGTGTTTTAAAGAGTTATAAGCTTACTTCGTAAAAACGAAGTAACCTATAAAACTACAAAATAATGTTTTCAACGACATCTTACAAAATTTGTAACACCAATGGCTTTCTTATAAAACTATAAAAACTAATACTTATTATAAACCCCTTACCTTAAAATTAAATCTTAATCTGACAAATTATTTTGCATGGGGAAAGTTTACCTTAATTTGACATTCAAGCCTGCATTAAGCAATAACTATTAAAACTACGAAAAGTTTATACTTATTTAGAAATTGGATCTTGAACTCCTGACGTAACTATTTATATTGGAAAGGTTTTTAATGTAAAAGTCATAGACGTGATAGCACTTGATGCTGAAATTTTAGAATCTTTCAATTTTATAATATTCGATGTATCTTTCAGCCACCACTGGTATGATGAAAAATTCAATTTTGCAGTTGCTGAAGGTAAAGGAACGCGACAGATCGCAACAAGTTATCATCACTTCTGACACAACTGTCACTATTTAAAGTATGACAGGTTCGCACAATTTTGTAATGGTACAGGCAGTAAGAAGGAAGCAACATTCATTCCCAAACAAGATAATTTCGAATCTGGAAGAAGGAAAACGGAAGCTCTTCAAAAATTTGGTAATCTAAGGGTTTTGCTATTCAACCAGACATCTTTCCAATATAATTTATTCCACAACTTAGTTAAAACCTCCTAATAGTTTTATGCTTCAATGAAGACGAAGAACCATATATTTTCGGTAAATGTGCTATATAATCTAATTCTCAAAAAATCATTGTCTATTCAACTCCAATTCGCAATGGCAGCTCTATGTCATCTACCGCCATTTTAGTGAACAAGCACCTGACATATCTAGTCTAAGAACCTAAAACGAAATTTTGTAACTTCTCCTTGAACTTGTTACTTTGGGTTTCTGACAACGCTTTAAAAAAAAAACTCTCGATCACCTATTTGAACATCTAGTTCAATATCCCAAACTTATTCAAAATCTTCTGAAAATTTCTTCTATGTTTGGATTAGAAGCTACATTCGCTCTAATTTTTTTGCAATACAATTTTTTCAGTTTAGTAGTCATTTGCTTCTACCCAAACCAGCTGTCTTACACTCTAGATTTTAAATTATGAAGAAATGACAAACGCAATAGCTCGAAAATATTGACCTTGACCATTTAGATTAGCGAATCATCTTCCAGCGGGTAATATTCATTTCGAATGGACCACCAAACTCAATAACCCTTTAATGAGGACTATTTTACATTCGGGCAACAGAAAATAAATTTTTATCGGCGAATTTACGTTCCAGTTTTATGACCCCTTCGAAAATATGAAAGCGAATATTCAGATTTTAGTGCAGACAACATTTATCGGCCGTTCGCTGCAGTTAATAGATTTAAGGGTCGTAAATAGGCAGGGTATTGTTTTGCCGTGCACTTTGGCAATAAACCGAGGGTGCATTTTGTTTGGCGCGGGAGCATAGGCATACAACCCTGTCAGTCAAATACTTGTAGTTCAGTGGCCCGTTGACCCACTTTATGGGCACTGACCCTTTTCTACACCGATCACCCCTGTGCAGTGATTAGGGCGCCATTTTATGGGTGTCAAACTCCTACACCTGACTAATTTCGAATCTGACAATAAGAAAAGCGACAGTTCGATTATTCAAGCGGCAGTGCAGTTTATATATATATATATATATATATATATATATATATATATATATATATATATATATATATATATATATATATATATATATATATATATATATATATATATATATATATATATATATATATATATATATATATATATATATATATATATACACGCTACACTGTATACCCCTTGGTTTTCCAGAGTAATTTTTTGTTTTGGGTTCCTTAGTATAGCTCCGATGGTATGGTCAGGTTTGTATGCCGTTGATATGTCGTGTTTCCGTAATATTCGGCCGATTTTGTCAGTAACCCCCTTGATGTATGGCAGGACAGCGATCGATCTTCGTTGGGTCTCGTCCTGCACTCTCTGCTGCGGCTGTTGTTGTTTACTGATTGCCTTGCTGATGGTGCGCCTTTGGTATCCGTTTTGTCGAAGACAGGTACTAATTTTCTTCAGTTCTTTATCTCTGTTCCTCTCGTTTGTGAACCTGAATTAGTATTATATATATATATATATATATATATATATATATATATATATATATATATATATATATATATATATATATATATATATATATATATATATATATATATATATATATATATATATATATATATATATATATATATATATATATATATATATATATATATATATATATATATATATATATATATATATATATATATATATATATATATATATATATATATATATATATATATAATGATATATGATATTTTGGCGAATTATCCTACTCCAGGGTCAAACGACGAACGGATAAACACCCGGCTTACCACCAATACACATAGTTCCATCCGTGAAGGACTAAAGCAAAATATATATATATATATATATATATATATATATATATATATATATATATATATATATATATATATATATAATGTTTTGTTTTAGTCCTTGACGGATGGAACTGTTGATGTTGATTTCCTTTATCAGTTGTAAAAAGTGTTCGGAGTTCTTTACATAAGATGCCTTGGCTTCCACGATAGGTTGCAGTATGTTAGCTAGATATTGTGGAAGCCAAGGCATCTTATGTAAAGAACTCCGAACATTTTTTACAACTGATAAAGGAAATCAACATCGATCCACAAGATGTCTTGGCTAGCTTCGATGTAAAATCTCTGTACTAGAGTACACCTATTGACGAGGCTTTGGAAGAACACGTATTTTAGATACGATGGTCAGCTCTATAGACAGACAGATGGCGTCCCAATGGGGTCATCACTTTCGCCAGCAATAGGAAACCTGTTCATGGCCTATTTCGAAGCTCAAGCGATCCGAGAAAGTCAACTCAAGCCGAGTCTCTGGATCCGATACGTCGACGACATCTTTATCATATGGTCCCACGGAGAGGCTAAACTAGATCATTTTCTAACTTACTTGAATTCTTTACACGATAGAATCGAGTTCACCATAGAAAAGGAGAAGGACAAACAACTACCATTTCTGGACGTCCTTTTGACACGATCAGACGAGAGAAAACTGCAACATCAAGAATATCGCAAACCTACTCACACCGATAGGTACCTGAATGCACAATCGCGCCATCACCCTAGTCAAATCCAGGCCGTTGCCAATACTCTGATCTGCAGATCGGTGAGACTTACAGACGAAATCCATAACAAGCGAGAAATGGAAAAAATCACACGAACACTCCGAGACAATAACTATAGGGAGTCTACTATACAAAAGCCAAGAGGACGAACACAAGGACACGGCGAGACTCAACTAAAGAACAGGAAAGGGAAGACATACCTTCAACTACCTTGCCATATGTAAAAGGAGTAACTGATCAAATAGGAAGGATTCTGAAACGACATCAAATCAGAACAACATACAAACCACACAAAACAGTGGGTCAACTAATAGGAAATCCAAAGGACCCTTCTCACCTAGAAAATCAAGGAGTCTATCTAATCCCGTGTAGAGACTGTCCAAAATATTACATAGGACAAACTAACAGAAAAATATCAGCCAGAATCGAAGAACACAAACTGGCTGTAAGCAACAAACAAATGACATCGGCAATCTACCGGCACCACCTGCAGACGGGTCACAGAATTAATTTTGGAGAAAGCAAGGAGATCGCAAACATCACAAAATTCAAACAGAGAACAATAAGGGAAGCGATTGAAATTCAAAAATATGATAACATAAACAACAGAGGTGTTGCCTCAACCCTCCCTGCAGTTTGGAAAGTGGTACTAAAGCACACTAACAGCGTGATTGCACAGCCTATTGTTTCCACCAATAGCGAGGAAGCGCCAACCACCGCGGCGCAATCAAGTCGAACCAATAGCGAGTTAGCACCGCTAGTCGCGGCAACCGTGTCCCCCACTCCGCCGCAGTACAATTTACGGTGGAGGGAACCGCGATTATAAAAAGCGCCGCACCGCACATTTTCACCTCAGTTTAAGTGCGGACATGTACGAGTGACATGGACGCACAGCCTCTGAAGATGCCAAGTGATATTTTGGCGAAACGTCAGGCGAATGATCCTACTCCAGGGTCAAACAACGAAGTCGTACGTGTCCGCACTTAAACTGAGGTGAAAATGTGCGGTGACCTGGGTTTTTCTGTACATTGAGGCCACTATACCTACTATAGATGACGTGAGGACCCACTAAGCCCAAAGCGGTGGACCCAGGTACTGCGCAGGTGAGACAGGTATTGATTCTTGGCGAATTTTAAATATATTTGACCACGGCGTTTTGAAATCTTAAAATACATTATTATTATTATCAAAAAATAATAATGGCAGACCATTAGCATGCGGTTAACATTATGACAGTTTTGGAAATGCTCAAAAAAATAAAATTTTGAAAGTATTTGACCAGATCTGCCATTGAGATATATTATTCGTTATAGTCTTAAAAAGCTTATATTAATAACGGTAGACGTTTTTATTGACTACACTCCTCAGTAGATAACAAAATCTTTACTATTACCCAGTCAGATGTATATGTATTACGATCACTATATGTATAGAAATTAATACTTTTTTTGTACTTTATATGCTAAACTTTATAAGACTGATGATACATGAAGCATATATATTACGCAATAATCTGAAATCTTGGGGTATAATGCAAGTTACAAAAAACCAAAATTTGAAAGGTGTCGGAATCATGTTTGTCGTAGGTTAACTTTTCTTCATCATCCATTGAATCGGACTCTGTAAAAATAAACCGTAAATTGTAAAATATAAATAATTAGTAAATTGATTCGAATTTATTTGATAAAGAATTAATTTTTATCAACTTACCAGGGACATTAGTAATTAAGTCGCTAACAAAAGATGGAAGTTGATATATCCATCGAACCATTTAAAGAAAAATGTGTTGTGCTGCTCAAGCCAAACATACTCTAAGGGGTCCAAAGTTGAAGGTTACTTTGTGTAAGCGTTTTTCCAAATAGTTGAAATGTAATGGGCTCTCAAAAGTTGCTGGTAGAGTTCACTCTTACATGGTGGTATTGAGGTTGCGTCAAAATTTTGTATTTTTTTACTAAAATTTTCATTCACATCCGAAGCTTTGTAACTACTCCCGGTACTACAGAGGGTCTTTACTCCAACAACTGCTCTAATTCAGCGCCAATATCTTTTTCTACGACTTCATCTGTCTCAGAAACGTTTAGGCTTTTTACAAGATTATCAAGTACAGTTATTGACCTATCAGCTAATGTTGATGGTTGCTCAGTTGCAGACAATGACGTAGTGGGTTGTAATACCGCTTCTTTGTTGAGATCGGTTGCATTTTTTTTAAGCCGTTAACGCTTTGTAACAACTACTGTGATATACAGAATCAAAAATTTCGTCCTGTAGAATTATTTCGTTGTATTTTAATTTATAATGTTTCCTTAACCTCAAAATTTGTCGACATTTTTCCATCTCTCTCTCTTTTAAAAATGTCAATAATTTCTCAGTCTTTGCTGTGCCACAAAAAACACGCATCACTAGTTCTTTTTCACTCGACATAATGTCAGAGATATTTAATTCGAATATTAATTCGAATAATAGTTTAATTAAAAGAAAAATAACATCAAGTAACACTGTGTATTTTATTAAATTCACTAAACACGAGGCATCTGTATAGAGATTCACAAACATACTGAAAACATCTGACAAAAACCGTTAGGTTGGGACTATAACAGAGCCATCACAGGTATAAACCCTAAATTATTTAAGTGGTAGTAGCTATAAAATAGAATACTATAAGCTGGAATGAGTAGAATAGTAATACATAGGAGAAAGAAAAGAGATAGCTATATGCAGTGTATGTATACGTCTGTCCGGGTAGTAGTAAAGATTTTGTTATCTACTGAGGAGTGTACTCAACAGAAACATTTGCCGTTATTAATATAAGTTTTTAAGACTATAACGAATTATATATCTCAATGGCAGATCTTGTCAAATACTTTGAAAATTTTATTTTTTTGAGCATTTTCAAAACTGTCTGCCATAATGTTAACCGCATGCTAATGGTCTGCCATTATTATTTTTCGATAATAATAATATCATATTTTAAGATTTCAAAACGACTGCCGTGGTCAAATATATTTAAAATTCGCCAAAAATTACTACATGTCTCACCTGCGCAATACCTGGGTCCACCGCTTTGGGCTTAGTAGGTCTCCACATTATGTATAGTAGGTATAAGAACCTCAATGTACAAAAGCCCAGGTCTGGTCAAATACATGTAGGTAGCCGCCCACTGGCTCTTAGACTATTAGAATAAAGACCACTTGACTTCAAAGGGCTACTGACAACAAATTTTCCAAAATGTTCTCTGCCCTGTCGCTCAAAGAAATGTAAAATGTGTTTGTCCGCTTATTTATCTGTAAAACTTAAATTCAAAATTGTCCACCATGTTAAACGAAACTTATTTAGTTATTTATTTTTAGCGGTTACATAATTTTACAAAACTAAGGTACAGTAAAGTAAAGTTGTTATGTACTAGAAATTGAATAAGGTAAAATGGCTACTATTGCATAAATTTAAACGGCATTTAAATTTTTGAAACCTACCACTAAACCTCAAACCCCTAAGCACAAATGGGCTATGCAAGCGTTAGTTTGCACCTTTAAATCCTCTGACATGAAAAATGTCACATGATATACCGGTTGTCCCGCTTATTTATATATCAAAACTTGAAATCAAATATTGGAATTTTAAATTAATCAATTTACTTATTTGTAAGGGCTATTGTCCGTTATTATTTGTTTATTCGTTCAAAGAAATGAAAACTGAAATTTTTGAAACTACCACAGCTTAAGTGGGTTATGCAAGCCATAGTTTGCACCTCTAAACCCACTGACATGAAAAATGTGGTAACATTTACAAGGCATACCGGTTGTCTCGCTTATTTATATGTCAAAACTTGAAATGAAATGTTGCAATTGTCCAACATATTGAAGGAAACTGATTCATTTATTTACTCACTTATTTATTTTATTTCAACAATTAAACCATTTTACAAAATTAAAGTAAATGAAAAATACGCATTGGAAGTTTTTATATACTAGAGATAGATTAAGCATATAAATTTTTGCAACCTACCACTAAACCTCAAGTCATTGACACGAAAATTGTGGTAACGTTTACATAGTTGTCCCGCTTATTTGTATGTAAAAACTTGAAATTAAATTTTAATATCTTTCGGACGTTAAGCTACCTTCAATTCATATTGATCATAATTGATTTCTTTGAAAATTGTCCTATATTTAGAAAAGTGAAAAAAAAATATTTTCGGAGAATATTTTTCGATAATTTCAAAGGCGAACAATTGTTATAATCTTTTTTTTTTTTCATGAAAAAATGTCAATTTTGATGGATAAAAATTGATGTATTAATCACTTTGGATTCCAAAAGAATATCTAATGTCAAAAGTGACGTTCCAGCTAAATGCCGTTGTTATACATTTGAGATTGATTTTCTTATACAACAAAACCAACTTTAGTGGTTTGTGATAATATTAAAATAAATTAACATTCACAATTTACAACGTCATACTTAAAATTTGTTTTTTTTTAATTAAGGCGGGGTTTCGATTAAAATATATAAATATATATATATATATATATATATATATATATATATATATATATATATATATATATATATATATATATATATATATATATATATATATATATATATATATATATATATATATATATATATATATATATATATATATATATATATATATTAAAAATATATATAAATAAATAGTATATAAAAATAAATAATATATATAAATATATAAATAAAGAAGGCTGCTGCTATTTCCAGTTTGTGGCTCACTCTAACGTTCAACAATTACTGGCTTCCATTTGGTACGAAGGTTTGCCGGGTTTCCGTCGAAAAAACATGGTCCTCCAAGCGTTGGAGATCGTACGCATAGGAATGCTCTTCCCGTTTTTCTCCATTGCCTACATCGTCGCGCCGCACTCTATCATCGGACAGACCATGAGGAAGCCTTTTATAAAGTTCATCTGCCATTCTGCATCTTACTTCACATTCCTATGTAAGAAAGACAGTAAGATAATTAGAAGTTTTATTACAATTGATCCTGTTACAGTTATGTTAATACTGGCCTCACAGCGACAATTATTTTTCAACGGAGATAACGAAGAAATCATTATCCAGAGAGGTGCCAAACCGACTCTGATAGAGTGGATAATCCTCGGCTACGTTAGCGGTTAGTGTTTCCTTAGACATTTCCGTTTTATTTTAAAAATGCATGCAAAATTGGGGGAACTTTGAATCAATTTTTGCTTATGGAAGGTCTTATATGGAGCGAGATCAAACAACTCTGGGACGTCGGGCTCGAAGAATACGTGCGTGATATGTGGAACGTCATCGATTTCATTACCAATTCCTTGTACGTAGCAACGGTGGCGCTGAGGGTGGTGTCTTATTATCAAGTAAGAAATTGTTCTAGAAACAGATTTCGTGTAATTTTTATGACTATGTTACGCAAGCAGAAAGAATATCCGTGTTCCACGTAACCAGTTTCCCGGGGAAATCTTGAGATTATAGGCAAATCATTAGTTTTGACCAACCCTGTATGTTATGGAACTAATTAAGAAATAATATACAGTAGCTCCCAAAGCTATGTTTAAAATTTCAAATATCTAGTAGCTCCAGTGTCGTAGTAATAAAAACTTAATTGACGCTATGTTTTGATTGAAAAATAAATAAAACCTCTAAAGATAACTATGGAAAAGTATTTCGCAAAAAAAAAAAATCAGAAAGTAATAGCGGATCGGAAAATGAAATGGATTACATGACTTTTATTTCAAATTTCAATATTGATGCTACAGTTGCGAAGAAGCGGCAAATTAAAATATTGAACTGAACTCACAGAAAACTGTCACTTTCGTTGCCATTCTCTAACGCTATGTCTATTAGGTTGTTCCACATAAATGTACTCGATAGTTTACAGAGTTCCCCAATGACAGAAGAAATGGTTAAAACTACATTTCTTCAAATTTAATTAATAAATAAAATAATAATAATAAATTTTTTTAATCAAATTGTCTTTAAAATGATGTAGAATAGCGGTATATCTAGTAGTAAGGTTGATGAAGTAATTGTGAAAATCTCGTCTTGAAATATTTGTATGAAATAGTTAGGTTGTTGATATTAATTGTTAAATTATTGTTCCAAGTGTTTAACAGATGCTAAAGCTATTACGCTTAAATAGTGAGTTATTGTTGTATTATTTTTTACAAATAAGGAATAAAGAAAAGAATTTCTTGTAAGTTTTTGTAATGTGTTTAAAAATTCATCAAGGGTATGTGTTTGTTGCATTGTTGAATTCCAATTGGATTCTTGTTTTGCCAGGATTTCATTTGACATTTTCTTTGCTTCAAAAATAATAAAACTATTTGATTCAATTCTGAAAGCTCCTTTTGTGTAATTATATTGATACTTTAGCTCTTATTTTAAAGTTTTCAAACTTTGGCCCCCGTCGAGAGACGGTAATGGAGCGACTAGTTTTAATAAATATTGGGCTCTATGGCTAAAAAATGAAAAATGTGTCATCTCACGAATACTGAAACCTAACCAAATGAGAAAATTAGGGGGCGAGAATAGATGATCCAGCGAGCACTTGGCATGAGGTAGGAAACAAGAACATCGGTACTGCGAGATGGAATATTATAGGTTGATAATTTAAGAAGGCCTATGGTAGTGTATATATTATAATCATTTGTCTCCAAGCTCTCCACAGCTTAAGTTAACAATGTCACCACATGTTGTTGTTAGAAGCATAAAAATTTTTCTTCGAAAACCCAACAATGTTTTTTCACTAATCACACGGTAGAATAGGTAATTGAACAATGTAAATATTTTAGGTCCACCAAAAATCGGAAATTATTTTGAGGAAGGACTGGGACGCCTGGGACCCAATGCTGATTTCCGAAGGCTTGTTTTCAGCCGCAAATATTTTCAGGTATACTTTACGTTTTCCTCTATGAATATCACAAAGACGCTTTTGTTCATTGCGACAGTATTAACTGAACTTTCCTTACAGTTCTCTCAAGTTGGTTTACATATTTTCCGTAAACCCTCACCTGGGTCCTCTTCAGGTGTCTCTGTCACGCATGGTCATGGACATCATGAAATTTTTCTTTTTATACGTACTAGTTCTATTTGCTTTTTCCTGCGGTAAGTAGAAATTGTGTTTTTCCTCAAAATGTTACTCGAGTTATTTTCTTTTTTTTTTGATAGGGCTAAATCAGTTGTTGTGGTATTACGCGGGCGCGGAAAAAGAAAAATGTCCAGATCCAGAGGACAGTTCAAATTCCAGCGGCCCGGGCAGCGACTCCAATGCGTGCACCATTTGGAGGCGGTTCTCAAAGTATGTAACGATTTCGTAAAAAAATTACTCTTAATTGATGCTTCTTGGATGGAAATGTTTCCATAACTGAACTAAGAATGCGTTATTAAACAAATTTTAACTAGACTACTCACTCATGGTCTTTTTTATTCCTTCACACCAGTTCTTTCTTGGTCGTCCTGTCTTTTCTCTTTCCTGTGGAGCCTATTGTAATATCTGTTTTGACAGTCTGCCATCCTGCCTTCTCTGAACATGTAACAGAAATTTCAGTTCTTTTTGCTCTATGTCCCCTGTGACTGTTATCCCATTATTGTCGTTTGATTTACGTGGTCATTTGTTTTATGTTCTATTCTTGAAATCTTAGCAGATTTTCTTATAGCATTCATTTCTGTTGGGAAGATTTTCCTTTTGTCGTTTTCGGTCATTGTTCATATTTCCGAGGCATAAGGCAACACTTTTTATGATGCAGTTATATATACGAATTTTACAAATTCGACTGAGGTGGCTTTTACTTGATGAAAATCTATTTATCAAAATAAATAAGAACTAAAAGTTCAGATTTTCACGAAATCATATATTGTGACATGACAATTGTTTCGACAACACCGTGTGTGAAAATCTGAACTTTTAGTTCTTATTTATTTTTACGAATTTGACTATTCTTTCTTTTTCCTTTTCTATTATTTTTCAAATCTGAGCAACTCTGGTTTGAATTTCTGTGCTGTCCTTTTTTCATTTCAGTGCTTTATTTATTGTATTTTTCTATTAACTTTCTGGCCATATACTCCATGTTTTCTTTACATTGTTCTAAGCGTTGATGTGGCCTACATTTATTGATCCATGCATGCTCTGTGTATATTTTAAACAATCTGGATAATGTTTTGCTTGTTTAGTTTAACTTTTGCTGTACTGTTGTTTGTTGTATTTTGGTTTTTTTGTATAGTTAATTTTTGTGTGTTTTAGGCCTTCCCATAATTTTACGGCTGGCGCTGTGTCGTAGGCCTTAGGCAAATACAAAATGGCAGATGTACCTCCTTTCCAGAAGGCATTATTTGTGTAGGATCTTCCGTTTCTAAGGCCACTATGTTCTTCTACTTCTTTGTCGCGGTACTCTTCTTCAATTAGGCTTCTTATAACTCATACATACAACTGACTGAAAGTGCTAGTAACTGGCAGCCCCTGTAATTGGTGTAGTCTTTTTTGAATTTAAGCCCATTGTGACTAATTTTGCTAGTTTTGATGAATGTTTAAGTGGTCCTTGTTTAAGTTGTTAAAAACTCTAATTCATAAAAAATGCGATCTTACAGTAGACAAAGATGCTTAAGTATGCACTAACATATTTTTATGTAACCTAGTTTAAATTGTCCTATTAGTAAACGTATTTTATACAGGGTTTTCCACCCAACTAGTTCATTGAAAGTTTATTGAGATGTTACTTAGAAACACATTTCAATGTTTGGGATTAAGATAAGTTTTTTATATATTTCTTGTCACTTCCAGTTCAACCAAAAGTTGCTGCAAACTTGCTTATTTGAAGTAGAACACCCGATAAATTATTTGTTTATTTTGTATCCTATACCTATAAATACTCCTTACACAACGTTTCGCGCAGATGTACCACTACATCTATCAAGCGCAGATTAAGTTTGCGGGGTTCCCCAGCAAGTTGCTTAACTAGATCTCCGCTTCAAATTGTCTAGCCACTTGCGGGAAAAACTCCTTCATTTGTAAAGAATTCTGGGCACTTGACAGATATTTTAAAAAACGTAAGATTATATCCTCCAGGCAAGCTTGTTAGTTTTGAAGTGAAAAGTCTGTACACCAACGTGCCCTTGCAATGTGTGCTACCACCGCGGAGAGCGATGGCAGCTTAGGTGCTGTCTGTTCAATTCTTACTTTCAAGTCAAAGATAAGTTTTACGCATATAATGTCCTACCAATGGTCTGCCCTCTTTCTCGGGTGGTGACGAATATATGACCTGTGTTCAAAAAGTAAGATGACTTTTGTAATTGGGCGGGCTACATCTTCGATGTTTTTTTATGTTCACAGTTTCAACCAATTTGCACGTTTTTTTTTTTGAGACAGACGCGTTAGACGTGTTTTATGTGCTCGGCAGTTTTCTGCTATAAAAAAAATGGAACAAAAAATTTGCATAAAATTAGAGAAGTGGCTGAAGACATCGGTATCCCTATTGGCTCGTGCCATGCATAATTTTGAACAAAAAGATCGTCGTAAAAAGCACAGTCATCCCGATGAAAGAACCCAGAATCGCCAACAGCGAAAATAGCACGTCAAGCTCCGCATCACGATAATGCACCTGCTCACTCATGGTTGCTTGTGTCTATCTCTTTTCCTGTTCCCAAAACTCAAGAAGGAGGTTTGGAACGATTGAGGAAATAAAGAAAAAATCGATAGAAGAACTCAAGGCTATATCGGAAACTAGTTACCAGAACTGGTTCGAGGATTGGAAATAACGCTGTCACAAGGGTATTATATCTGGGGATTACTTTGAAGGAACAACATTAATTTTGGTGAATAAATAAATACTTTTGAACACACCTCGTATACATGGAATGATTTGAAACTCGCGCTGTCGATGCGGCAATTGTTAAATTTCTGGTCTGGCATCATCATCTGGAATGGAACCGATAGTCAACTAGATTTCTTTTTCGATCATCTTAAAGCTTTGCGACTGTCTTTTAAATTTAGTTGAAAAGTGTCTCTCTGTCCTTGACCAGCGGTCGCCAACCTGCCGATCGCGAGCTACCGGTAGCTCGTGGAGGCAAGTCTGATAACTCTCAATGATTTTAATTTTAAAAATACAAACTGCAAAAACCAGAGAAGCTTCAAAATTCCACAAAAAAATTGTCCTAATATTAAACATAATGAACAACAACAATAACAAAATTAAGAAAGTGGCTCAACACATTTAAGAAGTTGGCGACCACTGGCCCTGATAATCCCATATTCCCATTATTCCCATTATTTCTACTGAATCATTGTTTATCATCGTCAAGCAAATCTCCTATACCTATGTTTAACCGTTTTTGATATGATGATATAATATTATTATTATTATTTATATAATATTTGACATTGCGAAAAATTTTGGTTTTTGAAAATTTAGCAAAATGTTAAAGTTCACGATTATGTTATTGTTGTTGTCTACTGTCATACAGCGCGTCCAAAATTAGGCCGCTAATATTCACAGTCGCTCAAACCTTAAATGTTATCTATGGGTTACCTAGATAGGGTTACCTATACCTACTCGGAATTACATTTATGGTATCCTATTAGTTAGACTGAATATCTTCCCTTCAAGTATAAAAAAAAACAATTATTACTATTATTATTACTATTTTTGCATTGCTTGGGTTGTACAAAACATGCGTTTTCCTCAATAATAGAGAATTTATATCTATATATTTATATTTTTATAGCTTTATACCAATTTATAGCGACTCAGCTATTTTACTACTTTCTTACATATGAATAGATTCACAGAATTAACCAGGATTAACTCCCACTCTAGGGTATTCGCAGTAAAAGTAAAATGTTCTTTATCAAATTATGATATGTTTAATAAAACCTCATTCCAGAGTTAAGCGATGAGAATAAAATTCATTCAACAACAAAAATAGAAAAAAACAAACATTTTTGATCACTAGAAAAATCGCATGCTGAACAGGAAGTAAAACATCAACGAATGAGATCCCTTTCCACCAGCAGTCAAGAATTTCCTTAACGATAGCTATGCTTCTAGATAGCTTCTATTTTTGGATCATTTTGAAGAACAAAATTGTTCCTAATAGACCAAGAACAATCGACATTTTATAAGAAGAAATAAGATAGACCATATCAAACAAGCCATTCATACAAAATTCAAAATTAGTCAAAAGTGTATCTTACATCATGGAGGTTATGAATAAATAGAGAACTCAGATTTTACCTTTCACCTTCAAAATGTAATAAAATATTGAAATCCTCCTCACTATTTATTTCCCTTATTATTGCTGGATGCTTATTAATTTTTCTCCAATAATAGAGAATTTATTGAATTTAATTCAGTCCCTGGTTATTTTTATTATAATACAATGGTGCCTATTCACATACTTTACTGCTTTCTTATTTATGAATAGATTTATTAAATTACCCACTATTGGGTATTCATAATACAGCATCAGCACACTTTTATACCGTCTACTTGAAACTTTCTTGTATGACTTGTTTTATAAAGTGAATTGTATCTGTGTTCGAAAATTGTAAGTATAATTCAAATTTTCGCATTTATTTTACTTATTTATTTGATTTATGTATTTTTTTGTATATTAGGAAATTTTGGCTTTCGTAAATTACTGATTCAACTACATTATTGATAGTTAATATTAGCAATTTTAAAGTATTTTTATTATCTTTCAACTCAATTATTTTATAGTAAAAAGCGAAATATATTATGTTTTTTAGTATAATGACATTGCTATTATGAATTACGTATTCAAGCAAATTATTGGTAGGTAATTTTTTAAAGTTTTTTTAACGAAAGTTAAGTCAAATTAATTACTGTTTTTTTGGGTTTTGCAGAAAATTTGTGAAGCACCAGCACAAAGGACAAAAATTGCAACAAGGGAAAGCTTACTTTAGTAAACAATATGACATTGCCTTCAGAAAAACCAAAAAACAGCGAACCAATTAAAACATGCAAAAACCCCAATTTTAGATCATTTTTGAAAACATATTTAATAATAATAATATAAAATTTAACGTACTGGCCGGGTCAACTGTAATTTTCTTTTAATTCGCAAGTAATATCTTGTCACTGCAATTAATGTGTGTATCTGTGAATAAAAAACTTTTATTAATTTTTTTGTTTCATTTATATTCAATTATTACTATACTAATTATTAGTTGTTATTTCACAATACAATAATTGCTTTTCCGTAGTCAAGTACATGAAGGGAAAATGTTTAGCCCAACAAATATGCTACTCTCAAAAATCCTAATTATATTAGCACATTATACATAAAATATGTTTAAAATTTAACACAAAATCCCAAAATTGAAATTGAAATAATGACTGAAACTGACAATATTTTAAAAAGGAGTACACTAGGCACTTACCTTAACTCCAAAAATTGAAAGGCGTCTCTAAATTAAATTTCAATAATTAATAAACATACTATGGCAGAAACTTTTGCCGTGAAATAAAGCCTGTGACATTTCACATTGGCGTCGGACCTTTCGGTGTCTAAATATTATCAATCGTTTAGTGTGTTTCGTTTTATCAATAGCGGAATCGCAGTTTCGGAAACAATGGATCCTCAAATGGGCGCTAACGATAAAATAAAACGAATCAAGTAGAGACAATATCCAATTTGTGGGGCCGGCCGTCTTTCTCGACAAAATCCTAAACAATTTATTTCAGCAATCCCTTTCGGCTGATCCGCAAATCTTTTTCCAGCTTATTCGAGACGGTCCAGACTCTCTTCTGGGCGGTGTTCGGCCTAATAGATTTGGAGAGCTTCGAACTAAATGAAATTAAGATCTTCACGCGATTCTGGGGCATGCTCATGTTCGGCACTTATTCTGTGATAAACATCGTCGTCCTATTAAATTTGTTGATTGCGATGATGAACCACTCCTACCAATTGATATCGGTCAGTAAGCAAATGTAAACGGTTCCTTATTATAGGCTATTTCAGAAAGGTGTAGAGTAAGAAAGACCATAGGCGTAGGTATATTTTGTGCAAAAAAAAAATTGAAAGTAGAAAAGTCCAGGCACACCAATAAAAGTGGACTGAACTTAATTAAAAAATTTCTTTATTCACATTGCAATACGCAAAAAAATTATTGTGATGTTATTTATGGGCCATACCTCAGTTATTATTCTAATCGCATCAAAAAATTTATGTCTTAGACTGATTTATGGAAATCGCATAAAAGAAAGCATGAACGAATTGGCTAAACAGCCCAACCGCTGTTTAGGCGTACCGCTCTGCCCAAATCTGCCAGATGGCTGCAACCTGGACGACCGATGGCTGGGCACGCAAGAAGCTTTGGATGTGAATGGATATTGAGCTGAAAAACTGGTTTTTGAACACCGAAAATAAAAGAAAAAAAAGTTGTATCCTCATGAAAACCTCACGCACAGGAGCTTTCCGCTGGAATAGCCGACAGCGTGTTGAATAAATGGCTCAAGAGGGATTTCGCTCTACTGCTCTACTGAGGAAATGACATAAGAAAACTGGCTAGAAATAGTACAGCCAGTCAATAAAGAAGCGCCGAAGCTCGGCTTTTGGGATAATTTTTTATCAGTTAACTTGTGTATTAACTTATGTATTTTTTGTATGATTTATTTTTAATTTTGCCAAAATAAAATTCTTTCCTTTTTACGCAACTTTGGCATACCATTTTCCGTGTTGAGTCACTCTATAGTCCTTTTGCATACCTAATAGGGTTTTGTTACTCTACACCTGCTTGAAATAGACTATAATTCTGACACACATGGGATACGCATTTGGGTTAATATATTGTTGTTGCTAATAGGAACGTGCTGACACAGAATGGAAGTTCGCCAGAAGCAAATTGTGGATAAGCTATTTTGAAGAGGGCGGTACCGTTCCCCCTCCGTTTAACATTATCCCGACCCCTAAAAGTGCCTGGTATGTGATCCAGTGGATGCGCAGAAAATTCTGTGGCTCGAAGTCGGCTAAGAAAGAGCACATGAGAACGATCAGAGTAAGTGGTTTTTTAATGTAATTTATACAAGTTCATTCAAATAAAACGCCACAAACTTAATAAAAAAAAGGTTTACTACATAAACATTGAGTCATATAACAACAGTTACAGATAACACTCACAAATATGGCCGAAAGATAAGGTTTTTACCTTAAAATAGAAAAGTATCAGTATTATAAAAAGCAAAACACTTTATGTACATTTTTTCTCTTATTTCGAATGAGTAGAGGGTATTGAATTGGAACACTAGTATCACACCAACCAAGACTAAATTTATAGCACAAATTACTCAATTATATCAAAACTAAATTTTGATAGTCAGGGTTATTTGAAAAGTTTTTCGTACCTAGTATTTATTTCATAAACTAAACAAAATAAAGCTTTTAAATATTGCATCTCGAAAGAAGTAAATTAATTTTTTCCCATGCCATTGCTCAAGTTGTTTTTTTAAATTTAATGAGGAAAGGATGATAAGTCAATTGCTCACTAACTGTCAACTGTTAACTTTTGACCCAACTTTTATACACTCTCCCTTGAATTTTCAGCATTTGTTTAATAATATTAATAATTAATAATTAAGAAACAAGAAATGGAGTACACATTTTTGACAACAAATATTCTTTTTGGTCATGTATGGCACTTCTAAAAAGATATTGCTTTATTTCTTGCGTCGGTTTGTTATAAATCATACTTGCTGACGTTTCACCAACCATCCTGTATGGCTTCTTCAGAGTTTAACTGAAACTGACTCGTATTCTACTCTGCACCAGCTTATATATTCTTTGAGAGGGGCGGATGATTGATTTCTATGTTTAGTTGCTTGCAGATTTATATGAATTTTCGGATTTTTCTTTGATAGACGAATTAATCACATGCAAGATTTGATGTCCGGTTTTATGATTGAGTTCGGTAACTGCTGATGAGTTTATTTGTCGTATTCTTAAGGTTTTTTCATATTTATTGAACATAGTTGATATTTTTCGTCCAGCCTGTCTAATATATTCTTTGCCGCTATTGCCTAGGAATTTTGTCTTTCAAGGCTCAAAGATGTTGAAAGATTTTTGGTAAATCTGGTTTTAACGTTATGTCTCGTAATAATTTTTGATATGTGGTTTTGAATGTAAGTAACGACAACAGTGGCATGTGTGGGGTTGCTTTCTGATTCATTGCCTTTGGAAGGTTACTTTGAAGTGTATTTTGCGATGGAACGCTTAATATCTCTAATGTGAAAATTAATAGAGAGGAGCAAATGTAAGGCGTTTTAATTCTGGATTCAGTGACTCAAGTTGACATTGTTTTACGGCTCTGGAATCAAGAAAGCTGATAACGGATGATTTTTGACCGGATGTTGATGTAAAAATGCATTAAGTTATCGGTCGGTGTGTGTAGGTTTTTGTAAACCTAATTACCAAACAAAAGGTCTGACCTTCTATTGATCAGAATACCTAAGAATGGGAGAATATTATTAGTTTGCATTTCAATGGTAAAACGTGTGTTGAGGTGTATAGCGTTTAAATAACCAATAGCTGTTCCTCACGTTTGTTCATAAATTTCAACATTACAATAAAAATATGTTCAAGACAAAAATATTTCAATTAAGATTTAGTTCCGGATTCTCGTTTTATATTACATAATGTCGAGAGTTTCAGGAATAGGAGCTTTAGAAATGAGGGATTCTACATCGACGCTAACGACAATATCGTTTGCTTTTTACAAAATTTCTGGATTCCTCCTGCGTCGGTTTTTGCTTAGTCGAAATTGCTGACGTTTCGACAATCATCCTGTTGGCTTCTTCAGAGCTTGACTGAAAACAGTTTTCAGTCAAGCTCTCAGTAGTCTGTGGAAGTTTCTTAAAAAAAAAAAGAGAATATCGTTTATATCTAATTTAATAGTTTTTCATTTTTAAATGAAATGAAAGGAACTAAGCACGAAACTATTAGTTTTCCCTGTAAAGTGTTTTAATATAGAAGCTAGATATTTTGTTAGAGAACATTTTGGAGAACCAATGGTGCTAACAAAAGCTCGAAGGGGTAATCCGAGATTGTGACTCTTAGGGAGTCAATAGAGACGAGGAATGTTAAAGTCATGAGAGGTGGCAGACTTTTTCACGGATTCTGATAGAGAAAATACTTAATGACAGATCTAAGATGACGTAGGATGTTTTTAAGTTGACGATAGGATCCCTCTGTAAGAATATTTTCAGTTTTCAACAATGTCGGTGATAGCTACGGGATCTCCATTATCAGCGGTCATTTTGAATACATTTGAGAAGAAAGTTCTCGAAGGTGTCTAAAATCAAAATATGGGCACGCTACCTTTTGTTATTAGGTCGGTAACATACATTTATCATTGATTTAGAAACTTATAATAATCTCCGATGCTTAGATAATCTTATCAATTGAAGATGAGACCTTATATTGAATTATTCTGTTAGCAGCAAGAGAGGCACACCTACCCGATCCGGCAAAAAAATCATCGGTTATCACCTTTCTTGTTTACAGAGCCGTAAAACTATCTCAACCCGAGTCACTAAAACCAAAATTAAAAGACTGCTGCTCTTTTCTATAATAATTTCTACAAAATACTTCACCACAACCTTCCAATGACAATGAGTCGGAAAGCAACCCCACACTTGCCACTGTTGTTCTTATTTCTATTACATCACTTAATCACATATCAAAAGTCCCTAACAAATATAACTTTAAAACCAGATTAATCACTTGTCCAAAAATATCTCCACATCTTCAACCCATCAAAGACAAAATTCCGTTTGAGATAGCAGGAGTTTACAGGTTTCCATCCATATGAGGCATTGGAGAGATAAAACTAAAAATATCAACCAAGTTTTAAGAACACGAAAGATAATAAACTCACAAGCAGTTGCCGAACACAATTATGAAACCAGACATCAAATCTTATTAGATTGGACTCAAATTCTTGCATGAAATCAATATCAAAGAAAAATTCGAGAATCCATAGAAATATATAAGTAACCAAACAATCTTAACCAATATGGGAATCAGTCATCCTAGACAACATTCGTGCCTCTCTTTAGCTCCGCGCCCCTCAAACAATGTATATGCAGTTACAGAATGCGAGCCACTTTCCATTAAGCTCTAAAGAGGCCAACATGATGATCGGTGAAACGTTAGAAAGTTCGATTCTTTAACAGCTGACGCAGAAGGAAACCAAAAGATGTGTCAATATTAAAGTAACTTGAGAATTTTTTTTTAAAAGAAAAAAATTACGGTAAGGTGATGATGGATCAATGAAGACTTGTTGAATGCTTGGCAAGACAAAAAACACAACAAACATAACCTAAAATCAAAAAAAGCGATTCTCAAACTACGATTACGATTTAATTGTGCTTGACGCATTGCTTAAAATTTCGAAAAGCTTCGAATTCAACGGTTTTTCTAACTTTAAAGTGTGAATCCAGGTTTGTTTATTGCCGTTGGCGACAGAAAGCTCTTTACGCCGTTTGTCATCAGGAATTGACGGCGTGGGTGTTCAAGCAAGCAGAGGATAAATTTTTACATCGCACGGAAAATCGGAAAATCATTTTGAGGAATAGATTTGTTTATCGCTAAATCCAGGTTTAAGGAATTAGTTTCTTCGAGATTAACATTCGGAGAATTCCTTTGTGCTTACACGGTGATTCCAAAGTTGTTTTTTACGGAGTCGTATCCAGGATTTATAGTCCGCTTCAAACTTCATCGTGTTGGCTTTCGACGGCTCTCACCAATAGACTTTAACGATGTTATAAAAATAATAATGATAATAACAATAATAACAATAATAATAATAATAATAATAACAACAAGAAGTGGAACACGACGATATGGCAGAAGAAATTAATGCCACTCTACTTGCTGGCTTGTCCGCCGTAAGCAGGACTATCCGTAGGAGAGGCCACACTGGATGTATACAATGGAGCAGCGAACTGAACTACAACGTTATGCGCGCATTCTACTTTGTCAACCGGTATGATGACAACCCACTTCCAGAATGGAGACACTCACTCCATGTCGAATTCTCTAAACGACACCCGGAACTACAACCAACAGAACAAAACTTAGCCGACAGGAAAAATGTCATCATAAGAAAATCATATCTTACAAAAGTAGAGTTAGAGACTATTAGACGCGGGATTGGCAACATCATATATCAGGAAGAGGTCCTTCAGGAACAACATTCAGGAACACCAGACGGAACTAATGGACATGTCGGATGAAACCAAGCAAACCCAAGCAAACCTAAAATATCGACAAATATCGGATAAATTTAATAGCCTTTTGTCTTACTATGAAGCTACTGACCCTCTAATTCATGCAGTAATACCTATACTCAGGAAAATTGACAAGGCGACTAAGGAGAACATAGCGCTAACCAACGCAGCAGTGAGCAAATATACCACCTCGCACTCTGGAGGAAACCCACCTGGTTACATGTTGTGCAGCTATCACTGTCATCGAGCTGAACGGTCAAGGGACATACGTACCAACGACTAGAGCCCAAATTAATAATAAACCACCAGCTTGGCGAAAGCGACTAGAATTGGATGTAGACAGACTCAGAGGAAAAGCTGATATAACAGATGAATACTTACAAAATAATCAATCTAAAAAGGTCACTAAGAAAATTGCAGTCATTTCCAATGCCGCTGGGATAAACCTTCGGTCAGCACAACATCAACTCTTAGAACTGAAAGACGGGTTCAGGCAACAAGCAAAGGCCATGGGTGCCAGACTTCGAAGATATAATGAGCTCTCTAAAAGGAAAGAACAGAACTCCGAATTTACATCGAATCGGAAAAAATTCTTTAGGAAACTGGAGAGCAAAGAAGAAGACAACAAAGGAACACAAAAGCATAAACCAGACCTTAACGCGTTTGACGTTTACTGGAGGGATATCTGGTCAGGACCAAAGCAGTTCAGAGAGGACGCTGATTGGATAGCTGAAATTGAACAACGCGCACTGGCAATTAATGACTTTAAATCATATAACAGCCGATGATGTTGCTTCGACTATCCGACGGACCAGTAACTGGAAGTCACCGGGATCGGATAGGCTGCATAACTTCTGGATAAAATATTTTCCAGCCTGTTTTCCGCACCTAGCTCAATGTTTTACGGACGTGCTGGACGATCCACTAAAGTTTCCTACTTTCCTCACTGAGGGGAATACCTATATGATATTTAAGGAGAGCGACCCTACCAAACCAAATAACTGCCGCCCGATAACCTGTCTCTCGGTGATATACAAATTGTTTACCTCCATAACTAACAACAAGATATATGAACGCTGCACAACAAACGGAATCCTAGAGGAGGAGCAAAAAGGCTGTATCCGAGGATCAACTGGATGTAAACATCAATTAACCATTGACGCTGTAGTCCTAAAACAGGTTCAAACTAGGAAAAGGAACTTAAATGTATGTTACATTGACTACACCAAAGAATTCGACTCAGTCCCTCATGATTGGCTCATAAAAGTGCTAGAAATATATAACATATGCCCCAAAGTGAGAACTGTGCTTAAATACATGATGGAAAAGTAAACATAACAAGAGGTATATTTCAGGGTGACATTTTATCACCGTTGTGGTTCTGCTTGACAATGAACCCACTGTCAACCCTTCTGAATGACTCCGGCATTGGATATAAAATCAACAATAGAGATAGACAAAAGCTATCTCTATTGTTGCTATTTGCTCTATTTGCTATATATGGACGATCTGAAGCTCTACAGTCAGTGCCAAACGGGACTCCAAGCGCTGATTGAAACAGTGAGGACTTTCTCACAAGACATCTGTATGTCTTTAGGGCTGGACAAATGTACCATTATCAAGATTAACAGAGGGGGTGTTGCAGATGCGGAGGAGCCATATCGCGATATTTATGGCCTGCCACCTCATGAAACATATAAATATTTAGGGATAACTCAAAACCTGCGAATTGACCACTCCCAATTGAAAAAAGTATTTACCGAAAAATACAAGAGCAGGATGACCAAAGTATTAAACATCAAACTGTCAGCCAAGAATCAAGTCACAGCTATCAATTCCTGGGCTATTCCTGTACTCACGTACACTTTTGGGATATTGAAATGGTCCGAATCTGACCTTAACGAGTTAGATAGACTAACCCGCCGTCTGATGACAAAATTCCAATTCTTGCACACAAATTCATCGGTAAAAAGGCTTTATCTTTCCGGAAAAAGCGGAGGCCGAGGTCTAGTGGACATCTACAATCTATGCCGAACGCAAGAAATGAACCTAAGACAACGACTTCTAGAATCGCAGGACCGCTTAATACATTTGATCGCTGAGGAGGACAAAGGGTTCACGCCATAGACGGAAAAAAGTTTAAAAAGTTAACAAGCAACCGAACAATGATGCTTTAAACTTAACCCGAATTCTGAAGATGATCGCTAATAAGTTCGAAACGCAGTACACTCATATGTTCTAGTGAAAAAAATATAACTTTGGTTTACCACCCTGTGTCCAACAGATTTGGAAAATAAATAAAAAAGGTCATTTTAATAGAAACAACTTTTGTATTTAATTTTTTTTGTAACAATCCGTATTTATAATATACTTCTAATATAATCTGTTACTTACCGCAATTTCATTCATCGTATTTTTGCGCTTACTTATTTTTTGATTAAAATAGTCCTCTAGCATAAAAATGTCAACTTCTGATAAATTTGAATTTGAAATTTTGAATCTACTTTTATAAATCCCGGTTCAGGTGAATATATTTCGCGCTTTCTAGCTCTTTATGTTTGAACTTCAAAAAGAAGGAAGCTAAAAGCATAACATTTTTATAGTCTGCTTTAATGGTTTCATGATAAGATAAAATTGCAAAAGAAAATGTTTTTTTTTTGTTTGTTTTGATACTTTATACTGGGAAAATTGACAACTAATTGAGTAACCGTATTAACCCTCATTTATTAACATAACTGAAATAAAGTTTGAGAACTTACTAGTGAAAATCTAATCCAACAGCTATTATATTATGCCTAAATAAAATCTTCATCTTAATCAAGGCAAATCGATAGTTTTTATACTAACCAGCTAGTTTCTAAAGCATTAGCGTATCTTTGCTGTTTTGTATGAAGTAAAATAACCAAATTAGCGGTGACATATACAAACTTTAAGAATCGGTTTTAACTTTAAAATAACAATCAAATCAATTGAATAAAATATCGTCATTTTGTTTTCAAAAGTTATTATTAAATTTGCTGGGTTATTGATTAGCTAGGCACGCCATATGCAAATCAAAATGAAGAATCGAAAAATTAACATTTTGTTTTATTTACAGCGCAAAGTGAAGCAAGCAAGTGAACGCGACTTTAGGTATCAGGTGAGTTAGTCAGACTTCGTAGATTATCATAAATCTGTAGTATTTCGAGCTTCTCCTTTATGCACCCTTTTTTTGTTAAAGAACTCAAAACAACGCTTATTAATAACTTGAGCACAATATTATGCAGAAATCTTCTCGATTCCTCCTATTCCGGTTGTTGGCTAATCGAACTTGCTGACGTTTCGCCATTGACCCTGTTGACTTATTCAGAGCTAAATTGAAAGTGGCTCGCATTCTACTGATGAGTTTATTTATCGTAGTCTTAAGATTATTTCATGGACATATGGACTCAAATCTTTACCTTTCACCAATATGGGAATCAGTCATCTTAAGCTCCGCCCCCCTCAAACAATATATAAGCAGATACAGTTAAGTCCTGAAGATGTCAGGGTCATTGGCGAAACGTCAGCGAGTATTCATCGACAACCGACGCAAGAGGAATCGAGAAGATTTGTAAACAGTAGCTGTGAAAAAGAAAAATACTCGTACACATTGTGAAAGGGTGAGGATCAAAAATTGTTTTATTTATATTTATAATTGATTTTTCTATTAAATCATTTTTTGTACGTTTTAGCGTTTAGGTCATTTTGTCCGGCTTTTTTTGCGATAATCCTCACTTAATCCAAATATGGAATTAAAATTCACGTCCTCCAATGGCCGAAAAAACGTATTCTTTAAGTTTTTTATGTATTTTGCAGCATGAGTTTGTGAGAAAAAAAATATTTGGGGCCTCGTCGATTATATGAAATTACAAACGGAAATGATTGATACTTAAAAAAAGAACTAGAAGAGAAGAAAGTTGCAGATATTATATTTATATGATTATTTTTATCTTAAAATTAAGACACGACTTTTTTCCATGTCTCCATTGTTTTAACGAACACGCTTTTCACAAGCGTCTCGGAAGGAAATTGTAAAATTATTTCGGCCCTAAAGCAATATGTATTTTTCGTAAAACTCCGTCGATATACTTATATTTTGTGTACAGAGCATAATGAGAAATCTGGTGCGGAGATACGTCACTGTGGAACAGAGAAAAGCGGAGAATCAGGGCGTGACAGAAGACGATGTGAACGAAATTAAACAAGACATATCGGCATTTCGATTCGAACTCATCGAAATACTGAAGAATTCCGGAATGAATACGTCGACAGCTCACAGCGGCATGGGTAAAAGAAATTTCCATTTTTTTCGTTTCGGCGAATTTAACTAGACGATTTCATTGAATATCAACAAGAGACATAAACACAATGTTGCATTTCCAAACCAATTTTTACTTATTTGATATAACAACTAACAAAAGTTTGCTGCTATATATTATTTGTCAACATTTGTTGTTTATTTCAATTACACTTTAAAAAATGTTTTTAAGGTCTGTAGTATCTTTTGCATCAATATTTTTTGAAAAATTTTTCACTGTTACCATTAACTGCAACCGCCTTTTTACTTTAAAACGACATCTATCCAATTTGAAATACTGTGCTCTAACTCTTTACTAATATTCTGAACGAAAATAATTCCAAAGTTTCAGATGTCATTCTGGAATGGGGCGGACCGGAGACGATCTGGAGAGATATGCTTTTTTCACCATAACCCCCCAATGCTATTTGAAAGTCATTTAAAAAACGGAATAATCATCCTGTTGAAAAATGAATCCTTTTTCTGGTAGTTAGATAATTTCAATGGGCGGCAGCAATTGTTTTTGTAAGATACAGGAAACTTTTTTTTTGAACTCTCTGTGTGATATTACTGTCTTGGCAATCGCATAATCCTGTTTCTTCAATGACACACGTAAACTTAATACCTAGATTCGCCACTCCAAATAACTGAATTTCATTGCACTGGTATCCAATTTTTTGTTCACTTATTCGTAAAAGTTGATTATGTTTTCTGTTTACAAAGAAAAGTAGCGTTTCTGACTCCTAAAATAAAAATTGGATATTCTTGTAATAAATTCTACTTCGTTTTGCTCCTTTGTTACAATATTCTCAAACAAGTAGCTTTTGAAACTCGTCTATCAATCGCATGTGGTCACTTCTTTTGGTAGTTGAGTAAATCGAATATACGACAGTAATTGTTCTTGTAAAATTAGAGTATTGCCGAGTTTCATTGCCATCAATAAGAAGAAGATGTCCAAATCCTTGTCAGGACATCTTTCTTCATGCCATTACACATATAGAAAACTTAACTTTCTTTTTGGGACAACCTGTGTGATATCCGTCTCCTGATCTTAGGATAATTCTGATTCGTGAATCACCCGCGCAAACTTCAAACTTGGATTCTCCACTCCAAGTAACTAAATCCCAATTTTTGGATAATTTGCTCCATTTTTACAGAAAGAAGTTGGGATATTCCGGTAATGAACTCGACAAACAACTTAATCCCAATATTTTCGTTCTTGTGAAATTCGTGACCATTTTGCAGCTGAATATTTCCGTTTTGTTTAAACAGTGTGATAATGTTCTGTCCTCGAGGGGCCCTTTTTTTGTACATTATTCGAAGAGTTCTTTCCAGAGTTTTCTTGTTAGACAAACAAATTATTATTATTGATTCTTTTTCCACGGTCTGCTTAAAATAATTTATAATACAATTGCAATATTTATTATTTGTTAGAACCACATATTCTTAAATTAATTTAATTGCTCTTGTTTGAGTTATTTTGAATAATTAAAAATCAATCCAGAAATTCAACATCTCTTGGGCCAATTCATATGCGACTGGGCTTGAATATATTGCTCACTTGTGCTTACAAAAATTTATCGTCATCCAAATTAAAGGCACAGGAGGCAAGAAGAATCGGCAAAAAGAGCGGCGGTTGATGAAGGGCTTCAACATTGCGCCGCAACCTTCGGCTACCTCAACATCCCTCCCTCCCGTAGCCGAATTCATAGCCTCACTCCAAGGACACCACAATCCCAACCACCACGAATTTTTCGGATCCACCTTCTCCGGTATCTTCAACTCGGTACCCAGAAAGCTTCACCACCACAGCAGTACGGTATCGTCATCGCAAGGCAGTATTAACGAGAGTCATAACAGAGATCACCGAGGTCTAGGAAGGTTCGGTGTCCCTACGTACAGATTAAGCACGAAAATGGATGTTATATTGTTTAGGCTTCACCTCAAACGAGGCCACATGCACAAAAGACGGTGGGGCACTTTGATAGAGGCAGCAAAAACCGCGAAGATGTCACGTCTCATAGGAAGGTCCCGTTCGGAAGACTCGGTGTGCAACAATTGTCACGAAAGTGGACATAACCATTCCCACAGCCATAGCAACAGTCCAGCATCCGAAGAGAATGGTGAGTATCTTAAGTTCAAATTTGTAAAGATTGTTTCGGGAAGGTGTATGCATAATAAAATCTCATTAAGTTAGAAAATTTGAAAAGAAAACTTAAACCACCGCATTTTACAATCAGATTTTATAATGATAATAATAGACGGAGTTGCAAATAAAATAAAACAAAACGAGTAAAAATTATTAAAAGAAAGATATTAGCAACAATAGTGTGCCAAGATAAGGTGCCATACCTACACTTAGACTAAATTTTGATAAATTTTGAGTTACGACCACGACTTCGGTAGAGTCCGATGATTTAGTAAAGATTACGTTGACGTCATTTTTTCCTGCGCGAACGCGATTATTTCTCATTGTCTCTCTCAAGCTGTGGTAAGTTCCTCTAGCAGCGGAATGACCCATAAGAGAATACATTAAAACGTCAATAACATGAACTAATAATGCGATGTTTGTATGTTTTTTTTTTTAATTTTACAAGCATTAAAATAATGCCTCAAAACTTACTGAAAAAGGTCTGTTTTTAAAGAAGTTAAATACAAATGAAAACACATAAATTTATTGTTGTAGGCAGTAGTAATTTTGTCGTTAGCAATAAAACCCTTTTTTTTTCGAGCTTTTGTTTATTTGTTTAGTAACACATTATAAATAATTCAAACAAAAGATTTTTTTTTTAAGTTGTTACATGACAAAACTACAGGCATAATAAAAAATATAATTTTTGAGGTTGAGGATTTATAATTATCACTTGGTATTTTCCCCGGTTACTAAAAAGTGATTCTTTATTAGTCCACGTCTCATCAAAATCACGATAAAAGATTTTCTTCTCCTCTCAATTAAAGTTTAACTCATTTCCCTTCCCTCCGTTATAATGGAATAACTAGCGGCAATATATCAGGTAAAAGTATTATTCTACATTTTTCTGAAATAGCCAATAACATTCCAGCTTCCATAAGTCCGTCGGACTCGAATCGCAGTATCGAAGCGAATGTCAATAACCCGGAGCCGGAGCTCCACGGCTTGGCTCACGGACTCGCGTTGCTAAAGAAGAAGCGAAAAAAATTCTCGGCTTCCAGAAACACCAGTCCTATAGTAGTCCCTTCTAGTAACATAAACGAAACTTTTACGAAGAAATTTGCGTCCACCAAGGTAATCCCCTCGATTATGGAGTCCGCATAGCTCTATTAGTCATTCGCTAGATACCGCAAGTGCTGAAGAGGGCTTCCAGCGTTCCCACGCGTGTACCAGAAGTTACCCAGACCGGCGGACATAACAAAACTCAGTCCCAACAAGATTCCGTCGAGCTGCCTCCTCCGGCCCATGGCCTGACGCCTTCGACGACGGAGGAGAGCGTCGCTGCCGCCAGTCAGAATATCCATTCCGGTAACACTTCATCCAGGGACCTTTTGCTGTACAATTCGTCGTCGAGCAACCAAGCTACCGGGTCCACACAAACTCCCGACGACGAATTTAAGAACAATTATCCGTCTCTGCCTAAACTGCCTGGTATTATCCCCATTGGAGGTAACACTAACGGTGGGTGGTTGTAAAACAGGCCTAAACGCGCGTTTAATCGATATTATCAGACCCGGTTTGGGATTCTATCGATTACATATCGTGTAGTTCCGGATGGGGTTTAGATGTGCTAAGCTTGTCCGCTCTTCTAGGGAATGTTTAGAGCGTGTTTAGTGGTGGTTAAATGGGTTTATATGGATTTGCTTGATAACTAGACATTCTAATGTGAAGAAGAAAGTTTAAGTTTGTTATAAATTCAGCTTGATAATTGGGACTTGATCCAACTAACATTTATATGTTTTAAACTGATATCACGTATAAAGATAATGGCCCCATATTTATTTTTAACTGAGAGTAAGTTTTACAACACCTCGGAAATAACGTTAGAATATTTTTAGAGGTGATTCTGTATGAAAAACTAGAATATTTTTTATATGAACACAAATCCATAGTTTTCAAGATACAACCCAAATTTATATTAAAAAAAAGTCAAAACTAACCTGATTTTTGTATGTAAATGTTACATATGTATCAAAAATTTAGATACTAATGTTTTTTTACCACCAATTTTTATAACTACGGAGCCAAATAAGGACGAAAATATATATATTAAGGAAACTTCAAACTAACTTAAATTACTAAAATACCAAACTATCGGCTATTCTTCTTCTTCTTAGAGTGTATACGTTTCCCTTAATTGCAGCATTGTCGAAATTTTGAAAATTGTGAATTCCTGTCCATTGCCTAATATTCCGTAACCGCTACAGTTTCTTTCTTCCTATTCCCCTTTTTCCTCCTTCGATCTTATATTGGAATTCATTCTTCTCTCTTAATATGTCCCAAGTGGGATATTTTTCTACACCTTAAATTATTCGAACGCTAATTCTGGACAATCTTTATATTATAAACGGTCTATGGTGTTTATAAAAAACAAATGAAAATAGCCCTTTCTCTCTTGACATATCTCTATATCATTTATTTACACTACATTTCATTTTGAGTCCTTGTCATTTTATTTGGTTTTGCCTCAAAGTTGACAGCAATGGATTTTTACTTTTCACATTATTATTAACATGTATTATTATATATACAGGATTATTTGCGGTGAGTGGAGGATGACTTACGGTAAAAACCTGAAACGTTGGTTACTTAGTTAAGCGAATATGAGCTATCTACGTAACGTATATCAACTTTCGTTTTTTGAATGGCATACCCTGTATATTATTGCATTTTTCGATTCTGGGAAACATTCTGACACTTCTTCATGCACTTATCTTGAACATTTTCGGAAATAAAAAATACTTGTTAAAAAATTTGGCAACAAACAACCCGATATAAAATAATAATTTTATTCACAACCCGTACAGATCAACACTTCAATTTTTTTTTATTAAATTGCTTTATCATAATATAGTATGGTTATTAGCTTATCGCGTGAAGGGCGTTCATAAGACAAGGCCCAGTTGGTAAGATATAAAAATCCATGTTACGTGGGAATTTATTATGAAACAATTCTTTGACCCTCACCATAAATGTAAAACAAATTGAAAATATCTGCTTTTGGATAATTATGTGCCATCTTGCTTTCTCAAATAAATGCAACTTTTAAGTATTAAAATGCGATAAAATGAGAAATCCGATTGCATCAATTATTTTTTATCACAGGAAACCTCCAATGGCCGACCAGAGCCTACTACCCAGATAAAACGTGTTTCCTTAATTCGTTTTAATTGTAATATTTTAAAATATATATACCATAATTTGGTACTTTTAAATTGCATTTATTATGATGAAGCAATTTAATAGAAAACCACAACCAAAAATTCACGTGTTTAGCTTTATGGGTTGGGAAGACAATTAATATTTTATATCGGGAAGCTTGTTACCACATTTCTTAAAAAGTGTTTTTTATGCCCTGAAATGTTTAATGTTAAATGTTAAAAACTAAAACAAATCGACAGACAGGATAGAAATTCAGTTCCGAAACATTTTAAATTTAAAAAATATATACCACCATGCAACACGATCTATAAGAATCTATAGGTATCTTGCTATTTTAGCGCTAGTAAGTATTTTAGATTTTATTTCATTTTTTAAAATTTCTATCCGTTTTTTCACAAATTGCGAATATTTCTACGAAACCATCTATATACGATAAAGCAACTTTTTTTACTTTTATTATTAAATCTTAATTGTTTATAATTAAAAAAAAAAATAAAAACGGAACATTTGACTGGTAAATACTAAAGGGCAGCGCATGAATTATTTTTGTAAGAACTCGAGATTAAATTTTAATCCGCTTGTACATGTTCCGCAATTTTCCTCTTTGAAATTCCATTGTAACCGCGTGTGTCCATTATTGTATTTTACAAATCATATTTATGTATGTTCGTACCAGAAAATGAATGCATGACCTAAATTTTTTAAAAGCGCTAATTTTACGTAATTAATCTTAGGCGGTAGATTGCAACATTTTGTATCGTTTTTAAATAGATATAAATTTTTCCACAAATGGACCATGAAACGTAAGTCGTTTTAAACTGCAGGGTCTTAACAAAGCCTGTTGCCAAACATCGCGTTCCTTGCATGTTGCATTGTTAAATATACAAAAAAAAAGTTTTTTTAAACTTGACAGTATTAAGTATAAACAACATTCCGGACCTATGATTATGCGGGGTGTTTAACAAACAAGAGCGAAACATTTTTGGGGGTGATTTCTTGTTCCAAATCAAGGGAAGATTATTATATCAAAAGCCAACGCTCAGCAAGATATCGCCCTACAGGAAAAACTATTTTTTAAAAGCTTTATTTAGAAAATTTTCGTTTTCTGCAGTAATGTCATCAAAAATTTAAAATATCAAATGTAAGGTGTGTTGAAAAAAAACATTTTAAAAATAACGTATTAATATATATTTCTGAAACTAGTATATATATATATATATATATATATATATATATATATATATATATATATATATATATATATATATATATATATATATTCTCACGTATTGATTCACGGATGGAAAAATGTGATGACACTATACTCCGGGATATCATCCGTTCGCTCGTTGAACTCCGACTGGAATCCTGCATCCGACTGGAATCCTGCAAATCCTGCATCCGACTGGAATCCTGCAGACGTTTCGCCAAAATCTCACTTGGCATCTTCAATGCTCGCGCTCCGAAAGTGTTCGAAGTGTTTTCGGAGCGCGAGCATTCAAGATGCCAAGTGAGATTTTGGCGAAACGTCTGCAGGATTCCAGTCGGATGCAGGATTTGCAGGATTCCAGTCGGAGTTCAACGAGCGAACGGATGATATCCCGGAGTATAGTATCATCATATATATATATATATATATATATATATATATATATATATATATATATATATATATATATATATATATATATATATATATATATATATATATATATATATATATATATATATATATATATATATATATATATATATATATATATATATATATATATATATATATATATATATATATATATATATGTGTATATATATATATATATATATATTCATGCCTGATTCATGCCTGATTCATGCATAAACTATGAATAACTTCTTTTAAAACATTTTATTTTTTACAAATCTTCTCGATTGTTCCTGCTTCGGTTGTTTATAAATCAAACTTTCTAACGTATCGAAAATCATCCTGTTGGCTTTTTCAAAGCTTAATTGAAACTGGCTCTCATTCTACTGTGCGTTCGGCCACGACTGACGAGTTTATTTGTCGTAGTGTTAAGGCAATTTTCTGCTAGTTGATATGGGAATGAGTCATCAAACATGGTCCATCTTTAGCTCCTCCCCACTCAAACAATATATAACCAGATATAGCAAGTATTCATCTACAACCGACGCAGAAGGAATGAAGGAATCCAGAAGACTTATAAACAGTACTACAGTAGCATGTGAAAAAAGGTATTTGCTAAAACCTTTGTAAACGGTTTAAAACTAAAAGTATGCAATTATAACCTGTCTTCGGTTGTTGTTTATCTATTTGTTCTAAAAAAAAGGTGATTAGTTTTTTGATAAAGTTTAGAATTAAACCGCAAATGAGCATTTAAAAATTGTGGAAATAAAAGAAGTTGGGACAACTTCACTGTGGTTGACAAGTGCATAGCAAATCAACGGGGTGCTTTTTTGGCCCCCCAAAAAACGAAAACAAGTTGTTTTGAGACCCAAAACTGCTTCATCTTTAAAAAAAGGCATAAGGCTTTAGGATCTATAATTTATAACACCATTATTAGAAATGTCAAGAATGCTATAAAAGTTTTTTATCAAAGCTAAGGTAACAGGGATCAAACGTTTTATAGACAACGGTTTTATACGTAACGGAAGCTTTTTGCATGGAATATTATTCTTACAAAACTTGTAAAACCAATGTTTTTTTTATAAAAGCTAAGGTTGCATATAAATCCATTATAAATAAAACCTTAAGCTGCGAAAAAGGTTAGTTAGAAACGTCTCGTGTACAATTATGTCATGTATCTGCACTCTCCTTGCTGAATAACAGGACGCAGGACGAATTAACCAGAAATGGAAAACAACATTTAAATTTGCTACCTTGACTATTTAAGTGCGATTAAGTTTCTTAAATTTGATTTTGTTTTCTAAAATTTTTATTCAACCACAATATCTGCCATGTCAGTATTAATATAATTCACCATTATTTCATTATTATCAGTTTTTATTAAATAATTCGGATTTTATATTCCAAAAATTGCAGGAAACAAAAAGTTTCTAATTAAAACATAAAATATACAGAATTTTATTTTATTTTATATTGTTCTATTTATTTCCATTTTTAAGATAAAAAATAATAACATAATTTTTACGCTATATTTGTTGGGCGATATCTCCCCGATGGTTGGCTTTTCACTCAACATTTACATAACAAGCCACCCTTTATTTAAAAAAAAATATTTCTGCATTTGCTTTGAAGCACCCTATACGTGGTGTCTTGGAATCATATCCAACAAGTTTGGTGACGTACTTCGGTAACACCCTGTATATAAAAAATGCCTAAATAAATATATATTAGATCAATTATTTATATCCGTAGTTCTTATATCATATTACGTAGTCCTTAATGGTTTGTACATAATGTTTGACATGAGGCCTTCAACTGTAATATGAATTACTGAAAACATCTCATATTTATTGTATGTCATTCATTGGCAGTTTACGTGTGCATATATACCAGTGGACAAATAAACTATTTCGCCAAAATTCATTGTGCTTTATTTAATATCGATTCCATTGGAGAACAGTTTCAAATCATACATTTTAAAGAAAAAGCGCCGTTACTTTAATTTTTGTTTGTTTTTAGGTAAAAACATTGAAATTTTATACGAAATATACCCTCCAATCGCAATTCTATAAATGTTTCATACTAAGTTTGTATCGATAGTTATTTAACAAATCAGTTTCGACCAATGTAGTAAAGTTTTATATTAGAATCAACCGTGAACATGAACTAATTACTTTCTAATAATTACTACTAATAATCCGGTATAATTAGATATAGAAATAGTAATCAAATAATAAAATATCCAACAGCGCTGGATTTTGGATGACAAAATGAAAATTTTCGTTTTTTTTTTCTAAAATGCAAAGTTTTATCAAAAACTATTTCGGATATAAATTACAGGCATCTAGGCATCGCATTTTATAAGATTATTCGTATATTTTTGTTAGTAATGCTGTTTCATATTTCAATCATTTCACTAAGCCTTAACGCATTTTAATAATCGTGAAGATATTAAAAAAGGATTTACCTAGACTATTAATCGTGCTGTGTATGACGCGATTGCTGCCTGATGTAATTGTATAAAAAATAATTTTCTAGAATTTAAATAAATGCAACGACATGAGTTTGCTTAAGCCATCAGAGAGTCAAATAAGGAGCCAATAACCCAGTGAAAACTGCATCTCAATACTTTTATACTAATCTAAAATATGAATAAAAGCACACTAATAAAATATGAATTTTGGGAAACATTTTCACTTTGTAAGCTATTTATTATTGTCTTTATTGCTATATTCATTTACAATTCTTTCAAAGGGCACCATATTGCAGAAGGCGTTAAATATAACCATAATCCAATGTTGTCTGATCTATTTGGTCTATTTGCCGCCAAATATTTTGTTAGTTTTGGTTAGTTTTGGTTAGTTTCTGTTATTCTGTCGTTGAGGGTGGGTAGGACACGAGAGCATAACAGAAACTAACCAAAACTAACCAAATACTTGCCGGCAACTAGAGCCGACAACATTGTGTTAAGGTCCAACATTCAAGGCCTCTCAAAGATCACGTTTTGACATGCTTCAATGCGTTTGAATTCTACATCTAGATGGTTATTACATCGCCCAAGAATATGCATGCGCACTTCGTTGAATTTAAAGGTTTGTTCTCTTTTTACTTTAATTTTTATTTTTTACTTTTATATGTAGAGAAAGTGGGGAGAAATTTTGAATATAATTTGGAATATCTTACGAATAAATATCCAATAAACAACCCACTCTAATCTGAAAAGTTTAGCTATAGTATGTTAAACCGATCAAAAAAGTTAAATTCAGGTGAGATTTATGTAAAAAAAATATGGACAAATTAAGTTTTGCATCAGACTTCATGGAATACGGGCCCCTAGTAAAACAAGTGAAGATAATTAACAGTTTTATATAATGATTTTGTTAACAAAAAAACTGAAAATATCAAACCAAGAACTAAACATTATTTGCAAAAGTCACAAATATATGAATTTTTTTTTCGGCGCCGAAATATTGTCCGTGAGTTCATTGATTGCACATAAAGCATTGAATCCATAACTCTACTTTCTGGTGATCAGAAATTGACCATCACAAAATAGGCATGCTGCATCATTATCATCATTAACAAAATGTCGTCCATATTCTTCTTCTATTCTCAGAATCTCTGGCCTCATTGTCTTTTGCTTGATTCCTTTGGTCGTCCTTGTATTTGAAAAGACTTGTCGTTTGGTACATGCTATCTTAGGACTGCTGATGGTGGATACCTCTAAATCATTTTTATAAAGTGAAAGGGTTTTGGATTTTGGATTTGTTGGATTTTCTTCTCCGAGTGGTATTTTTTGCGATGGAAGGTAAGAGTGAAATGTCACTTGGAACAGATGATTCTGGGATACCATGCTGGAGATATGTTTTTTCAACCGGAATTTGTTAAGATAAAAATCTGCATCTGAGAAAATGTGACAATTGAAGGGGTAAATTCCCGCCTCCTTAAAACCAGTAGCAGCTATTTCATCACACTGTGATTTTAAAAGTAATAATTGAAATATGATTTTCACGAAGTAGAAGTAGAAATAGAAGAATAATTTTCAAGTTTCGCGTGTGGCTTTTGTTGGTTTGAGAAAACAGATTCTGTTGCACCCACCAACTTGGATGTGCTGCGTAAATCGAATCAAGGGGGCGTCTAACCAACTGCGTCCCGCTACACTATTTTTAAATGAATGAGTAATTCCATTATGAACTGCTAAAATATATGCCGTTTTCCGAAGATCCGTTCTCGTAAGACCATAGTAAATAGCTTCCATTGAAAAAATATATTGAATAAGTTCTTCATCTATTACATTTAAATTAATTCGTATTTGTCTTTCCAACAATCTTTGAAGTGTAATTCGTGGCACGCTGAACTGTTTGCTGGCAATTTTAAAACTCATTAGTTTATTATTAACAACGTAGCTTTAATCATATCTTCACGTGTCCATGTTTATCCTAAGCTCTTTGATATAAACTTCGGATACGAGGTGCGCGCTATTGGCCCATATTAACAACATTTCACCTGATTATAAAAAAGCATCTTATTTCTCTTCCACTGAGTATTTAGGGTAACAAAGGGGCAATTGCGACAAATTAGTTGCGGTAAATTGAAGAGGCAAGCCTTGGAAACAAATTAAAATAGTGAATTTGCCAGTAATACATTTATAAAATGAAAAACATAAACAAAACTCTGTAAAATCGGCAGTACACGAAGGTACTGGATAATTCCGAACATAAAAAAATATTCAACGAACGTAAGAAAACAGTGTATAATTTTTTTTAAGTGATATTTCTTTACCAAGTGCCCGCAAATATTTTTTTTGCTGCTTTTTCTACTACACAACTTATGGACCCAGCCTCCACAGGATACCCCCCCAATACCAAATTTCATTCTTGCGATATTCTCGACAAACTAAGCAAAGTTCCCCTTCAATCTCATTAAAGATATTCCGGGGATCTACATCTACATCTTCGTCATCATTTTTCATCAATTTCATCGTCACTGGATGTTTCAAAAACTTTTTTTGCTGCCTTTTTGTTATTCGTAGTTTAACAATTTTTTCGACAACGCTTTTGCAAAGGTGCTTCTTTTGCGGCTCTTTTTCGCTATTTTTCTTCCAATAAAGACAGTTGATTTAGTTGGTATTAGAATAAATAATATCTTCAAATGAAGTGTTAATTCTGTTATCGTTTTCATTGAGATAACTAGCAGGTACATGGTCAGAAAAAGTGGACACAGCTTGAGATGTTACCCATGACACAGTAGTGCATGATTGTTATTGTGGGCACAGAAGTTGCTTCATCAATTTGGTTGAGACTGCGCGCATAAACGCAAATGTTTTTTAGTCTATATTTAGTCTATTTAGTTCATATTAGCGTTTCATTATGTAATTCGCACAAATGCAGGGATCATATTCGGACCACTTCCTCTACTATATAAAAGCCGACTCTAAAGCCATAACGTCAACTGCACTTATATTTTCTTTTTATTATTATGTTAAATATTTATTTCTATTTTCGGAGGGCAACATTAGCATGACAAATTAACTTTAATCTATTATACGCTTTGATTCGCCATTCAGCCTACTTTATTTTCTTAACCGTGAATAACCGATAATACGTAAAATTCGTATTAATTCGACGATACGATCGATAGAAATTGAGAATGCGCAATCAGCGCACCGTTCCGGCCAATGAACGGAGACAATGTTGGAAAACTCGCGGTCGATTTGTTGCATTTGGCAAAGTGACGTGACGTGACGTTTTGTTTAAAGATTAATCCCTGTTGCTTAGATCGAAATTAGGCGATTATTCAATCGCGGGGGTGGTTTTCCATTCCGTTCTACTAGCTGTTTCCTTCTTTCGCTGCGGTTGCGTCCAATACGTAATCGGGAGTATGAAACCTGTCATTTTTGCTTTATGGGTATGCCTAGGCGTTTATTTTGAGGTAATTTTCGGGTTTGATTTGTCCGAAAATGAGATCGATCATCACGAGGGCCACAACCATCCGAACCTAAAGTCTCCAGCAAGCGAATTACCACGTAAGTACCTACACTGTTTTATTTAATGCTACGACAATACCGAATGTATAAAAATAGGAAAATCTAATTAGAAAATTGTATTATTTTAATTTTTTCCCAACAAACTTTTGAACAATTTTTATGGGTCCTCTTTGGGATTATGGAAATAAGAGATGATTTTATTTGTTTGCTAAATATACTCGATTGATCAAAGTAGGAAAAAATATGCAGTGCGTCCCACTTAAGAACTCGTCATCCTTGTAAAATCTTTGTTTGTGATTCGATTTTGATAAAGAAATTTATTGGATAGATCTCTTAAAACTGTGTTAAAACCTTGTTCTACTTATTGCTTCAACTTAAAGTACTGACCAACTGGAACTATTTAACAAAAGATAGACAAGAGAGAAGTACTTTGGGATTTAAAAAACAATCATTTGGCAACGAATTCTTATTTAGGAGTACTTGTAACCCAACTATACCAATTTCTATAATGTTTCATTTCAAATGTTTGAAATATCATTTGTGCCCCGCTTAAGGCTGTACACCTTTGTTTGATTTTTATTTAATAATTTTCTTTTTTGTTGGATAGATCACTCACTACACACGCACTAAAACCTATGTTTCTTATTACATAAACCTGAAGCCAACTGGGACTAATTTTGTCAAACATCGAGAAGGGCTATTAGGGATTTCTTTACGAATAACGTATCAACGAATTCTTATTCAAGACTGCATAAGAAATAACTATACTAATTTCTATGAAGTTCGAATACAGGGTGCTCGAAATATCGCAGCCGCCTCGCTTACTCCTGCACTGAAACGGTTTTTCTCATATAGCATCGACTGAAGTAGTGACTAACTGAACTAAATTTTTAGAGATTTTTTTCAAATTGAAAATGACAACGGATATTCAGGACTACCTAAAGGTAACTAAACCAATGACCAGAGCTTTTAATGTTTTGTGCTCGGGGCAAGTTCGACGCGGGTAACGCGGAGGAGTTTCGCATGCATTATAGACGAAACCTTAAGCTCCCTCGATACAGTTTACGATACTGTTTAAACCAAATTATCCCATATAGCTTTTCATTTACGGCTAATAATTTAAATAAAGGTGGATCTCCCACGGTTCCTGGTCCAAGAATTTTTTCAATAGAGCAAATGGTTTTGGAGAAAATATTTTTTTTTTCTGAAACTATGCAATACGCTGTAATAGTCTAGACTGAGCCCCAGGAATAATTATTTTCAAATGTATTTTCTCAAATATCTCAAGCAGCGTATGATAGACAAAAACCGTAAATACAACAAATGGTGCGGAATATAGTCCTTCTTAGAGCAATTAGCCATACTTTTTACGAATTTTGATTTACGGCTAATAATTTACTTTGGAAAAAAACAGGGTCTTTTAGATGTTGGTCCATAATTGAAAAATCCTTTATATAATAAAAAAAAACCTAAAAATCTTCCACAGTTTCTGGTTCAAGATTTTGCCGATCGGGTTAATCGTTTTCAAGAAAATATTTTTTTCGGGGAGACAAAATAAGCCAATAAAAAAATTAAAAAATATATTTTGCAGTATTGGATGGCGCCAAGTTTTAACAGTTTAAATGTAATTTCAAACTTCTATCTCTCTGCTAAATTTGAAGTCGATAGAATCCAATTTAAGACACTTGCTTCATTTTTTAATATAGCACTGAATAAATTGAATACTCTGTCCAACAGGTGAAAACCTCAAATACAAAAGTGTTAGCTGTCTATTCTTATTCAAGAAATTTTTCGAATGCATGAACGATTTTCGATAATTGACCTTTTCCTTGAACTCTTGTAAACGCTATTTTTAATTTAAAAAAAATAATTCCCGAACCCTCAGCCTCCTAACGTTATTTGCCTGCGAAATTTGAAGTCGATAACTTCAAATTTCGGACATTTATCGTGTTTCTTAACTTCAAATTTCGGACATTTATCGTGTTTCATAACGATGTCCAAAAAACAGTCGAAAATCTAAAGTTGCCGTCGAGGGAATTTTTTATTCATTCAAACTGATAACATTCCTTAGTTGAAAAATAAGGATTACATTAAAAAAAATGGAAATAATGTGAAGTTAATGGGTCTATTAAAAAGACGAAAAGTCGATTTTAGACACTCAGGACTTTATAGCATTGGTTTTAACTCCAATCAAATTAAGGAAAAAGTAGTTTCACCAATATCAATTGCAATTTTGGAAAAAACTAAGTTGTTTAAAACAAAATGGAAATTAAATATTAGTTATTTCAATTAGGCCATCATATTCTCTATTCACTTTTCAATGCACCTTTGATTGTTGCTAGCTACTTTTCTTAACTCTTGTCTAGTGATGCTACGAGAAGCTTCTCTAATTCGACTGCAATTGCGGCCGTGATAAATAAATTTTACTTTTTAATATACCCCTTAGAAAAAAATTTAGCGACGTGATGTCTGGAGATCGCGATGACTAACAGATTAAAGTATTTTGGTTCAACCAATTCCTTACACCAGCGGAGAATCATCAAACTGCAAATACAAATTGTACCTACCCTTTAGAGGTAATTCATTAATTTTACGACTTTCGAAAGATCGGAGAAAAGTGATCCCTTTTAAATTTTCATGAAAAAAGTATGGTCCAATTATTTTTTGCGTTTAAAATTCCACACCACACGTTCACCTTAATGGAATATCTTCTCTTGCTACCCATTTTTCTTCACTCCACATTCTAATATTCTGAGATGAAACTGTAGCGTTTGAGTAAATGTTGCTTCATCAGTGTACAAAATATTTTCTGGACCCTGAGATATTCTAAGTACATACCCTGCAACCATACACAAAACTCCATTCTTCTTTCGCTGTCACCACATTCTAGAGTAAGCTGGAATTAGTGTTTAAAGACTTCTTTCAACTTCTTTTAAACTGTCTCCAGATGCAGTTTTTGGAAATATTTAAGTTTACATCTGCGTTCCTAATACCGGATCGGGGATATTCATTAAAATAATTAAGATTTATTTGACTTAAAGGAACAACATTATTGCAATGTTGGTTGACGAGTTTATTGGCAGTCCCATTTTGATGAAAATGTCGGCCAGGATATCTTTTATTGAACTCTGCAGCAGCTTCACGGAAAATCGCGCACTATCACCAACTAGACGTACGATTACCACAACAAAATGAAAATATAAATTAGCGAGTAAATATGACAGTCGAATATTCGCCTCTCCATGGCAAACTTGGTTTTACATTTCTGTTATCTTCATTATTAGATGAGAATTGAAAATCCTATCTAATGTTCTCTAATCATATCTAATTTTAAGAAAATCATTAGTGTCCTTAAGTGAAATCCATCCAACAAAAAAAGAATTATCAAAATTGAAGCATAAAGAAAAATTCTACAGCAGCAATGCTTAAGCGAAGCGCCCGCGATGTTTTGAACTCCTTGTATTCGAACTTCATGGAAATTAGTATAGTTATTTCGTATGCAGTCCTGAATGAGAATTCATTGACACGTTATTTGTAAAAAGTATAGTTATTTTTTACGTAGTCCTGAATAATAATTCTTTGACTCTCTATCTCTCATAGCCCTTCTCGATATTTGACATAAAAATTAGTCACAGTTGGTCATGACTTCAGGATGATGTAATAAGAAACATAAGATTTTACTGCGTTTTTGAGAGATCTATCCAACTATAAACGAAGATTTTACAAGGGTGTACGTACCGTTCTTAAGGGTACACAGTGAACGACTTAAATATGGAACAAATTCATTTATAAATCAGGTCTTAGATTTCAAGACGCGGGCATGTGTCTTTAATATTTTTTTTTTGGAATAAATAAAAAATGTACACGGTTGTTCAAAAAGTAAGTTTTGATACCAAGTTCTCTTTTTTTAAATTGTACATTTTTTTAAATCCATTTTAGAAATCTGCATCAAATTTCGCGCCTATACCTCTTTTCGTGAGCAAAATAAAAACCGAAATTTAATTTTGAAATGAACAGGTAAGTAAGGTAAACTCAGATAATTGAAATTTTATTTTTATTAGATATGGAGACAAAGAGAGAACTCAAGAAGTTTGTAATTTGTTCAAAGCAAAATATCCAATAAAACCCGTTATTACAATATCCGAAATGAATAAATTTGAGAGAAAATTTATAGAAACCATTTACTTTATTATTATTATTATTATTATTATTATTATTATTATTATTATTATTATTAATATGCTACTCGGTTTAACAGTTCCAAAACATGATTCAGGATATTTTCATTAATTTTCCTTATTTATTATCTAATTCTAAATTTGAGATCATCTAAATTTTGTGGTTTTTACTTATACATTTTTGTTTTTAAATATTTTTTTGTGGATGTTATGTGTGATTTTCTCTCACCCGTCAGGAATTATTTGCACTCATATCGTGCCATTTTAACAAAAAAAAATTGACTTCATCACTAAACAGTAAACAAATTTCAAACTTCATGAATTCTCTTTTTGTCTCCATATCCAATAGAAAATAAAATTTTTAATCTCTGGGAAGAAAAGTAATACCTCATTTGTAAAAGATTTGAAATGAAAAACCGAATATTGGATATGCTTTTTCTTCCAATTATTAAATTATTATTACCATTATTTATTATTAAACTGTTATTTCCACTTTTGCTTTTCGCCAGTTCTCTGATGTCACTTCTCTAATGCCTTGTTCAAACAGTAGCGTCACTTTGAAGGTACTGTCTGTTACCAATCCCTTTCACTTGGGCCTAAATTTTCTTAAAAGAGTTAATTTTTCATGGTTATTACTGAATTATCAAGAAGGTACTTTTGTTTTACCAAAAGTGTTAAAAAATATCCGAATTCATGTCCTGATGGAATCTCTCGTATGAGACGAGTTTAAGGTTTGAAAACATTTATTAAAAATCCCTTTTCCATTTAATGTTGACAATTATTAGCCTCCCCCCTTTTCCTGAATGCAGCAAAGAACCGTCAATTTTTTATAAAATATAACATTCATTAGTCCACGTCTTTTCAAAACAAAATACTTTCTGCTGTCTTGGGTACTGTCTTATACATCTCAAATATTTTCCTCGCCAGCAAACAAGTGCTTTACATTTATTATTGTCTTTACTTTTTCCTTATATGTTTAAAAAAGATATTTTTAAATGATGTTGAAATTTTGTAGATGAATTGAACATTTTGAAACTTAGAAACGTCTCGCATAAAGACCCCGGCGTGTCGCTGGTGGACGGACCAATCAGTCAATTCCCAGCGTACAAATTCCGGCTCCCCTACGAAAATATTCCTTTGCCGAATTCCTCGGTCATCACGAAAAACTTCAACGTGTCGAACGGATTTACGGTCGTATTTTTATATCGGTAAGTTTGCCATCTGCAACATACAAAAACGTACCATTATTTATACTCTTGAGTAACATAAATGAGATGACACAGTTTCGATGGTACTGTCGAAGGTTTTGCAGATGTGCGTGACCCTATAATAAAGCATTTGAACAAGCATCTGATTTCTCCATTTGTTGTGTGCGTCGTCCTTCAGGATTAAATATTAGTATCAATCTTTTATCGTATGATAATGATAATGATACTGATTCATCCATATAAACGACAAACACATTTGTTCGACAAACCATTATTATAAAATAAACATAGATATATAATTTAAAAGGTACTCACTTGCACTCTTTACGTCGCTGAAAAGTACTCAAATTCATTTAGGTCATAAAATGCCTTTGTTATCGCAATCGCATTAAAAGTGGAAGGATTTGTAGTCTCTCGCAACTCTGGAGGTAATATTTTTAAAAGAAGATATCCTGCATATTCAGGTGCAACAATTGTAGTTTTGTGTGTGCAGCGTGTGTCACATAAAATGACCCATATATAAATTATAAATACATAAGTTTAAAGGAATTTTTAGATTATCTACTTTTGGGATAACGCCTTACATTTTAATGCATTTTTGAAATCTTATCTTATTTAGTGTACGGCAATTTTTTTAAAATACACCAGTCGCGGGCGTAGGGAATTTCACCTGTCCATTTTTTCCAACATTGATAGTACGCCACTGATTTCTCATAAAATAAAATTTATTCTTACAATTTACGATCATTTCTAAAGAAATTTAATTTGTAGATTTATTTCAATCCGATGTACGGTTTTCGCTTAAAAAAATAAAAACCTCTTCGCTGCATTGCAATAACAATATCGTTATTTCAGGGATTTTTTTTTATTTTAAAATGAAAACCGTTCGACAGACTAAAATAAAATGACGCCCGCAACTGGTGTATTGTCAAAAAACCGTGGCCTAAATAATGCCTTTTGATACATAGTACATGTGTGCCAAATTTCATTAAAATATTTAAAGTGGTATTACAGACATTAAAAAAAGATATTTTATTTTTGAAAATATTACCACCCTGTATTTCAAAAGTTATGAGGTTTATGTTCATAAGAAGTTTTCTTTTATAGAAAAATCACCCTCTTTGTTATTGACATTCAATTAGAAAACATCCTATACGTAAGACTTAGGTTTCATAAGTTTATGTATATATATATATATATATATATATATATATATATATATATATATATATATATATATATATATATATATATATATATATATATATATATATATATATATATATATATATATATATATATATATATATATATATATATATATATATATATATATATATATATATATATGATGACACTATATTCCGGGATATCATCCGTTCGCTCGTTGAACTCCGACTGGAATCCTGCATCCGACTGGAATCCTGCAAATCTTGCATCCGACTGGAATCCTGCAGACGTTTCGCCAAAGTCTCACTTGGCATCTTCAATGCTCGCGCTCCGAAAACACTTCGAACACCACAGTGTTCGAACGAAGTGTTTTCGGAGCGCGAGCATTGAAGATGCCAAGTGAGATTTTGGCGAAACGTCTGCAGGATTCCAGTCGGATGCAAGATTTGCAGGATTCCAGTCGGATGCAGGATTCCAGTCGGAGTTCAACGAGCGAACGGATGATATCCCGGAATATAGTGTCATCACATTTTTCCATCCGTGAATCAATACGTGAGAATATATATATATATATATATATATATATATATATATATATATATATATATATATATATATATATATATATATATATATATATATATATATATATATATATATATATAAATATATATATATATATATATATATATATATATATATATATATATATATATATATATATATATATATATATATATATATATATATATATATATATATATATATATATGATGACACTATATTCCGGGATTCCAGTCGGAGTTCAACGAGCGAACGGATGATATCCCGGAATATAGTGTCATCACATTTTTCCATCCGTGAATCAATACGTGAAAAAAAAATTATATATATATAGCAGAGCCATCGAAGTGTTAAAGAGTGGTGCGGTATTATAAAGGATAGAATTGTTGACCCCATTTTTTTTTAACGGAAAGAATTTTTTAATTTTTCTTCAAAATACAATAATACCAGAAGTAAAAACAATTGTGGTCATCAAATGATAATTTTTTTAAGAGTAAATTTCGAAAATATAATTGGTCAAAATGGTAACATTGCGTGGCTACCGCGAAGTCGCGATTTTACACCCATGGACTGTTTTTGCGGGGCACTATAAAGGATCCTGTGTATAAATTGCAAAATAACTATACAGTTCATGACCTTACGGAAAAAATTAGACAACAGGTTCTTGCATTAAATAATAGTGATAAGGTAAGAAATCCGGTCACCAGCATTATGACGCGCTATACAATGTGTATTGGAGAGGATGGACAATATATTGAAAAGTATTCACCATATTTAAGTTTTTTTTTTAGTTATTTCGTTCTTTTTTTTGTTTTGTAGATTTATTTATTCACATTTGTTACCTTGTTTAGTTAGCCGTTAGCCTATAAACTTAAATTATTTATTTTTGTTATTAGGTATTTTCAATTAAGCAAGATAATTAATTATTAAATGTTTCTTTAAATATGAATTCTGAAGTTGTAAACCATTATAAATATATATATATATATATATATATATATATATATATATATATATATATATATATATATATATATATATATATATATATATATATATATATATATATATATATATATATTTATATATATATTTATAATGGTTTACAACTTCAGAATTCATATTAAAAGAAACATTTAATAATTAATTATCTTGCTTAATTGAAAATACCTAATAACAAAAATAAATAATTTAAGTTTATAGGCTAACGGCTAACTAAACAAGGTAACAAATGTGAATAAATAAATCTACAAAACAAAAAAAAGAACGAAATAACTAAAAAAAAAAACTTAAATATGGTGAATACTTTTCAATATATTGTCCATCCTCTCCAATACACATTGTATAGCGCGTCATAATGCTGGTGACCGGATTTCTTACCTTATCACTATTATTTAATGCAAGAACCTGTTGTCTAATTTTTTCCGTAAGGTCATGAACTGTATAGTTATTTTGCAATTTATACACAGGATCCTTTATAGTGCCCCGCAAAAACAGTCCATGGGTGTAAAATCGCGACTTCGCGGTAGCCACGCAATGTTACCATTTTGACCAATTATATTTTCGAAATTTACTCTTAAAAAAATTATCATTTGATGACCACAATTGTTTTTACTTCTGGTATTATTGTATTTTGAAGAAAAATTAAAAAATTCTTTCCGTTAAAAAAAATGGGGTCAACAATTCTATCCTTTATAATACCGCACCACTCTTTAACACTTCGATGGCCCTGCTTATTAACTTTTTTCATTAAAAACTTATTCTTTGTTGAATAATAGTGGATTTTTTTTATTGTGCATGCCATGCGTCGTAAAAATCGCCTCATCGGTCCATAATGTTTTGTTAAAAATATCAAAATCATGGTGAAACAAAAATTGAATTGGAAGAAATTTATAAGGTTTTACTTGCCTTTTAAAATACGTCTTACAGCTGACATTGTCAGGTCAATAATTTTCGGGTAATTTAGTTAAGTATAATATTACATTCAATTTACAACTGATACAAGGGTGCTCTTTAATTCTATTAAATATTGTTTTTGTTGGTATTCTAGCGCCCGGAAACTTTCTTTGATACTCCCTTAATGCTAAGGCTGCACCATTGGTCAGGTAGCATTCATACAATTTTTGCCGTTCCTGAGCAGAATATTGCGGCATTGTAACCAAAATACTATAAGTTATTTAAAATATAAATAACGTATATACTACCAAAAGACTTGACAACTATGAACTTTTTAAATAGAAATAAGAAAAACCACAAAAACAAACAGAAATGTTAAAGTTTGTTTAGACCTTAATGCGCCAAAAAAAAAGATTGCGATATCATAACTAACTAAATATTTTAGTTGTATTATTTATTATTAGGTATAATTATTTAGTTGGCCTAAAAACTTTAATTATTTATTTTTGTTATTAGGTATTTTCAATCAAGCTAGATAATTAACTCTTAAATGTCTCTTTAAATATGAATTCTGAAGTTTTATGAAATATGTTAAAGTGTGTGGTATAGAGTCGATTTTTTGTTAATTTCCAAGTATTAATGGATACCCTGTATTGTTAGCAATTGGTTTCATTCGTATATGGGGAGTATTATATCTTTAAAAAAAGTAATATGTTTTTTCTATTTAAAAATACCTAATATTGACAACAAGTGACCTAATGTAGGCAGTTTTAAATTCAAGAAGAATTTATACGGGTGTTATCTTAAACCTGGAATATCTCAAAATGTAAGTAAAATTTAAATATAAGATAAATTACAAACTTTCCTTATTTTTTGTCCTAGAAATGGTATCTGAATAAAAATATAGTGTATAAACTGAGGCGCATCTGTCAAACTGATTGAGTAGTGCATCATCTCCTTAGCCTGTGGTTAAATTTTCGTTACAATACCTGGATCAGTAGCATCACAGCACAATTTTAAAAGCGGCAATCAGAATATGAAAAGAAAACACATTACCTCAATTTCTGTCTAAACTATGCAAAATTTGAATAGGAATTTGTTAAGGTTATTTTAATCAAGGATTCCAAACATGTCGAAATATTAGGGTGTGTCATTGGAAATAACAAAGTTGTTAACGGTTGATGGGGGAGGAGGGCGAACTTTTTAGTTAGGGACACCCTGCATCAACAAAATTATAATATTTTAAATCTTCAGTTTGGGTTTCCAGATCGTATAGTGGATCGTTTTATTTGGCACACGGTGTACACAAAATTCAAGCCTGTTAGCTTACCAAATTGCATATTTTTATCTCAAGGCATTTTGAAATGCCATAGTTTCGTTGCCACCGTGTATATAGAAGATGTTTTATACGCATTCGACTGGAGGTATAGAGGGTGTGTCATTTAATGAGCTCTAAATGAGTATTTAAAAATGTGGAAACTCATAAAGCACAAAAGACACCCGGTACAATTCTAGACTTAAAGATCAAGAAATTTTATTAAACTTAAGTCTTTTGTGCAAATATTGCTAGTGAGTTTAAAATATATTTTGCAAACCACATAACCCATGGTGCTAACTAATTACAATCAGGACTATTGGCATGTTTAAAAGATTAAAAGACGTTGAAAAAAATTTTGGAAGAAGTAAATCTAGACAAACATGACACACCATAAAATTACAAAAAATAGATAATAAAGCGCCCTGACAATGAGATTAATCTCTTAGATGCTTTTTTAAGTGAAGAAGACGAAATTGCAATCTCTATTGCTTCTGGAACTCCTCGTTTATGTTTATAATTGCTTCTTAAAAGGAAAAGAACTTTCAGCAGAATGGCTTACCGCTTACATACCTCTAATCTTTACAAAAAATTGGATGAAAAATTATAGTAGTAGAAGTGGATAGATCAGTTTTGCCTGCGTTACTACAGGCTGGGATCAGTCTCATATATGTTAAAGCCGTTTAATAAATATATGCTGCTTTTACAGGTAGCATTAAAATAGGATATAGGATAGCGGTCACAAAACGGCTTACCTATATTATATATAAACATATCTTAATGCAGCTTTAAACTACTGGAGATGCAGAAACATGGGATACGTACGCCTGCAGCGCCTTACAGCTTAATCGGGCCATGTTAAGTATCTTGGTGTCACAATAACAAAAGCGGGAAAGAGTGAATAAGAACCGAATAAGACAAGTAAAGTATGCGAAACAATTAAATTCCATGTTGGGGAGCAATCAAATTAGACCAAAAACTAAAATAAGAATATATGAGGCTATAGAAAGTAATAGACAGCCAACGGAGGTTGTAGGCTTACATTACAGGACGGGATGAGGAATGTTCATTTAAGGAAAAGAATGAATTTAGGAACAAATAAAAAGAAAAAGAAATTATCAAAAATGAAACCCTAATAAAAAAAGACGCCGACGAAGACTACAAAAAACCTGGAGACGAGGCGTACGAAATTCCGCAAGGGAACGTGAACGATGATGATTGGAAAAATAGGAGATTATGAAAACTAGGATGCAATGGACGACTCTATAACAAATAGCATTTATATATAACAACCTTAAACATTTGCTATTTATTTAAATTAAATTAATATTACTTTATTATTATCATAGGTATTAAGAAAAGTATATGATCACGAATTTGCATGTTCGTGTTTCCAAAATAATGAAAAAAGCCTTTTTACTAACCTCTGGAAAGCCAGTTCACCAAATTTCGCCACGGACTTAGCAACTCTCTTCTTTTCTGCTTTTACGCCGTAAGTGGGCGTAGTCCATAATTTAACCAACATCACCATCGATAGATGCCACGACTCAGTTAAAATTAAAATTTAGGAATTCCTATAAAAATGGATCACTTTTTGTGAGAAACCTGGTACACACCATCCTTACCAGATTTTTATATTTGCAGAGATCAACTTAAAATAAATGCTAGCAAGTCAAGCCTATTATTAATTTTTGGGAAAATTGCAAAAGAGTTGGAAAATTCAGTTCCAGTTAAGCCTTGAAGACGCCAAAATATTTGGAGGTTGTTTTAAAACACGAAAAATTAAAAGCTGTTGTCAAAGCTAGTAATTTTCGGGTACTGATCGACACAAACTCAAAATGCAAATCTCGTGATAGCAGATACATTCAGTGTACAGGGTGGTTCTAATAAACGTTACGAATAAATAAATAAATAATATTAAATACTTATTACACAACAGTATTTTTTGTGTATTTTCTTGAACGTTCCTTAGTATTTACGATGTTATTCTCCTACACGCGTCCCGAATCCTATTTTCTTTTAACATATCCCCACAAAAAAAATCTATTGAAATACCTAATACAAGTTATAGGTTTGTGTAAGGTCTTAAGAAAATCGAGATTTTTCAATTTAAAATGATCCAAATCGATTCGTTTATTGTGAACGTCATCCTTGAATAACAAAAATAATGACGCAATCGGATTTTTTTTTCGAGTGTGAAAACTCGTTTTTTTTTTAATTTAAATATTGGAAGAACTATTAGGTTTAGGTATGTATTATTATTAATAAAAGAATTAAATAATTTTAAATTCAAAACAAGATTTAAAAATAGGTCGTTCCATTAAAAAAATAATGATTTATTTTTCTTCCGGTTTTGAGTCAACCTGTATACTTTTAAATCATTGTAAATTATACATCCTAGCAATCTTTAGAACTTTGAAATAATGAACTTACTCGTTGACTCGCCCTGTAAATACATAATTGAATTTTAATATGTAGAGAGATTCTATACCTTCCGCCCCACATGATTAAATTGCCTGAAACAACATTTACTTACAGCACAAATAACTGTTATTTATTCCAGGCAGCAAAGAAACAATGTCGGAACTTTGTTGTCCGTCAACTCTCCTGGAAGACTCACGCCGTGGTTTCAGCTCGTTTCCAACTCCAGAACAGGAACACTGTTACTCAAATACAGACTAGAAAATTCTAACAAGCCGAGGCAAATCGAGTGGAGTCTGCCCAGGCACCATAAAAAATCTCCTCTAGCAGGTAACGCATTACCATTTAAATTGGTGGTGTTTATTTGGAAAGGCAATGGGTTTAAGCGTGGATATGGACCTCTGTATCCGTGGACTATTCCGATGGTGTTGTTAGACTGGACGTAGATTGCGCCCCCAGCGTTTTCGAAATGATATCATCCGAAAACTCTAAAGAAGACAAAATAGGAATTCCGACAGACGCTTTGGTTTACTTCAGGCAGGAACCGGGTCGCAAGAAGAAGTTTTTGGTAAAAAATAATAAACGATTCCTGTAAAAAATGTCATGTCTTTGTTTTTCTAGGGATCTATTCAAGTGGCAAAAGTTTTACCATACGTCACACACAAGAGGTTGTGGTCTTGTATGGAAATATCCCCCAATTTACTTCCGGAATTTCGCAAGCCGCTTTTGTAAACCTTCTAATCGTATGATGCTATAATTAATTTTAATTAGTTCTAGGTCTTTGACGGCTCAGCGTTTAATTTTGGATAGCACGGATTTTCGTACGTGACACGATTGGCTAGTGAAAATTCTATGTGGGGATCGAAGTGCCTCTATCACTTCTTTTTTGTCAATAAACGGGATCAGCAGTGTAAAGGGGAAGTAATGTGATATCTTAAATATAATCAACGATAATTAAAACTTTAAAGTTAAGATGGCAAAATTGATAGTGTTTAATTTGTTAGTTGATAAGGTTCCATTTATATAAAACATGCATAGGTATATCATACAGTGTTTTAATTAGATTTTTCTTTGACATGCAAGACCAAAAGATTTTTGTCCACCGCCCGCGATAGTCGTTCCTGGAACTCTGCCAGTGGAGGGGGGGGGGGGGAGTTAAAACGGTAGCGCTGGAAGCGGACAGGTAGTACGGAGTTACGAGGCGAGGAGGCCGGTTCATCGTTTTTGATACCGGACCCGGCAGACCGACTCAAAGAGTGTTATTTTTGCGTTGGGTTCCCAATACTACTCCTCTCAAGTGTGTCCTTGTTTTCTCAAATATACGTTGTTTATTTTACTCCAGAATTCCACGAGATTTTATTATGTGTTTTCACGTAACCGCAGAACAGTATGTGAAGACTGCAACACCTTGTATATTAGTTCAGTTTTTTGTTAAAAAAGGCTTGAAAACCAAAAAAATAAAAATACAAAATAAATGTGATTCATTTTGGAATTGGGTAAAAACTCGATTATGCGGAAGAATTAAAAAAAGAATTCCACTTTGCCCTAGTCTTGCAGGCAAAATGCAATCTTTATAGGGGCAAGATCGAACGCATACAAAAAACATCACATTTTGCAATCTGAACCTAATAGATATCCATTTTCTTTACTGCCATATAGCTCCTGTGGTCAATTGACTGATATTCTCCTTAATCTTCCGTAGGCGGATCCACATATTCTTCTTCACAAAGTGAACGGAACAGATCGTTTGGTGCGAGCTGTGTCGGACTAAGCACTTTTTGATTCCTTTTACGCTTTTATTTTCCGTTTCCTTTATTCGCGCCCTTTGATTTTTCAGTTTTTATCCTTTTGTCGTCTTGACCGAGGATTTCTGACTTCTGCCTGAGTATTATTCTTGGGGAAATACCGTAAGATGCGGATGGCTGATATAAAATTAATTTTATTGACATCCGAGAAAGATATTCTCCGTTGTTTGGCTTCCAAATTTCCAGTATTTTTATTCTTTGCTGTAATGGACTCGTTATTATGTGTTCCTCCTAAAACTTCATTCTATATTGCTATTGACTCTTCATTCTGTGTTCCTTTTAACTCCTCATTTTCTATTCCTTCCGGCTGCCCATTCAGTTACTCTTCTCCATCAACAGTTGCTGAAATCACTGGAGCGTTTTCGGAGCAAAATCTACATCAGTGAACAATTCTCTATCACATGAGAAACTTATAGCCTTTTTAAAACCACTGGTGGCATTTTGTGCTGTGGCACTTTTTTCATATATACTTCTTGCGGCATAATTTTTTTTTTTGGAAAGTGCCATCAAAGTGTCTCAAACACCACTTTAAATGATCCGTATACTGGTATAGTGATTGCAACTTGTGGTTAGTTTGTGGGGGAATGCTTGCCATGATCACATGTTTTTCTCGTGCTGGTTTGTCTGCAGTAGGTTTAGTTTCCTCAATAAATGTGGCAGGAATAAAGCGTCCTGAGGTGCTGCAAGCGCATATTACAGTGGTCAGTTCCCCTTTTCTGCTATATAAATAACCCCTTGATTTTTTCAGAAATTACCCTAGAAGCTCTAAAAGCGCTAGTTTTAACACCAGTTTCATCCGGTCTTGACAAGAACTGTTTTGGAAAAGAACAGTCGATAAGTTATTATAGAAACGATCAACTGTGCGATTACATGAGGAGCACATAGGACTGTTCTGGTATTTTGTATGCTAGTTGAGGATACCAATGCATAAAACCACCATGCTCATCCAGCTTTTTCACTTGTGATAGGATGCGAAATTTAATTTCGGGCCGCCACTTCGTAAGTCAATTTCTGCAAGCTTCCTCCTGTTAGCCCATAAAAAAGATTGCCAATTGTAAATAGCTAACACAAATTTCGAGCTCAAGTTCCCTGGAGAAAACAAGTTGAGACCCACCCAGTTTTTGTCGGTATAATGTACCGATCGGAATCCTATATTTCTTTGATGCGGAAGTTATTGATGTAGCTTTAGCATTTTGCATTGCATCTTTACTCCAAGATCCTCGACTACTCTCGCTTATATATTGGAAGACCATCTAGAAAAAAATGAGAGCATCTAAAGTAATGGAATGGAGAAAAAATGACATGCATGCAAAACGGAAAGCGTTCCATCTTGCCCTCAAATCGAATTTTCCGTCTTGCCCATATGTCACCGATAAAATTCTGAAAATTACAAAAAAAATCGTTTTTAATTTTGTTTTTATCTCAATTAATATACTTTATACATAGTAACACTTTTAAAAGCAGTTTTTTTTGTACTAGCGCGTATGTAAAAAACACACATACGCTTCCCCAGACCGCGAGATTCGCTCTGATTTTCGTATAGGACGTGCACAGCGACCGACAATAGTTGCCCGATGATCATTGTCTCTAGTGCCATCTAAAACGATTTCTGTATAATAGATACTTTCCATCTTGCTCTCTCCACCCCTCTCCTTCCGACCAATCACAAATACGTTTTTTCACTCTTAACTAAAATAAGAGATATCTAAACGAAACACAAAAGGAATAAATTATAATTAAAGAAGATTCCAATACAATCCAAATGCAATTCGAAGAGACTAGAGGAAAATGAGACAAACAAAAAGCATAAAATAAACCTAGAAAGAAAGTTAGAATATATACCGGAAACTGTTGATATAGAAGACATGTGGAAGAGAATGAGGGCGGAAATGATACAGGCTAACATGTGAAATCGAGTTAAACGTCAAAAATTAAAAAAAAATAGCGACCGTTAAAACATAACACACAAGACATAAAGAACATCAAAAAAATGTAAGAGAACATTAAGAGATAAAAGAGAAGTACCTATCATGAATAGTGCCTAGAAGAAATAACCAATAACTACCAAAAGAATGAAATGCGGAAAAGGTATCTCGATATCAAAGAACAAAATAGAAGCATCAAGCAAAAAGTCAAATTTGTAAAGACAAAGGAGTGAAATGGTTAGCAGATAAAAGCGTAATATTAGTTCTATGGAAGGCATAGCTAGATAAACATGTAACAGAAGTAGAAGAGGTAGAACCACTACCCAACCAACCATCTAACCAAAACTAACCAACGGTGGAAGAGTTAACAGATATTACATGTCAACTTAAGAACAACAAAACTGTCGTCGAGGACAATATAACAGTGGAAATTATTAAATATGGCGACAAAAACCTCATGAAATGTGAAGGCAGAATGTGATTCCGGATCAATGGAAAAAGACTACTTTACTGATGTATAGAAAAGTAACAGATCTGTTACTTTTCTATTTACAAGAAAAGTAACAGATCTGAATATGAGAACTACATAGGGATAACCCAATTGAATATAATCTAGAAATCTCATATATAAAGTGAGTGTAAAGTGCGGGTTGGCAACGACAGATCTGTAATGGATAAAATTTTCATACTCAGAGAAAACCAGGCCGAGAGTTGGGAGAAAAGGACACACACGTTATATTTATAGACTTTGAATAAGCCTTCAACAGAATAAAAACAAATAAGCCACAATTTACAAATCTTCTGCAGTCTCCCTGTGTCGGTTGATGATTAATCGAACTTGCTGACGTTTCGATAACCATCCTCTTGGCAGAGCTTAACTGAAACTGGCATGCTACTCTAGGCCATGCACATTGTTCCAAATGACTGATTCGGATATTGGTGAAAGGTAAAGACATGAGTCGCAGTTCAGACTGTTGGGGTGCTTATAGATTTCAAAAGATTGTCGGATTTTTCGTTGGTAAAAGAATTGCTTATAGGCAAGAATTTTTGTTTTACCGAATAAAATTTTATATCCGATTTCGTGACTGTGTTCGGCAATTGCTGATATGTTTATTTGTCCTAGTCTTAAGACTCCTTCATGTTCTTTCAGCATAGTTGATTTTTTTCGTCCGGTCTCTGCAATGTATTTCTTGCCGCATATGCATGAAATCTCAAAAGGGAATTTTGTCTTTGACTGATCGAAAATTTTAAGTATTAAAGTATTAATTATTAAGTATTAAGTATTAAATCTGGTTTTGACTTTATATTTCTTTAAAACTTTTTATATGTGCTCAGTGATGTTTTGAATGTAAGGAAGTGGCAAGTGTGAGGTTGCTTTCGGATTCATTGTCAGTGGAAGTTGGCGGTGAAGTGTACTTTGTGATGGAACGCTTAATACCTATAATGTGAAAATTATTAGACAGAAGATGTAAGGTGATTTAATTCTGGATTCATTGACTCCGCTTGAGATAGTTTCATGGCTCTGTAGACAAGAGAGTTGATAACCCACGATTTTTGGGTCGGATAGTGATCTGACAATGCATTAATCGGTCTGTGTGAAAAGGTTTTTGGTAAACAGAATGACCCAATATTTGGTCTGATTTTCTATTGGTGAGAATATCTTAGAATGGAGGAAGAAAGGGACGATAGAGGTTTGAACATTTTACTGCATGTGGAGGCAAACATAATGATTAGTTCGAGAATTCTTGGACAACCTGTAAATAAACATCATACAGTTTTGCGCACATTAAAAAAACAAACAAACAAAATTCGAAGAGCACCAAGAGCTCCGGAAAGGCGATTAAGAAAAAAGAGTAACAGTTTGTTTTAAAATGAAAAAATCAAAAAAATTATAGGGATTTAAAAAATATATATTTGTTTAACACCCAACAATATACCAAATGTTGAAAACTTTCGGTATTGGAGCCAAGACATTGAATATCGTTGTGTTCATACTCCAAGCCAATATCCTCAAGAAATAAAAAGGTGGGAATTTTCGGACGTTATATTATTGGGACACTGTTAATGCAGGATTCTTTTAATATTTACTTCAAAAATAATGTTTATTTTAAATAATATTTCTTTTTAGCAATGTTTTGTAGCCGTATTTTTATTATAATTATTATTTCATTTTATAAAAGACTTGAGGGTCTTTCCTTAAAGCTGCGTTGTCGCTTAAACCGTCAATTAAATATAATTCATTCCAAGAACGCTTTAAGGGACCAGGAGGTCTTAAGAATCGAGTATGAGTTTGATCCTAAGAAAAACATAATACCTATATACTCAGGTTATTTTGAATGCATGAAACCAAACGTTATAAACTAACCTGTATATGATATTTCATTGTCCAGCATGACATCGTCAAATTTTGGAAATAGTGTCATCGAAAATATGCGCTGATGTTTGCTGTATTGATTTTTGTAATTTTTCCATAATATTTGATTCAATAATTGAAGATTAACTTATTAAAAATTATTCAAACTCGGTACATGATTAACGTATGTGCGATTAACTGGTCCCTTCAAAAAGTTATATTACAACTTTGCTACAAAATGTACAGGGAGTCAATATTTGGGTATCTAAAAATTTACATGGGATTTACTAGGTTCCGTTCGGCAATGAGCCGATAGATATAGATCTAACTAAATATAGAAGCAGAACATGGACAATCCACAAAAGCGAGTAAAAAATATTACCAGTTTGGGAAAGAAAGTGTTTGCGCCAAATATTTAAAAGAGGGAAAATCGGTGATAGATGGGAAAGAAGAATCAATCAGGAACTGCAAAGCTATTTGCCGAACCTAAGATTGTGGACGTGGATGGATGGACGGATGGACGAGGTGAAAGACATGGATGAATTAGACATTAACGGTTGAAAAAGGAAAGCAGAAGACAGAAAATAATGGAAAAACAAAATCAACCAAGCAGCCTTTTTGGCCTGCAGAGCTATTGCTCATCAACATTCTAGAGTTTTCTAAGAAGTAAATAATACAAAAAATTGCAATGGCGGTGATATAAAAAAACCTAAAGAGAACATCTTCATTAAATATACTATCCAGTGGTTGGGAGCAAAAGTTTTCTTCTTCAGTTTCTTACTCAATGTTTTTATCCGACAATCATCTTGTACACTTCCAGAGTTGCAAATATCTTTTCAATGTCACCGCATTTTGAACGCACGCTTCTTTATTCTATGTAGGGCCAAAAGAAAATTGTCGTATTCTACACGAAAGAATCATAATACGTTTTAATTTTTATTACAATAGGGAATGCTTTCTAGTACCTCATCTTAAGTAATGTTTCGGTTTCCCATAATTAACTTTTTTTTTTACTTTGGACAATTTTTTTTGCAATTCAATTTACCACATTTCTGGTTGCTGTTTCGATTCTGGTTAGAATTGCATTCCAATTGATTGTTAAATTATATGTGTGTTTGTAATGTAAAAAAGAATGGGGTTTGTAGAATCTGTTGGCATATAAAATACTTGCTGCACATCGAATTTAGCAGAATGCATTTTTTTAGGATTTTCTGTGACTACAACTTTGTCGAACATTTTTTTCCAATATGGATATGGTGGTGATATATTTCTAGCATATTAGTTTTGGCGTTATGGCTTTGACGGTTTCCTACGATGTAACCCTCCCCCCTCCCCATATTGGACCAAAATAGCTGTGATTCTAATCACATATGGAACGAACAAAAATATTTCACAAGTAATGTGTGTTTTTTTTTCGATGTATAGAACTTTAAGTTGGCATTACTGTTCAAGATGGCGACCGATTTAACAGCTGACAAGTGATTTACTCTCAGTTTGGTTTGGCAATTCATCATGAATAGACTCACGCCTGAACAACGCTTGCAAATAGTGCAATTTTATTTCGAAAATAATGTTTCTGTGCGGAATACGTATCGCGCACTACGTCCATTTTATCGTCGACAAAATCGTCAATCAGAGCAGTTAATTCGATTAATCATGGAACGTTTTCGCACCACGTTTACTCTTATTGATAACTCGCGTCTTCAGAGACGCCGTATGGTGCGTACAGAAGAAGCTATTGCTGCTGTAGAGCGTAGCATTGAGGAAGACCCGAATGAGTCCATTCGCTATCGAGCACAGGAATTGGATCTGTGTCCATCCACTTTGTGGAAGATTTTGCAGAAGGATGTTTTACGTGCTTACAAAATCCAACTCGTGCAAGAATTGAAGCCAAACGATCATCAAGTAAGGCGTAGATTCGTCGAATGGGCCCAAAACGAGATTGCTGTTCCCGATTTTCATAAGCGAATTTTGTTTAGCGATGAAACGCACTTCTGGTTGAATGGCTACGTCAACAAACAAAACTGCCCCATTTGGAGCGAAGCTAATCCTCAAGTGTATGTCGAAACACCGTTACATCCAGAAAAACTGACTGTTTGGTGCGCTTTATGGGCTGGTGGATTCATTGTTCCGTACTTCTGCAAAAACGATGATGGTCAGAACGTTACAGTCAATGGTGATCGGTATAGAACTATGATTACTAACTCTTTCATTCCTGAATTAAAAAACTATGATGTCCAGGATATGTAGTTTCAACAAGACGGCGCAACATGTCACACAGCTCATGCCACAATCGATTTATTGAAAGACACGTTTGGTGACCTCCTAATTTCACGTTTTGGACCTGTGAATTGGTCTCCATGATCTTGTGATTTAACATCGCTAAACTACTTTCTGCAGGGCTATGTAAAGTCATTGGTCTATGCGGATAAGCCACAAACATTTGACCATTTGGAAGACAACATTCGCCGTGTTATTGCCGATATACGGCCACAAATGTTGGAAAAAGTCGTCGAAAATTGGACTACATGGCCGTGGCGGTTATATGCCAGAACTCGTACTTAAAATGTAATGCCACAAGATTATCTTTCGGATAAATAAAATTTATGTCAATCGAATAATCCATCGTTGTTTTATTGCAACTTAAAGTTCTATACATCGAAAAAAACACCCCCTTACTTCAATATACACTCCGCCAAATTCCAATTGGGGCGCAAAATTTAGACCTTTGGCACAATGGGAAATCAAACTGTGTAGGAAATTCAAAAAACATATTTTGTTAATAATCACTACTATCAAAATGTTCCAATAAAAAACATCAACTTGTCAAAATCTAAATATATAGGAACATTTTTAAACTTTTTGAGCAAAAATTTTTGTAACTCCTATAAAAATCACAAATTGTTATTCACAGTTGTTTTCTGAAATCTGATACCTCGCTACGCTGCCCTACAGGTTTCAGTTAATCAAGTGAACTGCATATAATACTCATTTATTTTTATCCATATCATACAAAATAAATTAAATAGAAAAAGAAGAAACAAAAACAGTTTTCATAATCCTTCAATGTTTGCTATTAACGGCTCTTCTGTCGAAGGCATACCCTGCTGATGGGAATTCGCTGGGGTAACTACTGTGGACACCTAGAAAATAAAAAAATTAATATAATTTATTATCCAAATGTATAAATTTACCTTTGAATGGCCAGAAATGGTTTCCACGGTAGAATCTGGTGGAGGGTTGTAAGAATAAAGACCCATAAGTCCTAGCAAGGGATGACTCGAGGTAGGTCGTACTGTAGATGTGGTGGTCTCTAAATTATTTACTGCAAAATAAATACTGGAACAATTAACTACGAATGCAAATTAAAATTCTTACTTAAGTGAGGCCATTCGCTGTAGACCACCTTTATGGGATTCGTTAAAATTTCGTTCCCCACTCTTGTCTCGCTCTGAGGTTCTACCCTGATGCTAATTTTGGTCATGGTCGAAGCCATGTTAACTTTCCCGTTCTGGATCTTCGGAGCCATACTGAAAGCAGTCGTAGGAGTTGGAGTCACTGCTACTTTACTTTGTGGCGTAACAATGTACACTTTTTCTTGAGTAACGTTCGAAAGTAATACTTGAGAGGTATTCCATTGAGAGACATTTTCAGTCGTCGGTACGTATCTTATAAAAGGTAAACTGGTGGTAGTGATTGATTCATCGGAGTCGATCGAATTACTTTCAATCTCGTTGCTAATTGATTCTTCCCTTGATGAACCTGCCGCCAAATGATCAACGTCGTAATTATGGGTGGTTAAGTACTTGTCAGGAATCTGTTTCACTTCTTTAAACTTGCGTATCTTGTCACCAAAGTTAATGTGCTTTGCGTAAGATTGATGGGTCCAGTCGTCGATATTCCTCTGTAAAGTTATCACGTCGTAAGGCAAATGGTGCTTCAAATATAAGGCAGAACTTTGATTGGCGAGTAAGTCTTTAATATTGTAAACTTTAGTGCTCGAGCTGACGTCCTGCGGACGTTCTTGCTCTGTGAAAATGTTCCACTGTGGTTTCCCGTTAGTTATTGGAGGAGGATTAAAAGTTGGCGACAAAGTGTCGTATTTTTTGTTCAAAAACCATTTGTCTTTCATTTCTGCTGGAGGCAGTTTTTCGGAATTCCAGGTTGACTTTGAGGGAGGTGGAGGTAACATCACCGTGGATATTAAATTATACTCCAACGAAGGTTGTGCAAGGTTGTATTTGTCAGTTGCAGTGCCTTGTAGAATTTTATCGCCATTTGCTATAGTTGGACTTACTGGAGCAAATCCCGTACCCAAAAACTTGTCGTTGTCCCTTTTGGTATTTATGGTGGTGCTGTTAATCGTACTCTCAGACGCAAGTATGTCCTTGACGAATATAGGATTCTCGTGAAGTTTAAATTCAGTTGAAGCTTCCGCGCTGTCGCTCAAAGTGTGCTTCCTATTATCAGCTAAATTGCTTTTCTCTTGAGTCGCTAAGGCTTCGTCTCGAGCGATAAGGTCCAACAATGGAGACTGGATCAGGTTGATCGGATGCTCGATCGATGCCGTGTAGTCCGCTATCTGCACGCTTGGCACCACTTGAATATCTGGGTAGTCTCGGTCGTCTCCACTGGCAAGGGTAATTGTGTCTAGATATGGTAAATGATTGCCAGTAACTGGGTTACCGTAGCTATCAGATGGCTTCGCAGTCGGCAGGTGGGAACTCTGAGTTTTTTGAACGAAATTTAAATTTTGAACTGGCTTTCCGTAGCTATCCGAAGGTGTGGCAAAAGGCAAATGAGTTTGAGCTAAAGGCAAATGGTTTATTCCCGGAAATGAGTGTGGTTGATAGGGCGGTGGCGGCGGTCGGAAATTTGAAGAGATGGGTCTGTAATTATTGACGGATGCAATTTGCTGAAGTTTATGCAGGTTCAGCCTTGGCTGCGGGGAACTATAGAGTATTGATTGGTAAGTAGGTCCCACTAGAGAATCAAACGCAAAGTTGGGCAATTTACTGAACGTCGACGGTTTAGAGTAAAAACTCGAAACTGGGGGTTTTATAGCGTTTAGGGAAGAGGATGGTTTTCTGATGAAAAGGGGAGGAGGTAACATAAATTCCGCCACTTCTCCATGCTTGGGTTCACCGTAGTAACCCTGGGGGGCACCGTATTGGTCAATCGGTGGGTATAAAAAGTTCCTGTGTTCCGGAATGTTTGCGCGACTATTAAATACAACCTCTGGACTCGTAAAGTGTAACTTTCTGCCAGTTATGGGGATCCAAGGAATCTGGTTGCAGGAACTGCAGTCGATTTCCCTGTGGGCGTATCTGGATGATCTGTAGGGGTATGATTCTGCTGCCGCGGGTTCCAAATCATCTGTACTGCTGCTTATAATTGCATTTAGAGATGTTGACTTTGATTTTTCCAAGTGCGTAGTGACTAATTTAGTCTCCTGGGCATCGCCGTATATGCAGCGCAAGATATAGAGCATCCAAATTATGCTAACAACCTGGAACACGACAAAATATAAATATTACGTTTACTACATCTCCAATCTATTGTGAAAACCACTGCGAAGCCTTGAGTTTTATTTAAGATTAAGATTATTTAAAGACATACTCGTGTTCATGACCCGCAAATAAACAGCAGCAGACGGATATGCAGCATTATCATAAACCGTGCAATAAAAATAATAAACGAACGCTGATTTTCTATTGTTTTGCAGGTACCTTCGTGAAAGTGTCATGAAGCAATTGCCGAATTTAGAAATAATATTTTCATTTTTCTAGACAAAAGGTGGTGAAAGTTAACACAAAATTTTCTTATTATTTGTTTAAAGAAACCAAAAAGTATTCGAACAATTTGCCGGTCTCTAACTAGTCTGGGACATACTCTCATATTTCCTTAGTTCTATATTGTACTTATAGTGTCATTGTCTTGTTAGCTTATTCCTATCTGCCACGACATGACTACTAATGCCATAAAAAATGCAAAGACACTGCGACTCTAAGATAGCACTAGCAGAGCTTTATTATAGGTTCAGTTCACGCAGTTGATATACAAAGTTCATTATCTCATTGCTTTCAAAAGTTATGACAAAATGTTAAATACAAAAGTTGTAAAGATTGTTGGGACGCACAATTTAAAATTATTTTAAAGTATACAGGATAGCTCAAAAAATCTCGACGATTAAAACATAATTTTTTTTTAATGAAACACCCTAGTTTTTAATATTGTTTTGAATTATTTTACAAATTCTTTAACTATTACTATTATATATTACTCATATTTGATATTGGCGTAATATTGACGTAAAAAATACATGCTACTTAATTTGAATTAGATGCTACAGGGTGTTCAAAATAAACGATTAAATTTGGATCATTTCATTTGAAAAATCTTACAAAAAACTACAACTTTTATTAAATATCTCATACACCTATTTTGGATATTTTGCGATTTATTTTAACTTTTTTTATATTTTCCATTCTTTCTGTCTAAGACTATTGACTGTTCTTTAAAGCTGCACAGTTATTGGTTCCTAAAAAAAATGTTTTGAATCTATTCGAGATTATGCTATGGTATTCCAGTTTGGGGAAATTGAAATCGTGCGATATCTGTTTTCCAAATCATTACAAAATTTACTCCATTGTACTGGATATTACAAAAGCCTTTGATACTATTAATTATAGATTGCCAAGTCTCGGTATATGGGATTTGATGACAAAGCGTTAAGCTTTTGTGAATCGTATCTATATAACAGGTGTCAAAAAGTTCTGTTGCAGGACCGGCTATCAACTACTCTAGATATTCCATCAGGGGTACCACAGGGTTTCAGTATTAGGACCATTATTGTTTTTGATTTATACAGAGCAGAGCCAAGTACAATTTTTTGCCGATGATAAGCAATTGTTCCATAGTTTCGAACGCGACCGTTGCGAGGAGGCAGTGAACAGCATAAATAAGGATTTGGAAAACATAGTCACCTTTGCGGAGGATCATAATTTACGTTTAAATCCATCAAAGTGTAGTGTCATTATTTTTGCCCCTAAGAGGAAAAGAAACAGTTTGAAGTCCAAAATGAAATTATACGTTGACAACAATGTCATTCAAGTTGTAGAATTTGTTAAAAATTTGGGTCTATATATTGACGAGAATATGAAATTCTTGAATCATATTAAGCACATCTCCAAACAACGTTATATGAGTTTAAAATTATTACATTCAAATAGAGATATATTGTCCTACGATATGAAACTACAGTTGTGTCAAAGTCTAATCCTCTCTCGCTTGTCTTATTGTAACATTGTGTATTACCCCTGTTTGGACGCTGTTACATCTTATCGTCTACAAAAAATTCAAAATACTTGTCGCTTTATTTTTAACCTACGCAAGTTTGACCACATATCAGCCGCTCTCAAAAGATTGAATTGGTTAAAAATCAAAGATGTTTTCATATACAACTTTTTATGCTGTTTGAAAAGTGTAATAAATTCCAACATTCCAAAATATTTGAATGACAAATTAGCTTAGGAAATCCATTCATGTCTTGAATCTAAGACACCAATCATCACTTACTATGCCATTGCACAAAACAAAAAAAGTTCAATGTTCTTTTACATATAATGCTGTAAACCTGTTCGACTCCTTAAATAGCGGCTTCAAATCAAAGTTACTTGGTTCATGTAAAAATTTTAGCTTACATTTAAAAAAACAGTTACTAAACTTAATGCAAAATAATCCGTTAGAATACATGTACATCATTCATTCTATTTTGTAATTTCAGATGGATCTTTGGCAACTTTGTTATGAGTAGAAATACAAAGTCGGTTAAATTAGCAAACTAGTAGCATTTTATCGACTGATTACGATGGTGAATATAGAAAAGCAATTAAATGCAGGGTTCAGGAAAAAAATAGGAAAATGTACTCTTCTTAAATGGAACACCCTGTATATTCTTAACTCTAACGTCCCTAAATCACCAACAGAACAAAAAATGTCATATGCAATTTTAAGCCCATAGTTGAAAATAACCGAATTATCAGCACATTTATCTTTTAGACTAAATGGCTATGAGTGGTTCCGAAATAAAACTCCATTTTCCTTTTATTGTTTTATTTGAGCTTAAACATAATAATAACACCAATCTCCACGTCTTCATGTATTATAAAATTTTTTCATCTCATTCTTTTAGCAAAGACGGTTCAAAGGAGCCAAATAGCAAACTATTGTCAAAAAATTGTTATCAATTATTTAATTTAATTTAACTGTATCACTTATTCAAAAATGGTTTCTACACATGAAGAAAAGTGCGACATGTTAGAATGCTATTCGGCATGCGTAAAATAAATATAAATAAAATTATTTGCACCATGTTCTACAACATTTACAGATTTTTCTGCGCTTTAATCGAATCTTCAGATATAATGAAGCTGTTTTTGCCAAAAGAAGGAGATAAAAAAAAAGTTCTTGGATATTTTGAACTGTATCGTGACAATTCTATTCAAGATATAGTTAAAATACAAATTTTGCCTTATAAATTACGACCAGCTCAGGTGCTTTTTGCAGGAGACGCAGAGGACTTTTTTTGTCATTGGTATGTTAATGTTGCCAAAACACAATTTTTGGTATATTTTGTGACTTGACGAACATAATTTTTCAAATTGTATTATATTCCAGAAGATCATAATTATTGGTCAAGAGAAAATTTATTGGTAGTACATCCGCGGAATCCACAAGTATATATATATATATATATATATATATATATATATATATATATATATATATATATATATATATATATATATATATATATATATATATATATATATATATATATATATATATATATAAATATATAAATCACATACAATATTCGCCTAAAATTGAAAATAACCCAATTATCAGCACATTTCTCGTTTCGACTATGAGTGGTTGTCAAATAAAACTCCATTTTCTCTTTATTGTTTTATTTGAGCCTAATAAACATGAAAATAAGTAAATAGAAAAATAAACTAAAAAACCTAATTAATTTATGATTAGCTCTTAATGTTATTAACAACGTCACCTCGTACTTCAATGCATTTTTGAACAAGTTTTTCTATTGAGCGAATTGCCTTTAGTATCGTTCTACCACCTATATGGTTTATTTTTTTCTCTTATTGCAGCCTTAAAAACACCAACGTGTTGGTATTTTTCCTCATAACATTCGTCCTTTAAATAACCACACAAGTATAAATCAAGTGGGGTTATATCTGGTGACCTAGTAGGCCCAGGAATTGGTCCATTTGTATTTATCCATTTAGTGTGAAAATGGTTGTCAAAGATTGATATGTGCCTACTTTTGAGGTCAACCTTAACAACCATCTAGAATATCAGTAATAATTGCAATGCAAATATGGACCAACAATGCGAGAACCAATTATACCGCACCTAACGTTAAAGCTGAAAAGAACTTGTGGATTCCGCGGATGTACTACCAATAAATTTTCTCTTGACCAATAATTATGATCTTCTGGAATATAATACAATTTGAAAAATTATGTTCGTCAAGTCACAAAATATACTAAAAATTGTGTTTTGGCAACATTAACATACCAATGACAAAAAAAGTCCTCTGCGTCTCCTGCAAAAAGCACCTGAGCTGGTCGTAATTTATAAGGCAAAATTTGTATTTTTTTTAAATCCTTTCCACAGTACTAATTTAAAGTCTTTATGAATAGAATTGTCACGATACAGTTCAAAATATCCAAGAATTTTTTTTTATCTCCTTCTTTTGGCAAAAACAGCTTCATTATATCTGAAGATTCGATTAAAGCGCAGAAAAATTTGTAAATGTTGTGGAACATGGTGGAAATAGGTTTATTTATCGTTCTCTTGCCCTTATTTACCTGATGCCGAATAGCATTCTAACATGGAGCAATTTTCTTCATGTGTAGAAACCATTTTTGAATAAGTGATACAGTTAAATTAAATTAAATAATTGATAACAATTTTTTGACAATAGTTTGCTATTTGGCTCCTTTGAACAATTTTTCTGCGCCTTATCGAATCTTTAGAAATAATCAAACCGTCTTTGCTAAAAGAATGAGACGAAAAAATTTTATAATACATGAAGACGTGGAGATTGGTGTTATTATTATGCTTAAGCTCAAATAAAACAATAAAAGGAAAATGGAGTTTTATTTTGCAACCACTCATAGCCATTTAGTCTAAAAGATAAATGTGCTGATAATTCGGTTACTTTCAACTATGGGCTTAAAATTGCATATGACACTTTTTGGTCTGTTGGTGATTTAAGGACGTTAGAGTTAAGAATATACAGGGTGTTCCACTTAAGAAGAGTACATTTTCCTATTTTTTTCCTGAACCCTGCATTCAATTGCTTTTCTATATTCGCCATCGTAATCAGTCGATAAAATGCTACTAGTTTGCTAATTTAACCCACTTTGTATTTCTACTCATAACAAAGTTGCCAAAGATCCATCTGTGTATATGGTCGTCATCAAAATCAAACTTGCAATTTATACTGAAGAAAGTCCAACCATACAACTACTCTGTGTTAACAAAAATATCTGAAGCACAATGATTTGTAGAGCAATATTGTAAAGCCCGTTACCATAAAGTGTTAAAGTGTCCATCTGTGTAATAGAATTAGAAATAAGAGATAAGTGAGATAGAAATAAGATTATTATTATTATTATATATATATATATATATATATATATATATATATATATATATATATATATATATATATATATATATATATATATATATATATATATATATATATATATATATATATATATATATATATATATATATATATATATATATATATATATATATATATATATATATATATATATATATATATATATATTATATATAAATATATCATAGCACACTTTAGCTATATTGTAATATCATTCGTTCACTGCTTTTATTCTGTGCATTGATTAGTTTAAGTTAAATAATGCCTTTTTAACTGTGATTAACTTAATAAAAGCTTTTTGGATATTTAAAACAATTAGGTTGTTTCTTTTTAATGTGATTTAAGTTAGTTTTGTTTAAAAAAATATTTTACTAAGGGACATAAGACAGTTGCATGTTCCATTCATTTACCATATGATGGTCATAACGGCATTTTAAAACTCCTTTTTGGCGTTTAAATCATTGCAATTCATATTTTAAAAGTGGAATTTAGCGCTCAAATATGCCACAAGCTTTTGATCTGTTACATGACATCATATATCATAACAACTATGCAAAAATTGGACTGTAGTTAAGTGGGTAAGATGGATTAATTTTTTACAAAAAATTTAAAGTTAGTTTCTCTACAGTAAATTCCGTATACATGAACAAACTAAATCAATTGTGTATTAAACTTTCTTATGTATCTCAGCTGTGTTACCTGGAACATGGCCTCATTGGGAACACCTAGCAAAAGTATTAAATTATTAAAAATAGTATATTACGCAACAAGTGTTTAATAAACGAGTGACTTCAAAGGTTTACCATACTGCACTGACGTGACCGCAGTTGTCAAACTTCAAAATTCAAGTCGTTCGGTATTATCTCTGAAAACATCCGAAAAAAATATGCAATCGAAATAATATTGATTAAAATTAATAATAATAATAATAATAATAATAATAACTAAGAACTGCAGTTGGAAAAATAAAGGATGGCAAAGCCCCTGGACCGGACAATCTCCCTGATGAAATTATAAAGACAATTGCGAAGGATTATATTGACGAGTGCACAGACCTCATGAACAAAATATTGCTGAAGGGAGAATTTCCTAGAATATGGAAATTGGCGCGACTTATCCTTATAGAGAAACCAGGTCAGGATAAGAAGTATAGACCCATATGCTTAATCAATGTAGCTGGTAAGCTACTGGAACATTTGCTGGTAAAACGTCTCAAGGAAGAAATTGAAAGGACTGGCGCACTGGCAGAAGAACAGCATGGGTTTCGGGAAAAGAGATCAACTATCAGCGCTTTGAGAAGGATACGAGAAAAGATAGACGAAGTAAAACAGACACCGTGGGGAAGGAGGAAGTTATGTGCTCTTCTCACGGTAGACGTCGAAAATGCCTTCAACACGGCACCATGGTGTGGTATATTGGAAGAGCTTCGAAATCGTAACATAGCCCCTTATCTGTATAACATCATAGCAAGCTACTTCGAAGATAGGTGTTCAAGCATAGGTGAGGCAGCGCAAATGGACGTCACATGCGGGGTCCCGCAGGGATCAGTAATAGGTCCAACCCTATGGAATGTGTATTACAACGGTGTATTCCGAATTCCTGTTCCAAATAGTATTACCCTTGTCGGATATGCTGACGATCTGGCTATCTTAGCAGAAGTAAAAGAAGCCGAGATGATGGAAACAGTAGCCAACCATGCCCTTTACAATGTCACGGAATGGATGAAATCTAAAAACCTGAAATTAGCCCCCCAAAAAACAGAGGCACTCCTACTTGTTGCTGGAAGGAAAGTTAAAAACATTTCAGTCACAGTGGAAAACACAACAGTTCAGAGTCAGGAAGTAGTCAGATATTTAGGTATAAAACTAGATAGAAACATGTCCATGGGGGCCCACATCAGAGCCGTAACAGAAAAGGCCAACAAGGCCTTGAACAACATCAGTCGCCTTCTACCAAAAGTGAATGGGCCTCGTGAAAGCACCAGGAGGATATTATGCTCAGTAGTGACTTCAATACTACTATATGGCGCCTCAATATGGGAGCAAGCAGTTGAGAAGAAAGTCTATAAAAGGATTCTGAGTAGTGTTCAAAGGAGGGTAGCCATAAGAGTCTCCGAAGCATACAGAACAACTTCCAATAAGGCACTTATGGTGATAGCTAGGATCCCACCTATTAATCTCCTAGTTAAGTGCAGAGCCCGTATAGAGAAATATGGACCAGACGCTAAAACGGAAGCACAAAACGCGGTGATGTTGTGCTGGCAAGAGGAATGGGACATAGATGATGGTACAGCGGAATGGAGTAAAAAGCTAATTCCAAATATAAGACCCTGGTTTGAGAGACGACACGGTGAAGTAGATTTCTTTCTTACACAAATACTCACCGGGCATGGGTGCTTTGAAGCCTACTTCAAACGTTTCAATCTGGCCGAAACCGAGGAGTGCCTTTATTGCATAAACGTGGATACGGTTGAACACACTCTATTTTTCTGCCCAAGATGGAACATGCAGCGGAATATAGCAGAGCAAATACTCGGTCACATAAGCCCAGACAACCTAGTAGAAAAAATGTTAGAGTCACCGACAAATTGGGACCACGTCTGCAAAATGGCAAAGCAAATACTTTCTGCCAAGAGGATAGAACGGCCAAATCTTGTACAAGCTCGCTGAACCTTAGTCAATAGGAGACCGAAAGATCATGGGGAAGATCATAGGGTGCGAGAGAACATCACGCACGTCCGGACGACACTCCATCTGAAGTAATGCTGACGCAGTTCCAGATGGAGGGCACACTGTTTTGTCGTCAAGAGAGGAAGTGTGAGTACGCTCACACTGGGTTTACACGGTCGGCTGTTGCCAACCCGTCGTCGCCAAGGGGACACACCATCCATCCCCAGGGTGTCTTGAGACGCCTAGGACGGGCTGAGGAAGATTCGCCTTATAACCTCTCATACAAAAAAAAATAAAAAAAAAAATAATAACAATAATAATAATAATAATAATAAATAGTCTTTATTACGATTACATGGGCAAAGTCTGGTTTAAGGCCACTCACACTAAACCCATTTCTAACTACAACTACATATAAATTACAAGTATTTATGAAATTACAAAAGAGAATGAATGATGTACATGTATTCTAACGGATTATTTTACATTAAGTTTAGTAACTGTTTTTTAAATGTAAGCTAAAATTTAAGCAAATTATTGAATAGAAATAATTGGTATGTTACATTGTTATACAGGCTATATACATATATATATATATATATATATATATATATATATATATATATATATATATATATATATATATATATATATATATATATATATATATATATATATATATATATATATATATATATGATGACACTATACTCCGGGATATCATCCGTTCGCTCGTTGAACTCCGACTGGAATCCTGCATCCGACTGGAATCCTGCAGATCCTGCATCCGACTGGAATCCTGCAGACGTTTCGCCAAAATCTCACTTGGCATCTTCAATGCTCGCGCTCCGAAAACACTTCGAACACTGTTTTCGGAGCGCGAGCATTGAAGATGCCAAGTGAGATTTTGGCGAAACGTCTGCAGGATTCCAGTCGGATGCAGGATTTGCAGGATTCCAGTCGGATGCAGGATTCCAGTCGGAGTTCAACGAGCGAACGGATGATATCCCGGAGTATAGTGTCATCACATTTTTCCATCCGTGAATCAATACGTGAGAATATATATATATATATATATATATATATATATATATATATATATATATATATATATATATATATACCGTGCCCGTTTTTCTTATTTAAGTTAAATAAGTTTTCACATTTTGAGAAAATTAAAACTGAACTCCGAATAAAAATATTATTGAATTTTTTTCGGCATGTTCATGTCCTTGTCCAGCTGTGGTAAACACGATGTCAAACGGACAAAAAGTTTCGTCTTTGAAGAAGAAGACATTCTTTATCAAAATTTTTGATTGAAGAAAAAATATTATTTTGTATAATGGTGTAAAAAACCGTTAACATTTTTTTACAATAGTAAAGCAAACTTATTCTAACGTTTTTAGCAATTGCTACTTCAGATTATGAGTTCTGAATGACATATTTTAAACCAACGAAGCAAAAAAATATTGTCATCTAAACTTAATGAAAACAATTAGAGCCAGTTTTGAAATCTCATTTTGCTAAAAACTTTTAAATAAGGATACTTTAATCTTGCAAAAAAATGAATTGTAAGAAAATGAATGAAATGAATTACCTTTTCTCGAAAAATTGCATTGCGCATGGCCTAAATCACAGACAATTTTTTTGTTATTGTTACAATGTATGGAACTATCCATGAAAATGAAAATTATGTACCCTCTTTACATTGCTAAATTTTTATTTTGTAGATATGACTCCTTCAAGCTCGGATAATAGCCAAATAATTTCCGATTCTGAATATAAATTACCAGAAGAATCCGAAGCAGAAAGTTTGTGGGAATGTGGATACAGAGAAAGTATTTTTACTTTTTACAAAACTACTGGATTCCTCCTGCGTCTGTTTTTGCTGAGTCGAACTTGCTGACGTTTCGCCAATCATCGTGTTAGCTTCTTCAGAGCTTGACTGAAACTGGCTAGTATTTTACTCTGTACCTGCTTATATATTGTTTGAGGGGGGTGGAGCTAAATAAGGGGCATAAGCACCGTATCGGAGGACTGATTGGTGACCGGTAGAGACCCAAGTCGTAGTTAAGAATGTTGTTTATAGATTTCGATAGACTCTCCGATTTTTCGTTGGTAGAAGACCTGATTACATGCAAGAATTTTAGTTTTATCGAATAAAATTTTATGTCCGGTGTGGCAAAAAAAGCAGGAGGTAATGAGCTTAATCGAGAGTCATCGAAAGTCATCCTGGGATCTTTACAAACAAACCATGGCCAGTAATAAAAGTTTACATATGCAATAAATTTAATAAAAATTAACGGGTCTGTTATTTACAAATTTAAAAATGTTTAAAATGTTTCCTTTTTGGTTTTCCAATGTTAACGGATCCTATATGAAAACTGTTTTATTTGTTTTAAAATTTTTGATACGAAAGTTTTCGTTTTTGTTTTATTGATGTAATATTATTTTATTTTAATTCATTTGATCATTGTGTATAAAATATGATAAATAAAGACTTTTATATTTAATCATGTTTTTATCTTATCCCTTATTTGCCATCCCTTCTACAGGGCAAAATTCACATCCGAAATCCAAAACCGAGTGAGGATCGAGTGAAACAATTTCTACTTAGGGAAGTGAGAACACAAAATATATGTTAATTAAGCTCAATCTGCAACCTATTGGAAACAGCAAGATTCTCAATTGAAATCTTAAATAAGGAGCTTTTGAAAAACGCTTTTTAATCGTATAGCAATTTATAAAATTCTTCGTTTGGTAGAAAACGAAAACAATTTGTGTTGAATGAAATGAAAATTAAATATTTCAAAACTTTTCATTCATTTACATCAAACCGCGAAGAATTTTATAAAATCTAGATTTTCTTGTATCCCTTAAAAACTTTTTTCAAAAGCTTTAAATAAGCGTCACTCGAACCTCTTTCTACTTGAGATTGGTCAATGTTAAATGTCTAAGAGGATATAGATGAGAGTTAGTTAATACACTTTTATGTTTCCACTTCTTCTGATAGAAATCGTTTCCAGCGATTTTCGACTTTTTTTTTTCGCCCCTAAGGTAAAGTTTTCCACTTGTCATTTCTGTATGTAATTATCACTCAAAAGCAAACTAAAATACTTTAAAATGGACCTAAACTGTTTCAAAAAATATATAAACATTAGTAAACTATAAAGGAGCCGTTTCTAAATTTGTAAATAAAATATCTTCTTCGGATCAGCATATTTTAAAAAGTTTATTGCATACGTAATTTTTTATTAATGACAATGTTTCCTTTGTAAAAATGCCAGGACAGTTCACGATTTAAGCGATTTTTATTTTTAATATGTTTTTTGAAAAAAGGTTCTGTAATTTGTTTTTGATCGTCGTTCACGGAAACAACTTACGTTTTCGTTTTTTGTATTATTCTCTAAGGATTTCTTCCGCAGCAATTGTTGTAACCTACTCTTCATTCTAATTTTGATTATTTGTGTTGTGGAAGTATAAATAACTTGTTCACTTAAGTAGTTTGGTAAACGTCGTCTAGCAAACGATAAAATTCTGATTGGGTTTTTTTCATTTCAACCCATAAATAAAGCAACATGCTCCAATTTATAGTCGTCCATTTTAAATATTTGAGTGATAGTTGTCAACTATTTTTTTAATCTAGTGGAAGTCAACAACGATGGTGCCCCTAAGCGCAAGTACATCCTCCAATTGGATTTAATGTTCCCGGCAAACCAAAAAGATGCTAACCAAAACTAGACGGGAAGTTGCTTTTTTCCAAAGATTTTACACGGTACAAAAAAAATTGAAATCAAACTTGATGTTTTCCGGTACAGGTATTATTATTTTTTTTGAATATCTTGTAAGCAAAATTCTGTAAGGTTTCTCTAGAAACTTTAATTGCCTTAGAAATTTTCGATATAATTAGCTGTATTTACGGCATTTTAATCATTTTTTCAAATGTGACTGAAATCTTGATTTTTTTTTCTTTCTCTTAGTTAATCCGTTTCTTCGATTTTTTACTTAGCGACAAAATTTTCTGTACTTGGAATTCGTCACAATGTCTCTATGTGCTTTACGAAATTTCCCATGTTTTGATAAGCAATAATGTTTTCTCCTTACAGGTCGAGATATTTCAGATTGTTTTTCTCTGAGAATAACATAGTAATTGGGGTCAAAAATTTTTTTTCGAGAGCTCTAACATGAATATCACTTGAACCCGTGCCCAAGGAGTTGCCAGATAGAAGTTAGTTAATACACTATTGTTTTCCTTTAAAGTCATAAAAACTATTTCTAGCGATTTTTGATTTTTTTTTTGTATTTTCTAAATATTACTAAACGTCGTTAAAATAAGAAAGAACAAAAAACACCAACCTAATTTCGAACATTGTAATGTTGCAATGTACTAATTAAGTGCAACACGTCGCTTTTCTGTTTTTGCCACTTTCGAAGACCGTAAAACGCTAAATAACGTCGATGACCTTGCACCCGAATAGCTGAGAAAAAAAATATATATATATATATATATATATATATATATATATATATATATATATATATATATATATATATATATATATATATATATATATATATATATATATATATATATATATATATGTATATATATATGATGACACTATATTCCGGGATATCATCCGTTCGCTCGTTGAACTCCGACTGGAATCCTGCATCCGACTGGAATCCTGCAAATCTTGCATCCGACTGGAATCCTGCAGACGTTTCGCCAAAATCTCACTTGGCATCTTCAATGCTCGCGCTCCGAAAACACTTGGAACACAGTGTTCGAAGTGTTTTCGGAGCGCGAGCATTGAAGATGCCAAGTGAGATTTTGGCGAAACGTCTGCAGGATTCCAGTCGGATGCAAGATTTGCAGGATTCCAGTCGGAGTTCAACGAGCGAACGGATGATATCCCGGAATATAGTGTCATCACATTTTTCCATCCGTGAATCAATACGTGAGAGTATATATATATATATATATATATATATATATATATATATATATATATATATATATATATATATATATATATATATATATATATATATATATATATATATATATATATATATATATATATATATATATATATATATATATATATATATATATATATATATATATATATATATATATATATATATATATTTATTTATTTATTTACTGTTAAGTTAAACTCATATTATTTTATCATTCGTACATCATTATGTATTAGGGGATATTACTTTGGGCTCTTTGCGTGTTCATAACTCCTTGTTAAATAAATAAAGAAATAACTTTTTAAAAGCTACGTTGATTTTTCACAAACACTCACCTAATTTTAAGAACAACGTCAAATTCGACTAAGTTAATAGGTAATTTAGAATATTTTAAAATAACTTGACCAACTATAAAACTGCTAGGTAATTTATTACTCCAACAATATACTACTCGCACTTACTCGGACATTTGCATACGTACACAAAACTAAACATTAAGCGAATTTCACTAGCAATAAAGTTTTGAATAATGGAAAATTAATTTATTCGGCGTGGGTAATCGCTATACCCATTCGACGACAGGTTTAACCTACAAAGAAGGCAAATTTCCATTCCGGCGGTGAAGATGATCGTAGTATACTCGCACACGTTTTCTGCATTCCATTTGTTATTTTAAAAGCGCGCCGTTTTCACTCACATTGTTTGTGCTTTTCCTTTTTTTGGAATTCAAAGCAGAGATACGATATTCGAGGAAGTATAACATTGAACTGGTTATTTTGTTTGACGTGCTTTTGACTAACCAAACAAACTGATATTTTTTCTATTTATATCGGTACTTAACTACTAACCAAGAAGAGGAAGTTTCATTTTGAATGAATAACCATTATCTTTTCTCTTGGCGTATTTTTCAAATCCTTGTTATTCTTTGATAGTATAAAAATACAGCCTTGTTTCCTCTTTTTTACGGTAATAAGTTGCTTTTCGTCATATATATTTCGTGTAACAATTGAAATTAATGTACTCTTGTTGCTAAAATTGTTGCAATAAGAATAAATTGATATTTTAAGTTCAGTTTAGATGGAACAATCTACATATTACTCTACCCGGTGATGCATTGCCGAACGCAACATAGAAAATCGCATGTATAGGCCGGAATGATTAACTCATGTGCCGAGTTTAAATAAATTTTAATAAACCAATCTTAAGTTATCGAATTAAATATGATGGCAAAATTAGAAAAATTTTATAGCTTAGGTAGTAAATCAAAAACCAGTAAAATACATTCTTACAATGACAACACGAAAATTCATGACAGTAACAATATTTTTATTTGTGATTTTTATACATTATTAATCGCGGTTTAATTAAAGCTAAATATGCGTTATTCAATCGATGAAATCATCATAATTAAGTGCTGTTATGCAGAAAACAGTCTTAGAGCAGTGTCAACAATTAAGCGTATTATTGGCTAATTCGAGTTCGAAGACACCGCAATAAATAAAGGCAAATGTTCAGCTGAAAATGTCGATAATAGAACAGAAGAAATTAACACATAAGGTGTCATTTAAAAATTAGTTTCGCTACAGCAAATTCCGGACACAAATATAAATCAAGTAAAAAAGTATTTATAAAAGTATTTCAACAAGCACTTTCAATTTTACAGCAAGGAAAATTGTCCAAATACTCAATTACCACCACAACCAGTAATAACTCGCTGTAAGATTTTTATTTTTTGCAATTTGCGATGTGAGTGTCTATGAATAAAATTATTACGATTTTTTCTTGTTTCCTTCATTAATATTCAAATAGTCAAAACATTTTAGGATAAATAGTTTTGGCTTTATTTAAAATAACATTAATGTTAATAATTTTCATATAAAAAAAGTTTGCCTAATTTGCCTCTGGGTACATTTTTTTCATTGTTCTCATTAATGTAGCACCAATATGAAATGCACAGTTATTGCGGTATATTAGTGAAATTTTGAATGAAACATAATTAGTATTACTTATTAAAAGTTACAATAGTTACAAAATTACAAATATATATATTGTTATATTAAATACACTTCAGAAAATTTTCTCATTTTTGTTTGTTTGTTTGTTTTTGTTATAGGCGTCTGGTAACACTTCACACCATTTTTGCTTATAGAGATGAATTTTTTTGACTAGATAGAGATCTAGTAAACGACAAAAAACTTTTGGAAGTAGTTCTTTTATAAACCTGTGTTACTCTCAAATCAGTAATTTTGAAGCCATATAATGAATATTTTGGCAAAAATAAAAGTTGTTCAATTTTTTTTCTGTAGTGGTGTATAATACATAACCTTAAGGTTTTTTTTAAATAATATGAATTTTGTCAATATATAAATAAAATATAATTTTAATTTTCCAAATACATATGAAGTATTTAAAGTATGCAACTGTAATCTACAATAAAGTGTACAGGGTGGACAAAAATGATTTAAATGTAACGCCATATTTTTTTAACTTACTAAGAAACGCTAACTCTTCTATCTTATCTAAATAAATGTTTTTTTGCATCTAGTTGCGTATGATATTTACAAATGACAGATAATTTATTCAGATAGTTAATTTATTCTAGTCTTCCTGGAAACTCTATTTATTGGATGGACTGTGAATTTCAGAAACTTATGGATTTCTTAAGAAAAGAAGTAGAAAACGAGGAGAGAATTGGTTTAGCTGCATCAGGTTTTTACAATAATAATGAAGAAGACATATTAAAAAGACGTTCTGCAAACGAACATTATGAAGAAGATACCAAAGTCTTCGAGGTGGAAGAATGTAAAATCCAGGATATTTTGAAGACGTGGAGCAGTTGTTTGCTGTGTTTAAGTCAGTGCTGGAATCAGATAACGGATTTCTTTGCCGCACACTAAGATTCAACTATAGGAACAAGCAGAGAAGGACATTTGTGGGTGGTAACACATTGTTTCTAGTGCACGAAGCAGTTGCTTCTAATCTATCGAAAAGAATACCTAGTCTGATTTTACACTGTAAATTGCTAAGATCCAATTTTAGAAGCTCACAGCTATAATATTTCACTAATAAATCATCACTGCCCAAACTCGACTTTAAAATATCTATTGCTTTAAGATAATTGTGGTTTGCTCGTGGATAACTTTCTACGAATTGTCTAGCTCGATATCTTGAAACTATAGCTTAAATAAGATATCGGAATTTGTTTTTATTTTCGATGGATTGTGCCCATAAAAGTAGCCAATCGGTTATTTAATCAGTAGATTTTCGATTTTTGGAATATTCGAGTTACTGAAAAAATTAGCTAAATGCTAAATAATAGCCTGATCATCTAAAGGTTTAAGCTACTTGAAACTTAAGTTTGTTATAACTAACTAGCTAGCTATTTTCAAAATCATCAAAAAATCAAAATCAAAATAATACGAAAAGCTTTAATATATAATCCGAAATTTTCAAATTTAATAACCAACGATAATAAATAAAAAATTTATTTAGAAAACACCAGATGGCTGGAAAAACCATAATGTCGCGTATTCTACGCTATAGGACGAGAAATAACTAAAAAATACATTCAATGGTAAGTTAAGAAGGATGATCTGCCATTTAAATTAATAAAGTTACAGCCACTTAAATTTGTTGCAATATTAGGATAAATTTTTGTCCACCCTATATAAGACGGTAAATGTTTTATAATTGGAAAATGCATTACGGTCTGTTGTTACACCTTAATAAAACTAAAGATTTAGGTGTCGAAAACATTATTGAACACACATTTATTTTGATCGCTATAAAATTAACGATTTTCCATATAAAAAAACAATAAAACTTGATGCTCTTAACGCTTTCGGCTCAACCTCTACAGTCTGAAAGCAAATTTAAAAAGTAACCATAATATTACTTCACATATACCAGAGGTTAAAGTTTTTGGAAAGTTTGTATCCCTTGCGGAAAAGAGTGCATAACCCTATACTGGGTGAGTCAACAATAGAGAAATAGTATATTATACAAGTGTGGTAAATGGCATTTGAGTCACGAGTTTGTTTGCCAATAACGGAACCCAGCGGAGTGATTGTTTAATAAAAGAGTACCTTAAAAAGTTTACCAGACATGTTGCATCCTGTACTTTTTGTACGACCTTTAGTTTTTGGGTACATATATGCAAAACAACACATTCACTAAAATGGCCGTCAGAATTGACAAAAGTTAAAATTGAAAATTTAAATTAAAAAAAAAATTGAATATCTCCGAAAACATCTGATGGCTAAAAAAACCCTTATGGTAATATCCCGCAAATGTCCGAAAAACTTCATTATCTCACTGTTTTCAAACAGTCCATTCAAAAGTAGTAAAGATTGTTAGGATGCACAATTTAATAGCATATTAGGCAACAAGTGTGACATACGGCATTTAAAACACGAATTTATTTGGGACAAGCGGAGTGAGTGTTTAATAAAGAGTAAAAAGTTTACCAAATGTATTGCATACTAAACTTTTTCTACTACCGTTCTAGACCGTCAGAATTGGCAAATGTCAAAATTCAAGAGGTAATATTCCGAAAATGCCCGAACTGGCTCGGACACGTGGAACACGAAACTTCTGTATACACTATTGCTAAAATATTAATTGGTCACGACAAGACAATACAACATCGCTCTATTAACCTGAGAAAGAACTTTGTTTGAGCAGTAGATAAAACAACAGCAATTTTTGTGAAAATAACGGCTATATTTTAAATTCACATATAAAATAAATAATATAATATACCTATTATCACAAATTAACTCATCCTATAAAAGTTTAAAAGTGGATACACATGTTTGGACATTTTGTACATTTTTTTGAACGTGTTATTCTGCTGCATGCTTTTTAATTTACTGACACCACAAAAAAAAATTTATTTGCTCCGTTGTCAGGTAAAAATTCGACAAAGTCATTTTGTCATAACGAACTAATCTTATAGCAATAGCCTTAGACAGGAAGAAGAAATATATTGTAGCATATAACTCAAATTCCACCGCATATATCTTTTATATCATGTTCGAATAACACTAAAATTTAATACGTACGATTTAATAAATGAATCCAACAAGAAACGAAAATACTGATATCACTGCATATCAAAAACTCAATAATACACAACAGAGAATACTTTTATTATTATTTTTATTTTATATTTATTATTTATTATTTAATTATTATAATAAAGATAAAGATTTATTTCCATAAGACTCGAGTTACAATAGTTGGATATTGTCAGTATTATACAAATATAAATAATATAAAATTATTTTATTAAAATAATTAATAATCATAATGAATAATAATAATATATATAGTCAATAACAAACAACGAATACATATTAAACGGTATCACAAGAAAGAAAATCCCTAATATTGTAATATGCGACGCGTAGCAATTTGTTTTTACAAGTGCATTTGAATTTTGTTTGGCTAGCTCCTTCAGTTCTATGGGCAATTTATTATAAATTTTTACGGTCAAAACAACAGAACTATTTGATATCGGTGTTTAGGTAATCTCAACTATAACGAGAGTAAATGTTATTTTACTCTTGATCACCTTAGGCCAGAGGAATTTGATTCAGTCGAAAAAAATTTGGGTCAAATATTTCAATCTCGTTTTCGGGGTACCGAGTATTGTTTCGAGTAAACAATCGAACAATTTACATTTTAACGTGTTGATTAAAATTATTATAACCACAACATTAATTAAAATGGATCTGTAGATGTTTTTAATATTTGATTTGATTAACTGTTGGCGTTCGATTCGAAATAAATGGAGTATGTCCCCTAGAAAAGCGTTCGGCTAATTAGATTTACATAAAGTAGAATGTCGGTGATTAGTTTAAAAATATAAAGGATTAGCAGAATTCGTAACGTATATTTAGGGCAATCGTTCTTCAGCCTTAGGCGCTGATGAATTACACTTTTAATTGCTTACAGATAACGATCTAAACTATAACGCAATCTCTAAATGTGAACAAATTGAGAAATTTTATAAGAAAAGTCCGTTTAATAAAACAACACATACGTGGTTTTAAAATACCGTGCTACTTGTTCGTTAATCGCTATAAAATTATAAGCAGATATTATTAATTGTTTATTTTTCCGCTAATTTTGCGTTTACGCCACAAAAACCACTCGGAACACCTGTAAATGGTTCCAGTTGTTGCCTGAATAACGTTATTTTTGACGGAAATTACATTACGAAATAACGATTCTTCCAAAAATAAAACTAGATCGAAGAGTGTCTTTGACTACCTTGACCAAAGGTGAAAAATAATTTGGAAAAAAAAAGTATTTTTACCTTATTTTTAAACAGAAAAATTGACAATACAAGCACTACTGGTATTTGGCAATAAACCTAAACCTAAACTACTAACATTTTCCTAATTCTAAAGCTCCTTTTATTTTTTTAACTTTTTTTAACATCGCAAGTGTGTTTTCGAATCTATTTTTCTTTGTAAAGCTTGCAAAAAAATCTAAGCAAAGCTTAGTAAAATCTCCATCAGAAACTTAGAAAAAAGGATTTACTTTACTAAAAGAATTTAAAAAAATTGTGCCACTGCCTGCCCCTTTTTTTTGCATAACTCCAAACATTGCATTTAGGGGGTATTTGTGTAAGCGTAATTACGTTTTTAGAAATTTTCCAGAACATGTGAACTAAGATTCTTTCAAAAAATTAGTTATTACATTACTGAGAAATTGAAACGCATTCATTTTGCACTGAGTTTTATACACATAAGGTCTGTTCCCACATCAAATCACGAACTTGTTACTTGCATGTCAAGAAATCGGAAACTACTGCTCTATCACGTATGTAATTAGACTTAAATTTATTAGGGGTTGCATAGATTAATCTTGATATGCAGTTTACTTAATCTTAAATAATATAGAGGAAGAAGAAACGCCAACCGACTCTTTTAGGTTAACTAACTGGTGGTTATTACTTCCTTTTCTAGAATCATAATTTATCATTAAAAATCCATATAAATATTCCCATTATGCTGAAATTTAAGAAATGTGTGATTACAAATCCTATCACGTTTATTAGTATGTATTTAATTTTGGAGTCAGTTTCGGACAAGTGAACATTCACATTCATTTGAGGAATACATTTTTAATATTCTCGAAAACTGTCTTTTTTAATTTCATTTCAACTCATGTGCAGCAATTTCAAATTAATGTGCAAACAAACCGGGTGTTATTCTGCGGGTCGTACGGTTTTTCAGCGACAAACTTTCTACTCTGTTTTTCTCTTATCTCTTTTCAGTTTTGAGACTTTGACAATTTTAAATGACAATATGGGTAATAAAAAGCAATTTTCTGGTTTCTTGCATCTCCAAGCAAACTTGGTTAACTATTTTGAAAATGAAACAGAAAGACTTGCGTTGCATCGCATTCCGAACTTTCATTGTTATAGCTTCCTGACATTTTCGAGTGATTATTTAGTTAGGACCTATTCGGAGTATTTATTGTTCAGTAAAAGCTGAAAATGTCTCCAGTACTCCTCTGATAGGCCACAATAATGGATATAATGTTTACAGAGCGATTGGTCAGTCGTAAGGGCGTGCCAGATCACATGTCGCGTGAGCGATGAACTTTTTATTGTTTAGTTTAGTATTTAGTTAAGAGGCTGAGTGGAGATATTTTTATCGTAAATTTAATTCTCTAAAAAAATAGGTCTCCTCGTACTCTTTTGTATCTCGCTTAGTTTTTGAGATAGAGTGAAAATAAAAAAATGCAAATATTTTTTTACATTCAAGCGTGAATATCTTTACAGTTATGCAAAATATAAGAGACTGACGAGACATATAGAAAATAGGTCTCTTTACATTCTTTCGTGTCTCCCTTAGTTTTTGAGATATAGTGAAATTAAAAAAAGATGTAAATATTTTTTACATTCATTAATAATAACAAGTACGAAGGATATCAAGTGCCACAATTTATTAGGGATATGCTTGCCGATACTAAACTCTAACTAAAGCAGCAAAAATGATAAGATCACAAGGATTCAGGTATGCAAAGGATATGGTAAATATAAAAGAAAATTTATTACATTTTTCTAATCCATTTGTTTCAATTTTATAGATAAGCAGTCCCGTGCATGGAAGGATCTAGATTCAGCAGAGGATGAGGAGAATGATTCCGACTGACTTTTTATACTTATATTTATAGTTTAAAAAAACTTGTGCGTAGTTGCACAATGTTTAAATGTCAAGAGACCTTTTTTTAGGGAATTGAATTTTCTGCAGAAAATATACTTAGTCGTTCTCTTAGTTTGTACTGTTAGATATTCACGTTTTAATGTAAAAAATATTTGCATATTTTTTTTTACTATGTCTCAGAAATTAACGTCATACGAAAAAATGTAAGGAATTCGATTTTGTAGAGAATTAAATTCATTACAACAAATATATCCAATTTTCTTATATTCGCAACGATAGCTCACTTTGAAATGTAAAAAATATTTGCATTTTTTTTCTGCTATATCTCAGAAACTAAGCGAGATACGAAAAAATGTCAAGAGATTGATTTTGTAGAGAATTAAATGTACAAAAAATAAAGCTATGCTGAAATAAACATAAGCACATACGGGATATTCAAGTCGTTCTGCCAGAGTGTTAATGCCGCCATTTTGTTTTGCAAATTGACACTTACACTTAAAACAGTTGCAAAAACCTTCATATGACATGACATATGACTGGCCTATCGTTCTGTAATTATATCCATTATTGTGGTCTATCAGAGAAGTACTGGCAGGAATTTCAGCCTTTATTGAATTATCAAAAGATGCACTTTTTTATGTTGGGGGCGTTCTGCCTCCACTTGTGAGTACAATCACAATATTTTTTCTTCCGATATTTAAAAATTTTAATAGGATTAACAAACATATCGATATCAAGAAAATAATTATTAAAATTAAATATAGTTTGAAATATGGTGAATTAAGGGTTCTGTTTTATGCTGGTTTGTTAGTGGTCAATATCAAATAGACACAGCACTACGTAAAATGTTTGTGACATTCAGACCCGCATGATTTGACTGAATTTGACTATTTTTTTTTACATACTCACGTTGTGCTTAACCATATTGGATCGCACTTTTCATTTCCCTGCTCCAGTTGAAAAAGTGAAAGCTGACTATAGATAGAGTGTCGTCATTATCACACTCAAAGTCGGAATTCTAAAAAAAAAAAATAAAACCATTAAAAAATAAAAATTTTATTTCGAAATACAAGGTATCGAATATTAAACATAAAAAGCAACGGTACATGCAGGTAGTGTTAAGACCCGATGACTTTTTACCTGTTAACTCTCGGTATAATTAAAACGTTGACGGTCCCCGCAGTTAATGTTATATTCCCATCATTGAAAGAAACTTTCTACCTCTCTAGTTTGTTTTTAATTAAACCTAATGCGGATAATTACAATTAAACGTCAATTTGTACGGGTCATCGCTTGGATAATTGATATAATGCGTTAATGCCTTGGAGTCGCTTGTGGTTTTGCAAATCTGCTATTAGATTGCGCAAAGTTTCCGTTTTTATTTAGATCGGAAATGAAAAAATAATTATAATGCATTATTATGGAGCCTACGCCTACGACGTCTCAAAATTGAAACACAACCTTATAATGTTTACTATAGTTTTTAATATAACACAATCTAAATAAACTCGGTGCGAAGTGATTAGAAAAAATCTACTCTCACATCAATATTGGTAAAAAATTAACATTAACAATAAATTTTAACACATCATGTTTTTAGATCAACCTCAAGAAGCAATAATTTCAAGGGATAATCAAACTTAATATACTGTATTAAAACAATCAAACAATAAGGACGATCAATTTGTTTTACTTGAGAAACTTACTAGTATATCGGATTTTAATTCATAAATTCTCACCATAATTAACTGTCCACCCAAACACAATCCAGACCAATTTAAACTCTGCTTTAGCTATTAGGCTATCAAAACTTACAAAAATTCCTTCTGCAACCTATATCAGTCACCTCATTATCTACTTTTAAACAAAAACTAAAAATATTGTTTGTATGCTGCGAATGCGATAGTAGAAAATCATTTTCAAGTGCAATATTCTCTTAATTTGGGTAGCAATTGGGTAGCAAAGGATAGTCACCTTACTAGACCTTGCAAATGCATCTTATTTAGCAAAAGTTGATTTCGAAACCCGGGACAGAATGTGGTTAGTTTGGTTGCGCGTCAGAGCAAGACCACAACCCAGATAGCTCGGGACATCCATTGCATATGTTAAATTAGTCCATACATAATGCATGTAGTAAAAGAAACTCTCACGACTTTGAATGAACAATTTGTATAACTTCTGGATACATTGAACAATGACAATACAAAGCAAAGCATACCAAAAGCTAATTTCAAAATTCTAAGAACATATTTTTGTGTCATTGGTTCAAAATTTGCAAATCAAAACCAGCCCGATATCTGTTACGTTAAAGTAAAATCGAATCGATCGCACTATATATATTTTATTTATATTTATTTTTTGGAAACAGCCACTTAGAATTATGTACGTATGAATACACACGTAACCAAAAAGTAGATTCCATATAATTTGGTTAAACCTTAACATCTTAACCACAGAATTCTCGTCATACTATTTTGTTCGTGCTATTTTATTATTGTATGAGGCTTGTAGGAATTCTTTGTGTAAGTACAGATGAATTATTACTAGTATGCCTAAAATTAATCTGAACAATTACAGACATGCTAACGCATCTATAGACATGCAAACAAATTGTTCCTGATCATGATCAAATTTAACTTTTCGCCCTGGAAATAGTTCTCTAAAAAATGAGGCTAAAATTAATTAATCATTCCAATGAAGATTTAAATATAAAGGAAGAATTCGTAACAATACAAGTCATAGGTAGGAGAGAATTCTTCAGATTTTTATCGAGATTCGGCGTTAAGATTTGTTAGACCTCATATTGCTCTTAATAACTTATAGCCCTAGTCTACTATTAGAACGCTTTTGGTAACTCCAAGACCAAGACAAATTTTCATCAAAAATCCCAAATAGAATAAGGTCATACAGTAATCTACATTTAATTGAAATTTCAATTTTTCAAAAATGTATGCGTATGATGGGACCAAAATGAATTTTTTTTTCAAACAGCTACAGATTAACTCGGTTTTATAAAGTAAGTTATGGTGGCACCCACATCTTCACTTTTCTTTCATTTCTAAATGTTAATACATTTTCAACATTTTTTTCATTTTGTATATATTTTGAAACTTATTCAATGACTGCAATACAAAACAACACATATGATTGTTAGAAAACGGTTACTGGTTCAAATATTTTATTATGATTTTCAGCAATGTAATGGTGCGATGAACAAACGTATGAAGATTAAAAAAATATATTTGTAAAATTTAATCCAGAATAGGCCTGCTTAGTCAAAAATGGCAAACAGTGCGTTACAAAATAGTTATGGTTAATTAAATTCAACACAACACCGGATGTGGCGCCCTCTAAATTTTAGCAAAAAACAAATTTAGTTTTTAGTAACATACCTAGTATCTCAAATTTTATCTATTCGAACAAAAATATAATCGAAAACCAAATAAATTAGTTCATTGGGACGTCATAGGTTTTTTTATAATAATAATAATAATGTGACTTTATTGTATTTTAAAAAACAATAAAACGAAGTGTACAAAATCTGAAAAATCAGGTGTCTACAGGTTAAAATGCGGATCTTGTCCTAAAATTTATATTGGACAAAAAGGTAGATCCTTCAAGAAACGCATTAACGAACATAAAAGAGCGTTTAGAAACAATAGTCTAGATTCCAATTACGCTACACACTTAAACACAGAAAAACACATTTTTGACGACAATTTTGATATTTTACATACAGCCACAAAAAGTATAAAATTGAATTTATTGGAAGCCATGGAGATTAACAAAATGAGACAGTATTGCTTAACGATCAATTAGATTTAAATACCTTTCCTTTATTGAACTTAAATTCCCACAACAACATTAATTAAGATTATTTTTCGTTAAATATAATAGCAGGTAGTTTGCAAATATTACATTTGATAAAGATACGGTGTTGTCGAAACAATTGTTATGTGAATATATATAGTTTCGTGAAAATCTGAACTTTTAGTTCTTATTTATTTTGTTAAATGGATTTTCATCAACTAAAAGCCACCTCAGTTGAATGGAAGAAAAAAAGTCCACATCCCCCTTTTTAAAGATTGCACCAGTACTTAATTAACACCCCGTGTATTCATTCGATATTAATACTCACCCCAAACGTTTGTAATCCTTAAAAGCAACGAATTTATCGTGTGGGAGTTTCGTCCAGTTTATGAGACCACATCGAAATCTGTAACTTGATAAAAAATGAAAAGTTAAGCGGATTTCGCGGCCAGAGTTTCAAAGAAATCAAGCGCGATGGGATACGAGCGTGCGAACCGAACGAAATCTGAAGCACCTATTGCCGAGTACCACTCTGACCGACAAAATAGTGATGAAGATGCGACCGAAAGTTTTATAAATGACGACCTACCTTTACGGAAAACCTCTGCATCGCCCGGATATGGGGGCAAACGCTATCGGCAGATTCACTCTTACGTCGGGAATGCGCGTGAAAGTGAAAATGAATTAAGTTTAGACAAACATGCCCGTATTTTGTTACGAGTAGATATACACCAGTTAAGTGACATGTGAAATATAGGGGGTGTTTGTAAAAGTTAATCGTTAAGGAATTAAAAATGCGCTCAGAATAGTATAAAAAAAGTTTATGATAGCTCTATTGCCCATGGCAAATTTATTTTCCCAGACCATGTTTGATGTCGAGAAAGAAACAGAATAGAAATAGTCAAAAGTTACTACATTAGTTGGTTAACTAAAAACAAAGACGATATAAAATTAATATAAATCCTTAGACTGTGATTATTCTTTATTACTACTATGCTATAAAAACAATTTCGATAATACTTTCAATAAATTTAAAAAACTCGGCTGAGCTAAGGAAAAGACATATTTATTTATTTTAACAAAGAGTAATAATGGTTACCTAACTAACCTAACATAACCATCAAGTCTTATAAAAAATAAGAGGAAAAGACTGAAATTTATAATTATATTTAATGGGACAATAACGTTTTTACTTTACTAATACATTGCAAAAAACTCCCAACATTGAGAAGATAGGTGAACATTTTAGAATATTTGTTATTGGTATAGATAGAATGAATCAGAATAGAATAGAGCGATCACATAACCAAATCTATTTATACCACACATATTTCAAAAACTTACGCTGAATCTTTTCCGGTCTATTCATGGAGACAATTATAGCCAGGAGACCCACCTACAGATGCACCCGTTAACTTTGACCTGTCGCATGAGTTATTTTTTACTTCTGTATTGTTAAAGTATCTAGTGCAACTTACAAAAAATCCATAACTTTTTGAGGCATCTGCCAGTACCTTATTAACACGATGAACAAAAAAAGTATAATTCCGAGCTTGCAATTTGCGATCTCGAGCCTTTTTTGTGTACAGGAGCAATTTTAGATATTTTCTATATACCACAAATGGCTTGATTTTTCCGACAGAGATTAAAAAGTATTACAAGCGTTTTAGCCAAAACAAAGCGACATTCATGTATAAGGAATAAGGCTTAATTATTTTAATAATTATTTAATAATTTCTTTATGTTTATATTTTCAGAGTGGTATGAATTGCTAATACCATTAAAATTGTTGAAAGAACCCGCGTTGCACACAGTGCAAGTGCAAAAGTTGAGTTTATCTTGTCGAGTATGTAAATATCTGGCTACACCTGAGATTTTTCTTTTTTTTTTTTCAAATAATAGTTTTATTTATTTAATAACTTCAGATTTTATCCTGACCCAAGACATTTAATTTTTTTTAATTCTGAGGGACTACCTGTACTTCTGACATTTGTATATAATATTTGAATTAAACTTTTGATTAGCTGACTTTCCAAGATCCGGAAAGGAATAGCCAATCCAAAATTAAAATGGTTATCCAGCGACGTGGCAAGGACGCGTGTTCTTATTAAATTTCTAGGATTTTTTTCAAATCTTCCACAGTATCTGCTTTTATTATTATTGATCGGTACTAAGTAATTCTGTTTTAAGAAAATAAAGACAAAATGTCATTAATAGCTTATTGACTTTGTCTTAACTAACTATTATGTTTTAATAATAAAAATAATATTAAGTTCTGGTGTGTTAGATGTAATATCCAATGAAAATACAAAATACCGAGTATTTTGCAATAAACAACCAACCCAAATAAAAGCAACTATGTAAAGAACTTTATTTACATATAAGAAAAACAAAACAACCTATGTTTTAACGGCAAATTAAACTAAGTAAGTCAATACAATTAAAAATGTCCGGAGAGTCGATCTCTACAGCGTAGAATGTAAAGGTTGGAGTCCCTCAAGAATCCCGCTTTTATGTATTATCTACCCACTTAAATTTGAAAAATTATTTGACTAAAAATTCCTTATCCGCCATTGAAAAATTTATAGCTATCTTAAAAGAATTATAGAGTAAACAGGAAGTCATGCAATATTAATTCAAAGAAGACATCTTTGCTTATTGTGGGTACACATAGGAATGGAAGGAAAATAATTGAACAATTCTTTAACATATTTACAATTAGTATAAATCTAGATCTAATACATCGACTATCTTCAGCTCGTAACCTTGCCATAACATATAACAATAATTTGCGTTTTAAGACACATAAACAACCACGACTTTTATCAACCTTAAATTCATCTCTGTAGGTTCGATATGTCAAAATTTAATTATGGCAATGCTGTTTATGGAACTTGCATTGACCCTAATGACATCCTTAGAATTCAACGAAGACATCATAATGATAACCGCAACGCTTGCTAAAATATGCCAAATAAGAAATATGTTTTTGCATTTTATTTATTCCACAAAATAATTACTAATGAGGCTCCTCGCTATCTGTATAGTAAAATAACTTAGACAGGTCAATAAGGTAGTCACACCAATGCATAGAGTTGAATTTTTTAAACAATGTTTCAAAACACGACTGTCAAATACAGTGATATTTAGACATATACCAATTTCAAGAAACGTCTGCTATGAGAACAATGTCCTGTGTTATAAGAAATATATATTAATAATACGACAAATTTTCTTTTAAATAATGTTGCTCTATCTCAGCCAAGAGTTATGTTTCTTATATCAAATCCAAATAAAAACTTTTAGTGTGCTTATGTATCAGTTTTTTTTTATGATGTGAAACAGTCTACCTTTTTGGATATGTTATTGTTGCTGAAAAATAAAGACCTCCCTTTTATTCATTATTTATTTATTTAAAAAATGGCCCAAATATTTTGTGGAGGGAGTTGGTAGGTTGGAAACCTTCTGACTGTCCGCGAAGGAATATGAAAACCGATCTCCGATAACAATTCAGAGCAATCTATAAGAGGTCCTCATAAATATTAACTGAATAATAACACAGCTTAGATCTAATATAACGGAAGTAGAATACTTTTAGTAACCGTTCGCTTGTAAACTCACTAGCATTCCAAAATATCAACCCTAATATTATCAACGCACTGTTACAAGTTTGATTGATATGGATAGCAAATGAAAGCTTGGTATTGAACTATTATATTGACTAGATAATAATCAAAAGCAATACAACCAACCCGATTCGAAAAACTAATAGAAAAATATTTGCCAATGTACAAGAGAAGTCAACAAATTGAAGATCCCTCTGAAGAAAGCGACTGTGTCGTGTTGGGTGAAATATCACTCACTGTTTCATCAACAAAAAAATTTACTGTATTCCAGTATAACAATGAAAATGAAAATTCACGTTTAAAATGTTGAAATGTGTGTATTCTGCGTGTTGCCGCCTGCGCGGGGAAAAACTCCGCGAGCGCTCTACATAGCACAGGGTCGGACTGTACAGCAGTCATCTTGATTACGGACAACTTTAAATATTTTCACATAATCGAAAAATAGTGATAATTTACTCGATATATTATAAAAATTATTAATAAAAATGGAAAATATGACGTATTGAACTCAGTCTGTCAAGTACGATTTAAAGAAAAAACTGTTTTTTTTGTCAAACCCCATTTCTAAAAGATGGTGGAGAAAAATCATGGTCAACTCTATAGAAAATTTCTGAGAAGTCCGTATGTGGGTGATCCTGTTTTAACTGTGATTTTTTATGTCTTGTTTGTTCTCACTCATCATAATCTGATAATGAAATTTTTGCATTAATTAGATCACGATTATAAAATATAATGTATCATTTAGGGAGAACCTAGAATATATAAGCTAATAACAGTACCGTGTCGTGTTCATTTCTAAAATTTAAGTAAAAATTTTTAATTTTTTTAATCCTTTAACTCTTTTTTGGTTAATGGTTTAAGTTAACACTGAATTCATGTTCGATAACTTTTGTTTTAACATTAAAAGAATCTACCTGGATATTTATGAATCGTCTAGTGAATCATGTTGAAAATACGTCATCCAACTACTGTTGACAAACATGGAGTTGATGAAATAGTGCAAAGAGTTTATATGATTGTAGAATTCATTTTTTAAAAAGTTGTTTCCAGTTCTTGATGCTTTGAAAATTGAAAATAGATGAATAATATGAATTAAAAATTTCAAAAGTCTACCTTTAAAATCTTGTAAACTTTAAATAAGTTGCATCAAATTGAGTGAAGCGTGCCAAATTACTTAGTGGAAAAAAACATGCTGAACTTCCGCTCTTCATTTTTTTTATAATGTAGATTCTGGCTTATAGTTCAAGATTTCACTGTTAGTTGTTGTATTTTTGAAGACCGGGGTTATTTCAGCTATTAGGAAAGGAAGATGGCGCAAGACTTCAATATAATTTTTGTAACTCCGTTCTGCGTTAACTTATCAAAGAGACGCAAACTGATCTAACGGAACTAACCAAAACTCACAAATTTTGATATATAAAGTCGATATCCAAACTTTTTTTTTCCATTTCGAAAACATTTTGCCTTTTCTTATAATTTTTTTATTTTCGGCTAACGTTATCCATTATGGAAGGAAACGGGACGGAAATTAAGCTGATAATCACGATAGGTCACGAACGTAGTTTTGGCACTTTTATTCTTTCAAATCAGGTTAATAAAAGAGAAATGGCCCCGGTATGTCGATTTCCAACGCATATGTTATTTAAATCACATACACACGGGCAGCGGCCTCTTATTTTCGCAAGAGCAAGATAAATATGCGCGAGCCATAGAAGTTTCTTTCTAAAACGATAAATATTTTGCTTACGTATATCGTACGCGACGAAACAATTATTTTATGGTAATTTCTTTGATTTGAATATATCGGCAATAAGCGTGCGGTTTTCCGTTTCGGTGTATTTTATTCCAACAAACATGATTTAATTAATAATTTCGCAACCGCAAGCAGAGTTTAGGGCGGGAAGTCAAATATAATTTTTTTTCTCTCACCCGTTCTTTTGGTACATGGTTTTCGCCGTAAATTTTAAAATTTCAAATGTAGGAATTTTGGCAGATTGAGGTTATTTTTTTACATGGTACGCCCAAAATTGGTCCGAATATTTATGGATTTCCTACTACTGACTCAAGACAAAGTGAAAACTAGTCTATCTAACTAACGAAAAGTACAACTGATATCTAAAAATGCAACAGTGCCAAAATCACCTTGTAGCTGAAAATCCAAGATTACTATGACATTTCTCTTTGTGTCGCATTTTAGCTGTGGATTATGAATGCTACAGCAGGTTAGCTTAATTATTCAAGTAAGCACGGCGTAAAACCATGAGATTGAAAAATAAGTTTAATTCATAAGTTGCTTGAGTAAATTTGGACTTTTCATTTATTACGTTTTCATATATACAGGGTGACTCGTTTCGCCGTGGCCACTACCAACTTTTGTTTTTCAAAGAGAATGCCCTGTATATTAACACTTATTTAAATAGACTTTTGAGAGTGACTTGATTTATCCAAGGTATTTGAATATTGTTTCAAATTCCCTTTCCGTATAAGAAAAATACTCTTGACTTTCTCATTTTTTCGTGCTATGTGCATTTATTGTTTCACTTGAGTATGTTTTGGTGAGTTGTTATGGACACAGGACTCCAATAACGGATTTCATAAGAAATTTTCATACATATTAATACAGGATACGCGAAAAATAAGATTAAAAATGAAATTAAAACAGCCGCCAAAAAGCTTTTCATGAATGGAAAATACGTATTTTTATAGTTTTGGCATATTTGGCAAAATAAAATAAAAATTCAGACATTTTTATATAACGTTGTACATGCGTAATATTTTTACTTTTTGAAATATTTCCTTTCAAACATTTGTCTATCGTTTTGTTGTTGGTTACTATCAAATTCAAATATTTTTTGACACATTATTAATTTATTTACTTATGGTTTATAAATTTAATTTATTCGCTTGCTTGCGTATCATATTTACCACACTTTACCAACACTTTAGAATATGTCGAAACTTGAAGAAAGAAAAAAAAAGATGTCATATTTACTATAATGAAGAGCAACTTAATATTTTGATGCATTTTGCGTCTTTAGATCTAGATGTCAAAGGAACAACGCTTCGATCGCTCCTTCAAATAAACAATTGGAGGTCCTATAAATTCTGTCCAGTACAGAAATTAGAGCACCGGGAATACAACATCAAGTTAGATTTTTGCAAGAATCTTATGGAGAGACACTCTTCAGAAAATATATTTGCTAATATGATTTGATCAGATAAGTCCATATTTATCACCTCAACTAAAATTCTGTCAAAGTATGGTGCGCCACTTGGAGGTTCAGAATAATAGGTCCAGTATTTTTTATCACAATTTAAATTCACTACCATACTTAGAGCTTTTAAATATCCCCTTGTTGAAAATGAAGTGCAAGAAAGGGAACGACGAAATTTAATTTGGCAGCAAGATGGCGCTCGTTATCACAGAAGTGAAGAAATTAACACCTATTAAAATGCACACTATACAGATCGAAGGAACCCCAACATAACTCCCCTAGATTTTTTTTCTATGGGGTACACTTAAAGATTTAGATTACAAACACAAACCGTCAACTGCCGAGGAAATTAAATGTCGGATGAGAGTAATGGGACTGAAACCCTTTATCCTACTTGTATTGCTCAAAGTGGAGGACAAATTGAACAACTGTTACAATAATTATAACCCTTTGCAAGCTATTAATTTTTTATTGATCGTTTTGTTAATGAAATATTCACTAACGGTATCGCGTATCCTTGGTCTTTTTCTGTATAACAATGCATACATAATCTTTGGACCTTCATAAGCGCATCGGCAAGATTATAGTCAACTATGAAATAATAAATCATAGTGGCAACACTTTAGCACTTGTTTTGTTCAAACCCCGTCATAGCCACCTTACACTAACTGAACTTATATGGCAACAGCATATTATTTGTGATAGACAAATGTTTAAAAGGAAATATTTCAAAAAGTAAAAATATTGGGCATATACAACCTTATATAAAATTGCCTTATTTAACGCTAAATCCATTAAAAAAAATTTTGGCAGGTTTTTTAATTTCATTTTTAATCTTATTTTTCGCATACCCTTAATATGCATGGAAATTTCTTATGAAATCCATTATTCGATTCCTTTGTCTACAACAAAACTTACTCAACTGAAACAGTAAATGCTTCCGAATGAAGAAATTGGCAGGTGTTTTACGTCTTGCAAAAATGTCAATATCAAAAACGGTTTGAGTTATACACAAAATATGTCTAGAATTTTGTATAAAATTTAAAAGTGAAGTAATATACTAGGTGTTTCATTTAAAATTAGAAAGTTGATATTGACCCACGAGGAATTAAACACCCTGCATAGACAACATTAAAACCTCAATACTGCAATTATTTGCTAATAATTTCTGAGATAAGGTAGTGTCATGATAAACGGCCCACCCTATACGTCTGCCTGTTGGATGCAGGCCAACTTGAGTGGAAAAAATATAATATGCACAACTTGGGAAGGAGAGATCTTGATTAGTCTCCAAGGATATACGATATATATATATATATATATATATATATATATATATATATATATATATATATATATATATATATATATATATATATATATATATATATATATATATATATATATATATATATATATATATATATATATATATATATATATATATATATATATATATATATATATATATATATATATATATATATATATATATATATATATATATATATATATATATATATATATATATATATATATATATATATATATATATATATATATATATATATATATATATATATATATATATATATATGTATATATATATATATATATATATATATATATATATATATATATATATATATATATATATATATATATATATATATATATATATATATATATATATATATATATATATATATATATATATATATATATATATATATGTATATATATATATATATATATATATATATATATATGTATATATATATATATATATATATATATATATATATATATATATATATTCACGTATTGATTCACGGATGGAAAAATGTGATGACACTATATTCCGGGATATCATCCGTTCGCTCGTTGAACTCCGACTGGAATCCTGCATCCGACTGGAATCCTGCAAATCTTGCATCCGACTGGAATCCTGCAGACGTTTCGCCAAAATCTCACTTGGCATCTTCAATGCTCGCGCTCCGAAAACACTTCGAACACTGGGAGGTTATCGGCGGTGCGTGCGGTATTTATACTCTGCGCCGGAGATGGTAACGGTGCTGCTTGTGCGTGGGGGGAGGTGGCTCCGCCCCCTGAATTGTCGCGTTGTTAATTTCGCCCGATCGTAGTTGCGATGTCCCCGTTGGCTGCTGCGCATCGCTCTGCTGTTTGATTATCGTTCTCCACGTGTTGGATAAATGCAGAGCGTCGTCTCTCGTATTGAGGTGTCCGGACTTTTCTATTTCGATGGCCTCTCGTATAATCCTAGTCCTAAAATCAGGAATGTTAGCTATTTGTTTGCAAGTGCCGAAATCAATTTTATGGCCTGTCTGATGTTGGTGCTGAAACAAAGCAGATGTTGTTTGTTTGTTTCTTATGGCTAAACGATGTTCCTCGAGCCTGGCTGAAATCCTTCTGTTGGTCTGTCCCACATACGTCAGGCTGCACGATCCGCATGCTACACTGTATACTCCTTGGTTTTCCAGAGTAATTTTTTGTTTTGGGTTTCTTAGTATTGCTCCGATGGTATGGTCAGGTTTGTATGCCGTTGATATGTCGTGTTTCCGTAATATTCGGCCGATTTTGTCAGTAACCCCCTTGATGTATGGCAGGACAGCGATCGATCTTCGTTGGGTCTCGTCCTGCACTCTCTGCTGCGGCTGTTGTTGTTTACTGATTGCCTTGTTGATGGTGCGCCTTTGGTACCCGTTTTGTTGAAGACAGGTACTAATTTTCTTCAGTTCTTTATCTCTGTTCCTCTCGTTTGTGAGCCTGAAGGACCGAGCAATTAATGTATTTGCCACTGCCTGTATCTGTGATGGGTGGTGATGAGATTTAGCGTTCAGGTATCTATTAGTGTGTGTTGGTTTTCTATAGACAGTGTGTTCCAAGTGTCCATCTTCGGTCCTTGTGATGTGCACATCTAAAAAGGGCAGACTGTTATCCTCTTCAAGTTCTATTGTAAATTGAATCCTTGGGTGAATGGAATTCAGATGATCTAGGAATTTCAAAAGCTCCTCCTTGCCAAAAGGCCATACAACAAATACGTCATCAACGTATCTTGTCCATAGTTTTGGCTTCAGATTTGCCTTCTCTATTGCTTTCTTTTCGAAGTAAATCATGAAGAGGTTGGCAATCACAGGTGAGAGAGATGATCCCATTGCTGCTCCATCTATTTGTCGGTAAATTTTCCCGTTGTGCATAAAGTAAGCGTTTTTCAGGCAATGTCTTGACTCAGATTTTAGGTTCTCTCAGGATGGACAAGGACGACATTATGGCAAGTTTCGATGTCAAATCCCTCTACCCGAGTATTCCAGTAGAAGAGGCACTCTTGCTTATAGAAGAAAACGAAGATCTTCCGCCATACATAATGGATCTGTCAAGACATTGCCTGAAAAACGCTTACTTTATGCACAACGGGAAAATTTACCGACAAATAGATGGAGCAGCAATGGGATCATCTCTCTCACCTGTGATTGCCAACCTCTTCATGATTTACTTCGAAAAGAAAGCAATAGAGAAGGCAAATCTGAAGCCAAAACTATGGACAAGATACGTTGATGACGTATTTGTTGTATGGCCTTTTGGCAAGGAGGAGCTTTTGAAATTCCTAGATCATCTGAATTCCATTCACCCAAGGATTCAATTTACAATAGAACTTGAAGAGGATAACAGTCTGCCCTTTTTAGATGTGCACATCACAAGGACCGAAGATGGACACTTGGAACACACTGTCTATAGAAAACCAACACACACTAATAGATACCTGAACGCTAAATCTCATCACCACCCATCACAGATACAGGCAGTGGCAAATACATTAATTGCTCGGTCCTTCAGGCTCACAAACGAGAGGAACAGAGATAAAGAACTGAAGAAAATTAGTACCTGTCTTCAACAAAACGGGTACCAAAGGCGCACCATCAACAAGGCAATCAGTAAACAACAACAGCCGCAGCAGAGAGTGCAGGACGAGACCCAACGAAGATCGATCGCTGTCCTGCCATACATCAAGGGGGTTACTGACAAAATCGGCCGAATATTACGGAAACACGACATATCAACGGCATACAAACCTGACCATACCATCGGAGCAATACTAAGAAACCCAAAACAAAAAATTACTCTGGAAAACCAAGGAGTATACAGTGTAGCATGCGGATCGTGCAGCCTGACGTATGTGGGACAGACCAACAGAAGGATTTCAGCCAGGCTCGAGGAACATCGTTTAGCCATAAGAAACAAACAAACAACATCTGCTTTGTTTCAGCACCAACATCAGACAGGCCATAAAATTGATTTCGGCACTTGCAAACAAATAGCTAACATTCCTGATTTTAGGACTAGGATTATACGAGAGGCCATCGAAATAGAAAAGTCCGGACACCTCAATACGAGAGACGACGCTCTGCATTTATCCAACACGTGGAGAACGATAATCAAACAGCAGAGCGATGCGCAGCAGCCAACGGGGACATCGCAACTACGATCGGGCGAAATTAACAACGCGACAATTCAGGGGGCGGAGCCACCTCCCCCCACGCACAAGCAGCACCGTTACCATCTCCGGCGCAGAGTATAAATACCGCACGCACCGCCGATAACCTCCCAGTGTTCGAAGTGTTTTCGGAGCGCGAGCATTGAAGATGCCAAGTGAGATTTTGGCGAAACGTCTGCAGGATTCCAGTCGGATGCAAGATTTGCAGGATTCCAGTCGGATGCAGGATTCCAGTCGGAGTTCAACGAGCGAACGGATGATATCCCGGAATATAGTGTCATCATATATATATATATATATATATATATATATATATATATATATATATATATATATATATATATATATATATATATATATATATATATATATATATATATATATATATATATATATATATATATATATATATATATATATATATATATATATATATATATATATATATATATATATATATATATATATATATATATATATATATATATATATATATATATATATATATATATATATATATATATATATATATATATATATAT